>NC_065447.1:31008835-32208835 GCF_917563875.1 Diabrotica virgifera virgifera
CACCAAATTTCATTTACATATCTCAACTGGTTTTAAACCAATAAATAAATCGTCAGTTTGTAAGAAAAAATTCAACATCCCGTATCTCGTAATCGAAACATTTGCGGACATACGTTTATGATACAAACGGTCATTATTTTTCATGCAGGATTACCCCTTAAAGTTTGTCGCACTTATTTAGAAACACCGTGTATTGATAAAGAACATGTCTAGTTGTTAAAGTACCTAACTTTTTTATTGTCCAACATAAAACGCATGAATCAAAAAAGAGAATATTAAGAAAACCTGAGGCTATAGTTGGATTTTAATTTCAGTTATTTATAAATGCTAGAATATGCCACTGGGTGATGCGAACTTTGAAAAAAAAACACAGTTTGATTGGTAAACCCGGTATACAATGAAAATGTACCTCTTTAGCAACAATATTATTACGTTGGTATTTTTAAAGAATCAGGCTATAAAATGTTCGAAAAATCACTAAAATCGGCCGACAGGTTTAGGAAATATTAGACATCAAAAATGATCAAATTTTTAAGTGAGCCGATTTCTATGCACGTAATTTTACGTACCCATCCCTTAACGATTATCACAAAAATATTAAATTTTAACTTTTTTCCAATGAAAAGAAATGTGTTCTGTTTTTTATATTTGATGGTAAAAATGTAATATTTTTCGGGAGAATCGTTAAAATTTCTGTTTTTAATTGACAGTTTTTTGACAATTATTATATTTTAAAATAAACGGGCAATCGAAATCACAAAATCAATAGTTTATTTGTTGGTGCACCTGGACATAAAATCTTTTTATATAATATACATATATAAAAAAGAGTTATGTCTATATTTTCTAATATTATTAGGTATTGTCAGCGCATTGTATCAAGTGGTAACAAACTATTTATTATTTATTAAGCTCAACAGGCCTTGAAGACCTAGGGCTGAAAGATTTAATTATTTTCTTACAATTACTATTATTTACAATATATATTTATTTTATACTACTATACTATATCCTATACTACTATACTGTATAAAATATTACATTCATTTATATAAAACACTTAATATTCCTCATAGTCTTTCCATACATTTCTTGACCACTTCCTTCCATTGTTATATGTCCAAAGCTTTTTCTTTCCAGTTCACAATATTACTCTTTTGTAAGTCTTCATATACGCTCTCTTTCCATCTCCTTCTTGGTCTACCTATTCTTCTTTTTTGGATTGGCTTACGTGATATTTTTTGACATTCTTTCCCTTCCCATTCTTTCAATGTGTCCTAAATATCGGATTTTTTGTGCTTTGATTGCCGTCGTTATTTTTGGTTTGTTATGGAGTTCTTCAAGTTCCTTATTATTTCTTCTTCTCCATTGACCATCTAGTTTCACGCCTCCATATATTGCACCCTTGTATTTTTCATTCCCATCTTTCTAAAAGGTTTATTTCTGATTTTTTAAGCACCCATGTTTCACATGCATAAGCTGTAGGTCTGATAACGGTTTTGTAAATTCTTATTTTTTTTTCTTGAGACATATTTTGATTTCATTAATGATCGCAGTGCCCATACTTTTTGTTTCCTTTTGCTATTCTTGCTTTTATCTCGCCTTCCCATGTCCCTTTTCATCTATTTTTACACCCAGATAAGTAAATTCTGAAACTCTTTTAAACGAGCATGAATTTTCTCCTTCTATCTCCAATGTGAAATTGTCCTCTTTTTCTTTATCTGTTTCTCCCATTATCATGTATTTTGTCTTTTCCTTATTTACGAGGAGACCAAACTTTTTTGCTTCTTATATTATATTTCTCATTAATTTTTTAGCTCTGTCTTACTTGTCGTTAATAGTGTTAGATCGTCTGCGAATGCTATACATTGATGGCCATTTTTAAAAATCGTTTCCTGTGTGTTTATTTTACTTTTTATAATTATTCCTTCCAGTATTACATTAAAAAGAGTCGTTGATAGTGGGTCTCCTTGTCTTAAACCTTCCTTTGTTTCAAAGTTATTTGATTTATGCCCCTTCCGCGGTATTTAGTTTGTGGTGTTATATATAGTCATTTTTACCATCCTTACGATTTTACTTGGTAGGCCCATCTCTTTCATTAATTCGTACATTTGTTGCCGCTCTACCGTATCGTAGGCCTGTTTAAAGTCAACGAACAGAACAAACTATTAATATGTTTATTTATTGTGATCACAATGTAACTGTTTGAGTAGATAACTATATGAATACAAGACGGAAAGTCTTTTTTACCTTGTGGTTTTAGGTGTATTTATTTGTATTAAATAGTATGTTTTGTATTTTATATTGATTTTAAATAATTTTGCAGTTATACAAATAAAATAGATTTATACTCCAATAATTATTTTCCTATTCTAAATGAACGAAGAGTATAAAATGTGTAGATGTATTTAAATCCTTGGAACTAAATTAAGTCTTCTATAAAGCATAAAATATATATTATTTAGTAATAAAATAAAAACACTTTTTCTACAACCGTGTTAAAAATGCAATTTTTAGCACTCCATGCGTGCGTTAAAAATGCTACTTTAAGGCACTAGTGCTTTAAAATATTTTTAAGGCACTGCAATTCGTATTGACCGTATAGACAATTTTGATCGTAATGCCAAAAAAATATAAAAATGGAATGTCAGTCAAGTTCAAGTAAAAGTTTTTGTAGATATTGTCCTGTAATTACGTTTGTAGAAAAAATTTTGTATGATATGCGTGTTAAAAAGTACATTTTTATGGCACTCATGTGAATTGCAGAATTCGCTATCGCTCATTCTGCAAACTTTCACATGCGTGCCTTAGACGTGTACTTTTAACACTTATATCATAAATAACTATTGACTCATTAATTGTTAATATTTTCAGTATTCAATAAACTCCACATTTATTTAAAAAAATTCCGTGATGAGTTTTAGTTTGAATTTCTCATTTTACTCTCGACTTTATTAGTAAACAACGACCCGATGTTAAGCAGTTTACCTTAATAATAAATTGCTGTGGAAAACACATTATGGAAGCCATTTACCTCTGATAACATTTGTAAGATAAAATTCTATAAGTAATAGGAAAAATATTTAGTTTTAATTCATGTAATGGCATATAAACTACTTTTAGTTTTAGTTGTTAGCTTATTGTATTGTATAAAATGTAAGTAAAACATTTTATTCTTTTTTTTTCTTATTTTTGTGTAGACATGATTAGGTCTGTATTTTAATGTACTACTATACTTTGTTTTTAAACCAAGAGGAGTAAACTAAAAAGACAGATTCACACCCAAGAAAGTCACTAGAAATATCAGCCAATACATCTTTTTTTTTCGTTGATCATACCTGCTTTTGACAATAATCCATAAATATTATATAATATTATTACGTCGCAAAAGAGTTCTAAAAACAAGTGTTTTTTATATAAAACTAGAATAGAAATCTAAAAATTATAGGAATAACGCAGAAAACAGAAGAAAATCGCCGGATATAATTAATTAACCTATGCAATGACAGAAGTGTCAAAATTTTATAAATGTCAATAGTGTCAAAATTTGATAACAGTGGAGTAAACTTGCCTGATTACAACAAGATTAACGACGCGGGAAATTTTAATTACTCCTCTTGGTTTAAAAACAGACTATAGTATATTGTTGTTCAATTGTGCTCTCTCCACTGATCGTTTTCCTGTTATTGGGGAACCGTCTTACACCGGTCCTACTATGGTAGCTAGTATTTGTTGCAACTCGGCTTGTGTGGTCGTTCCATGTTCTTCACCTTACATCTTCGTCGTATATCTGTACAAGAATAAAAAACCGCTAAACGTCATAAAAATGAGTGGCGCATACACTATTCCAGCTACAAAAGATCTGATATGAATATCACGTGGCGCGAAAATGTATCTTCATTTTGATGCAAAACAAAATTCTAGTTTTATTTAAAAGATTTTTTCCTAATATTTGCCCAATTTGAAGTAAAACGCGCCACAAAAGAGTCACTTTGATACAGTTTGAATTTTGAAACTCTTTTCTGGCGCTCTTACTTCAAATTTAGCAAATATTATGAAAAAGTCTTTTAAAATAAAACTAGAATTTTGTTTTGCATCAAAAGGGAAATACATTTTCGCGCCACGTAATATTCATATCAGATCTTTTGTAGCTGTAATATTGTACGCGCCACTCATTTTTAAGGCGTTTAGCGGTTTTTTATTCTTGTATCAGGAATTTTTCAAAGTTATTTATAAATTAAATGTATAAAGTTGAATGCAATGTTTCTCGATTACACGTTAAGCTTTATAAATGGTCGCCTTTGTCGCATTATCCCCCAAATGATCTAGTGTCCATCGAACGTACACTAGATTTTTTTTCTATTCGAAATATATTGAAACAAATAATGGGGTGGCCGGTAAATAAACTCGGATTGCCCGTTGCCAGATCAAATTAGCGTTGTAACCATTACAACTACATAAACCATTTAGGGAATAATCGTTAATTGGATTATACTTTTGTAGCTTAATAACTTCCAAATGGTTTAACCGATTTTGTTTACTAAACATGAGTTTGAAACGTATTGACAAGTAGTAATTTAATGCATCTATGGTCAAGTATGATAACTGAAGCAATTACAGGAATTATTGAGCTTGAAAAACCGTTTTTTCCATAAGAAATAGATTTGATCATATTTATGAAGCCTATAACTTAAAAATTAGAATCTTACTGGATATAAGGTATACATTGTTAGATTCGTCTAGAATCCTTCTACAAACGCTCAGTTATTGGCGTAATTCGTAGGTTGAAATTTTGAGTAATTGTCGAAACACCAACATTTTTAAAGTTTAGTTTCTCAGTTTTTCGGCTATACTGATCCGTGTGTATGTCTGATCCTGACAGCTTAGACACCATTTGAAAGCTTAACTCAACGCTATTGACTTGGTATATTCACTGTTCTTCTGTCTTTTCTTGAACCGAAGATATATACCGCCAAAAAATATGCCGTTTTGTACCTACCAAGTCCTATAGCTGGCTTATGGGTAGTGAAGACTAGCTAACTACACCGGTTCTGACTTGGCCCTCACCCCTCTTCAAACACAGAAAAAAAAATTCAGATCGGTTTAACTTTTCCACACGCATACATACATACATCTCCACAAACATTTTCCCTTTTTTAATTAAAAATTGACCCATATTTCTGAGCTCGGTAATTTTTGAACGGTATAATCGATTTTCAGAATTAGACATGCGTTGGAATGATAATGATCGCTTCTATTAAAAACCGCAAACGTCGGAGTTAACTTTTTGAAGTTTTTGGGACTTTTGGGGACAAGAACGAAAAACAGACCCTTAATAAGAAGGGCAGTAAAGTCCACACCCTTGGACCAAAATGGATCGTTGACGTATAAATGGGTGAGACTTTTCGTGAACTTTAAGATGGGGGTTGGCCCAATTTTCAATTCAGTCAGATTTAGAAAATCGAAAATTTCGTGTATATATAGTGTCGCGTGCAGGGGGTGTAGGTGTGCGCCACTGGCGAGAACTGCCGTTCTCTGGTAATTTCTAGCTTTGTATCATAAAGTATTCTTCTCTTTCCAGATTTTTCCAGAACTGTCTGTCCTTGGCTGCGCTTTTCCAGTGAGTTCCTGCAGCTTTTAGAATATCGTCCTTCCATTGCCTCTTCCTCTTCTTCCTGTCCACGATCTCCAGTTCTGTATTTCAGCATTCCATCTTTTATCTTCCTGTCTCGCATTGTGACCCGCAAATCTACACTAGCCCTTCTATATTTTCAGTAAAATTTTTTAGTTTTAATTTCTCTCTTATCCATTTCTTTGATTTTCTGTCTTGTAGTTTTAGTTTAAACAGGGTTCTTTCAATTTTTCTTTCAGTTGTTTCTTTTTTGTTTATGCTGGTCTTTGTTAATGTCCATGTTTCTGAGATATACGTCAAAACAAGAAGAAAAGATGAACTGATCTAATTCACGGGTTTTCATAAATTATTACCATTGATTTTTCTAAGAGATTTTATATCTGCTATTTCTAGCATTCTGTTTGTTATCTTTGTGTCCGGTTGTGTTTCTGCAGCATATGGCATATTTGATCTAACGACTGTTTTGTAAATTCCGGGTTTCTCTTCTTTTCTGATATTCTTATTTCTTTATATTATTTCATTCAGTCATCCTGCGACTCTACCATATTTACTTGATCTTCCACTTCTGTTTCGAACTCCTGTGAACTAGATAACGTAATGGATTGACGGATAGATCCTCCAGCTATAATTTGCATTTTAATAGATTTGCGGTTTTAACCATTCATTTATTTTTCTTCCAATTTATGTGTATTTAATGTTCGTACTTTTCCATTTACCATGATTGGAATAAACAGTAGAGGATTGAAGTTATCTCACTGTATTATACCATTGAGAGCTTCAATTGAGTTAGTTCACTCTTGTTTTAGTTTTTACTCTTTTGGTAAAAGTTTTTAAAATTCTTATAGGTATTTCCCTTTTCCGGGCAGTAAGTGGCTTGCTTTAATTTGACCCTGTCAAATATCTTCTTAACCCGGGAGCAGTCGCGCTCACGTCTGTAGCGTAAGTAGTCGCGCGTACAGAAAAAATGTCACAATATAGATTTAAATACGAATTTAAATCAAATTTCTATTTTATAATATTTTTGTTTACTTGTCATGTTAAAAACATGCTAAAGCATGTTAAAAAACTATATCAGTTTTAAAGCTGATTAGTTCTCACCAAAGCCATAAATGCCACAAAAAAAAATAAAAAATAAAAAAAAATAAAATAAAATAAAAAAATTCTACGCATTACTACGACCTTCCTCGAGGCATTACGAGTGGAAAGCAATGTTGAAACAATTTTCATCAAGTTGTCACGAAAAAGGATAACATGTGAGATTTATTCTCACGGCGTGACTGTTCCCGGGTTAAGATCTTATTCTTCTTTAAATGGGGCATCAAGGGGTGAGAAATCTGAGACAGTATAATCAATTATGGTAGATGAAGTTTTTGTAATCCTTGTAGGAGAATCAACTTGCATTGTTAGACCATACGATTCAAATATGTTGATCAATGATATTTGTGTAGCACAAGCAACAGCATAATCTTTGTTAAAGTCCCCGCATACAATTTTTCTACTTTTATGGGATAGGTCATCTAACAAATTTAGCAGGTTCTAAAAAAATAGTTCCACGGAAGAGTCAGGTGATCTATAAATGCAAATAATATGGTTTCATCTCCACGGCGGAGGTCGGCAATCACCAAAGCTATTCGGACTTTGAAAACCCGGGTGTTCTGAAAAGTTTATTTGATGTAGTCGGACCCGCTTATTGGAATAGGCTTTGTGCCAAGCAAAAATATTCATATAACCGGGATATTCTAATAACCGATCGTTGGTGGCTAGCCGAAATAAATGTACCGAATATACATAATGATAGTACATACTATGTTAACATGTGTATGTATATGGTTTTAGGTCTTTTATGTTACAGTAGTGTAACTATAAGGTACCTACTTATTTATTAAAAACCAAATTGCATTATATAATGTGGAGGTATACAGGAATCAATATGAAATGTATTCAATATATAGATGTGTAAATATTTTCTTATTAAAATACATATAAAAGAGTTACTTATTTTGTCTTGAAAAATAATAGGTAATTTGTACTTGTTTTTTTTATATAAACTACTAATCAGTCGTTGCTCTAAATTATAAAAATTAGAAAAATTTCCATTGGATTGACCCTCCAGAAAACTTCTTACCTACGAGCGGTTAGGATGGCCGATTAGCTGTTTCTAAAAATTTTTTATAACAAGCAAATGGTTGGCAATGTGTAAACAAATTTGCAAACAAATGAAATTCTTTATGACCTGTGTCAGCGAAAGATTGAATTCGTACTCATATCAAATTAATAAAATAATAAAGTCTATTATTTGACAAACCCCAAAAATATATTAAACAGCACTATAGACTATGGGCGCCCATACCCATGGGCAGGGGGGCGTGGCCCCCCTGCTTTTCATCGGGTGCTTATAATATACCTATATTGTCATCCAAAGTGTATAAAATGAAGCAACATCTTCACGTCTGGCCCCCCTTAGAAATTTTTATATGGGCGCTCATGCTATAGGCCTTCGAGACCTTTGTCGACAATCCATAATACCAGACATAATTTAAATATTTAGTAGGTAAAAATTTATTCGTTGACATGAAGAATATTATATAAAGCGGTACGATCTTACTAAATCATATTCCAATAAACAGATAAATTTATTAAAGAGTAAATGGAAACGTTTCGGGTCCTCGAATTTTTATTCCATAAACCGGGACATTCCTGTAAGCGGTACTCTAATAAGCGGGTTCGACTCTATATCGATACCACTCTCTCAGGTTGTATATTCTTTTTCCTTAGATATTTTCTTTTTTAACGTATTGGTCGCTTTAACAATCATTATGCCAATCTAACTGAGATAAACTAATAGATAAACTACGTCATCATACAATGATCGTTTTGCTTAATGAAAAGTACGATAACTGTCTGAAATGAAGTGTAGGTAGTTCGAATAACTGATTCCGATCTTAAAAATATTTTTTAATAGAAACTACCACTTATAATATGTAGTAATGGTACTGAAACTTGGAATTTTGCGACCAGGTGCGGTCAATGCTTATAATGGTTTTTATAATAGCTTCTACATTTTAAAGCAAAAACACAGAATGGTGGAAAAAGATGTTACAAAAATACAAAAATAAAGGAAATTTTTAAAAACAACGAAATACCAAAATAATTTATTATGCTGAAATTTTTTTATTTTTGTTTTTGAAAATTATAACAATATGTCATATCATAAGTAAACTGCTCGTCAAAAGTTAGAGATATAGAAAGTTATGCTGATTTTCATAGTCAATTTTTTTGCGAACAGACGGATTCCGCTATTTTTTTTTATTTTAGATTTTTCTTTAGTATTTACACAATTGTGAAAAGGTTCTCTCAAATTTATTTTTTGTACTTATACCGGGTGGAAGAAAAGAAATATTTTTCTTATGTTAAGTTTGAGACACTCTGTAGGGAGAATGAGGTACAAATGTGAGTATACGTCAGAATCGTATTGTAGTCTTACGTTTTGTGAACATGTTGTTGTTTGAATGTCCCTGATATCTTTAGAAACAAAAAAAAATAGACGGTTTTGTAATTTAACACTGGTTTAACAGGAACAAAAGTTTGAGACACCTTGTAGGGAGAAAAAGGCACAAAATTGAGTATACCTCAATATTGTGTTGTAGTCTCTATTTTGTGAATATTTTGTTTTTTTAATTTCTCTGATATCTTTAATAACAAAGAAACTAGACGGTATTACTTTTTAATATGTGTTTCTATGTTTCACATGTGTGATGCGATGCATGTCGTCAGTTAAAACACATATTAAAGAGTAATACCGTCTAGTTCCTTTGTTATTAAAGATATAAGAGAAATTAAGAAAATAAAATATTCACAAAATATGAGACTACAACATAATATTGAGGTATACTCACCTTTGTACCCTTTTCTCCCTACAAGGTGTCTCAAACTTTTGTTTCGGTTAAAACACATGTTAAATTACAAAACCTTCTATTTTTTTGTTTTTAAAGATATCAGGGACATTCAAAAAAAATGTCCACAAAACATAAGACTACAATAGGATTTCGATGTATACTCACATTTGTATCTCGTCCTCCCTAAAGGGCGTTTCAAACTTAACATAAGAAAAACATTTCTTCTCTTCCACCCGGTATAAGTAAAAAAAAAGTTCGAGTAAACCTTTGCATAACTGTGTAAATACTAAAGGAAAATCTAAAATAATAAAAAAAAATAGCTTAATCCGTTAATCTGTTCACGAAAAAATTTACTATGAAAATTCAGTAGAATTTTCTATATCCCTAACTTTTGACGAGCAGTTTAGTTGCAGTAATGTAGAATAATAATAACTTAATTGCAATATTTTAACGTTTTCAGCTAACCTCAGTGCCGATAGCTGTGATCCAACCTATCCCCATCCCTTTCCAGACGACTGCAGAAAATTTTACATCTGTACAGTAAACGGACCAGTACTTCAAAATTGCGATCCTGGTAAATTTTTTAATCCAGCAACGCACATATGCGATTATACTCAGCGAGCATATTGTGCAGAAACAACTACCGAAATTAGTCCAACAACTGCTGATTTTTCAAATTTCTTCTCTAAGTTTAAGAATATATTTTCTGCAGCAAAAAACCAGCAGAATAACAGTATAGTGGAAAATGGCGATGTCAATCCAACTAAAACAGAAGCTACAGAATTACCTACAACAACAACAACAACAACAACAACAACAACAACAGAAACAACACCAGAAATAGCAACAGTTGAAACTACAGAGGAAATGACAACTACAGAAAGCAATAGTTTAAACTCTACTATAACACTAGAAAACAGGTTGCTAACTGACACACCAGAAAGTGAAACAATAAGTGAAATTAGTACTGAACCTTTACCAACTCCAACCATTTCACCAGCACTAAAACGAACTGATACAAACTTATCTTCTTTTAAGAAACTCGTAACAAAAGACAGTTCAAAGGGTCATCAAGATATTTATATAAACAATCCTTATTTTATTTATATAAACAACTATAACCATTTTGTTAGTGGAAGATCCGCTCCACGACCTGAACTCATAAACCAGCAAAATAGAAGAATACGATATAATGATCGTCGCCGTAGGCCAGCTTCGCTTTTGCAGACCGTTGGCAAATTTTTTTCAAACCTTGTTGATCAGATTAGAAGACCACCTGGAAGTGATTACTATGATGATTATGATGGGGGCAATGGGAGTGATTATTCATACTATGGGTGAAATACGCTACCTACGAAATTATATATTTCGAAAATAAAGAATAGCTTATTTTGAACCATTATTTTATGGTTAAAATCTTCTTTATTATGGAGCTATAAATAAAAATAAAGGCTTTTTAGTACAATGTTATTTTCCGCCAGACTGAATATCGATAATGTTGATGGCAGCTTTTCTTCTTAACGAGCATCTCTGCAGCGGACTTTGGCAACCAGGATACATATCCTGATCCACCTGGTTGGCAACCATGACACTAGGCGTGCCTGAAAAGTTTGATAGATGAGAATCTATACCATTCTCACAAGTTGAACAGGCACGAGAATTTTCTTTTTACTACACTTCTCCTTTCCTGAATTTTTCCTTCAACTTTTTTATATAGGCAGTACTGCCTGTTTTTCTTCAACGGTGCCTTTCATTCTGCCCCTAAGTTGTCATTCCAACTTTTCCTTGGGCGTCCTATACTTCCACTGCCTAACGGTGACTTGTCCCTGGATATTCTTACTATCCTTGATTCAAACATCCTGCTTATGTGCTCATTCCACTCTTCTTCTCTGTTCTTTACCCAGGTATTTATATTGTCTACCCCACATATGCGTCTGATTTCATCACTTTTTACCCTATCCTGTAGTCCTTTTCCAACAATCCTTCTTAAGATCTTCATTTCGTTGGTTTCCAGATGTCTTCGTATTTAGCTTGTATCTGGTCTTGTTTCGGCCGTGTAAGTCATAACTGGCCTTATCACTGACTTATATATCCGGGCCTTTGTTTCCAGTCTTAGGTGTATGTTTTTCCAAATTGTGTCATTAAGGCATCCGGCCGTTCTACTGGCTTTAATTATTTGGTCTTTTACCTCTTCTTCGATATTGTTGTCGTCTGATAGAATGATTCCCAGATATTTGAAAGTCATTACTTGTTGTATATATAAGGCACCGTTCAAGTATTACGTAACTCAGGTTGGGAGGGGGGTGGAGCCAAAAATCTTTAAAAATCGCGTTATGTAATACGTGGACGCTTCCTAATTTGATTGTCTAACTCCAATTTACATCTTATTGGTTCTTTGGTAATTACTAAGCTTTTTGTTTTTTGGGCTGATATTTTCAATAGTAATACCACTAGTGATTCAATTTTCGCGATAAGTCTGTCGATTTACTTCTAAACGAAACTGAGTTGCTTGGAAACACCACGAGTCCGTAGGACGAGTGGTGTTTTCTTTAAGCAACTCTAAGCTATTATCATGAAATATTTATTATAACTATAAATAATTTGTTATAATTATTTTTTACCTATAACAATAAATAGTTGAAGGCCCAGTCTTTTAGAATGAATGCTAGTCTTTCGTTGTTATTTTCTGCATCTAATTTGTAGTTGCGATCCACACAGAACATCATAAATTGTCTCCATATATAAGATTTAGATTTTCTTGTGTTACTCGGTATATTTTCTTCAATATTTTGGTTTATAACTTCGTTTGAAGTACCACCGAAACGACTCATTTTGACGTATACAGCTACAATAATTTTTTTGGCAAACGTCAAACTTTGCTTTGCGATCGGTATCCATGGTTACTTACGTCGTTGAAAACACGAAGCTGATAGACCAATCAGAATTGAAAGACAGTTGGTGTTTTCGCGATAACACAAGCTGTCTTTGGTTTGTGATTGGTCAGATTATGTGAAAATTTTAAGATGAGTGAAATAGTCATATTCATTTCTTTTGTGTTAATGTTGAACTCGTGCAATAATATTTGTAGGTCGTCTTCGCACTCTGCTACTAACACGGTGTCATCAGGGTAACAGAGTATTTTTATCTCTCTATTGACCAATTTTAGCCTCTTTTTTCTTCTCTTGTTCTATTATTGCATCCAACATTAGGTTAAACAGTAAAGGGCTTAGCAAATCTCCTTGCCTGATTCCTGTGTTTGTTTCTATGGGTTCTGTTATTATTCCATTGACTTTCATTTCTATTTTATTTTTTACATATATGTTTTCTCTCAGTTTTATGATATCCAGTGGTAAATTTTTGTCATATAGTAGGTGTATCACATCTTTTAATTGGATTCTATCAAACGCTTTCTCTAGGTCTATGAAAGAGAAAAGGTCTGGTTTGTTATATTCTAATGATTCCTCCGCTATTTGCCTTATCACAAAAACTGCATCGTTACATGATCTTCCGCTTCTAAATCCTTGTTGTTCAACCGATATATTTATGCACGCCATTATTTTCTCCATAAGTATTTTTGTTGTAAGTTTCAGTATAGTGCTCAGTAAATTTATCCCTTTATAGTTACTGGGGTCTGCCCTATCACCTTTCTTAAATAAAGCTATTATTTGAGGGGTTCTCCATTCTTCTGAAATTCTTCCAGTATTTAATATTTTATTTATAAGGATATTCAGTTCTTTGTGAAGTCTATCTCCTCCGTATTTTAAAAGTTCATTAGTTATTCTAATACTAATTCTAATCAAGTGGCAACACTTGGTAGTCAACGTTGGCCTAAGATGGTTGATTGAGTTTCTTGGTAGAGTTTCACCATGTTCCCGGAGGTTATATCTTTTAACATCGGCGTTTAGCCTGTTTAATATTACTACATCATAATGTAGATTGAATTATAATTTCAACCATTGTTTGGTTCTGGGGCTATTTAGCAAGTATTTGAATTCACTGGTGATGGACTGATAGGTCCGGAAACGTTCTTAATTGGACACATTTTTTCAATCCATTGGGATTTTTAAAATTTTTAATAAACATACCAATTACATAGAAGTGGTTTGTACTTCATGTTACAGTTTTTTAACTATATGGTATACTGCCAACCTAGGGAACTACCCTTTTTAGAAGATAAAATATTTTTACATACTTCACTTGGTCTTTGTCACTATGTCCGAGAACTCTTGTAATACTCTGGGCTAATTAGCAAAATACAAGAAAAAGTTATTTACCAGCAATTTTATTGCTGGAATCGAATCTTATTATTGTATGTATTAATAATATAGATATGCAAAGTCCGCAGATAGTGTGCTACTTTTTTTATAAACAAAATGACGCCCGAAAATCGTGTTTTTTTTTAACTTTTGCTCTATAACTCCAAAGATTTTAATTTTAGACCAAAAACACCCAAATAAAAATTCACCGCAATTAAATTCTGCATAGAGACGTGTTTTTTCCGATTTACTTCGACGAAAACTTTCCCCGGAAAAATCGGGTTTTTCCAACAAAATCTTTAATTTTCAACTAAACCTTTAGGTAAGTAGTTGTTAATCAATAATTAAATAACTTGGTAACGTAAAAGGCCTTTCCGTATGTAATATAATTCCAGAAGTCTATGGAAATTGCATGAACAGTTTAGCAACAATTAAAAGGTTAATTAAAAATTTACGGTCGCTATAATAACGACAATAATTAAGATGCATAAGAATAACTATGATTTTTTCATAAAAAGATCTATACCTATCTAATGTACTTTACGGAATTGAAATTGGACTATTTAAGCGGCCTCAGGAATATTTTAAAATTATAAAGAATTTTTTGGTTTATAAACAAATAGAATATATCGGTAAATATTAAACTAAACTAAATTGTGAAAACGGCATTCGAAAGACAGCGACAGGACGCTTCTTGTAAAAGAAAAAACATTTAATTATGACGAGTGGTTCCTGAGATACATCCGGTCAAAGTTGACCGGAATTTACGGCAAAGATATCAACAGTAGGATCATAATTTTCAAACCATCACCTTTTTATTTTTGTTCTCTTTTTCCACACCAATTTTCATATCTTTAAAATCCTCATAACATATATAATTATAATAAAAACTATCGATAATACGTGTGAAAATTGCCAAAAATAGTAAAATTCCAATCAAAAATTAGGTTGGAGAAAATGTAACCCTCAAAGTTCAAAATCGGTATACGTTATCAAAATGCATTTTCTCGGCTTCCCATGGAGCAATTTCCTTCATTCTTTTTTTGTTCCCTAACAACTCGAGTAGAGCCATCGAACTAACGCATTATTAAATGTCAAACTTGTTTTTGTTTTGTTATAATAGATTAATTTATTTATAAGAACAAAAAATTACATATTTTTTCCAGTTGTAGGCTTTTTTTTAGATAAACTTACTACAAGTGTACCTTTTAAAGTTAAAAACATAAATATTCTCATTTGAAAGCTGTATAATTATTTAAACAATTTTTATTTAAACAAATTAAAATATTGTGTTATAATAAATAAATTAATTTATTATAACAAAACAAAAGCAAGTTTGACATTTAAAAATGCATTAGTTCGATGGCTCTACTCGAGTTACTTGGGAACAAAAAATAATAAGGAAATGGCTCCATGGGAAGCCGAGAAAATGCATTTTTTTAACGTATACCGATTTTGAACTTTGAGGGTTACATTTTTTCAACCTAATTTTTGATTAGAATTTTGCTATTTTTGGCAATTTTCACACGTATTATCGATAGTTTTTATTATAATAATATATGTTATGAGAAATTTAGAGATATGAAAATTGGTGTGGAGAAAGAGGACAAAAATAAAAAGGTGATGGTTTGAAAATTATCATCGTATTGTTTATATATTTGCCGTAAATGCCGGTCAACTTTGACCGATTGTATCTCCGGAATCACTCATCACAATTAAACGTTTTTTCTTTTAGAAGAAGAATCCCGCCGCTGTCTTTCGAATACCGTTTTCATAGTTTAATTTAGTTTAATATTTACCAAGATATTATATTTGTTTATAAGCCAAAAAATTGTTTATAATTTTAAAATATTCCTGAGGCCGATTAAATAGTCCAATTTCAATTCTGTAAAGTACATTAGATAGATATAGTGTCTTTTTATGAAAAAATCATAGTTACTCTTATACATCATAATTATTGTCGTTATTATAGCGACCGTAAATTTTTAATTAACATTTCAATTGTTGCTAAACTGTTCATTCAATTTCCATCGGCTTGTGGAATTATAATACACATCAAAATGGCTTTTACGTTACCAAGTAGTTTAATTACTGATTGACAACTGCTTATCTAAAAGTTTAGTTGAAAATTAAAGATTTTGTTGGAAAAACCCGATTTTTCCGGGGAAAGTTTTCGTCGAAGTAAATCGGAAAAAACACGTCTCTATGCAAAATTTAATTGCGGTAAATTTTTATTTGGGTGTTTTTGGTCTAAAGTTAAAATCTTTGGAGTTATAGAGCAAAAATTGAAAAAAAAACACGATTTTCGGGCGCCATTTTGCTTATAAAAAAAGTAGCACACTATCTGCGGACTTTGCATATCTATATTATTAATATATACAATCATAAGATTCGATTCCAGCAATAAAATTGCTGGTAAATAACTTTTCCCAAAAATGGCCTATTCTCCGATAATCAGCCCAGACTATAACCCATTATAAACATAGCGATTATAGGTCAGTGGTAGAGCGTTTGACTGCAGGTCGAGAGGTCCCCGATTCAAACCCGGGTGTTTCCTATTTTTTTTTTTATTTATTTAATTTTTTGTATTATTTTATAAAAATTTTTGAAAAGTAGTCAGTATTAAAATTAGATTAATATTTAAATATAATACTAATAAAGTGTTTAAAGTATATATACTTCGTTGAAATCATATAATAAATGTTTAACTTCTTACGTGCGTACAAATTACACACACATTCTTCTTTTTTTGTTCTACTTATCCTCTACTTCAAAATCTATAATGTACGGGGTGTGCCTTTTTAGGGTGAACACAACCCGTTGTTCCAAACAATTTTAAGGCCGTAGAATTTTTGCATGTAAGTGTTTAGAACAATGGTTGAATATACTATATGTGAATTTTTTTGTATTCTTAGAGAAAATTTATAATTAAATATAGATAAATAAATATTCAATCCCTGTAAATAATTTCCTGAGAATACTAATTTTTAAAGTAATTTTAAAGATATTTATTATAACCTAAAATGACCTAAAAGTGTGTCCTATTAACTTTAAAGTATTGTACTTTAGTTAAATAAAATATATCATTGTTTTATATGTTTCAAACCTATAATGTATTCCTAGGTAACCCCCTGGAGATGGTATATAAATAATATTGAAAATATATGTAAAGAGCAGTTTTTACGATTTGAAATCAATTAAACGTGTATTAATATGGAATGTATTTTGCTTTACAAGTAAGTAAAACAAAAATTATTATTGGTATAGTTGCTTTTCTAACCCTTACAAAATAATTACTTTATAATACCAACTTAATAAAAAAATTAAAATATCTTTTTACTACAGTCGAACCCGCTTATTGAAATAGCCTTCGTGCCAAGCAAAAATGTTCCTATAACCAGCCATCCGATCATTGATGGCTGGTAGAAATAAGTGTACCTACTGAATAGACCTACATAATAATAGTACATACTATGTATGTACCTACATTTACATTATATTTATGTGGTTTTAGGTCCTTTTATGTCAATGATACATCAATGTAACTTATTTTATTAAAAAACCAAATTACATTTTTTGTGCATAAATCCATTAATAAGCATGAAATGTGTGCAATATGTAAACATGTATATTTGTATATAGTATCTTATTTAAAATACATACGCCAAAATTACTTCTCATTTTTTTTAAATCTTTTGAATAAGTTATACAAATTAGAAAAAAATACATTGAATTGGCCCTCCAGAAATCTTCTTATAATATTAAAAACGGTTAGGACTTGCCAAATTGGATGGAATATCCAAAAAATCGAAAAAATCTTCATCTTTTGCCTCATCTTTCTCTTTGATATTGAGTTGGGTGGTTTCATTGTTTTGTTCTAAATCTTCAGTATCTTCGAAAACCGATAAATTTTCGTCAAAAGAAACAACTCTTCAAAATATTCGTCCTTTATTTTGTCGAGTTCTGTGTTTTGACGAATTGGCAGGCAAAAAACGGATTGTTAAAATATTCAAAATCATGTCGGGTTTATGGACAGGGCAGTTATCAATAAAAGAGAACATTTCTAGTCTTGTCTGCCATTGTATTGTCGAAGTCAATAAACCATTAACCAATAAAATTTATAACTGCAAGGAGGTGGGTCGCAATATAAATTTTTACAAGTTTTGTGAGACAAGTAAAAGTAGGTATTTTATGGCCTGTTGTATTTCGTAAAAGGGTCCAACTGGTGCGTAATAAAGTATTTATTATCTGAAAAATATAATAAACCAGACATAATTTAAATTTTTTTGGAAAATATGAATAAAAATTTGTTCGTCCACTTGAATAATATTCGATTAAGCGATATTAATTTATTCAAACGTATTCCTACAAATTATGGATAAATTTACTAAGGAGTAAGTAGAAACGTTTCGGGACCTCAAATTTCTATTTCTTAAACCGGGATATTCCTAAAACCGGTACTCTAATAAGCGGGTTCGACTGTATTAGAAATGATTTTAAATGGTCGAGTTAAGAACATTTCATTGACCAAATAAAATCTGTTATCATCCGGTCCTCAAATTTCAGGTGGAAAAGTCGAAATATTTTGAGCTCCAAAACTTTTATAGTTTTCAGAAGAAACATTGTAAATTTAAATATTAAACCGAAATATGTAGAACCAGTGTACAGTGGTCTATTAATAGCTGTAAGCACAGTTTCCAAATTTGCAATAGTTTGATTAGAAGCATTGTTTTTATATACATACGAAGAACATCCTTTATATTTCGTATTTATTAATTATTTAAAAACTAGTTTCAACTATTGTCATTATCTTGCTAATTAGGCTGATCAAGTTAGGTTTTTACTTGACATAACGGAAAAGATGAGGTATGACAGTTGAAATATGTAGTACGAGATATTACAAAAAGACTACCATCTTGGGATTCATCAATTTTTTAGTGGAACAGTTTTTAAATAAACAAACAAAACGTCAAACTTAGTTTTTTGCTCATAACTTAAAAACTTGTTTATTCAGAGATTTGATGTCCACAGGTAACTTTTTCAGAAAAAAAAAAGATACATCGAATGAGATACGCTAAATGAAAATCGGTTAATAAACAAAAAAGTTATTGCAAAACGGACGACAAAATCGCTGGTTTTGAATATTGTTAATAACAATTTTATTGTACGTTAGAATATGTTGAAATATACCTAAACTTGAGGGAATTATGGTGTGTGAATGGTGTGCAAAAAATGGTCCAGATCTGTTAAACAGTTTTTGCAAAATTGAATTTGTTTATAAAATTTTTTGAAAAACGAGCTAATTTCTGAGGCTGGTTCAGTTAATTTGGCTGAATGCATCTCAATAATCTGGGGCTCATTTCCTTCGTAAAGACGTATACTAACAGCCTATGAAAAAAAAAGTAAAAAAAAATTACATGTACGTACACAAAATTATTTGGTAATAAATAGCAGTTTTTAAGCTTATAAACGATTACAATAATTTCGTAGAAATTAGATCAAATTAAATGGCAATAAACAATACGGAAAGCTGGTTAAAATACACAACTTCGAGAAAAAATTTTTAGGTCCTACGACCATTGGAGTCTGAGATGGTCCCCTTTTTTGAAAAAATCACTGTTACGTTAATTAACAATACTAAGAGCTGAAATTAACCAATCTTTTATAAGAAAAGTCAATGTTTTTAACAAAGTTTTTAGCAAGAAAAAATGTTAAATATTGTTTAAACAGGAGTGTTATAAACAATTTTTAAATGTTAAAACAGGAGTATTTTGCGTTCTGACTAAAGTAAAAAATAGCGGGCGTAGTCGACTCACTGAATCGTGGGCACGGCCGGCGAGCGTCAGCAACCCCTAAAATTACGTTATACTGACCACAAAAATCAACTTTACGTTGAATGACAAATTTTGGTTATTCCTTATGTTTTCGAGGTCACTGAATCCGAATATGGAGTATATTTTTTTCTAGAATTAGTGGAACATGTTGAAAACTCAAATTTTATGCAAAAATGCGAAAAATAAATTTTGATGATTTTTCAATTTTACCTCGCTGTATTTTTGGTCGCTGTAAATATTTCCTTTTGAAAATTTTACTGTGTCATCTTTGAAGCATTTAGATAACAATGAGATTTGTCCAAAATGATTAAACAATTAGTTAAAGTTAGAAAGTTAGAAAAAAGTTAACTGACAAACTTTTTAGTTTATAATTTTAACCAACAGAGCAATAAAATATGATTCATTAAGAAGTTTTTAAAAAAATTTAATTTAAAACATGCAATAGGAAAAATGTTATGTGACTTTATAGACGACCGGCACACTCCAAAAAAGCTTATTTCTGGAGATACTCACCACCGTGTAGTGAATGGCTAATTTTGGTCATAATTTATATTTTTGATGGTGCTGAAAACGAAAATTAGGGTTGTTTTGAATTCTGCAAGGGGGAACATTGTCAAAATCGCAATTTTACCCTAAAAATAAAAAAAAAATCACGTTTTTTGCGTTTAACTCGCTACAACTCAGCTCAATTTTAATATTTTTTTCTGAAATTTTTATAGTATATATTTCTCACCTTTCTGAAGACAATGGGATCTGCTTCAATCTTTCTGTCTTACTATAAAAAAAGTTATAAATTGTTTGAAGTTAAAGGTGTAGATTAACTTAAATCTTATGTGGTGATTAACTTAGATTTTAACTTAAATTGATTTTTATAAATTTCATATTGTACATATTGTTGAATTTATATTTCCCTCGAATTAAATAATCTATATTATTTTAATTTCAAATTTTTATACATAGTTTTATAGATTATAAATTATACCTATTTATATTATTATGTAACCGAAACAAGTGTGTAGACACTTATCGGTATATGTACTACTTTATTCAAATATTTTATTTATATATGTATACAAAGCTGTAATTTTTTTTTTTTGAATAAAGTTCATTCATTCAAAGGTGTAGATTCTTGAATTGCAAAGTTTAATCGCACAAGTTGAGTGACAAAATTTGAAATTTAGCTGTTTAATCAAGTTTAAGTTAAAATCTAGAGTGCAAGGAACAAAATGTTTTATAGAAAAAAGAATAGTGTAACTTTTAATTTTAAGAAAAACGTGATTTTATTATTTTTTTAATTTTTATGGTAAAATTGCGATTTTGACAATGTTTCCCCAACTAAAATTCAAAATAATTCCATTTTCGTTTTCAGCACCATCAAAAACATAAAATAAGACCAAAATTAGCCATTCACCATACCGTGGATAGTATCTCGAGAAATGAGCGTTTTTTTGGGGGAGTGCCACTCGTCTATAAGGTCGCGTAACTTTTTTCCTGTTGCATATTTTGTCTTGAAATTTTCCGGAAAACTTCTTCATGGTCTATACTTTAATGCTGCGTTGATTAAAATTATAAACTAAACAGTTTGTCACCCAAATTTTATAAGTTAACATGAAACTAATAAAATCTGACAAAAATTGTTTAAACAATTTTTCGACCGCGGTACCTCTCGACCGCGGTACCTCTTGGTACCCCTGGATTTGTTATAAGGAACTTTTTTTAGTAAGTTTGTGCACATTAAAATAATAACATTTATCTTATTTTCATTGCAACACTATCCAAAACAAAGCAGCTAATGGGATGTATAAAACTTTTTTGGAGTGACCTTTTTATTGTTATTTTTTAAATTCATTTATTTAAAATATAATTCTACTAAATAAATGTGCAATAGAATAAATAGAATATTATTCATAAAATTCAAGTTTCTACGAAAATATATAATATAATATTAAGCTTCAAATCCGGTATACTGTCAATGTTAAAAATGAGCTGCAACGGTCTAGCGAATGGTAGTGTGCGAAATTCTTCTCATTCGGCTACGCCCACTTTTTTTTACTTTAGTCGGAACCCAAAATACTCTTTGTTTATAACACTCCTGTTTAAACAATTTTTAACATTTTTTCTTGCTAAAAACTTTGTTAAAAACATTGACTTTTCTTATAAAAGATTGGTTAATTTCAGCTCTTAGTGTTGTTAATTAACGTAACAGTGATTTTTTCAAAAAAAGGTGACCATCTCAGACCCCAAGGGTCGTAGGACCTAAAACTTTTTTTCAGAAGTTGTGTATTTTAACCAACTTTCCGTATTTTTTATTGCCATTTAATTTGATCTAATTTCTACGAAATTATTGTAATTGTTTATAAGCTTAAAAACTGCTATTTATTAACAAATAATTTTGTGTACGTACATGTAATTTTTTTTACTATTTTTTCATAGGCTGTTAGTATACATCTTAACCAAGGAAATGAGCCCCGGATTATTGAGATGCATTCAGCCAAATTAACTGGACCAGCCTCAGAATTAGCTCGTTTTTCAAAAAATTTTATAAAAAAATTCAATTTTACAAAAACTATTTAACAGATCTGGACTATTTTTTGCACACCATTCACACACTATATTGCCCTCAAGTTTAGGTATATTTAAACATATTTTAATAAACAATAAAATTGTTATTAACAATATTCAGAAACAGCGATTTTGTCGTCCGTTTTGCAATAACTTTTTTGTTTATGAACCGATTTTCATGTAGCGTATCTCATTCGAAATATTTTTTTTTCTGAAAAAGTTAACTGTGGACGTCAAATCTCCAAATAAACAAGTTTTTAAGTAATGAGCACAAAACAAAGTTTGACGTTTTGATTGTTTATTTAAAAATTGTTCCACTAAAAAATTGATGAATCCCAAGGTGGTAGTCTTTTTGTAATATCTCATACTACACATTTCAACTCTCAAACATCGTCTTTTCCCTTATGTCGAAAAACGGCTCATTTTTTACTAACTTGATTGATCTAAATGGCTAGATCGACTATTTACTTTTAAATAAACAGAGTCGGACCTACCCAAATTAAAATTATTGAAATTACAGTTCAATTTAAATTAAAAAAAAAATAGAAGATAAAATTTGACAAAATGGTAGGTGGTACTTCTGACTACAGGGGTTCATCAATTAATCCCGATCAGAACAACATTACTTATTCTACCATCACTAAGCAACAACCATTAACAAAATTCCCAATAAAAAACCAGGCCATAATTTTACCGGCAGTAGACGGAATAAGAACAGAAGAGTACATCATTGCAGTAGGAACTATAGTCCATTCAAAAAAAGTACTGTTCTCATCCAAAATGTCAAACGGAAGAATATGCATCTACCTTTCAAGCATACAAGTTGTAGATGATTTTCTAAGTCAACATGGTGAAATTAAAATTAGAGAACATATCGCCGCTTCGCAAGAACGTAGGCATAAGTCAAAAAAGACGATTTTAGAGGAGAGGCATTTTAAAATTTTATCGATATGTTTATGGGCATAACCCCGACAAAGTTGCTACTTTTAAGAAATTTCCTTTACAATTTTGTTAGAAACATATATAACTATAAACTGTGATAAGTAGAGAAATTTATGAATTGTAAAAGGGGTTAAAATTAGGTATGAGTCTTTCTTCCTGAGAAACATTTACTTAAATTTTGTTATTAGGTCTATATAGTTGGTATCAAAATTGTTAAGTAATTATTTTTTATATACTGTTTAACGGAATATTACCATAATTATTTTAAAAGTAAATCTTACCTATCGCTCCAATATGCAAAACAGGCTCGGTACTCTATAGAAGAGCTATTAAAAGTCAAAAAATAAAAGACCAATTAAATGAAACTATTTATTCTTTTATACTATGTTTTTTTAACAATACTAAGAAATTATAAGCTTTCGTAAAATGGTTGATAGTGTCCAGGAGTAACATTCTTTTGAATGAAATGCAATAATCCACTTTTCTTTTTAGCACTGGTAGAAGGTTTTTTTGTATAAATATTTTTCAAGCTATAAGTTACGTTAAAAGCTTTTGATGTCTTCTTGACAGTTATGGCACTTTAACTATTTTGTATTCTTGCTGAGCAAATGAGGTCTTATAAAAAAATAACCATCTTGATCACTAGTTACTCGTATTATTTTTACATCATTTAATTTTAAGGTTTCGTTCTCTGTCGATTTAGAAAAATGACTACCAATATCTGCGGCTAGAGATTTCAAGTAAAAAAATTGTAGAAGACATTTCAAAAACTTTGTATGAAGTACCCGACTTTGTTGCATTTCTGATAATTGAAATATACTGATAAATTGAAATTTTTTCAGATGGCTCAAAACTGTGATTTTATTAATAAAAAAATACATCTGCAAATTATGTAAAGAGTTGTTGGATTAAACTGGCGCAAAATGGGGATCTTATTTATTACAACAGTTTGTTTCTATTGCACAAAAGCCTATAAGATACACCGTTAATATCAAAAACAGATTTTTGATAAACAGTCGATTTAATATCACGATATAAAAGTTTATTCTAACGCGCGAACTCTTGCAAGTGCATTAACTGCTAGATTAAATTCATAATATAAATACCGTTTAAAATACACAGTAAGATAATAAAAACAATTAGGTACCATCCACAACGGCCTCATCGTTTTGTCGCTCATTTCCTTTTTTAAAACGTAGATTTAATGTCACATTTTTATGATTCAAATCATTTTCCAAATTAGAAGCTTGATCAATTCCATCATCTGAAAATAAAGAATAAGAAAATAACCATTTAGGTATCTTACCAAATAAATAATAGATCAGAAAGTAATATTAACAAATTATTTCGTTTACAAAAATATTACCATGCATACACTTGAGAAGGGCCAGCCATTATTATTGGCAATTCATCTTCTTGATTCACTGATTTTTGTCTTTTAATGTTTTCTAGTAGTTCTGCTAAGAACCCAACTCTTTTGGACATTCTGTAACAACAGAATCATTTAAGTAATAAAATATATTTATATAATCAATGTAACCATTATTTTCATATAACAAAGGAAATTAAACATCATCGTAATATACCATAAAAATAGTTCATATTTTGTATGAACAATGGCCGATTTTGTTATTTTATCATTAATCCTTAATCGTTAACGCTGACTCGTCAGTGTTCTAACTTAACAATATACCATAATTTCTCGGATTGGGATTTCGGATATAGACCTAATTCAATTTTGTTTATAATATTACCTAGTATTTCTTATAAACATCGACGCAAAACATAAATATATCATAAAATTGTACTTACTTTCTCAAAAACACTGACCTAATTAGAAAAGGGTCCTTATTTTAGAAATAATTTTCACCAAAAATAAACGTAAATATAAAATAGGTCTTTCTTGATGAGAACTACACACACATTCTGCGGCGTAACTGACTTCGGGCTGTATTCATACGAAAATGTTTAGTATTTAACTAGTTTCGCGCCAAATAAATAGAGACACTTGGTGCCATCTCTTAGCGAATATTATTATTAACGTAATAGTCTTTATTCACGCGAAAGATAGATTAATTTTTAGTAGATCTGCAGTATTAACTCCATTTCGGCAAATTTTGACTTGAGCCTCCGTTCTTGCGAAGCGGCGATATAATCAAAGCACGTAAACTAATAACACCCGCTAATAGATTAGTTCTATCCCAAGTATGTCCATCTATACCCCATAACATAATCGAACAGTCTTTAATCAATCTTGGTTTTAAATTAATATCTCCGATTTCGTTCCTTAGAGCTGGAATACAAGGCCCACAATACAGCCATGTACTTAGTTTTTGAAGGCAAGTTTACTTTGTACCTACAGGCAATTTTACTGTACACGACTCCGTCCTAATTGATTTTGAAAATATTTCGTACCGAATTTTTCTTTCCGATAAACTAACTTGTTACAAATGCCACCAAACTGATCACGTTTCCTCGTACTGTACCTCAAATCCCTCTTATCCACAAAATACTTAAAAGCCCCAAACGGAGGAAAATTTTCTTCCACAAATACCATCTACTAGCCCCGAACAAAATCAAATTACACATGTAAATGACGAATCTCGAGAAGAAATGGATGCTCAAGTCAGCACTGATACCGATAATAAAAATAAACGATCTCACTCGGAAGTTTCATCCCCTACTTGCTCCACTCCTACAGAAACTATACCAACAGAATTCACGAAACCAAAACCAGTGCAAATTAAAAAGAAGAAACAAATTATCAAATTAGACGAATCCACTTCAGAAACTACTAATATTGAGTCATTATTACAGCCAGTCAAATAATTTATCCAGGATGCATCACCACCATATGTACTAAATTACACCCAATTACTAGCATTCTTAGAAGACGTTTACGGTTCTTCCACCCCAGTAGAACTGGCCCTAGAATACACACAAAATATACACGGGTTGGGATATGTGCTAACTGAAATATATCCCATGTTGAACGAAAGATCAATTAAATCTAGAATTACAAGAATCAAGGAAAAACTACTTAGTAAAATAAACCAAGATTTTAGTATTCAGGATAACACCTCTGAAGATACTGAAGCATCACAGGAAAATACTCCTTCCAACGATAAATAAAAAAAAGATGGAAAAAACTTGACGACAACAAACTACAACGCATCAACCAAAATTTGTCACCAAAAGGGATAATGCCACAAGAACGACGAGATCAAGTCATACAACACCGCTTGAGAATAGGACATACCAGGTTAACCCACCAGTACCTAATGAAGAAAGAACAACAAAAACTGTGCTATGTTTGTGATATTTCTCTGACAATCGAACACATTCTTGTTAGTTGCCCACTCTATCACCTAGAACGACTTCAAAGTGATTTACCAAGTGATCTGAAAAGTGCTCTGAACTATAATGAATGTGATAAAGTGACTAAATTTCTAAAACTAAATTGTACAATCTAATATAAAAATAAGCTTAAGTTCTCAATTATAATTAGTTGTTATATGCAAACATCTGATATTATGTACAACTCTTCCCCGCCAATAACCTTTCATGGTTGACGCGGTTTACTTAATAAAAAAAGAAAAAATATGAGTGCTACGTTATGAACAATTTAAAACCAACTTTGTAAAAACTCTATAGTTCATAGTTTATATCAATTTAATATGTATCGTAATTGTACCACCGCTAATAACCTTTTATGGTTGATGCGGGTTATTTCTAACAAAAAAAATCTATTAGTTTTTATACACAGCAATCGTCCTAAAAATGGTAAGTACGAGTTGTGGCAGCCGATTATGAAAAGTAAAATCGAAGAGAAACGGGTAGTCCAAGTAATGAAGCTTGAAATAGGACAAAACCTCGCAATTTTTACAGAATGGATCGATTTGCTTGAAAATTTGAGAATAAGTAGTGGATAGTCCAAGGATCAAAATCTATATGATGCCGAAAGGCGCTTTTACCATGGGGGTGGTTGCCACCCCTTGTTGGGTGTGGAAATTTTTTATTATATTTTGACCGCAAAAGTTGGTAAAAACGTTCATTCTAAGCAAAAAATGTTCTATACATTTTTTTGATAAAATTAATAGTTTTCGATTTATTCGCTATCGAAAGTGTTAGTATTATATCGAAAAAATCAATGTTTTTAATCAGTTTTCTGCTAATAACTCCAAAAATTTTCGTTTCATCAAAACAACCTTACTTAACGAAAATGTACTGTTTGAAAAAATAAACAAAACCGTGTTTTTTAATTTTCTTTAAGACCAACAGTAATCAAGATATAGTTTATTATATGTTAGCTCTCCTTTGTCAAATGCTAAATATTGTAGATTCAAAGTCAAAAGACGGGAAAAATATGCATTTTTCAAGAATAACTTGTTAAAACTAATTTAAAGAATTTAAAAATATCTATCTCTAGAAATAAAAAAGAAGTCTCTAGCTCAAAAATTAGGTGACTTATAATGAAAAGAATGTCAGGCCCTATTTTTTTTAGCTCAAAAGTGGTCGGAAGCAACCCCGTTATCACCACCCCAATTTAAACCAGTCATTGACCTTATTTGGTCTTATTTATTTATGTATTATTAATAGCTTCGAGAAGTTTGACCGAGTTAGAATGATTCGTTTTTAAAAAAATGAAGTTAACAGCGATTAACGAATTTTTGTAGTTTGGAAAAAATGGCTTTTCTTCTGAATAGAAAGATTAGCATCAGAGATGTGAAAAAATGTTTAAATATTAAATTGTAGCTAATTTAACCCATCAAAGACTGGCGTTGCCATATGGCAACGCAAAATACTGTTTAAAATATTAATTCTTACACGAAAAGTTGAGACCGAAAAACAGAGATAGTGCTACTAGTTATTATGTTAACGTTATTAGATTTTTTGTCTAATTTAGGGTGTCAATAAAACGAAAATTAATTTGTCAAATCAGTTGTTTGTGAGAGCGCTTGTGAAATTGTTACTTCAAGATGGACGTCAGATTTGCGTAAGTAAAATAATAACACTAAAAATTCGTATACGTGTTTTATATTAATAAAATATAAAGTCAAAATAACGTGTTTAAAATACTCAATATTGTGAGACCAACTCTTTTAGTTTTTATTTGTTATAATATATCCCAAATATGAGAGTTGCCATACGGCAACGCTAGGACGCGCTATTACCGACTTTTATAATATACTTTTTTTTTTAGAAACGTCTTAACACTTGAAGAGGCATTACAAATTACGTACGATGATGACATAGAAGTGGTCGAAATCTACATTGAGCCTACAGAGGGTGAGCTGGCAGCTGAAGACTCAGGCGAGGAAGATGGTAATGGACGGTGGTCGATAATTTGTCAAAAGATCAACTTCGCTCACAGGCCGAGGTTGTTCTTTCTAACAAGAATAACACAGAAGAAGAGCGACTGGGGAGCAAAGATGGTCCAATTGAGGAAATAGATTTTGAAAGTGTTGGGGATGAAGAATATTTAAAAGTTGAGTTGAAAAAAGTCATTTGAGTTCGTGGCGATATTGAAGCAACAAGCAAACCTTTTCCACAACCTACTTGGGTTGTGGGAGGTGTAACCCAAAGGTGGGCTGATAACACCATAGTGACCGTCGCATCAACCTCATATGGGGTTTCACCTGTGAATGAAGTAAAACGCTATTCCCAGGTCGATAAAAAGAACGTACACATAGGCAGACCTCAATTTATTGCGAAATATAATTCTGCAATGGGAGGCACTGATCTTACGAACCAAAACATATCCAGATATCGTATAGGAATCCGTAAAAAAACGGTGATGGTGCTTTTTTACTTGGGTAATTGACTGTTCAGCGCAAAACAGTTGGAATTTAAAAAGAAAAAAGGGGTACTATGACGCAGTTTTAGCTCAAGCGAGATATTATGAACACATTTGTCATGGGTACAGAATCCGGCAAACCAAGGGGGTCGCCAGAGTTTAAGTATTTCCAGTAGATCCATTAGCAGAGTTTCCGGTGACGTGCGTTTTGACAATATAGGACATTTCTTAACAAACACCCCTGGTAGAAAAAAAAGAGATGTGCAGCTGAAAACTGCAAATCCTGCATGTGCAAAATGTGTACTAAATGGAAAGTTGGAGTATGTATAAGTAGCAACGTTAATTTTCACACACGATTTTAATTTAATATTCACTTTTTTAACTAATTAAAAACAATTCAGGTTTTCTAGCATGTGCTTATTTTTTCATCCTACAGGAGACTAGCGTTGCCATATGGCAACATACTATTTTGAGAAAAATAGATAACAAACATAATTATTTCTTGTTGTTTTAAGCATTAATATTAATTTACTTAATAATTTGTTTAAAATTTTTCTAATTTAAAAAAAAATAAAACTCCGTCCTTGATGGGTTAATTCGCAA
Source organism: Diabrotica virgifera virgifera (assembly GCF_917563875.1). Classification (NCBI taxonomy): domain Eukaryota; kingdom Metazoa; phylum Arthropoda; class Insecta; order Coleoptera; family Chrysomelidae; genus Diabrotica; species Diabrotica virgifera. The sequence goes on from NC_065447.1 coordinate 31,038,358, forward strand.
GAATTTGGTATAAAAAAAATTTTTCTGTGACAAAAATTAAGTGAGCTATTGACAATTAAAACTTGTAATAGCATGCAAAAACTACTTTTACCAACCCTTTCAAAGTCACCTCTTTTTGTGACTAAGGATTTTAATAAGATTTAATATTAACAGACTTATAGATCTTGTAAAAACATACAAAATTCTTTTATACCAAACTTTCTAAGATACAAAATAAAAAAGTTGCGGTTAAAAAATCAATATATTTTTTTGAGAAGAAAAAGGCGAAATCAAATTGTAAGCATAATAATGTAAGTTAGTGGTGTTTTTAGCCATTGGCCTTATTCATTCTTCTTTACTAGTGCATTATTAATAGATTCTAGAAGTTTAACTGGCTTAAAATGATTAGTTTTTAAAAAATTGAAGTTAAAAGCGTATAAAGAATTTTTAAAGTTTTGTAGAAAATGCCATTTTCTTCAGAATAGAAAGATTAGCATCAAAGATAAGAAAAAACGTTTAATACGAAATTGTATGTTATTTAATTCTTAAGAACTAGGTGTAAAATATTTTTTTCTGCGACAAAAATTGAGTGAATAGTAAATGAGTATAATATAGAAGAACATTGATTTTTTCCATATAAAACTAACACTTTCGATGGCGAATAAATCGAAAACTATTAGTTTTATCAAAAAAATGTACACAACATTTTTTGCTTAGAATGAATGTTTTTATCAACTTTTGTTGTCAAAATATAATAAAAAATTTCCACCCCCGAGATGGGGTGGCAACCACCCCTCATAATAAAAGCGCCTTTCGGCATCATATAGATTTTGATCCTTGGACCATCCACTACTTATTCTCAAATTTTCAAGCAAATCGATCCATTCTGTAAAAATTGCGGGGTGAAAAGCTTCGGTTCCTGGACTAGGGGTCCTGGTAGACACGAAAAGCATATAAAATATAGAGAGGAATTTGCAGTGGTTATTAGTCAACCTTCATTATTGGTGACGGCACTAGAAGAAGAAAAATAGTGATCTTTACATATAATGATGTTTTATAATTCACTAATGCCCGATTTCACCAACTATACCTAAATATTTAAGAATTACCTAAGTGGGTTTAGGTACTTCCTAACTCTAAAACGCATTTCACCATACGATAAGAATTACCTAAACCGCTTAAGCATTACCTTGCGTTAGGATACGGATTTCGATATCCCTAAACTTTAGGTATTACTTATCGTTGACAGTCAGGTTATATTTTTACAATTTTGACTAATGTATTTGTGACGTTTGTCAATAATTTGCTTCTTACCTTAATTTTTCTGTTATTCTGTAATATTAGGTATATTAGTTGTAATTTTGTATTTTCTTTTATATTATTAATATAATATGTCGTGTTGGAAAATATAGAAAATCCTTTGGAGTTTTTTACAAGTCTGTTGACAAAATTATGTAGTCTACCTACTACCTAACAAACTAGTGTTGTGTTTCAAAAACCCATTCATGATATAACTAGAAGTGTGTAATTAAAAAATTAATAACAAAAAGCAATTTTTAACATATTATTTAATTTAAAATTATTTCACTAATGACAATTCAACTAACTTCAATTTTTCGTCAATATGTGAAATTTAGAACTCTTTTCTTTTCCTCCATTTCACTGTACATACACAAATAACATACAAAACTATATTTGTTATATACAAACTTAATGCACAAATAACTAACTACTGATTAAAATAACCATTACAGTACAAAACTGAATAAAACCAAATTGGCAAACAAACAATTATGACAAATAATCGAAAAAGTAAGGAAATGTCATCTTATTCTTCTTTTTATTTATCAAAAATAGTTCAAACGTACCCTAGGTAATACCTAGGAAAGCATTTCCTAGATAAGCAGTTCTTTTAGTTGTGAAATGCGATTGTTCCTAAGTATTGACTTAAGAAGTTCCTATCGATAAGAATTACTTAATAAGGCAACCGTTTAGGTATCGTTGGTGAAATCGGGCATTAAAGATTAAACTCCTTGTTTTGGACTATTACTCTGTATTTATACCGTTATGTTTACTTTAAAAATTATACTTCTAAAAAAGAAATAAAAGTTAAATACAGTTATATTGGATTTATTAAAACTGCAAATATAAATTCCGCTCCACAATTGCTACTAACAATAACAATACCATTTTTTATCAATATCTACGCTATTCATGGAAATTTGCTGTTACCTATTGTTGAACCAATAAATAGAAATCTAAATTATTTAACAGAAATGTGAAATTTCCCGAAATTATTAATATTTGTGTTTGTTTTGAGAATTGAAGATAAATAAATGAATAAATGACAAATCACATTATATGAGCAATTATAGTGGTAATTGCCTGTATAGAATCGTCAATATTGAAAATATCTCTTTTCATGCGTCCTGTGTTTGATTATAGGTACCTACAGTAGGTAATATACACGGTGGTCAAATAAAAACAAAACAGAAAAGTTACCATAATATTTTAGAAAATATCTTAACATTTTAGAAAAAATCAAGAATTTCTGGATGAATTTTCCTCTTTTAAATATCTTTCTGATAACTTTGTTTTTAAATGCCTGCAGGTTATGTATTTCCCGTTGATTGAGGCTCTTGTACAATGATAATTTAGATCTTCTTTTTATCGGCAAATATTTCAATAATGTGGAGCTAGGGTGTAATGCTTTTTTCGGTAGTTATTCTTCTAGAGTGTAAAATAGATATTTTTAGATCTCTTTATCTACTCGGATGTCATTTATAATTACCACTTCATTACGTGTTTCGTCTTTTCCTTATTTATTCCAGAGAGCCAGATTACCCTTTTTTCTCCTCATCCTGTGAAAACACCTCTTTTAGGTCCGTTGTTTGAGTCAGGCCATGTAGTTGGCGTGTTCACATTGTTAAAACGGCGTACACCCTATATTCCTTGCTATGGCGTGCTGGACGAGCCATACAGTCTGTAGTCGACACCCCGAAGTATGAGCGGGAATACAAGGTGTATCATTACTCATAAGCTTATGAAACGCACCTGGCGAATCATAAGGGCCTTCGCATTTTGCTCTTTTTGAACTTGTCTTGAGTGAAATGTATTTAATCTTTCCTATCAGCCTCTCTTGGCTGACTCTTTTTTCTTCCGACCCCGAATGGCGATTCGGTTTCCTAAGGCAGACGGGTCGCTATATTTCTTTCTACTAGATATTCTTCACCACAAGATAATAAATTGAAGTGCAAAAAGAATATCAAAATCTGTACATGGAATGTCAAAACCTTATATAAAGCAGGAAAAATCCACAATACAATACAGGAGATGAAGAGAATGCATATTGAATTCATGGGAATAGCAGAAATGAAATGGCCAGCTTCTGGGGAAACACAAGTGGAAAATCACAAGGTGTAATACTCGGGAAAAAGTGAAGGATCACATGAATGTGGAGTCGGATTTATCGTATCACCCAAAGTTGCCAAATGCGTTACTAACTTTACGCCAATATCAGAGAGAGTGATGTTACTACAAGTACAAGCTAACCCCGTCAATATAAATATTATCCAAGTTTATGCTCCTACTGCAGACAAAGAAGAGGAAGAAGCTATTGAGTTTTATGAGAATATCAACAGAATTATACAGAAAATTCCACGACAGGAAGTTTTTATCATTATGGGAGACTTTAATGCCAAGATTGGAGCTGGAGATAAGACGCAGTACATCGGCGCACATGGACTTGGAGTCAGAAAAGACAGAGGAGGCCTCCTAGAAAAATTCGCAGAAGACTCAGAACTCTTTGTCACTAACACATTTTTCCAATTACCACCTCGAAAGCTGTACACATGAAAATCCCCTCAAGACAAACCCGGGAGAATTATTAGAAATCAAATAGATTACATTTTAGTAAACAAAAGATTCCGAAACAGTTTTACATCTGTCAAGACTTATCCTGGAGCAGACTTAGAGACGGACCACTTTCCACTGGTGGGAGTATTTCGCGTCAAACTCAAAATTGTGCAGAAAAAGAAATCACAATCATACGACCTACGTATGCTAAAAGACCCTGACACAAAAATGAGGGTCCAAGCCACGTTAAACGAGCAAGTGACTGCAATTAGAGACGCATCAAATGAAGAACAAATGATCAAACAGATGACCAAAATAGTTCAAAATGTAAAGGATAGACACTTAGAGGCAGATAAATTAACCAAGAAGAAATCATGGATGACAGATGAGATCCTGAAACTAATGGACGAAAGAAGAGATGCCAAAAATGACCCCGACACATACAAAATAATCAATATATCATTAAGAAGGAAAATTAGAGAAGCGAAAGAAAAAGAAGCAATGGACAGATGCCAAGAAATTGAGATCCTACAATCAAAGTACGCTAGTCACAATGTACATTGGAAAGTTAAAGAACTCGCAGGTGAACTAAGACGGAGACAGAGAGGAAATCTAACTGATTCTCACGGAAACATCATCTTAGATAAACAAAGTAAAATTAGAACTTGGAAAAAATATCTAGAAAAACTATTTGAAGACCAAAGAGATAACACCCTTGAGCTAGAAGAAGGGGTAAATGATCAAGACTATTACAGCAGGAAGTTTATTCTGCCATAACACAGCTAAAGGATTGCAAAGCAGCAGGTCCCGATAATATACAAGCAAAACTACTCAAACTGATGGACAACGAATCAATAGCAATAATCACAAAGATATTCAACAACATATACAACTCTGTACAAATACCAACAGAATGGCTGAAATCTGAGTTTATTGCACTTCCAAAAAAACCAGGAGCCAAAAAGTGCAAAGAATACCGTACGATAAGCCTGATGAGTCATCTCCTAAAATTGTTCCTAAAGGTAATCCCTACGAGAATTTACAAGCTATGTGAAAGTCAAATTTCGCCCAACCAGTTCGGATTCATAAACGATGTTGGTACGAGAGAGGCTTTGTTTTCAATACAAGTCTTATTCCAGAGATGCAGAGACGTAAATTGCGACGTATACGTATGTCTGGTTGATTACGAGAAGGCGTTTGATCGAGTACAACACGCCAAGATGATGCAAATATTAAAAGATGCAGGAATTAGCAACCAAGATCTGAAAATAATTAGGAACCTTTAATGGAATCAGACTGCAAACCTTAGAGTTGACGGTGAACTCACCGAATATGTCAAGATCATGCGTGGAGTAAGGCAAGGTTGCATTTTGTCCCCCCTAATTTTCAATCTTTACTCTGAAAGAATATCTATCGAAGCTTTGCACGAAACTGAAAAAGGTATTCTCCTAAACGGGTATCGGCTAAATAATATCAGGTATGCAGATGACACCATAGTATTTACGGACAACCTAGAATACCCGCAAGTCCTCATGGACAAAATCACGTATTGCAGTCAACAACATGGACTCAATATAAACGTAAAGAAAACAAAGCTTATGATCGTCAGCAAGAAAAAGATAACAGAAGGTCAACTCTATAGCAACCAAACCCCTGTAGAAAGAGTGAGGCACTACAACTAACTCAGCACCATAATAAATAAAGAATGGACCAACAACCAATAAATAAGAGCGCGCATCGGAAAAGCTAGATCAATCTTCAACCATATGGGGGCGTTTTTCAAGAGCCATAACCTTTCTCTTGGTATAAAAGTAAGAATGCTGAGATGTTACGTCTTCTCTGTCCTTTTTTATGGTTTTTAACCATGGACCTTGAACGAGGATATGTGCTGAAAATTGGAAGAATTTGAGATGTGGCTATATCGTAGAATTCTTAAAATCCCATGGACTGATCGGTTCACAAATGACGAGGTTCTTAGAAGAATGGGGAAGAATCGAGAAGTACTAACCACCAACAAATCTCGAAAGTTGGAATTCTTTGGACACATTATGCGAAATGAATCCAGATATGCCTTTCTACAAGCCATCCTGCAAGGAAAAATATTTGGAAAGCGAGGTCCAGGAAGAAGAAGAACATCCTGGTTAAAGAACCTCAGAACCTGGTTCAACACAACATCTGTGCAGCTTTTCCGCGTTGCTGCAGATAAAGTGAAGGTTGCCATGATGATCGCCAACATTCGTCACGGATAGGCATATCAAGAAGAAGAAGGTCCGTTGTAGAATCAGCAACTGCATATATATGTCACCAGCAAAGGCCAACACTTGTTAGCTCAGCTTCGAAGGTATTTTACTTATCACCTGTTCAAAATTATACTTGAATAGAAGTGATGAAAAGGGCCTCCTTTTCTGAGTCAAAATATTAGAATAAATTGTTAGTATAGTAGTTGTTTGTTAGCTCCACTATATTTCTTGGTATTCCCATTTATACCATGGCTTCTTTTTATGAAATCAGATGCTTGCTGGAAATTTACGAAGGTTTGATGGACATCCCGGTTGAATTCTTAGTTTTGTTTTCTATTAATTATCGGATTGTAAATATTTGATCTGTAGTTGACCATACAACATGGAAATCACATCGGTAGTTGTCTATCATATCTTTCTTACACCGCTTAAAGCGCAACATAGCTGCTAAACTTTATAAGCTGTGCTAATAAGCGATATACAGTTTCCAAATGATTGTTCTTTAGTTCCCTAGGTATTTTGCTGTACCCATACTCTCATATTAACCTTATATAATTTTTTCTGCAGATCGTTGTCTCTCTTTATTATCATTTCTAGACAGAATGTGCCACCACTTTCCTATCCTTCACAAAAAGCTGCTGACTTTCAAGTAGGGTATTAGTAGGGTATGTACGTATTCTCGGTAATCACTCGGTCGTCGTAGCATAGCTTACTTAGTTATTTTATCATCATGGCATCAATTTTTTTGAGTCTGGCGTAAGGTATTATGGTACTAAAGGTTACTCCTACTTTAAGTCGATAGAATACCCCGTTTTCTAGAAAAATCGATTTGAAAATTTTTCGTTTTTTGAATATCAAAAAAAAATTCAAAACAAACTATTTAGAAAAACTGGTACGTTTATTTATTTTTCAGATATGAATCGATTTCACTAATTGCGAATTTTTAGTACCGGTCACATGCGTTGACGTACCCAAAAACGGACGTTTTTGGATAGGTCAACGGTTATTTTATGGCAATCTCTTTTTTGTCTTTAATTTTAAAGAATTTTTTGACACTAGATTATTAAATTATGAGGTATTCTAGTACTAAAAGTTACTGTTGCTTTAAATTGGTAAAAACACTGTTTTTTTTTTGAAATTTTTTTTTTCAAATTCGGCGATTTTTCTAGAAAAAGGTGTGTCCTACCGACTTTAAGCAAGGGTACCTTTTTATACTAGAATACCTTACGATTTAATAATCCAGTATCAAAAATGCTTAAAAGTTAAAGACAAAAAAGTTATGTTAGGAAAATTAGGGAAATTGGGAGATAAATGAGTAGAATGTGAAACCGTGGAGTTTGTTCCAGTTACATTCACTTACGCTCTCTACAATATCCAACTCTCACATGTCACATGGTTATATGTGCATTCAAGATTTACAGAAGATGATAGTATTACAAGCATACATGTACCAACGTAAGAGAAAGAGGACCATGAAAAATACATGTTCGATGAGGCACTGGTTAAGAGCAAGGTAAGTGCCCAAAAAATAATATTAAACAATTATTAATAGGCGACTCTAATGTCAAAGTGTCAAAGTCGGAAGAGAAAATATTTTTTCGCCCACAACGGACTGAGACCCTTAAACTTTCCTATGATTAGAAATATGGTAAAAGGTCGGACACTATTTCTCCACAAAGATATACATAATAGAACTTGGAAATCTCCTGATAATAAAACGGTTAACCAAATAAATCTTATAGCCATTGACGGACGTTTATTTACAAACTTTTAGATGTTCTTGGTATTTCAGAGAAACAAACATAGATAATGATCACTGTTTCAAGTAGCGGTTTAAAGAAAAAATAAAAAATAAAAAAGGGGTTCGGAAAAAGGAAAGAAAAGATAAATATTTAAAAACTAAAAGATACGGACGTCGAAAATGTATGTAGTAAGCAAATAAGATATAAAATTATAATAGAAAACATAATGAGAAGAAGATATTAACCAGCTACGGATAAAATTCAAAATATTGTATTATAAGCAGGAATCCGTTGAAATATTGGACTATAAGACAGAGACTAAGTTGGTCTGGACATATTGGTACAATGTCAGTCTCTTCATGTCAGTACAAGAGACTGAAATTCTCAAATTAACAGGGCACAAGAAGTAAAGAACCACCGCGTAAGATGGATTTATGGACTATGTGGAAATTTCTAAGGACCAAAAGATGGAGGCAAGTTGCTAGGAGTCTACATGAGGATATTCTAGCCAACTAGGATGATGACCACAGGAAAGTAAGGTTAGTTAGCATAAGCAAGCTATTGTATTCACTTCTTGCACCGTAAATCTCCTAAGTTCGGTCAAAGAAAAAGTATTAGTAGAAGGAGAGAAAATTGTTTATTCAGGGTGTCCAGAAACTCTACCGACAAACGAATATAGGAGATTTTTCAGATAATTTTAAGACAATTTAATCCAATTCATCTAGTCCGAAAATGCTTCCTAAAAGAGCTAGAGCTATGGTAATTCGTTTTTCTTAAATATTTCCAGAACGCTTCCATTTAGAAAAACGAAAATTGGTACACATGTTTATTTTCCAGAGATAAATCGATTCCATCTATTGCAAATTACTAATACCAGTCATAGCTGTCCGTTTTGGGTAGGGCAACAGTTATATTATCGCATAACTTTTTTGTTTTTAATTTTTAAGCATTTTTGAGTCTGCGTAAGATATTATGGAACTCAAATTTACTCCTACTTTAAGTGGATTGAATACACCATTTTCTAGAAAAATCTATTTGAAAATTTTTCGTTTTTTGAATTAAAAAAAATTAAATTTTGATTTGAAAAAATAAAAAAAAACTATTTAGAAAAACGAAAACTGGTACGTTTATTTATTTCTCAGAGATGAATCGATTTCACTAATTGCGAATTTTTAGTACCGGTCACATGCGTTGACCTACCCAAAAACGGATGTTATAAGATAGGTCAACGGTTATTTTATCGCATACCTTTTTTGTCTTTAATTTTAAAGAATTTTTGACACTTGATTATTAAATTATGAGGTATTCTAGTACTAAAAGTTACTCTTGCTTTAAATTGGTAAAATACACCGTTTTTTTTTTGAAAAAAAATTTCAAATCGTTCAAATTCAAAAAACGAAAAATTTTCAAATCGATTTTTCTAGAAAACGGTGTGTCCTACCGACTTTAAGAAAGAGTACCTTTTAGTACTAGAATACCTACGATTTAATAAGCCAGTATCAAAAATGCTTTTCTGGCCAAAGTGGGTCCAACGAGCCCGAGACGCCAATCATTTTATCATAAACTGACAGAAAAATTTTTGCTGAAATTTATGCATCACCGAATTTGTTTAAAAGTATGTTTCCTTCAACATAGTCATGAGCTATTCAAAATATTCATTATCAATTTTGTAATTATTGCGCCGAAAGAATTTTTTCACGTAAAGGGGCAACACAGTCCCGCCGGACCCTATTTGTATTTATACCTAAAGTCTAAATCTTTGTTACAGAAGATAATCTGGCAGTCAGGTAATGTTTTTGTGTATTATCTAAACGACTTGTATGAATCCAGAAATCTGATAATAAAGTTAAACTTGAACTGTAACAAACAACGTAAACGTCTCTTTGATGGGAACATCAAAGAGATGCTTACAATATGTGTTATATCTACTCTAAATGAATTTTAAAAACTGGTAATCATTGTTAGAATGCAATAATATTGTTAGGTAGGTACTTGTACATATTTTGAAATAAATAATGCATATTTGCTATCAGTCGTTTGACATCGATGTTAGTGTCGACAACTAAGCTCCTAAAATTATATTGAATTACAGTGAAAGTAGACAGTACGAATAAAATGTCGCGAAAACCATTATCAGCTGCAGAACTGCAAGATATTGCTAATAATTTATTATGGGATTCCGGTGATGAAGAATCTCCTGTAGTAGGTGGCATTGAAAGTGACTCTGAAACTGAAGATTATCTTTCGGAAGCAAGTGAAGAGGATGATCAGAAAGTAGTATTGAGTGATAATGAAAAAGAATGTGTAGCTACAAGTTCCCAGATTTCAGAGTGTGTAATTGTTAAAACTAAGGATGGAATTAACTGGACGAATCAATCACAACTGACAAGACGTATGCGATCCTGCGACATAATAAAAAGCAAAGTGCACAAAGTAATGTTATCCCCTAGTCAAAGTGTAGATGATCCTGTACATTCCTTTTGTTTGTTTGTGGACGAAAAAATTGTAAACGAAATAGTAAAGTGTACAAATAAAGAAGCCGAAAAAGCCTTGGGAATAGAGAACTGGAAATATTGCGACTCTAGAGAGCTATATATGCCTTTATTGGACTAGGTACTACTAACTGCAGGGCACCTGAGTGCCAAAATCCAAAATGTAGATATATTTTGGAGTACGTTTTATGGATCTACTATATTTAAAACTACCATGGGATTAAAACAATTTAAAAATATGCTAAGATTTGTTCGATTTGACGATAAGGACACAAAGTCTGAAGGAAGAAGAAACGACAAAGTAGCAGCAATACGCGATGTGTGGAATCAAGTCAACCAAAACTTCCAAAAATACTATTTATTAGTAAAAAATATAACGGTAGATGAGCAACTTGATCCGTTGTTTATTTCTCCAAATGTCTATTACTCGTGAATAAATATTCTTTCTACAAAAGTTTTCTTGCATTTCTTTATTTTGTGCAAATCATTCAGGTAGATCGCACCCTCGAGGTAGACCGCATACTATAGTAGCACCTTTTTGTTAATCTAGACAATTTAAATTTAACTTTAATAAAAAATCAAAAAAGAATATTAAAAACGTATGGGTAAATATGAATAGTACATTCAAGAACATTGGTGGGCCCAATGGACCCGAGTTGCCCGGTTACGTAAGTAAAATGTGTTGCCCGGATAAGGGTTAATAAATTATGAAGTATTCTAGTACTAAAAGTTACTCTTGCTTTAAATGGTAAAAACACCGTTTTTTTTTAATTTTCAATTTTTTTTAAAATTCAGAAATCGACAAATTTTCAAATCGGATTTTCTAAAAAACGGTGTGTCCTACCGACTTTAAGCAAGAGTACCTTTTTGTACTAGAATACCTTACGATTTAATAATCCTGTATCAAAAATGCTTAACCTTTAACTACACGCGCTGGCGTACTTTGTACGCCAGATATAAGAATTCTACTGGAAATATATTTAAAAATTTAATTTTTGAACTTGCTTATTTTTCTAACCTATCACTGGAATGTGCTTTACAATTTGGTTTTAGTTTCGTTATAATCGGATTTCTGGAAAGATCATAATTTACATTTTATTATTTGTTGTTTCCGGTGGTGGACAATATACCCCAGGATTATATTAGTATAAGTCGTAATATAAGTAAATATTTTAATTGGTTTTTAGTCATTATGGCAAAAAATATATTTTTCTTTGTAAACAATACTTTTTCTCCTGTAAAAAATCACATTTAAAAAAATTTTTTATTAGTAATTTTATTTATCATGGAATCCAGTTATTCCATGATTCCAGTTATAAATCCCAATTGGCTTACTGAAAAGGAACTCTAAGTATTCACTGATGCCGAATAAGGTTTATAACAAACAACTTAGTGTATTTTTTCAAAAAAATTAAACAAATCCGCTGTTTTTAAGTGTATTTCCGTGTGGCGTAAAAAGTACGCCACGCGTGTAGTTATGTTATAACTTGATGCGCGGGTAGTTAAAGAAAGTTAAAAACAAAAAAGTTATGCGACAAAATAATCGTTGCCCCACACAAAACGGACGCCTATGACTGGTACTAGGACTTCACAATAGATGGAATCGATTTACCTCTGGAAGATATATATGTGTACCAATTTTCGTTTTTCTAACTAGAAGTGTTCTGGAGGTATTTAGGAAAAACTAATTACAAGACGCCATCTTCAAACAGCTTTCGTTAAACTTTAACGAATGTAGGTTTTCTGATAAAACTTTATGTAAAATGATTTGTTTCGCCGGCATTAATTACTAAAATTAACTTTAACTTCAAAATTAAATAAAAAGGAATAAAACGTAGATTTTTGAAAACTCTGATATAATTCGATATTCATAAAATCTGTTAATAAGACTGGATATTTCCACAGCCACCACAATATAAATCCGCATCCAATAATCCCTAATTTTATAATGGAAATTCCTTGTTCCCAAAGAATTGACAACTTCTTATATAATATTAAAAGTCGTCAGATAACATGAATTATTTATTCTTTTAGGTTCTGAATTATTTATACGATGACTTTCAAAGTGTGTTTGGCAGTCTAAGAAATTAAAAATTTTTCATCTGCAAAATTCGCCAATCCCTTGTCTCGGATAACTCTCTTATAAAGTCAGTTTTTGTTCGAGCGCGTGCAAAATTTATTCATTTGCTTAATGTATCTAGGGAGGTTAATGCTTCTTTATTATATGACGGCGAAATAAGCGAAACGTATATAGCATGGAAAGTGGCAGAATAAGAGTGAACTAGGTCGTTGAATTTTACAACATTTTTAAAAACTGTTTTTAAAAATTTAACACTGGATTTAGGAAAAAGTAGATGATCCCATAGATGACACTCTGTTATTTGCTCTGTAATTTTTTTCACTTATACACGGTGTCCAGAAACTCTCCCGACAAACGAAGACCTACTAGATCAGGACGGATCTGTTTTGAGGTGGATGCGAGAGGTGGTATTTGGATTTTTGCAGATAAAGTTAGGTGACACCTTCAGTAATAATAATTGACTTATGCTTCTTCTCAAATATGCCCGGAACATTAATTTCGATAAACATCGAATTGCTTCTAATTTCTTTGCTTATAAGTTTAAAACGATTCATTTTGGAACAAAGTCGTATGGAAATAAAATAAAGATAATTAAATTTTGTATGATACACGACTAATTAAACATGTCTTAAATTATTACCCTTTCTACAAAATAGCGATAAATACAAAATAAGGGGGCAAAATAAGCCTATTTTTGTTCAATGTTTTTCAACCACTTTGATTGCACACAGAACCTTCGTAATTCGTTTGAAAAAATTTTAAAACATACTTAAACCGTCCACTATTAAAATCGGTCAAATAGATTTTGCAAAATAATTTTGCAACTTAAATGTTTTTAAAAAAGTTCAAAATTCTTTACCAGGCGCGCTAGCTGTCTAATACACCTCACAGAATTAAAATCGAATTTTTTAGGTAGGCTCAGCAATGTTTTAAAGTGATAAACAATTTCTTGTCTTATAAACAAATTAGTGCCGTCGCCCAAAGGGGATGAAACGGCCTCCTGTATTTAAATGGACTTACCCAAGTTTTTTTGAAGTTATACTCCTTCAGGCGCGATTTCATTGAGGGTGAAATTTTATTGATCTGCGCGCATGCGCACACCGACAGTATGGTATAAGTCGTTATACGGGCTCTGATTGGGTGTTATCTGTCATAAATTGTTCAATATGGAGGTTATCGGTAAACAAAAATATTGTATATATTAGTTTTTATTGTTGTGAGGACAGAAATAAAATCAAATTTATAATTATAGTGACTTTTTAAATAGTTTTGAAAAGCCGCAGGTACGTAATTCTAAGGGCCGGTTGTTCGAACGCTAATCAACAATGATCATTATCAAATATTTAATTACTGTCACCAAAACTGTCAATGTCAACTTTGTTGGGGTTGCTGAAAACATCATTAATTACAATTATGAGATTTATTATTAATTATGTTAATAATGATTGTTATATTAATTGATTATAGACTCCACAGACTTTTTAACAACCCAAACAAAGTTGAAATTGACAGTAATTAATTATTTGATAATAATCATTGTTGATTAGCGTTCGAACAACCGGCCCTTAATGTTTCAGTTGTATTCCAATAAAAAATTATCTTCATACCTATCTATTTGGAAAATATAAAAAAAATAATGTAGTTACCTATTAGTAGGCAATGCTTTAATTTACATAATCTGATTACGAACAAAGTTTCTGCAAATATTCATCTAATATATCGTTTTCTTACTCTATATTTTGTTGTATTTTAATTCGACAAAAATCAAACTAATAATTTGATCCATATAAATAAACCAAATGTCAAAAAGTTTATGTGGTGTAAACGTTTAGGTTGTGTATATTCCCACATGACGTATACGCGAATGTGGTGTAGTAGGAAATCACTTCAACTCTCGTACGGCGCGGTAGACATGAAGTGGGTTCAAGCCCCAAGGAAGTTGTTACTTTTTTTATTTTTTTATAGATTTTATTATTGTAAGTATATCATTATATATTTTTTTTTCAGAAAATACGTATTTAATTAAAATTTTTGGCAACAATTATTGTTCAGAAATCATTTGTGGCATTTTTCAATGTGTTTTTGTGTGTTTTATTCTTTTATTTTTTTAATTTTTGGTATTGTTTTAATAAAAATTTTGGAAAGTAGTAGAGAATCGGTTTAAAGTATATTGATTTCGTTGAAATCATATAATAGAAGTATAACTTCTTACGTGCGTACAAAGTACACACACATTCTTTTTTATGTATTTTGACCCGTAGAGCACGAATTTTCTGGGTAACAGTTGATTCGGATATCGATAAGATTGTTATAAATAAATAACTCGAGGAATTACAGAACAACGATTTTTAAACGTTTTTCCGTCTCTCTATGTGTCCCAGCCATCTCAGCCTCTGTGCTTTAATATATTTAACTATATCTTGTCCCTTCATTATGCCTCTTAGTTCATGGTTCATTCTTCTTCTCATTTCTTCGTTGTCCATTCTTGTCGGGCCCATAATCCGTCTGAGGATTTTCCTTTCGAATATTCTCAATTTTCCTTTATCTTTTCCGTGAGGCACATTGTCTCAGCTGCGTACGTAACTACTGGTCTGATTGCAACTCTGTATATTTTCCGTTTTGTATTTCTGGATAAGTTCTTGTCCTTCATAAGCCTATGGTATCTCCAGTATGTTTTGTTGCCTGCTAGTATTCGTTCCGTTACTTCTTCACTTCTCTTGTTTTGGTCATTCACTGTTACTCCCAAATGTTTAAATTTTTGGACTCTTTCAAAAGTGTAGTTTTCTATTTTGATTTCTCTTGTCCTGTTATCTTCTCTTCCTCTTCTAGAGTAGAGTAGATATTTTGTTTTTCCTTCGTTAATTTCTAGACCCCTTTTCCGTGCCAATATTGTTGCTGCTTCTTTTAAGCTTTCCTTGTCTCTTCCCATTTTATGGGAAGAGACAAATATATTTTATACATGTATAGACTGTGTAAATTGTTACTCTGTACAGTCTGATATGAAATAATGTTCATCCATAAATCAAATTAGTGAAGGTAAAAATAAATTAATGGTAGAGTGACGTTAACACCATTTTAACTGTTTCTAATATCCATCCAAGTAACATTTAGTTGTAATTACATTTGTATTATCTCTTTTACTGCGACAAATAATAAGAAATTAAGGGTAAATTTTATTTGCTTCTAATTTAAATTTAACAATGAACAAAAAACAAAGCAAAAAAAACCCCTAAACTATTTTTGGTATTTAATTTTGTGTTTAATTTGTAGTATTGTATATAAAAAATAAAAAATAAACCAAAAACAAATAAAAACAAAAAATAAATAAAAAGGAACAAAGCAAAAAAAAAGAAACTCTAAATTTTCCAGTACTTTGTGTTGCCAGTCCTAAGCCTGGATAAAGGGTGAAGGGATGTTGATAATACCCTTGCTCCGATTACAGTCCTGTTTGAGCACCCTGTATTATGTACATAATGCTTTTCGGTCGTCTGCTTTTCGGTCTAGTGAGGTTTCGGTAAAGTTCTTTTCGGTCTAATGAGTTCGGTCTACTGCTTTCGGTCTAATGATTTCGGCCTCTTTACAGTAAACCATATCAAATGGTAGATGCGGGAGAGATTAAATAGAAAATACTTGAATAAATGAAAATAATAGCACCAGACAGAAAAGAATGAAAGAGATGGGTAAATATGTAATATAACTAAACCCAAATCCGACACCTGAGAGAGTATAAGAAAGGGGAGAAAGAAAGAAAAAACGAAATATACTGTAAGTAGGAGAGTAGACAATGCAAAAGTATTAAAACAGTAATAGTATATTAAGTCTGGAGAACGGTAAGGGTTTTATACCGATCGAAGGCAATTGTTCCAATTATTGTCTGAGATCGGTTACCCTTAACGTTCGACATGCTTATAACGTTTTTTGCACGATTGATACCATTATAAATTATAAAATTAAACATTTTCGTCATATTGACTAGTTTCATTCAATTTATCAAGATAGATACTTTGGTTGTTAGGTAGTAACTAGGGTGCATAACAACAATGGAGAATTGAGTTTTTATTTAGTTGTCAATAATTTTAAATACAATTTTGATTATCATAAATTAAAATATGAGCGAAAGTGAATTTGAAGAAATTGAACGGGCTTGGGAAGAAGGGTGTTCCGCAATTATTCCCGAAAAATCCAAAATCCGTTATCAAAATACCTACCAAAGTTTTAAAAAATGGTGCGAAGGCAAGAATTTAAGAATCGAAGAAAAGACTCTATTGGCATATTTCGTTCAAAGACATATGCAGTTGAAAGCTCCTGGAAGCCTCTGGGCAGAATATTCAATGATTATATCCACCGTTTTTCTTTATAACGGCATTGATATTTCCAAGTTTTCAACTTTGATCGCGTATTTGAAGAGAAAAAATGTTGGCTATAGGCTTAAGAAAGCGAGCATTTTTACACGGGAGCAATTTGAAAAATTTCTGATGGAAGCACCGGATGAAGAATTTCTAGTTCACAAGGTAATATAAGCTAGTTTAGGTAAAAGAAATACTCCAATGAAGATTTTTTCATAATTTGTAGGTCGCAATGATATTGGGAATATCTGGTGCCTGTAGAAGAGAAGAATTATATAATATTACTATGAATGACATCTAACAAACCGATGGTTTAATGATTGTAAAAGTACCCAATACAAAAACGAATACCCAGCGTACTTTTACAGTCGTTAATAAACCAGACGATAAAATTTGTAAAAGTAAAATCAAATCATTTGTTGTTAAGATACGCCAAAGGAAAATGTTATAGGGAAATGTAGGGAAATGTAATAGGGAAAGGGACAATCGGGGCTGGCCTTCTCAAATTGCCAAATTCTTAAATTTGCCTAATCCCGAGAACTATACTGGCCATTCGTTCAGGAGGACATCAGCAACGCTTTTGGCTAATAAAGGTGTTGATGTCCTCGGATTAAAGCGTCATGGAGGTTGGCGTTCTTCGACAGTGGCAGAAAGCTATGTAGAAGATTCTCTTCAAAATAAAATAGATTTTGCCGAAAAAATATTGTGCAATACTAGTAATACTACTTAATGTATGCGATTCTGCAGGAGTTTCTGTTAGAAGTGAAACCACAGCCCAAACAAGTGGGATTTCATTAAATAATTTAACAAATTGTACCAGAAGTTTCAATATTAATAAATAATTCGTTGGTTTTCTTTATTCTTTCAAAAAATAAATTAAAATTAAGAGATTTTTTAACTCGATGGTAAGTGAATTACTTACCGTCGAGTTGGAGTACTTACCGTCGAGTTGGATTACTTACCGTTGAGTTGCTAGTAAATATCACCTACTGACGTAAAATCTGTCACGGTAAAAACAGTCAAAAATGATCAATCGTGCAAAAATGTAAATAAATATAGAACCTGATCATTAGCAGTCGATACACAATTTCGAAATAAAATAAAATATTCGCAAAAGTAAATTCCTCCTATAATTAATAAAACATTTTAACTTTTGTTTTATTTATCACTCTCCCTATTGTTTTCAAAATTTTTATAATCAAGTCTACATAAAAATAACGGCAGTTTTTCTTATTGTTACATTTTCTCGTTTTGTATTTTACGTGGTTTGATCGTCATGCACCCTTTGTCGCATCTGCCTTCATAGGCCCACCGTATTTTCCGGTATATTTGCCTGCGACTCTTTTAGCAATTTTATATCTGAACTTCGGCTGAATAAAAATACAGCTTAGCTTCTCACGCAAGAACGGAATGACAAACGCTGAAATGTAAAAAGTGGTAAGATAAAAGTTTCAAACTGTCAAGGGTCATTGAATGTTTTAGAGGCCTACCGAGAAATCTTTAAATTGAAAAACTACGAGCCACAATGAGATAAATAAACCACGAAACTTTAGATGTGGAAGAATAATGTATCTGTCGCTGAAGAAGATAAACGACTATACAGGAATGTTATCTCGACTGGAAATGCAAAAAATAGTTCTGAATAAATTTAACAGAGATATAGGGATTTTTACTCTTTACTAAATATTAAAATTTTCATCTGGAAACCTTATTCAGGAAGATCCTATAGTGCAGTCACTGGAGGTAGATATGAGCTATTACCTCCGATTTCGTTGAACCTCAATAGATTTGCATGAAAATTGGTAAGTGGTTATAGGATATCTCAAGGAACAAAGGTGACATGGTGCCAACTTGCGCTTTTACCCTGGGGGTGGATGCCACCTCTTCTCGGGGGTGAAAGATATTTTATTGAAAGTAACCCCATAATTCGATAGAGGGACAAATTCTAATATAAGCAAAATTTGTTATATAAAGTTATTAAAATAAATCAAAACTTTTTGAGTTATTGAAGATCAAAAATTTTAATTTTTCTTGAGAAAAATACATGTTTTTAACCGATTTTTCATCAATAAATCAAAAACTATAAGTTTTTGCGAAAAAGTTAATAACACCAAAATTGAAGCTAATAAAAAATAAAATAAATCCTTTACTAGAAAAACCTTTTAGTGTTAACTAAAAGTGAGTTATAGGTTATTGAATACATATTTTTTCGGCGAGTAAAAAAATCTAAGTATTAAAGCTGAAATAACGAGAAAAATGATGAATTTTATAACATAAACTTGTAACATTTGTCAAAGTACTTAAAATATCTATTAAATGAGCCCCCGGACATGTTGATAGCATTAAAATTTATGCACCAAAACTTTTTCAGAATTAATTTTTTTTTAAGTTTTTCCAAAAAATGTTATTGTTTTTTTTAATAACTCCGTTCATTTTTAAGATCTCAGGTTTATCTTAAAACCGTTTGGAAGTTAATTCCAAGGGCTATTTAAACTCGTTGAATCTAGTCTTTTAGACCTATCACTTTTTTTAAATAACAGGTTAAATGGCCCCGGTTGCATGGTTTTCACAGCAAAATTTAAGGTTTAAACGTTTCTATATCGGTTATTTAGTACCCAATGGAAATAGTAAAACAGGTAAAATATTTGACACAGAATAAACTAAAATTTGGGTATTTATCATTTTTTACGTATATTGAGTATTTTTGGAGTTGTTATCAAAAAAATATGAAAATTAAAATAATTTTAAAAATGATGATTCTTTTAAATTATACCTTTTTTTCAAAAATATGCATTCTAAATCGGTCAAAATTATTGAAATCATTAGATATGCTAATATAAAGAAGTTATTGTAAGGATTATTATAAATTTTAGTTTTGTGGAAATGGCGTATGTTTTATTTTTCACTTTTTTCTAAAAATATCGAAAGGGTTCTTTTATTTTCATTATAACTTGCTTAATTTTGACGCTATTAACTTATTCTGAAGCTCATTTAACAGGTATTTCGAAGTACGTTGACAAATGATTAGCAGGTATATTTTATACATTGCATCGTTTTCCCGTTACTTAAGCTTGAATACTGAGATTTGAGTACTCGTCTAAAAAAATACACATTCAATTGCCAATAACTTACTTTGAACTAACATTAGTTTAGTTCTTTAGGTGAGGAATGTATTCAGTTATTTATTATTATCAATTTTAGTAATAATAACTATATTGTAGAAGCTTATAGTTTTTGAGTTATACGTGAAAAACCGATTTAAAACATGGATTTTTTACGAAAAAATCAAATTTTTGGTTTTTAATAACTCAAAAAGTGTTGATTTGTATTAATAACTTAATATTACAAATTTTGCTTATAATTTGTCCCTCTATTGATTTATGGTATTATTTTTAATAAAATAATTTTCACTCACAGGGTAAAAGCGCAAGTTGGCATTATGCCACCTTTGTTCCTTACGGTATCCTATATTTACTCACCAATTTACATGAAAATCGATGGAGGTTCAACGAAATCGGAGGTAAAAATCTTCAGTGACTCCACTACTAGTAATTACTTTAAACTTTCCAAAGATGGGTCCCAACTTCGTGATATTTTTGTCATACCTTCGCCCAATAAACAAGATTACAAATTGGTTGCAAACTAACAAAATGTAAAGCAGAAAGAACACATGGGAAAGAATCTAAATGCAGTATCTAAGGCAATAATTACTGTTTATAATGAGTTAACGAGTATAAATAAGAAAAATACTTATAGAGAGCTTATAAACAGAAAATTCACGAACTAGATGTTACTAGTGGCCTTATGACGGAGGGTTTAAAGAGCTAACTAATGAGATAAATTATTATACAGATGTTATGGCTTGACAACAAACTAAAAAAATGGGAAATGAAATAACAGAAATTGACATGATAATGCTATTTAAGAGTGACAGGAAAGACAGAATGCTGGGAACAGTTGCGAAAAATTGACAATTGGGCCTATCTCAAACAGAATGTGCGTATTACGAATAAAGGAAGAAAAAGGAATACAAGTATAATTAACTTACATGTCCCTTCCTAGGAAAAAATGAAACAAAACACCCAATCTAAGAGCATCTGACGGATCAATATGAGCAACTACCAAAACATAATATAAAAATATTAGTAGGTGATTGCAATGTAAAAGTGGGGAAATAAGCTACGTATAATATAGTAGTTGGAATACATATTATCAAGAAAAAAGTGACAAATGACAGTAGGCAAATACTAATCAGTTTTGCAATGGAAAAAAAATTGGTGGTGAGCACCCAGATAGAACAAAAACCAATACATAAGGGAACCTGGATGACTCTTAATGGAACGGTGGTTAAACAGATTAATTACGTATTGGTATAAAGAAACCACATGATAGGAAATATAGGAAGGAGCCGAAATAAATTCGGACCATTTTGTGGTTACAGCCATGTGGAATGGAGCCAAAAGGTAAAGAACTAAGAAAACAAATTCCAAGAAGAACAATCGATCTGATTGAGGAAGGTAAAGTGAGGGGAAATAAAAAGTAAGTATTAATGATATAAATAAAGGGCTATTATCCCAGAAAGACGAAGAGAAACTAGGAATAGAGCAACTCTCGTAAGTTACAAGAGAGGCCATAAATATAGCAAATAAAATAGATATTCCTCGAAAGACCCAAAAAAAGCAGGAAGTATTGGTTTAATAAATAATGCCTTAAAATAGCAGAGTACAAGAAAATATTAATGCAATTGAAACTAATAAATAATAATAATGATATGTACCGGAATTACAAATATCAAAGGATAATGAGAAGGGTAAGCGTACGAAAGGAAAAAGAATATAAAGAAAAAATAATAGAAGAAATAGAAGAGAGATTAATAAATCAAAAATATGGTCTTTATCAAGAAAATAAAAAAACTGAAAGGAGATAATAATATTAGAATTACAATACATTACAATACTCACGAGTGAAAAATAATTAGTGATGGGTATACGGGAGAATAGTATATTGTACAACAAGTGAGAAAAAGACATATTTCTCACGAGTGCAGAAGTTTGTTGTAAATTACAATCAACAAAACGCTCAGACAGTAGTTACATAATTAAGAACCACTGAGTTGCTTATGTAGATAGTTTGACTGTAGAAGCGATTCACAACGTTAAAAAACTTTGTGTTATATCTCAGGTTCAATTATTTTTATTAATAGTAATTTTAAATATTATAATTCTCCAAATGGAAAAACTTTGAATACTCTGAAATACTTTGAAAAGCTTGTGAAGTACCATTGGAGATTTTCCTCTTGAAAGATCAAGAGAAAGATTTTGAACCCGATAAGTGAACAAAATGAAGATTCTGATACAAAAATTCCTACATGAAGCCCTCCATCTGGAAAATAATCTCAACAAGCTGACCATATTTTTAGAGTATCACCACGCCTTGAGAAAGCTTCAAGGGATTAGAAAGAAGAAGAAATATCCATATTTCAATAATTTTAGTATATTACATTCGCACTTACATGGCTAATAGTATAGACGTGTCGAAACAGCTTGTTCTGTTATAATGTTAACGATTTTTATTAATTACCTGAACATTCGGAATATACCCTATTCCACGAACATACGCCTGTTTTGGATTACTTAGACAACGAATATTTTACTGTGCAAAATAAGAAGAACGAAAGTAAATTGCAAATTACATTGTTGTTTATTGGAATAATTATTAGCGCCATTTACTTTCGTACTTCTTATGCTGCACAGTAAAGTATTCGTTGTCGAGCTAATCCAAAACAGGCGTATGCTCGTGGAATGGCCCATACATATTTTAGAACAAAATTTGTAGTATTATTTAATAATACTTAAGATGTTTAAACGAATGCAGAAATTATATACTGGTCAAAACACTGGTTAATTTTATAGTAGGTATAAAGAACTTATATTATTTGGACTTTAGTAAATAATCATTTCAAATTTATAAATTTTTTTCAAAACGGTGATTCATGTAGACAACATTTCCGTATATACAAAGAAATCCAAAATGAATAACCATTTTCAATTTCGTTGCAACACGAAACTACAGCCGCATCATTATTCCAGTCCAATCAGAGAGTGCAGCAAGCACCTCTACCGGTTTCGTAACTTATTAGTCTCTCATCATGAGGCACATATTATGCTGCTCTCTCTGGCCCAACTAGGACAAACCCCGACGTGCAGTCACGGATTTCAACGAACAAAATGGCAGGGATGCCCTAGCGGCAACTGTTAGCAAAAGACTAAGTTTTCAATCTAATAGCACATAAAACAAAACCAAA
Organism: Diabrotica virgifera virgifera; assembly: GCF_917563875.1. Taxonomy (NCBI): domain Eukaryota; kingdom Metazoa; phylum Arthropoda; class Insecta; order Coleoptera; family Chrysomelidae; genus Diabrotica; species Diabrotica virgifera. Next base: position 31,061,396 of record NC_065447.1, read on the forward strand.
AAATGTTACTCTACATCCTATGTATACCTTATCCAATTGAAAACAATGGGAACCTTCTCTGTAGAAGCCTCGGCGGTGTTACCAAAGATGGTTCCCATTGTTTTCAATCTGGTAGGATGTAGAGTAACATTTTGTTGGTGTTATTTTATGTGCTATTAGATTGAAAACTTAGTCTTTTTTAAAGAAATCAGTTGTAATTTCTGATATAAGAGCCACAAAATAATCTGCACCCTCTGGGTTTGCTCGCAGCTCATGTCTGTTATTATTTTGAGCGTACTGTACATATCTATCCAGTGTCAATATTTTAATAATCAAATCTATCTACTATCTCTGAACTGTCAAATGTTTCGAACTAATGTACTTGCATCATATTTTTCTTTATTGTAATATTGTAATTTTTATTGGACAAAATAAAAACAAATAATTAAAGGACTCTAGCTCAAAGTTATCCAAAGTGTAATATTTAACAGGTTAAACAGTCAATTTTAACCCTATTTTTTAGGTACAATATTTCATCTAACAAATCTGACCTTTAGTCCATTCTTTCACGGTTTTTGCTCTAAATTTTAAAGAACCGCTTGGATTGACATGAAATTTGGCATACGTATAGCTTACATGTCAAAGAAAAAAAGTGATATTATGCCAATGTGTGCTTTTGCCCTGGGGGTGACTTTCACCCCCTTTTGGGGGTGAAAAAATATATGTCCAAAATAAGTCCGGAAATGGATAAACTGACTAATTTTAAGTAACTTTTGTTCTATAGAGCTTTTCGCCAAGTCAACACTTTTTGAGTTATTTGCGAGTGAATATGTTCATTTTTCAACAAAATAACCACATTTTTAGACGGTTTTTCGCAAATAACTCAAAAAGTAAGTATTTTGTCGAAAAAAAAGTTCTTAACAAAAATATAGCCTATAAAAAAGTAAAAAAAAATGGTGTACACTTTAGGTCTGTGGATCTCGTAGAACCAGAGTTGTAACCAATGAAAAATAGATTAATATTCACCAAATTTCAAATAGAATAGTTCGACGTGAAATATCCAAAAAATTTAGAACTTTTTGGGAAAACCCATTATAACTTTTTTAAAGTATTTTAAAAGAGCTTTATTTCTATTTTTACAAAAAGATTCTACCATTAAATTTAAGCAAGTTACGCTCAAAGTAAAGTTGGTCCCTTTTGTTTTGCAAAAAAAAACGGGAAGACCACCCCCTAACTAGCAACTTAAATGAAATTAATCGTTAGCGCTCCACAAATTATTTTACTTATGTTGTGTCTATATGATCTGTAAGTTTTATCGATTTAAAGTGATTATTTTTGAAAAAATTTGGTTTCAAAGTAAATTTTTAAAAATTTTAATTTTGAAAAATATGCTTTTTTTCAAAATAACTTAAAAATTGTTAGAAATACCAAAAATCTCGAAAAACAAAAAAAGTCAGATTTGCTTTTCTGAATATCACGTATATTTTTGTTTTTCTGTTAGACAACAATGGATTGAGATTTGGTGTTTCTAAATTTGCATACATTCGTGATCAGTGACTCGTTCAACCCCTTTTAACTACAGCCCTTTCAATAATCAGGACTTTGAACCGATCAAACTTACATATCATATAAACAATATATACACGAGTCAAGAAACTTGTGAAATCGTAACGATTAAGTTCATTTAAGATACTAATTAGGGGGTGATTTTCTCGATATTTTTTACCAAAATCAAAAGGGACTAACTTTATTTTGAGCGTAACTTGTTTAATTTTGATGCTAGAATTTTTTTTATAAAACAAAAATGAAGCTTTTTTTAAACACTTTAAATAAGTTGTAATGAGTTTTTCCCGAAATGTGCTTCATTTTTGGTTATTTCACGTTAAAGTATCCAATTTGGAATTTGACGAATATGAACCTACTTTTCATTAGTTATAACTCTGCTTCTACTAAGTGTAGAGACGTGATATATACATAATTTTTTTAAATATTTTATAGCATATTTATATTTTTTCTAAGAATGTTTTTTCGACAAAATACTTACTATTTGAGTTATTTGCAAAAAACCGTCTAAAAGCGTGGTTATTTTGTTGAAAAAATGAACATATTCACTGCCAAATAACTCGAAAAGTATTGACTTAGCGAAAAAACTCTATAGAACAAAAGGTACTTAAAATTAGCCAGTTTATCCATTTCCTGACTTTCTTTGGACGAATATTTTTTCACCCACAAGAGGGGGTGAAAACCACCACCAGGGCAAAAGTACATATCGGCACAATATCACTTTTTTTCTTTTACTTGTTAGCTATGTGTATGCCAAATTTAATATCAATCCAAGCGGTTCTTTAAAATTTAGAGGTTTTTGCAATATTTTACCATTAAAGAACGGACTACTTCTAGCTTTTACCATAACTGCATATCATACATCATTCTGTAATACATTTCTAATCATTTTGAGCATGTACGTCAATGGAGCTTAATGTAGACCCATATACGGGATATCGCATCTAAAGTCTACGTCTTTCCTTTATGAATATTACCCATTATTAATAGGATGCAATACAAAGCAAAGCACAGAACACTAAATGATTGCAATGAACTAGAAATCAACGTAATTTTACATCTTAGTAAATCTACTCCTATCAGGCACGAATTGCATTAAGTTTGCTTGAGATATCTCACAAAGGAAATTTAATTACCATTACAGCATTAATTTGCAGAACTCAAAAGTTATATAAACATTATATTTTAGTATTATACAGGAATGTAATACAGTATTCGCTACAGTAAACAGAAAATAAAGTTAATATTGTATTTATTTTACAATTTACATAATTTACATGTTGCACCATTGCGGCACGCACTAACTTTATAACCATTTTGCAGATTATGTAACATATTTTACATAGTGGTTGCTGCAGATATTGAAAAGAGATTATTATCTTTTATCGTAGTTTTCCAATATCTCCGCGAAACTTCTGGCTTGGCCCTCGGGCAGGTGCGCTTTTAAAAATCACAAGAGTGGGCGCGCAGCTGCCCTTTATGTTGCAAGCAGTTAAAGTTATAATATATTAAATTCAATATACAATGGCGCCATGGCCATTGGCATGGTGATTGTGTAGTGAATTTTCTCCAATTATGTATCTAGTGAAATGTGTAGTGTGTGTGTGTTGAGTAAGTGTCTTGTTACTTTCCAAGGTCGACGTCATTGTCTTTGCAAAGAGACGCTAATTGTATCCGAACGTCTGCGGTCCCTCCGGTGAGTACCGATCCCACAAGGATAGAAACTATTTTCATTTATTAATTTACATTAAACGAAAAATTATCTACCCTGGTGAGATTGGAACTCACGACAATTTTGACCTTTCGATCCAAAGGCAGGCGCTCTTACCACTGACCCACGGACAGGGGGGAAAATAAAATATTATTCTACAACAGAATAACTTATTCTTAATCTTATTCCTAAAAAAACTCTAATAAAACGTAATAGTCCAACTAATGAAGCTTAAAATAGGACAAAACCTCGCAATTTTTACAGAATAGATCGATTTGCTTGAACATTTTAGAATAAGTAGTGGGTAGTCCAAGAATCAAAATCTCTATGAGGCCGAAAGGCGCTTTTACCATAGGGGTGACTGCCACCCCATGTTGTGGGTGGAAATTTTTTATTGTATTTTGACGGCAAAAGTTCGTAAAAACATTCATTCTAAGCAAAAACCGTTTTATATATTTTTTGATAAAATTAATAGTTTTCGATTTATTCGCTATCGAAAGTGTTAGTTTTATATCCAAAAAAATCAATGTTTTTAATCGGTTTTTTGCTAATAACTCAAAAAGTTACCGTTTTATCAAAACAACTTTGCTTAACAAAAATGTACATTTTGAAAAAATAAACAAAACAGTTTTTTTTATTTTCTTTAAGACCAACAGTAATCGAGCTATACTTTATTATATGTTAGCTCTTCTTCGCCAACTGCTAAATATTGTAGTTTTCAAACTGAAAATATGGGAAAACTGTCCATTTTTCGAGGATAACTTGTTCAAAATAATTTAAAGTATTTAAAAAGATCCATCCACAAAAATAAAAAAGTCTCTAGCTCAAAAATTAAGTGACATTATAAAAAGAATGTCAGTCCCTATTTTTTCAGCGAAAAAGTGACCGTAAACTTCTCCCAATAACCACCCTGATTAAAACTAGTCAGTTGACCTTATTTGGTTTCCTATATTTATATATTATTAATAGGTTCTAGAGGTCTGACCGACTTAGAATGATTAGTTTAAAAAAAATAAAGTTAAAAGCGAATAACGAATTTTTGTAGTTTGGTAAAAAATGCCTTTTCTTCGGAATAGAAAGATTAGCATCAGAGATACGAAAATAAGTATGAAATTGTAGGTTATTTAATTCCCAAGAACATGGTTTAAAAAAAAACTTTCTACGGCAAAAATTAAGTGAATTGTAAATAAGTATATTATCGAAAAACATTGATTTTTTCGATATAAAACTAACAATATCGATAGCGAATAAATCGAAAAATATTAATTTTACCAAAAAATATTATAGAATATTTTTTGCTTAAAATGAATATTTTTATCAACGTTTGCGGAAAAATATAATAAAAAATTTCCACTCTAAAGATGGGTTGGCAACCACTCCCATGGTGACGCCTTTCGGCGTCATATAGATTTTAATCCTTGGACTATCCATTATTCTCATATTATATTATTATTCTCAAAATATCATCTTATTATATCATATTATTCTCAAATTTTCAACCAAATCGATCCATTCTGTAAAAATTGCGAGGTAAACAGCTTCGGTTCCTGGACTATAATATTTTTTCCTAATCTTCCTTTTCCTCCTTGAATAAGTACACAGTGTTAGCAGGTGGTAGCCTTATTGCAATACCCCTTGCATATAGACCACTCTGATCGATAATATCGGTGGTTATAAAAAATATAAGCAATGAATAAGCACTACCCCAGCTAAAATAATATTTTAACCAACTAAGATAGCTATCGTTCACCCTGGCCTAGCTCAGTCTCCCAAGGTGTGTGTTAGTCTTGTCCTAATCTTAAATATAAACTATAAAAATTCAGAATGGAAGCAAACAAAACAATACTTTAGCTAATCTTGTTTATTGTTCGATAAAAGTATAATAAAAATATGACTTTGGGTACGGCCCTGAATAACCTAACTAAAGGTGTGTTTTTTTCTGGTTTCAACAAATTGCAAATTTTGTGCAGAAAGAGTAATAGTTTATTTATAAATAGTTCAGTGACAAGTTTATTAGATAACAGTAAGTGCATCCATCGTATTATTTTTGTTTAAAATAACGTGGTAAACCAGTTTTGGCTAATTCTTATTTAATAACATCAATAAAGTACAATATAACCTACAATTTATTCCAGTTTTGTTACTGGTTTAATTACATGCTTAATTACTGGTCAGGCCCGTATTAATTTTGAACACATGTCTCGTGTTATACTTAAAAATGGAACCTTAAATTCAAAGTCTCTCTGACTTGCAACATGTACAACAACTGCAGACAAATACCAATAAAACCTATTCATCAGCAACTTCTACATCCAGTATCGTGATAGACTTGCTAGGTACCGCACGTATTTCTATCAACAAAACCAGTGTTAATTACCGATATCGGCTATTAATTATTTAATTTTTACTTTGTAAACTAGTTTAAACTCTTTTTGCGGTAAAGTGTACGGAGTGTAAATAGCTCCCCCTAAATGGGGGAAGCTGTAAATATAAAGACGCCGTTAGGTGCAACGATTAATCAGACAGTGAGTGTAAATAACTCTAAAAGTGATGCGAATTATGAATCGGTCCCCGTACAAGAGATGGATACCACTGCTTGTTCTGAAGCAACAGCTAGAACCAGTCGTCAGCTCATTAGTGATAATGAAAAGGATATTCATAAACAAAACAAAATACCTAAACTTTTTAACCTAAGGAATGGAGATAAGTATAATTTGAATAATATTTGTGTTTATATCGAACGGAAAAATATTCAAAATGGAGGCCGGTTGCATCCATTATTTATTGGAGATTTATTACATAAGAAATTGAACGTTAAGAATATTATTCAAATTCGAAGCGTTGGAAAAAATAGAATAAAAGTTTGTCTAAAAACATGTTCTGATGCCAATGCTTTGGTAAACAATCCTCTTTTATCAGAAAATGATCTTGTAGCGTTTATACCAAATCATTTATTGGAAATTAAGGGTTTGATAAGAGACGTTGATACTCAATACGATACGAAATATATTTTAGATAACATAACATCTCCCGCTACAGTAGTTGATGTTAAACGTACACATCGTAGAATAGAAAAGGATGGTGATATACAGTATGTCCCCAAAAAAACCGTCATTGTAACCTTTGAAGGGAATATTTTACCCAATTATATTTCAATAAATAGTGTTTATTTCTCGGTAGAGCGGTTTTTCAGCAGAATTACTCAATGTTTCCGGTGTCTGCTTTTTGGACACATTTCCGGGAACTGTAAAAAGGTTGAGGAATTGTGCATTAAATGTAGTAACGTAAAAGGCGAAAATCACGTTTGTAACGATTCAGAAATTCGCTGTATATATTGCAAAACTAATGACCATGTTTCCATTTCAAGAAAATGTCCGCATTATGAGAAACAGCGTAAAATTAAGAATATTATGGTTGTGGAGAATATTTCCTTTATTGAAGCAAGAGAAAAATATGAAATGTCTTATTCGGGAATATCTGTCAAAAATAGTTTTTCTATTTTGTCCAACGAAAATTTTCCGCCTTTACCAGCAGTTGAATCCAGGTCTGGAAATTCTAACTCCTTTTTACACTCCAATTTTAATAAAAATAGCAATTATGTTTTGCCCACACATCCTACACGTAGTCCTACCGGCAACAGCAATAAAAAACGTCGAATCTCTAATGACACTCCTCCTCCACAACCGATGTTCCCTTTTCAGTTTGGCCCTAATCAACCACTGCCTCGAAATAATAATCCACCAACTTATCAAGATTTAAATAATAAAAACATTGTAAAGTCAATTGCAGATTTTATAGTTGATTTCTTAAAAAGTATTCATACTATTGAAGATATAAAAAATTTAAATAATGATTTAATTCAAACAAGAATAAATAAAGTGTTGGAGGACACATGTAAAAAGTAACCTTCACTCCATTACTAAAGACATTAAATATTTGTCAGTGGAACGCACGTTCTGCTGTTTCCAATAAAAATAGTTTAATGCATTATCTTGTAAATAATAATATTGATGTGGCAATAATAAGTGAAACATGGTTTAAACCCAACAAAGTATATAGTTTTGTAGGTTATAATGTAATTCGTAAGGATAGACAAGATGGTTTTTCTGGAGTTTGCATTTTGGTCAAAAAATCGATTTCACACCTAGAATTAAGCATAGTTTCCAATTTTAATGTCGACCTTCTTGTTTGTGGTATTAATATTAAATTCAACAATAAAATTTTAAGTATAATTTCCGTTTATAGGGCACCGGACATTAAAACCAACACGACTGATTGGGTAAATATTTTTTCGCAATTTTCAACTCCATGTATTATTGGTGGGGATTTTAACGCGCATCATTCTACCTGGGGATCGCATAAAAACGATTCTATTGGTAAACAACTCATTGAAGCAAGTAATAATTGTGATTTTGTAGTTATGAATACGGGCGAACCTACGTGCATTACCCGGCCAGGCTGCAATGATTCTATGATAGATGTTACCTTTTGCTCCTCGGATGTAGCTAGTGATATAGATTGGGCAGTTTACTCTGACACACTAGGATCGAATCATTTTATGATAAAAATAACTCTTGCAATGCAACAAATTCCGCAGGATATCACAGTTCCGCGATATAGATGGAACCTAAAAGGAGCTAATTGGGAGCAATATAAAGAGATTGTGGAAGACTACTTTTATAATTTTACTGATGCAGAATATCCAACGACCAAAGAAAAATATGCATTCTTAATCAATTGTATAAATAATGCAGCACAAAGAACTTTAAAAGAATACAGACCATTTAAGTGCAAAAATCGAACACCTTCACCTTGGTGGGATGCAGAATGTGACAACATAATTTCTGAAAGAAAACTTTTACTGCGAGTATACAAAGAAACCCCCACAGGAGATAATTTTCTTGCTTACCAAAAATGTATGGCACTTACTAAACGAACATTAAAAGAAAAAGCTAAAAAAAGTTGGATTGAATGGTGTTCCAATCTCAACAAAAATACTCCAGCGAGCATGATATGGAAGCAAGCAAAAAAAATGAATCGTAAAACAATAAACCTGGGTAAGCCACATAATGATGATTTAATAGATGAGTTTTTTAATCATGTAGCTCCCCAGACTGTTCCTTCCACTGTAAATATCGAACAAACGTTCTTAGATAAAAATCATTTTTTGGCAAAAAATTTTCACATTAATGAACTAAATTATGCTTTAATAAATAAAAAATGTACTGCCCCGGGTTTTGATCAAATAAAGTATCCAATGTTAGAGAACCTACCAATTATAGCAAAAAGGTTTCTTCTACAAATTTTTGATGAGATGCTTGCAGGTGAATGCATTGAAGACTTTAGAAAAATTATAATCACACCGATTCCTAAACAAGGTAAAGACCCTAATTTGGCCCATTCGTATAGACCGATTTCTCTGCTATCATGTGTGCAAAAAACTTTCGAACGTATGCTAAAACATAGGCTAGAATGGTGGCTACATAAAAAAGACCTGCTTACGCCCTATCAATTTGCATACAAAAGAGGAGTGGGTACGCTAGATGCACTTACAACCTTAGTAACAAATATTCAAAATAATTTCTCTAGAAATAACTATCTTCCAACAATTTTTATTGATATTGAGAAAGCATATGACACCTTAAGCTTAAATATTTTGAGTAAAAAAATGATTATTGATTTTAATATTCCTAAGGCAATAGTATATGCTATTGTCGGATTATATTCAGAAAGACATGTTTATGTCAGGGATTTTAACAACCATTTATTAGGCCCAAGATATGTTTTTACAGGAATTCCACAAGGAGCTGTCTTAAGTCCTTTGCTTTTCAATTTATACACAGCTGACCTACATAAATTAAAGCTGGAAAAATATCCTTTTAAGATTATCCAATATGCAGATGACTTCAGCATATACTGCGAAACAAAGAAGAGAGATGAAGCTTTTGGATTTTTAATGGATACTTATAATGTCGTAGAAATATGGTTGGAAGAAAATCACCTTCAACTGTCGACCACAAAATCAGTAATGACCATTTTCAGTAGACATAATATTCCCAATATAGAAACATTTATAGTAAAACAGCGAGAAATTCCTTTTAAAAAGGTAGTTAAATATTTGGGCATTATACTGGATCACAAACTCACATGGAAATTTCACATAGAATATATGTTAAATAGATGTGAAAAAGGCCTAAACTTTCTAAAAATGACAACTAAAACTTGGTGGGGAACAGATGTTCAGACTTCCTTACTTTTTTATAGGACGTACATTCGCTCTATCGTAGATTATGGATGTTGGTTATATGGATCTGCCAGCAAGAACTTACTAAACAAATTAAACATATTTATAAACCAGTGTCTGCGGATCTGTATTGGTGCCATGAAGACAACTCCTATTGAGCCCCTTTATGTTGAAGCACTTGAGCCTCCAATTTCTCTTAGAAGACATTTCCTGGCCGAAAAATTTTTACTGAAAATTAAACACCAGAACACCTTCCTTTATAACGAATTAATAAATTTAAACAATTATGATTTAACGAATAAATATTGGATGAAGAAAAACTCTCCAACCCTATGTGAAGCTCTTAGAGAAAACACAGTTTCTGCTGATGAAGCTATTAACTTAAAATCACATACAGATATAAATGATTTTGAAACATTTTTTTATGACGTTAAATTTATTAAACCAAATTATGTAAACACTGGAAGAGCAAATAACAACATTATAACAAGCATCTTATCCAATTGGGATTACCACAGTACTATCTACACGGATGCCTCCAAATCAGAAGACGGTACAGGATGTGCCTTTTACATCCCCATGGAAAAGGTAGAAAAAATGTTCAAATTAAAAGCAAATATTTCCATATTTAGTGCGGAAGCAATTGCCATATATCAAGCCCTAGTTTTTGTTTCTAACAGGGAATCCTCCGTTATTATTGTTACAGATGCGATGTCAGTTCTCACAGCTATTAACCAACCTATTTTTCCAACCACATACTCCAATCCTTATATAATATTAATTAAAAAATTGGTGAAACAATTTAAAGAAAATAAAAAAAATGTGATATTTATATGGGCAAAAGCACACAGTGGGATTAAACATAATGAGCATGTGGACGATTTAGCCAAATTAAGTATTTATTCAGGGGATACCACAGAATATCTACCAAGTATTTCTGATTTGGTTGCCACACGTAAGGCAGCCTTGAAACATAAATGGAGTGACCTATGGTCTGAGTTTTGCTTTACCAACCCAAATAGATACACTTCTTTACACACAACGGTCCCTATTTCACATTGGCATAGAACCTATAATGTCCCTAGGCGTTATATAACAACTATATCTAGGCTAAAATTTGGACATGCTTGCTTTCCTGCGCATCTTGCAAGAATTCATGTTGTTGAGAGTAAAAACTGTGTGGAATGTGGAGTAGAAGGCGACCTAGATCATGTAATCTTTGGTTGTGCCAAAAATAATCTGGAATCCACCTTATTATATAATAATATAGTTCACATTACCGGTAAATCTCCGTTTAACGTTTTATCTGCTCTAGCGACTCAAAATAGATTAATTTACGACTGCATAATCGATTTTTTGGCCAAATGTAATATTTTTCTTTAGATAAAAAAAAAAAAATAGTATAATTTGTTTTTACTGTTTACCTTTGTTTTCTCTCCTTTATATGTTTAATCCTATTTACCGTGGCCTAGTTTTCCTGTGTATGTTTTATATCATAATGTCCTGATGGGCCCCTGGACGTGAAGCGTGTGACCCATGTTAATGTGTATGTATATATATAAATTTTCTCTTCTTTTCACTAATTTTTGAATTGATTTCCAACTTTTAATTTATCTATTCTAGTCTATTTAATTGCAAATAATTCATAAACTTTTTACTGCTCCTAATGAGATTAAAAAAAACATGTAACTGGCTGTATGGCAAACTGCCAAAGCCATTAAAAAAAAAAAAAAAAAAAAAAAAAAAAAAAAAAAAAAAAAACTTCTACATCTTTTTCGTCGAAACTACAAGCGATTTTCTTCAGCGCCGTAGAAAATACGAAGCTGCAAAATTACTTAATTTCGTTGGGCAATCTAATTCAACCAAAAAATATTATATTTTCGTCTCGATTATCGAACAGTCGGATATGTATGCACCTTTCAAGCAAACAACTGGTAGACGAATTTAAGCAAAAGCGCGTACAAATAAAAATCGAGAATAATATTGTACAAGCTAGAATACTGATTTCTCCAGCCGAACGTATCGTTTTATCAGGCGTATGTCCCGGTGTACCACACAGTTTGTTAACTGATTATTTCAGTCCCCTTCCTAAAAATCAGTTCTAATCTTACTGAATACAATCATATTTTGAACTTCAGAAGACAAATATACGTTAGTCCCCACAATATCTCCTTACCCGACTCATTCCTTTTAGATTTCGATAATACAACATATCGAATTTTCTTAGAAACTATGACCTGTTATATCTGTAAAAAGTCTGGACACATCGCCATAAAATGGAATCAATAGCAAATTCAAATAACAGTCAACCGATCTCTTTTTCTTCACCCGAAACTACTATGCCTCAACCTACAGCTACAATTCTATCTAACGAACAAATTCCTGTCGAAGAAAGCTCAGCAAATAATCTGAATCATCCTAATATAGAAGAAAGTCAAGAAGTTAGCACCTTGAATACCTCCGACCTTCAGTCAAAACGTAGTATCAGCGAGGTTCTAACTTCTCCAGAAACAAGTCATACAGAATAACTCTTTACTGTACCTACATCTAAACCTAAAGCCAAGAAGATTAAAAGAGACGAGGAGCGTGTAGCATTGAAATCGTCAAAATCATATGACCTTGAATTTGTCAAAATTTTTATCGAAAATTATTCGACCCCTTTTGTCCTCAATTATGACCAACTGAACCTTGTTATTAGCAATATTACTGGCGCGAAAAATCCTATTATATCATTATTCAAGATTTTACTCCCGACCTAATGCGATTACACCATATGTTAACCGAAGTTTATACACAATTGAAAAACAGATCATCCAAACGTTTTATCATCACTCTCAGAAAGAAAATACTACGACACTTGGGTAAAGAGGTCTCTGAATCCGACGGCGGGTCATCTCAAGTTAGCCTGTAAACTTACATTTTCATATAATAAAATTTACTAAGCTACTGGGGTAGAATATAGATAATTTTTTCTATCGACTACCAACCTTTCAAACACTTATTTTTGAATTTTCTATTGCGATTTTATCTGCTAAGCTCTATGCAGTGCTCAAAGCTATCATGCATATGAATTCTAATGACATTTCTAATTCAGTTAACTTAAGTGACTCACTAAGCGCTCTTCAAACCCTTAAACAGATCTATTTCAAATGTCCTATTGAGAAACACATAAAATTCGAACTGATGCAGGCTCAAGAAAACGCTAGACGAATCAGATTTTTATAGATACCATCCCACATTGGCATTGCATGCAACGAAAAAGCCAACCAGTGCGCGAGTGAAATTGCCGTATGTGCTGATATAAAAAAGATGAGTGCCGAAATACCGCGAGTGATATAAAAGCTTACATTAAGAATCGTGTTTTGTGCAAGTGGACATACTTAATGTATAAGTAATTTATTGGGCACTAATTACTCAATGGAAATTATTGTAACATTTCTAAAATTCATAGGAATATTTTAAAGAATTTAGCTTTGTATTCTGTAGTCGCCGCTAATCAGCATTAAGGTGGATGCGGCTATACTTTCTAAATAAAAAAATATTATTTATTAAAAACATTAACAAATATATTCAAATTCTTGCCAAAAACTAACAATTTTTAAATTATACTTATGGTGTTTGGTATCTGGTTCGATGGTAACTTCTTGATGTCGAATGGTAGAGCTGTTGATTTGTAGACCTGAACAGGTGTTGTGGCCTTGGTCGCTGCAGCTAGAAATTTTGGGTGCTGCTGTCTGTTTGATGCATCCTGTTGTCTTGAAGTATACATCTCTTAAAGTGTACATCACCGGTGATGAATGCAGGTGGCTCCCAAAGGAAGAAAAGTGATTTCTATCGAAAAACTAGAAGATAAAACACCTATCAAACATCAAGAAGTAAAACCAAAATGTACCTTTGCCAAATAATCCAAAAACTAGCAATTTTCAAAGGAATTAAATAAATTTAATACAGACACGGACTAGTCAAATAATTTGATTACTAAACCCATATTAATAGATGAAAAACGAAATATTTAAAATTAAGATCAAGACACGTGGAGAGTCGAGGTGAGGTATATAAAAAATGATTATAAAAACTTAATACATGCTTAGGAAACTTTGTACGGTGATGTTTAAAACTTACGTCAAGAGATGATTTGTTGAAATAAATATGTAATTGGCTTTTATAGTGAAATTAATTTTCCACCACACAAAATCCTCTGCGTTGCTAAGAGACAAAATGTCACTGTCATATCAGCGAAACACACAACACAGTAAAGAGAGTTGCCTCTAGAACGGGCGCCAAACAGGTTTTGAACGGGAAAACAAGTTAAAACGAATACAGAAGATAATTATTAATGAAATATTAAAGAAAATAAAGTGAAATAATGATTTAAAAATAAAATAGGAAATATATGAAGTTTATAACGTTATAAACTCACCCCCACACAATTACCCTATACATTGAATAGGCATATCGCTAAGCAAAGGTGTATAACATTGAGGATTCGTATTTGATACTGCGTAGTGGGATGGGGAAGAGGGAACTGGAAACTGAAACTGGAACCACTTAAGATTGTCAGACTGGTTTCGATTTTGGTCTGCTTATATTTCTACTTCGCGCGCACCGCACGGGACAAAAAATTTCCCAAAATTTTCTCTGATTCCATTATTTCGTTTTGAGGTAACCTATCCGGTTTTCCACCGTGGATGTTTTTCCATCCCTACTCAAACTCTTTTTTACTTTTACTACTGTCATTAATTTTAATGATTTTAAACCAAAAATTTGCCAAAATAAGACGTATTGTTGATAACTAACTAAAAATCTTCTTGATAACTCAAAAAGATTAACACAAACATGCAGGAATTATTAATGACATAACAAAGCCTAAATTAATTGGAAATCTCTTGGTAATAGACTGGTTTATTTACTCATAAAACTATTTATGATACCGATTTAATAGCTAATTTCAATAATCCGGTATTCATTAATGCTCAGATTTGGGATTTAAACTTTAATGCAAGTTGTGGATAGTGCTGGATATAATGAGGGTTCCATGTAAAATTTTAACCACATCATAGATAAGTGTATCGCTGTGTGCACGTATTGAAAACAGCATAAGTGAATTAGGTTTAGTGCTCTAAATAACCGATAGAGGCAATGAATAAATCATTAATTCAAATAATACAATTTTTATTTTACCAGGTAGGTATTTTACCTATATTTATTTGAAAATCCCAGTAAAGGGCTACATGAAAAAACAGAACGTTTTCGCTCTAAAGAGAGCATCATCAGTGTTCTAAGGAAGCTCTACATGCTAAGCCACCAAAAATACATAGGTTAAAACCCTTAAATTGGCTTTCAGGTTGGCAACTCAGTTGACTTTTACCTTTCTCTTTGTGGAGACAGAGAAATCGACTTAACCACCCACATGCTTCGTGAAATAGTCATATGATGCTTTGAGGTATCTCTCTAAATTTCATCCATCACCAGGATTTAATATACAATATGTCAATATAAGACTTTTTGTCGATATTTTAAGGGTTTTAACCTATGTATTTTTGATGGCTTAGATTGTAGAGCTTGCTTAGAACACTGATGATGCTCTCTTTAGAGCGAAAACGTTCTGTTTTTTAATGTAGCCCTTTATTGAGGCTTTCGAATAAATATACCTTTTACACAGAAGAATTTTTTCTTCATTTTTTGTAATTAATGGTATACAGCCAACTACAGGAAATTTTTTCCTTATTTTTTTGGTTTAATGTTAACTTCATTTTATACTTTTAAAGCTTCCCTCTACTTCTTCTAGTTCCACGACCGTTATCTATCATTGGATATCCTGTTGGCTACCATGTTCGCAATCGTGTCTTTACTGAAGGTCGATTTTCCATAATTGCCTTAGATTTTTCAGCCTTGATTAGGGATTGCAATCCAGCAGCATTTTCAATCCAGCTGGATTCTTGCAAAATTGGCCTAAATCCAGCGCGGTCCAGAAAAATATGGAATCAAAATAAAAACACGATTTTAATGTTTTTTTGTCTGTGTTCTAAATTTCTAAACAACAGAGACATGAATTATTTAGTTTTTGGAAGACCTTAAAGAACATATTTTATCTATCGTCTAACCTAACTCGCACAGAACTGTACATATATTCGGTTGCGGAGACAGCCCTTTCGGCCTCTATACTAGTCGATTTTAAGGTCATCAAATAGTCATAGACCATGGACAAATGATCGCCGTTCACTCCTTCTGTCTTATAAACGGCCATTTCCTTTTCCAAATTATTTTTGTAATCTTTTAGAGAACCAGTTTTTCTTTGGTTATAAAAGTTTTCTCTTTCTCGATTCAATTCAATCTCAAGTTCAAGCTCCGGATTAGTTGACCCATCTTCCTCCATAATGTCCTCTTGCACTGTTTCCATAATCACTTGTTTATTTATACGACTCAACAAATTTTTTATCTATTGTCGCATTGCATTCTTTTTCGGCATGGGGAAAACCAGGATTGTTAGTCCTTCGTCGTACTTTTTTGGATTTTGTAAGTACACTAATGTACCTGTAATTTCAGAGAGGTGCCGTTCCGCGATTCTCTTGCGTAATGCTTCCGATGAATTGGCACTAAAGCTAAAGTCCTGGCTATTTAGTTTGTCTAAGGCAAATTTCATGGTTGTGTCGACCGTTATCAAAGTGGACTCTATTCTGCAAAGAGCTTCTACGGCCAGTTTCACCAGTTAAAGGGTGGCGATCAACTCATTGATTATTGACCACTCGCCAACAGAAACAGAGAATGTTATCGCAGAATCAATGTCTATCAACGCTTTATCGATGCAAACTTTTAGGCCGTAAAAACTTTCCAGCATACTGAGCTACTGCTAGCGCGATAGAATGGCAAGTTGCCAACTCACGGCTTTGAATAAAGAGGCTAATGAAGACATTAAGTAACCTATTTCGAATTTGACACGTTTGCGGATCCGCGCTGCTGAATCTAGCATGGTTTGCTGGATGCACCATGTAAAAAAAGCGCTGGATACAGCTGGATTGCTGGATGCTGGATCCAGCAATTGCAATTTTTAGCCACGATGTCCTTTTTCTACCAGGACCGCGTTTAGCTTGGATCTTTTTTTGAATGATCAGATTTAAGAAACCATATTTCTCAGGTCGTCTCATAATTTGACCGTCTCAGGTTGCCTCATAGGGGTATTCCCATCTCGGCTCACTATAATCATTCAGTCCTTTATTATACCCCAGGTACATTTTAAAAACCCCCAGGTCGGCTCGAAGATTAACAGATAGGTATTAGTACCCCATTAATAAGTATGATAATAATTTTATTTTGGAATTATGGATTAGGGAAAATTTCTCATTAACATAGGAAAATATCCTACCCTCAATACCCCTTCCTCCAATATTGCACAGAAATTTTAAGTTCTTTGCGAGTTTAACAAACAGTTTCCCCTGGTTGGAAATGTTGGCCGTGGACTAGATTTCGCTACTGATACATAGGATAAAGCTTGGTTAGATGTTTGAGACATATTGACTGTTTGGGTATCTGCTACGCCACTGCTCATGTGCTCATGTTGTTAAAAGGTCCTCCTCATTTCTAACCCTATTAGCCCAGTAAATGACCGTTTTGGAGTGTAATTTTCAGGGTCAACTCTGAATTGCATGAAAATTTGGATTTAGGTCCTACTTTAATGTTGAACTTGTGCCGTTGGTTTCTTCTACTTGGGGGCTGACAATCACTCTTCTTCTCGAGGGTGAAAAAAACGCTTTTCAAATAAGTCCCGAAATGGATAAATTGGCTACTTCTATGCAACTTTGTGCTATAAAGATTTTTAAGTAAGGTAGAGTTTAAACACCGCGATAAATCCGAGCAATTTATCGATATGGATCGAGTTGTTTTAATTTATCGTTGTGTGTAAACGGTACATCGCAGCGATTTATAGAAATTGGAGTTGTATTGGGTTGGTATCGGATTTTTCATCAATTTATCGTAATGATCGAGTTCTTTCAGTTCATAATCAATCGGGACAATATAAAGCAGCGTCTAAACAAGCTTTAAAAAAATCAATAGATTTTAGCTATTTATCGTCACAATAAATTGCTCGCATTTCTCGTGGCCTTTAAACGCCACTTAAGTCATTATTTTTGGAGTTATTTGCGATTGAAAATGTTTAAATTTCGACAAAAAAACACGTTTTTAGGCGGTTTTTCAGGTTGCATTTGATTGAAGTCGTCTACCCAACTTATACTCTACAAAGCGTATGTGAAACACAAGTTCGGTTAGCAAATTAAAAATAATATTTTTGTAATCAAAATAACCGATGTAACTTTCCTACATATAGCCCAGGAAATAAACTGGAAATACGGCGATACCGTCTAATTTTCAGTGTCAACTCCGAATTGCATGAACCTTTAGAGTTAAATTCTACTTACTCTCCACTTTAAAGTTGAACTTGAGTTAAAAAAACATGCGTTTAAAATAAGTCCGAAAATGGCTAAGCAACTTTCGTTCTATAGAGATTTTTAAGTACGTTAATACTTTTCGAGTTGCTTTCGATTGAAAATGTTTATTTTTAAAATAACCACGTTTTCAGGATGTTTTTTGTAAATAACTCAAAAACTAATTATTCTATCGAAAAAACGTTCTTAGCAAACACGTAGCATATAAAAAGTAACGAAAAAAGTTGGGTATTTGAGAAGTCTATAGACCCAGCAAAAGCAAAGTTGTAGTTCATGAAAAATACGTTCTTATTCAATAAATTCCAAATCGAATATTTTAACGTGCAATTACCAAAAAATTAAGCAATTTTCGGGAAAGGCCCATGAAAACTGTTTTAAAGTGTTTAAAATACTTTTGTTTTTTATATAAAATTTTTATTTAAAAATATTTTTTATTTTTTTATCAATATTTCTAGCACAAAAGCTAAGCAAGTCACGCTCAAAATAAAGTTAACACCTTTTTTTAAGTAAAAAGATCGTGAAAATCTATCCATGTTTATCCTTACCACTTTACAAACAATTTACACTAAGTATGTATTTTTAATGTGATCTGAAAAGTTTATCGGTTTAAAGTCCTTATTTTTTTACTCTTCCTTTTTTACTTTTAAAAAACCTACATTTTTTTACTCTTAAAAATTTTTCGTATCACTTATACAGGTTATTTTGAAAAAAGGCCATTTTTCCAAAATTTTTAGAAACTATTTATTTTAGCCAAATATAATCTTTTCGAGTTAATTTTATTTAGGTTGGTAAATAAGGGAAGTCTTTTACGATTTCTTTAAAAAAAGAGCCAACTTTATCTTGAGGGTAACTCGTTTAGTTTTCTTGCTATAAACTTTGTTTAAAAATAAAAATAAAACTTTTTAAAACACTTTAAAAAATCTTAATAAGTTTTTCGCGAAAATTGCCTAATTTTTTAGTTATTTACAGCTTTGCTTTTACTTGGCTTATAGACTTTATTAATACACCAATATTTTTATTTTTTTATGTGCTATATTTTTTCTACGAATATTTTTTTCGATAAAGTATTTACTTTTAAGTTACTTGCGAAAAACCTCCTGAAAATGTGTTTGTTTTTGTCGAAAAATAAGCATTTTCAATCGCAAATAACTCGAAAATTACTGACTTAATTAAAGTTGCGTAGAATTTTAGTAAATTTATTTATATCCGGACTTATTTTAAACACGAGTTTTTTCACCTCCAAGAAAGGGTGACTGTCACCCCCAAGTAAAAGCAACGGTACAAGTTAAATTTTGAATTGGAGGGTAAGTAGAACCTATATATAAATTTTTATGCAATTCGGAGTTGACCTTGAAAATTACACTTCAAAACGGTCATTTACTGGGCTAATATACTGACAGCTCATCTTAAAACCGGGGTTCTATATTCCTTTTTGCAAAGACACGCTATTTATTTTTCAGCAAAAGAAAAAAATTATAGGCAGTTAACGCATTTCAATTTGTTTATTCTCTATTACCATCCTTTTTATCAAATCCTAAAAAGCTATATTTTCAACCGACATTTCCTAGTCAAGCAGGATAATGAATACACAAGCCTAAGACCAGTAAAAGCCGGAGTATCACAAGGAAGTGTCTTGGGACCGATATTGTACTTGCTATACACTGCTGACCTACCCAAAAGTAACAGAACAACGTGTGCAACTTTTGCTGATGACACTACTGTACTAGCCTCTCACCATGATCCAAATACAGCTTCCCGAACCCTTCAGAAAGACCTTAATAATACACAAGGATGGCTTAAAAAATGGAAGATAAAGGCAAATGAGAGTAAATCCATCCACGTAACCTTCACCATGAAAAGACAAACATGCCCATCTGTAACACTAAATGAAACGCAAATCCCACAAACCGATACTGTCAAGTACCTAGGAATCCATCTTGATAGGAGATTAACTTGGCAAAAGCATATTTTTACAAAAAGAAAACAACTAGGAATAAAATTCCGAGAAATATACTGGATCATCGGTCGTAAATCTCAACTATATCTTGAAAACAAACTGCTGATATATAAAACTATATTAAAACTAGTGTGGACCTCTGGTATCCAACTTTGGGGGACAGCCAGTCAAACTAACCTAGAAATACTGCAGAGATTTCAGAACAAAGTCCTTAGAACAATGCTGAATGTCTTTTGGTACGTGCTAAACTATGTGATAGAGCAAGACTTCAAGGTGCCATCCATAAAAACAGTAATAACAGAATATTACAAAAAATATTCCAAGAGACTAGAATCTCATTCAAACGAGTTAACCAGCAACCTCACTGATGACCACAATGATGTACTACGCCTGAAGAGATTCAAAGTAGTGGACCTAGCAAGAAGATTCGAATACTCTGTGAGAACTAAACTTAATTTAACTTGTTTTAATTTAATTTATGTAAAGAGGGTGATCACTGGATCTCCCTCTACAGGTGAAATTTTCAATTTTTGTCAAATAATTTACCTATTGTTCTTAGTTAAGGACACATTGTAAATATTACAACATTAATAAAATCTAATCACTATTTAGTCCAGGGCGCATCTGTTTTGAGATGGACGTTGAGAGGTGACTCAAATTTTTTTGCAGAAATTGTTTGAAAATAAATCAAATAATAATATTTGAGTTATCCTCCCTCTCAAAAAGGTCCGGAACATTGTTTAAATAATCAAAATATCAAAAAATTAAGGAAAAATTCGATTTTTTTTCTTTTTTTGATTATAACTGTAAAAGTATTCATTTCCGAGAAAAGTTTTATTGACATAAAAGTTGTGTAATTAAATTTCCTACAATATAGAATTAGTAAAAAATTTTAAAAATAGTCACCCTTGTTGCAAAATAGCAATAATTGCGAAAAAACAATACAAAAACAAGTATTCGCATTTTACGTTTTTCAACCATTTATATTATACTTAGGACCTTCATATTTCACCCAGAAAAACTTTATGATACAGTTAAACAATGCTGTAAATTTTATTAAGATCGATTTAATAGATTTTGCAAAATAAATTTTGCAATCCAGCTTTCGCAAAAAAAATTAATTTTTTTAAAATGTTACAGGACTAAAAATAAAGCAGGTAGCAAGTTGAAATTTTTTTTGCTTATAGGAGTGTACTGTACCTTCCATTTTCAATTTGCAAAATTAAAATCCATTAATTACCACGGCGTCAGGAAATTTTTTAAACAAACAATTTTTGGTGCTACGCGCAGGACAGCGGTGTTCGATTCACACAAGTTGATTTCCACCAAAATTTCTTCTAATCTTTATCTAATATGTTATTTTCTTACTCTATATTTTGTTGTATTTTAATATTTTAATTCCACAAAAATCAAACTAATTTTATTATTGTTTGTGAAATATTGTTTAAACAATTGCATATGTTTAAAAATAGAAAACTTTTATTCTCTAAGTTAAAATATATAAAAAATAAAGATTTTACTAATAAAAGTGTTATTGCAAAGGATAGAGTATGTGTTTTTATTTTGAAATAAACAAATTAATTTATTTATTTATACCGAAATGTAATAAAAAATTAAAATATATCAATCATTATCAAAGATCATTGGAATGCCCAATAAGAGCAAACTATCCGCTGCCCTGCGCGTAGCACCAATAATAAATGTTTATTTAAAAAAAATCCTGGCCGTGGTAGTTAATCGATTTTAATTTTGCAAAATTGCAAATGAAAGGTACAGTACACTTCTATACGCAAAAAAAAATTCAACTTGTTATCTGCTTTATTTTCAGTCCTGTAATATTTTGAAAAAATGGATTTTTTTTGCGAAAGCTAGATTGCAAAATTTATTTTGCAAAATCTATTGAACCGATCTTAATGAAATTTGCGGTGTTATTTTACTGTATCATAAAGTTTTTCTGGGTGAAAATATGAAGGTCCTAAGTGTAGCATAAATGGTTGAGAAACGTAAAATGCGCATACTGGATTTTGTATGTTTTTTTTTTCGCAATTATTGCTATTTTGCAACAAGGGTGACTATTTTTTAAATTCTTAACCAATTCTATATTATAGGAAATTTAATTGCGCAACTTTTATGTTAGTACAACTTTTCTCGAAAATGAATACTTTATAAGTTATAATCAAAAAACGAAGAAAAAAATCGAATTTTTCCTTCATTTTTTGATATTTTGATTATTTAAACAATGTTCCGGACTTTTTGAGAGGGAGGATAACTCAAATATTATTGTTTGATTTGTTTTCAAGCAATTTCTGCAAAAAAATTTGAGTCACCTCTCAACGTCTAAATGTGCTAATATTTTTACAGATGAGCCCTGGTCTAATTACCATTAACGCCTTTCAAAATTGAGCCCAATACACCATGTCAGCCCACATATATTGTTATGATCTGCTTTCTATTACTTTTATATATATATTTTTCTATTTATTTAGCTAATGCCTCGACAACTAATGGCCATTGGCATGGTAGGTACGGTAATTTTGAACAGTTAGGTACCTAGTGTCATGTGTAGTGTGTGTGTTGAGTAAGTGTCTTGTTACTTTGCAAAGTCGACGTCATTGTCTTTGCAAAGAGACGCTAATTATTGTATCCGAACGTCTGCGGTCCCTCCGGTGAGTACCAATCCCACAAGTACAGAAACTATATTCATTTATTAATTTATAATAAATGAAAAATTTCTGACCCTGGTGAGATTCGAACCCACAACCTTTCGGATTTTTTCGATCCAAAGGCAGGCGCTCTTACCACTGAGCCACGGAGGGGGAGACTTTTATATTAATTATTATTTATTTGATCAATTATTTAATTAACGCAAATCATACAAAAAATTATTAAGAAAAAATCTCAGGGTGCGTTTTTTCAAAAAAAAAATTTAATTAAATTCTCTCAGGTTATACTTATTATCCTTTCTAGTGGCTTCAGTATCTCTTAGTTGATCCTTATCGGGATAAAATAGAAAAAGGAAATAAATAGAAAAATCATAAATAAACACATAAAAATACCTTTATTATCAAAAGCAATGCTCTGTAAATTTATCCATTAAATCCTGTGGGCATAACTGTCCAAAAGAAACTTTTAGCATATAAATTAATCTGATTCAAACAAATATTTATTGCTTTGTTCTTGATACCATTAATAAAACAAGCTAAACAAACAAATTTGGTATTCGCAAATTTATTCGCAAATTACTTATACTTCCTATTAAATTTTTGAGAAGTTAGAATCTTAAATGCATATGCTTTTATGTAAAAAAATTAACTTCTGATTATAAAGAAAATCTATCACATAGGTTATTGACTGACCTTTTTGATTCACACACAATAATGTCTCCTTTTGACCCAAACAGCTCCTACTTGTTGATTATGTTAGGCTACCCATCAAAGCCGTCTCCGTTCTCAGCAAACAATCCAGCAGGATACCAGCAACTATTTCTCCAAAACACAAGCCAGGCCTCTTTTTTGCCAGTACTCGTTCAATAAACTCCAAAACTCTGTCCTCTCTTTCTCTCAACAATAATCTCCTGAGACCCAAGTATCTTTTTTACTTGGTGTCACAAATAATTTTAATAACGATAATTCTTGTAACTTACTCTCTTGGACTTTACAGAATCAAAGAGGTAGTTCTTCTCGATTTGATTTGTCTCTCGTTCCACTTTAAGCTACTCTCACTATCAAAAACAACCACTAGTACTTGCTTCTGAACTACTCACGAAAACTTTTGACTGCTCTTCTCGAATGCCCGTAACACAATGATCTTTTCTTTTACAAACTGTCTCAACATTCAAACAAAACTTTCCCCATTCCAAATTTCCAAGCCAATCAGAAACATTTCTCTCGACCCATTCTTTTTTCATTCGAAAACCCACTCATACTTTCAAAATTTTTCCTACCATCATACTAATTACTTTCGGGAAATTCTACAAAATTTACTCGGGGTTAAACAAAAAGATTAAAATTCCAAACTTTCTTTACCTTAATTTTCTAAGAACTAATTACCTATGGTTTCTATTTTCCCGTAATAAACAATCGGTTTAAAATACTAATCCTAAATAACTTTCACTTCACTTTTATTTACAAAAATGTTTTTAATATTCTTCATGAAAAAATTCATTAAGGAGAAACCATTTTGCTTGAAAGCTAATTTCTAATAAATATTTACAAATCAATATACAGTGTGTATCAAATTTATGTGCCCGCGTTATATTAAAAAAAATTAAAATTTTTATTCTATATTTGATTGATAAATTGAAACACAATAATATATTGATAAAAATAGTATATCTTTCCTATGTTATTGTAGATCTAATAAATTTGTTTCTTGTTGCAGGTAAGTCATAACTACTATGTGAATAAGAATAAGTAGGTAAGTACACAGAAACAACTTAACAATCTCTATACTTTACTTTGGCTAGAAGATTGTGCTTGTGCACTTTTTTACATTATGGCGCAAAGGACATAAAATTATATTGTTATGTTGGTTTCGTTCCTAGCTATGAAAGTAGATGACACCCTTGTATGCTAACCACTTGTGTTGGAAATAATGAGGAGACACTCCTTGACCTTCCGTGTTTGATTTATATCCGAGTGTTGATGTTGAATATCAATTCAAATACAATATCGGTCGAAGAATTGGTCTCGTACATCAGCTGAATTTCAAAACATTAAAGCAATTGCAAGTTGTTTGAGCCCCTTTCGAGAAGATGTGAACGTTTGCATCCTTTTCAATCAAAAAATTCTAGCACTTCAATACAGGGTGTAACAAAAATACAGGTCATAAATTTAATCTCATATTCTGGAACCAAAAATAGTTCGACTGAACCTAACTTACCTTAGTACAAATATGCACATAAAAAAAGTTACAGCCCTTTGAAGTTACAAAATTAAAATCGGTTTTTTCCAATATACCGAAAACTATCAAACATCTTTTATTGAAAATAGACATGTGGCATTCTTGTGGTAGTAGTATCTTAAGAAAAAATTATAGTGAAATTTGGACACCCCATAAAAAATTTATGGGGGTTTTGTTCCTTTAAACCCCCCAAACTTTTGTGTACGTTCCAATTTAATTATTATTGTAGTACCATTAGTTAAACAAAATATTTTAAACACTTTTTTATCTCTTAGTACTTTTTCAAAAAGTCAGTTTTTATCGAGATATTTTGAATATTTGTCAAATCCACCACATATATTTGTATATGGCTAAGTACGATTATGGAGACTTTGTAATAATATGAAAATTTATTTTTGATTTACATTTTTAGGTATATTTTGAACCATATTAAAAAAGAAGTAATATTTCGATAAAAAGTGCCTTCTCGAAAAAATACAAAGAGGCAAAAAAGTTTTAAAAACACTGTGTTTAACTAATGGTAACGCAGTAAAAGTTAAATTGGAACATACACAAACATTCGGGGGGTTTAAAGGAACAAAACCCCAATAAAATATTTATGTAAACATATTAAAAAAGAAGCCGTAACTAGATAAAAGCTGCCTTATCGAAAAAATACTAAGAGTCAAAAAAGTTTTAGAAATATTGAGTTTAACTAATGGTAACACAATAATAATTTAGTTGGAACGTACATAAAAGTTTGGGGAGGTTTAAGGGAACAAAACCCCCATAAAATTTTTATGGGGTGCACAAATTTCACTATAATTCTTCTTTAAGATGTTCCTACCATAAGAATGCCACATGTCCATTTTAACTAAAGAATCTCTAAAAGTTTTCGATATATTCGAAAAAATCGATTTTCATTTTGTAAATTCAAAGGGCTGTAACTTTTTTTATGTGCATATTTGTACTAAGGTAAATTAGGTTCATTCGAACTATTTTTGGTCTCAGAATATGTGACTTAATTTATGACTTGTATTTTCGTTACACCCTGTATAATTGAAGTGCTATAAATTATGTCAAAAAAGCATTAAAACAAGTTCTAAACCTATGCTATACCATAACATAGTATTGAAGGACGAATTTTTGAAAACAAGTATTAATTATTGCGTACACGTATCAGCAACTTACTAAGAAAGGCCCAATGGATTGGCGTATTCGATATTTCTCGATAAATTGAAAAATTTTTCTTTTTCGGTCATGCGTGTGACCGTGTTTCGCCAAACAAAGATTAAATTCTCGTTGCGGATAAGATTTGATTGCATTTCTGGGAGACGCTAACAACACGGAAGGAAATTATTATCAGAATGTGGGGAGTGACAGAACGAATTTGTCAAAACGTTGGCTGTGCGAATAGACGCGGTCCGGAAGTTCGTCGTCTCTCTGTGTGTGGTTGTGGCTGCACTGCTTCGAAATATTCTAGGTTACCGGTCGAGGTAGGTCAGATTTTTAAGAACTAGGCTAATATACGGAGCATTTTAAAGTTATGTGTGTTAATAGTTTTCAAGCTTCTTTTCGAAGCGAAGGTTCTATATAGTTTTTATTACAAAAATGCGCTTAATTCATTCAAGATTTCTGACTTAAGAGCATAATTTCCAAAATATTAGAATATGACTTTTTATCACATGGCCATGTTTCTTGTAGAGTGAGAAGCTGGGAAATAATATTTATAGTTCTTTCTAATTAATTATGTCAATCGGTTTTTATTACTTGCTGAAATGTACTAATTAACAACAATATTATATTACTTACTTACTTAATTAATCCAGAGCTTTTCTATCTTTCGTTCTGAGTTATTGTGGAGTTGGGTTCTTCATCGCTTTTTTTCACATTTCCTTCTATCCATGGCCAATGCTTTTGTTTCCTTCCATTGTATTTCCCTTTTGTCGGCCGTTTCCCTCACTTCTGTCCACGTCTTTCTTGGTCTTCCGCTCTTCTTTCTTCCCATATATTTGGCTTCATGTATCTGTCTTACTATTTTTTCTTCTCCTCTTATTAGTTCATATCCGAGCCATCTAAGTTGTCCTTGTTCGATTGTTGTTGTAACTGGGTGTGTTTTCAGATTTTCTCTAAATGTTTGATTTCTAATTTTATCTTTCCTTGTTTTTGCCTCTGTTATCCTTAAAAATCTCATCTCTGTGCTTATTAGGCACTTCTACTTGTGTCTTCCAATTATCTTTTGTCATTTTGTTAATGCCGAAGATTCACAGGCATAGGTTAGATTGGGTTTCACAATCTTTTTTACTATTTCCGTTTTTATATTCCTGTATTTTTTTATTTAAAAAGTTACTCTTGATATTATTTTATCCCATTTTCTAATTTTCCATCCCGGCCTATGATTGCTCCCAAATACTTATATGTGTCTACCGGTTCAAGATTCTTGCCATCTACTTCTATTTTATTTTTCTTTTTATCTTCAAATTATCATTGTTTTTGATTTTCCTTTGTTTATTTTCAGGTTTCGGATTTCTATCTCTCTATACTGTATGCTTTTATCTTCTTGTAATTGTTTTTCTGACTCCCCAATGATCATCAGGCCCTCTGCTTCGTATAGTTCTGTTATTTGTATCATTGTCAACTTCCAATAGCCTACATTATATTTTCTCCATTTGTGTTTTTACTTTCTTTTACGTCATCTATTATGTACTAGGTTAAAGAGTAGTGGGCTCAGGACATAACCCTGTTCTAATCCAACATTGTTGGAATATTTTTGATTTTTCATTTCTTGTCCTTACATAGCATTTCGTTTTTTCATATAAACTCTAGATGCATCCTGCTAGATCTTGTTTAATTTTTCTCTTCTCTAGTATTTTCCAAATATCTTTTCTTTTAATTCTGTCGAAAGGTTTTTCCGTATCTATGAAACATGCTTGTACTTTTTTATCTGTTTTAACAGCCTTTTCTACTATTTGTCTCATTATGAAAATCTAATCGTTCGTCCCTCTTTCTTTTCGGAAACCACTCTCCTAGATGTTTTCTAGTTTTTCTCTCAGCCTGTTTTCTTGTATACTAGCATAAAGTTTTCCTACTGTGCTTCCAAGTGCTATTCCTCTATAGTTTGAGCATTCTTTGCTATTCCCTTTTTTGTAAAATGGTGTTACAATGCCTATCTGCCAAGCTAGTGGAACTTTCTTTTCTTTGTTAGCTTGGTTCATGATGTATAGTAGTTCTTTTTGTTTTTCTTTATTCATATATTTGACCATTTCTGCAGTTATATTGTCATGTCCTGGTGCTTTACCCATCTTGACTTGCATGACTAGGTCATGCTTGCGACCATGTTTCGCCAAACAAAGATTAAATTCTCGTTGCGGATAAGATTTGATTGCATTTCTGGGAGACGCTAACAACACGGAAGGAAATTATTATCAGAATGTGGGGAGTGACAGAACGAATTTGTCAAAACGTTGGCTGTGCGAATAGACGCGGTCCGGAAGTTCGTCGTCTCTCTGTGTGTGGTTGTGGCTGCACTGCTTCGAAATATTCTAGGTTACCGGTCGAGGTAGGTCAGATTTTTAAGAACTAGGCTAATATACGGAGCATTTTAAAGTTATGTGTGTTAATAGTTTTCAAGCTTCTTTTCGAAGCGAAGGTTCTATATAGTTTTTATTACAAAAATGCGCTTAATTCATTCAAGATTTCTGACTTAAGAGCATAATTTCCAAAATATTAGAATATGACTTTTTATCACATGGCCATGTTTCTTGTAGAGTGAGAAGCTGGGAAATAATATTTATAGTTCTTTCTAATTAATTATGTCAATCGGTTTTTATTACTTGCTGAAATGTACTAATTAACAACAATATTATATTACTTACTTACTTAATTAATCCAGAGCTTTTCTATCTTTCGTTCTGAGTTATTGTGGAGTTGGGTTCTTCATCGCTTTTTTTCACATTTCCTTCTATCCATGGCCAATGCTTTTGTTTCCTTCCATTGTATTTCCCTTTTGTCGGCCGTTTCCCTCACTTCTGTCCACGTCTTTCTTGGTCTTCCGCTCTTCTTTCTTCCCATATATTTGGCTTCATGTATCTGTCTTACTATTTTTTCTTCTCCTCTTATTAGTTCATATCCGAGCCATCTAAGTTGTCCTTGTTCGATTGTTGTTGTAACTGGGTGTGTTTTCAGATTTTCTCTAAATGTTTGATTTCTAATTTTATCTTTCCTTGTTTTTGCCTCTGTTATCCTTAAAAATCTCATCTCTGTGCTTATTAGGCACTTCTACTTGTGTCTTCCAATTATCTTTTGTCATTTTGTTAATGCCGAAGATTCACAGGCATAGGTTAGATTGGGTTTCACAATCTTTTTTACTATTTCCGTTTTTATATTCCTGTATTTTTTTATTTAAAAAGTTACTCTTGATATTATTTTATCCCATTTTCTAATTTTCCATCCCGGCCTATGATTGCTCCCAAATACTTATATGTGTCTACCGGTTCAAGATTCTTGCCATCTACTTCTATTTTATTTTTCTTTTTATCTTCAAATTATCATTGTTTTTGATTTTCCTTTGTTTATTTTCAGGTTTCGGATTTCTATCTCTCTATACTGTATGCTTTTATCTTCTTGTAATTGTTTTTCTGACTCCCCAATGATCATCAGGCCCTCTGCTTCGTATAGTTCTGTTATTTGTATCATTGTCAACTTCCAATAGCCTACATTATATTTTCTCCATTTGTGTTTTTACTTTCTTTTACGTCATCTATTATGTACTAGGTTAAAGAGTAGTGGGCTCAGGACATAACCCTGTTCTAATCCAACATTGTTGGAATATTTTTGATTTTTCATTTCTTGTCCTTACATAGCATTTCGTTTTTTCATATAAACTCTAGATGCATCCTGCTAGATCTTGTTTAATTTTTCTCTTCTCTAGTATTTTCCAAATATCTTTTCTTTTAATTCTGTCGAAAGGTTTTTCCGTATCTATGAAACATGCTTGTACTTTTTTATCTGTTTTAACAGCCTTTTCTACTATTTGTCTCATTATGAAAATCTAATCGTTCGTCCCTCTTTCTTTTCGGAAACCACTCTCCTAGATGTTTTCTAGTTTTTCTCTCAGCCTGTTTTCTTGTATACTAGCATAAAGTTTTCCTACTGTGCTTCCAAGTGCTATTCCTCTATAGTTTGAGCATTCTTTGCTATTCCCTTTTTTGTAAAATGGTGTTACAATGCCTATCTGCCAAGCTAGTGGAACTTTCTTTTCTTTGTTAGCTTGGTTCATGATGTATAGTAGTTCTTTTTGTTTTTCTTTATTCATATATTTGACCATTTCTGCAGTTATATTGTCATGTCCTGGTGCTTTACCCATCTTGACTTGCATGACTAGGTCATGCTTGCGACCATGTTTCGCCAAACAAAGATTAAATTCTCGTTGCGGATAAGATTTGATTGCATTTCTGGGAGACGCTAACAACACGGAAGGAAATTATTATCAGAATGTGGGGAGTGACAGAACGAATTTGTCAAAACGTTGGCTGTGCGAATAGACGCGGTCCGGAAGTTCGTCGTCTCTCTGTGTGTGGTTGTGGCTGCACTGCTTCGAAATATTCTAGGTTACCGGTCGAGGTAGGTCAGATTTTTAAGAACTAGGCTAATATACGGAGCATTTTAAAGTTATGTGTGTTAATAGTTTTCAAGCTTCTTTTCGAAGCGAAGGTTCTATATAGTTTTTATTACAAAAATGCGCTTAATTCATTCAAGATTTCTGACTTAAGAGCATAATTTCCAAAATATTAGAATATGACTTTTTATCACATGGCCATGTTTCTTGTAGAGTGAGAAGCTGGGAAATAATATTTATAGTTCTTTCTAATTAATTATGTCAATCGGTTTTTATTACTTGCTGAAATGTACTAATTAACAACAATATTATATTACTTACTTACTTAATTAATCCAGAGCTTTTCTATCTTTCGTTCTGAGTTATTGTGGAGTTGGGTTCTTCATCGCTTTTTTTCACATTTCCTTCTATCCATGGCCAATGCTTTTGTTTCCTTCCATTGTATTTCCCTTTTGTCGGCCGTTTCCCTCACTTCTGTCCACGTCTTTCTTGGTCTTCCGCTCTTCTTTCTTCCCATATATTTGGCTTCATGTATCTGTCTTACTATTTTTTCTTCTCCTCTTATTAGTTCATATCCGAGCCATCTAAGTTGTCCTTGTTCGATTGTTGTTGTAACTGGGTGTGTTTTCAGATTTTCTCTAAATGTTTGATTTCTAATTTTATCTTTCCTTGTTTTTGCCTCTGTTATCCTTAAAAATCTCATCTCTGTGCTTATTAGGCACTTCTACTTGTGTCTTCCAATTATCTTTTGTCATTTTGTTAATGCCGAAGATTCACAGGCATAGGTTAGATTGGGTTTCACAATCTTTTTTACTATTTCCGTTTTTATATTCCTGTATTTTTTTATTTAAAAAGTTACTCTTGATATTATTTTATCCCATTTTCTAATTTTCCATCCCGGCCTATGATTGCTCCCAAATACTTATATGTGTCTACCGGTTCAAGATTCTTGCCATCTACTTCTATTTTATTTTTCTTTTTATCTTCAAATTATCATTGTTTTTGATTTTCCTTTGTTTATTTTCAGGTTTCGGATTTCTATCTCTCTATACTGTATGCTTTTATCTTCTTGTAATTGTTTTTCTGACTCCCCAATGATCATCAGGCCCTCTGCTTCGTATAGTTCTGTTATTTGTATCATTGTCAACTTCCAATAGCCTACATTATATTTTCTCCATTTGTGTTTTTACTTTCTTTTACGTCATCTATTATGTACTAGGTTAAAGAGTAGTGGGCTCAGGACATAACCCTGTTCTAATCCAACATTGTTGGAATATTTTTGATTTTTCATTTCTTGTCCTTACATAGCATTTCGTTTTTTCATATAAACTCTAGATGCATCCTGCTAGATCTTGTTTAATTTTTCTCTTCTCTAGTATTTTCCAAATATCTTTTCTTTTAATTCTGTCGAAAGGTTTTTCCGTATCTATGAAACATGCTTGTACTTTTTTATCTGTTTTAACAGCCTTTTCTACTATTTGTCTCATTATGAAAATCTAATCGTTCGTCCCTCTTTCTTTTCGGAAACCACTCTCCTAGATGTTTTCTAGTTTTTCTCTCAGCCTGTTTTCTTGTATACTAGCATAAAGTTTTCCTACTGTGCTTCCAAGTGCTATTCCTCTATAGTTTGAGCATTCTTTGCTATTCCCTTTTTTGTAAAATGGTGTTACAATGCCTATCTGCCAAGCTAGTGGAACTTTCTTTTCTTTGTTAGCTTGGTTCATGATGTATAGTAGTTCTTTTTGTTTTTCTTTATTCATATATTTGACCATTTCTGCAGTTATATTGTCATGTCCTGGTGCTTTACCCATCTTGACTTGCATGACTAGGTCATGCTTGCGACCATGTTTCGCCAAACAAAGATTAAATTCTCGTTGCGGATAAGATTTGATTGCATTTCTGGGAGACGCTAACAACACGGAAGGAAATTATTATCAGAATGTGGGGAGTGACAGAACGAATTTGTCAAAACGTTGTCTGTGCGAATAGACGCGGTCCGGAAGTTCGGCGTCTCTCTGTGTGTGGTTGTGGCTGCACTGCTTCGAAATATTTTAGGTTACCGGTCGAGGTGGGTCAGATTTTTAAGAACTAGGCTAATAAACGGAGCTTTCTAAAATAATGTGTTTTAATAATATGCTACTTTTCAAAACGAAGCTTCTACATTACTTATTAGAAGCTTCGCGCTAGTGTAAAGTGGCGCTTTCTTATCCACTTTTTTTATTCTCCATGTCACATAAAGCTCTCCTGCATACTATGTCATCAATATTGAGTATAACAGTATTTATTCTTATTCTTCTTCTTCTTGTATCTATCCGTTCTATCCGGGGAAAATATTTGTGGTTGTTGAGTTAGATTAACAGATGGCATAGACGTGCGCGAAGACACCAACAAAACGAAACAGATGCTAATAGTCCAAGTAATGAAGCTTAAAATTAGACAAAACCTCGCAATTTCTACAGAATGGATTGATTTGCTTGAAAATTTGAGAATAAGTAGTGGATAATCTAAGGATCACAATCTATATGATGCCGAAAGGCGTTTTTACCATGGGGGTGGTTGCCACTCCATCTCGGGGGTGGAAATGTTTTATTATATTTTGACCACAATAGTTGGTATAAACATTCATTCTAAGCAAAAAATGTTCTATACATTTTTTTGATAAAATTGACAGTTTTCGATTTATTCGCTATCGAAAGTGTTAGTTTAATGTGGAGAAAATCAATGTTTTTAATAAGTTTTCTGCTAATAACTCCAAAAGTATTCGTTTTATCAAAACAACTTAGCAAAAATAAACCTGTTAAAAAAATAAACAAGTCCATCTTTTTTATTTTCTTTAAGACTAATAGTAATCAAACTATACTTTATTATATGTTTGCTCTTCTTCATCAAATGCTAAGTATTGTAGTTTCAAAGTCAAAAGACGGGAAAACTACGCATTTTTCGAGGATAATTTGTTCAAAATAATTTAAATTATTTAAAAATATCTATCTCCCGAAATAAAAAACAAGTCCCTAGCTCAAAAATTAAGTGACTTCTAATGAAAATAATGTCAGTCCCTATTTTTTCGGCGAAAAAGTGATCGGAAGCAACCTCCTAATCACCACCCTAATTAAAATTAGGCATTGACCTCATTCGGTCTTCTTTACTTATGAATTAATAATAGGTTCTGGAAGTTTGGCCGGCTTAGAATGTTTAGTTTTTAAAAAACTGAAGTTAAAAGCGAATGACGAATTTTTTGTAGTTTGGAATAAAGTGGTCTTCACTTCAGAATAGAAAGATTAGCATCAGAGATACGAAAAAATGTTTAAACATGAAATTGTAGCTTATTTAATTTTCAAAAACCTAGTTTGCAACAGTTTTTTCTAGAGCTAAAATTGAGTGATCTATTGACAATTAAAACTTGTAATAACATGTAAAAACCACCTTTACCAACCCTTTCAAAGTCACCTCTTTTTGCGACTAAGAATTTTAAAAAGATTTAATATTAACAGCCTTATAGGTCTTCTAAAAGCCTATAAAATTATTTTTTATTAAACTTTCTAAGATAAAAAATAAAAGAAGTTACGGTTAAAAAATCAATATATTTTTTTTTAAAAAGGAGAAATCTAATTGGAAGCAAAATAATGTATATTAGCGGTGTTTTTAGTCAAAAATCTTATTCATTATTCTTTATTTATGTATTTTTAATAGATTCTAGATGTTTGACTGGCTTAGAATGATTAGTTTAAAAAAAAACTGGAGTTAAAACGAATAACGAATTTTTGTAGTTTGGTAAAAAATGGCATTTTCTTCAGAATAGAAAGATAAGCATCAGATATACGAAAAAATGTTTAAATGAAATTGTAGGTTATTTAATTCCCAAGAACTTGGTTTGAAAATTTTTTTTACGGCAAAAATTGAGTGAATCGTAAATGAGTATTATCGAAAAACATTGCTTTTTTCGATATAAAACTAACATTTTGATAGCAAATAAATCGAAAACTGTTAATTTTATCAAAAAAATGTATAGAACATTTTTTGCTTAGAATGAATGTTTTTATCAACTTTTGCCGTCAAAATATAATAAAAAATTTCCACCACGAGATGCGGTGGCAACCACCTCCATGGTAAAAGCGCCTATCGGCATGATATAGATTTTGATCCTTTTTCTATCCACTACTTATTCTCAAATTTTTAAGCAAATCGATCCATTCTGTAAAAATTGCGAGGTGAAAAGCTTCGGTTCCTGGACTATAAGGGTTGCCGAAATGAAAACCCTAAGAACAATAGTGGGAAAACAAGAACAGACAGAGTGAGAAGTACAAACATTAAAGAGCAATGAAAAGTTGAAGATATTGTAAGATGGGGAAGGCACCGCAAGAGGATGTGGTACAACCATGTAAGATGAATGGATGAGAATAGACTCCCAAAAATTGCCCTAGAAAACAACTCGCCCGGTTCAAGACCCCCGGAAGACCACCTAAAACATGGAGGGATAGTTGGCAATCTACCTCCTAGGAAATTAAGCAGAGGCAACTTCAGAATTAAACAGATCGAAAGATCTCCAAAAACTAAAAGAAGAAGAAGGAGAGTTAAACCACGTACGCAGATTTCGCCTTCCTGGTTCTCGTTTTCCTTCTACTTTTATCTCTAAAATTAGTTTGTAGCAATCCATATCTTCCGCTGTTCCTAATTTTGTGACCGACGTATTTAGTTCAGAGAAATAAGGTTTTTGTCGGGACACTTGAGCAGCCACGTTGCAAATGGATTTTTTGGGTACTATACACCTAATACATTATAAATACAAAAATGCCCGTCACAGTTCGGACGAGAAATTTAGTTATTAACAAATAAGTGTCAAAAATAGCAGTTTTTTCGTTTAAATCGCTACAGATAAAATAATCAAATGTCTTATCTATAGCATTCTTCTTTTAGTAGGTGATCCAAGGTTTAACATGGCACTTTTTGAATATTGTTCCGATCATTTGTTGCTTCGGAAATTTCAAAATAAAACTAAAATTTCGAAAATAAACAAAATTGCTATAGTTTTGCGAAAATTACCTTAAGACTTTCATATTGCACGAAAAGTTGTCTCAAACAGTCCACATAATGCACACAAAATTTTAGGATGATTCGTCAGTTAGTTTAAATTTTATTCAATTTGTTTTTCCCAAATATTTTTGGCAATGTTATGGTTCAGAAAATAATAAAGATATCACAATCTTGTGGAAACCATACGAGAGAAGAATAGTTATGGTTTCAAAGTGTTGAAAAAAATCATTAAAATTTCGTTTTTATCACTCCGAAAACATTTTACTAAAGTAGAGTCATTTTTGGCTTATAAACAATTTGAATAGCTTTGTTAACATTGACTGTAGAGTAAATCTACTTTGAAATTTCAAAAGCTGGCATTTCTACACGAATTTTCAAAAAAAAAAGATTTGCCTAGGTTATTTAGGGTCAAGGTTAGCCCATTTTATTATTTAATTCACAGTTACTTCTCTATACATAAAATTCTCCTGTAACAGTGTTAGTTACCATACTACTCCGAAACGGCTTGACCGATTATTATGAAATTTTACACGTATATCCTATAGGACTAAGAATAGGTTACAGTCTATTTTTCATAATTAAAAGTTATAAGGGGGGTTGCCCCCTGACATTTTTTTTTTATTTTTTCGGACAAAATGGTCTACCCTAATTTTATATGATGTAGAATTAAAAAATACATAAAACCCTTAATTTTCACTCTTCTACCACTAACCCCTATATGCTAATAGCCATTTATATATTTACATCTATAAAATTCTCCTGTCACAATATTAGTTGTTACACTCATCTGATACCGCTTGACCGATTTTTATTAAATTACATAAATATGTATATTTGGAAGGCTTTAGAATTGGTCGTAATCTATTTTTCATATCCCTGAGTGATAAGAGGGGTTCCCCCTAACATTTTGTAATGTTAGGTGGGGATATGTGTGCATAACTTACTCTATAAAACTACGAGTACATACAAATTAAAAAAATTATTATTAAAATCCATCAACAAGTTCTGGAGATATTAATCACAGTATGTGCTTGAAGAATCAGTTTCTTTTTTTTCGTCCACGGATTTTCATAATTCCCCTCCTCCCACCACGAATCGATTTCATTAGGACCTCATTTTAAAGCTTTAATAACCACTCTGTTGAGGTTCGAAGTTTACTCAAACTTTTACACATAAACTATAAACCTTCAACTTCAAAATTGCGCTAGTTAGGTTGCTTAGTTATTATAAAAAAAGTAGCCGTCAATTAAATAAAAAAGGTGGCTAACTTTGACCATAATTAACTTAGGCAATTTTTTTTTTAAATTCGTGTAAAAATACCAGCTTTCCAAATCACATTGTAGTTTTAGCCTACATTCAATATTAACAAAGTTATTCAAATTGTTTATAAGCCAAAAATGGCTCTGCTTTTTGAAAATGTTTTCGGGGTGATGACTTTTTAATCATTTTTTTTTAAATATGTTGAAAATATTGCTATTCTTTTTTCATTAGGTTTTCACAGATTGCTATATCGTTATTATTTTCGGAACAATAAGATTGCGAAAAAAAAAAGCTCTTTGGGATAATAAAACTGAATAAAATTTAAACTAATTGACAAATCGTCCTACAAGTTTTTTGTACATTATAAGGACTGTTGGACTTAACTTTTCATGAAACATGAAAGTCTTAAGATCCTTTTAGGAAAAGTTATAGCAAATTTGTTATTTTTGAAATTTTAGTTTTATTTTGCAATTTCCGAAGCAACAAATGATCGGATTAAAATTCAAAAACTGCTGTTTTAAACATTGGCTCATCTGCTAAACGAAAAATACTATAAGATATTGAGTTACCCTATTTTTACTTGTAGAGATTTAAACGAAAAAACTGCCATTTTTGACCCTTATTTGTTAATAACTAAAATTCTCGTCCGAACTGCGACGTGCATTTTTGTATTTATAACGCATTAGGTATATAGGGTGAGGCAGATAACTGGCCTATTAGAAATATCTCGAGAACTAAAGGCAACAGAATCATGAAAATTGGAATAAAGAGGTTTTGAAGGATGATCTACTAAATGAAAATATTTTCATCTCTTTGAAATTTCCGGTTATACCGGAAGTTGCTTATAATTTCGTTTTTTTAAATGGGACACCCTGTATATTTTTACATTTTTGGATTCTCTTCGATGTCTTCTTTCTTAAAATATGAGGTTTTGTAATATTATACAGGGCATTTTAAAAGATAATTACGTTTTTTTATTAATTTCGTAGCAATATTCACACCTTGTAGAATTGTAGTAGTATGACATCTAAAACTCTACTTACGTTCAAATGATTTTTAATATACTCTACTATTGTTAAAAATCATTAGTATAGCTAAATTTTTAATTTTAGTATACAGGGTTGGTCGAAACTTGGAATGAGTGTTTTCTGAGTTTTCTTAAATGGAACACACTGTATTTTTGTATTGTAGTGAAATGATATTTTACAGTACTTTTTTATTTATTAAGCATTCCCTATACCTAACTACTTTAATTTGTGAGTTATTGGTAAATCAAGCTAAACATTGATTGCAACAAAAAATACGTAAAATTTTATTAGGTCGGCCGTGAAAATACTCAATCCCAAATAATTTTTCAGAAATAAATCCATATTAATCCAGACTGGTCCTTAAAATTACCAATAATGCCAATAATGGTTTAGCTATCAAAATAC
The DNA here is from genome assembly GCF_917563875.1 of Diabrotica virgifera virgifera. NCBI lineage: Eukaryota > Metazoa > Arthropoda > Insecta > Coleoptera > Chrysomelidae > Diabrotica > Diabrotica virgifera. The sequence goes on from NC_065447.1 coordinate 31,099,513, forward strand.
ATACGTAGTTAAGATTGTTGGTGCGATTAACAATTAAGCACAAATTAACCCTTAACTGGTCCGGTACTGTAGCAGTAGCGTAACTGGTCCGGCGTCGTGTCCGAAACTACTCTTTTCAAGAAAGCAAAACAACACTTGAAAATAATTTTTTTATTAAGAATAAATGTTACGAACATACCTTGATATGTTTATATAAAAGTGAACGTATTAGATTTGGGCGTTATTTGGGCTAAGAAAAAAATATTAAAATAAAACTGAAATCCGCACAAATATTTGTGAAGAAGTACATAGTTTTGTAAAGTAAATAAAAAAAAATATAAAAAACAACATGAAAAAAAATATATTGCTAGGATAGATGTTCAAACTGCACACTAAATAAAAAACTAGGTAAAATAAAAATCGACCAAAAATGTTTGTTTCCAGCATCAGTCAAACTTTACCTATTTTATATGCAATTTTTACATAGGTAGTGGTTTTATACATCCCAAACAAACAGGCTTTTTGCAACTCAAGCATAGGTATTTTGTCATCCTGCGCTTTCTACAAGGACATAAACTGCAAATCTTGCGCTTTTTCTAAAATAAGAACATCCTCTTGCTCTTCTTGAACTCCAAATATGAACACAAAAAGGTGACACAAACGGTCCGGCGTCGTCTGAGGAGCTACTCCCAACCTAACTGTTGCGATAACTTTTTAGGAACTGAGAGAAACTTGTCTCAAATACATCTACTTGTCAAGCTCCAATAGTTTAAGGATTACATAGAACGACTTGCCTGTGGGCGGTGCCAATTTCCAATAAAAAATAATCAAAATTATTGAATCGTCTGTCAGACGACGCCGGACCAGTTAAGGGTTAAAGCAGTTAGGTGTAGGGAATGCTTAAGAAAAAAAAAGTACCATAAAATATAATTTCATTACAATACTAATATACAGGGTGTCCCATTTAAGAAAACTCAGAAAATACTCATTTCGAGTTTCGACCAACCCTGTATACTAAAATTAAAAATTTAGCTATACTAATGATTCTTAACAATAGTAGAGTATATTAGAAATCATTTGAACGTAAGTAGAGTTTTAAATGTGGAACTACTACAATTCTACAGGATGTTAATTTTGCTACGAAATTATTAAAAAAACGTAATTATCTTTTAAAATACCCTGTATAATATTACAAAACCTCATATTTTAAGAAAGAAGACATCGAAGAGAATCCAAAAATGTAAAAATATACAGGGTGTCCCATTAAAAAAAACGAAATTATAAGCAACTTCCGGTATAACCGGAAGTTGCAAAGAGATGAAAATATTTTCATTTAATGGATCATCCTTCAAAACCCCTTTACTCCAATTTTAATGATTCTGTTGCCTTTAGTTCTCGAGATATTTCTAATAGGCCCTTTATTTGCCTCACCCTGTATAGTACCCAAAAAACCCATTTGCAACCTGGCTGCTCAAGTGTCCCGAACATGGAATCATTTTGCCTTATTTCCCTGGCGTAATTATATTTTGGTTGTTCTTATTGTGGTTAACAGCTCTTGTTCTTTTTTTGTATTTTTAGTAAGACGTCCAGATTAGTAACGTGGTCGGTATTAATTTAACATATTCAGGAATCTACGATAAAGCCATATTACGAATGCCTCATTTTTTTTTGCCGGTAGCGGCTGTGAGAGAGTCCACGACTAGTATACGGAAGATATAATATCGTAGTAATCTGATCTTTATCGGTCTAGATAAATCATTATATGTATTTGAAAAGCATAGCCATTTTTGTAATGTAGATCTTGTTCTCTTGATCCTACATTTGATTTTTAGGGAATCATTCCAATTGTTTTTGACATTCGTACCAAGGTAAGTGTATGTTTTTACTTTTTGTATTCGTTAACCTTTCACACTGATTCATCCAAATTGGTCCAAACATTTTGTTTTCGTAAGGTTTAGTGGAAGTCCATATCTCTGGATATTATTTAGTAAGCAGATTTATTTTGAACGGTATCAATAAATAAGTTTATACAATAGGTTAAGCTTTCTATTAGGTATAAACGACTAGAGGAAGTGCTAAAATCGGCAACATTGCTTATTCTTAATGCTTATTATTGCTTATTCGGCGCGCGGCGTAAATCAAGTTCGTTAGGTGGACAGCGGGGAAACAGTGTTGCCATTTGTAGGCCGTATATCCAATTTAAAACTAAACAGTCTCTATCAGATTAGAGTCAGCTCGTACATCAAATCGGATCATTGACAATATGACAGTTTTGAGAGAACGTAATAATGTAACAATCGACTTCGATTTTTGACCCTTCGCTTCGTTATCGAACGTATTTTCTTCGTATCTGTTTAGTATACGAAGCGAATACGTTCGATAACGAAGCGAAGGGTAAAAAATCGAGGTCCTCTGGTCGTCTATGATATATTCAAAATTTTGGTGGAGAACTGATGTGGTTATTGAAATTAAATAAGGTCTTTTTCAATTCGAAGGTAAGAATTTGTATATATATATATATATATATATATATATATATATATATATATATACTCATTAACCGATAATACGAAGCCAAAAGTTCCATATTGCCCTATTAATATGAAGCCCGCATCGACAATACGAGGCCCGACTCCGGGCTTCCTAAAGATTAACGTATATATGTTTGAGCCTAAACTGTACGCTGCGCAACGCTATCAATAACACATTTTTTTTTTGGGCTTCGAATTGTCAGGGAGTATCTCCAAACATACGCCATTTAGTTCATCGATTTGATGGGTAGGGGGCGTCTCGAACATTAGGTGTATATTTATATACACATTTAATATATTTACAGCGTATTCGAAGCCCGAGTTGATTCACATAGAGTACGAGTCCCGTTGAATTGGCAACATTGCTTCAAAGTATTGGCGATTGTTTTTAATACTCGAGACACCTTGTGCGGATTTAATGAGCCAGCTTTCTAAATTGTAATGGTGTGTTTTATAGAAGTATATCAAAAATATATACCGGGTGCTGCATCTCATTACGCACCATAGGAATTACAATGCAAAAATAAAGAAATACATATTCCTGCTTCCCTAATTGTTTTAGCTAAAAGTCCATAAGACTTTTTTTGTAGCAAATTACTTTTTATATCAGATGACATTCTCAAAAAACGAATTATTTTCGTCGTGGAGTGAAAATTGTCGAAAATATCTTCCCCTTTCCATCACCTATTTGAGTTATTAAGGAACAATCAACACCTTTTTTTTTTTTAATTTCAAAGATCTGTCATATTTATCATTTATAATAATACAATCATTAAAACAATTGTTGAGAAATTCTTTTACAGTCTGGCTATTATGGGCAGGACATCCGTCCATTTGGAACCACACCTCGTGGTCTTCTCGGACAACCTCTGCCAAAGCAGGCAAAATGTCTTTATCTAATAACATTATAAAACGTTCTGCAGTTAGATTTTCCTCGTAGAAAAAGGGCCCAATTAAGTGATGACCTATTATTCCCAACCAGACTTTGTCTTCTTCGGGTACTGCGGTTTTTCAGTAGCCCATATCCTACAATTTTGTATATTGGGTTCATTGTTCAGAGTGAAAGTACAGCTGGTTCCTAAAAAAACTGATACGACTCTTAAAGCGTATTTTGTAGAAAATTGAGCAGTGTATTTTGAAGGACAAAATTTTTTATTTACATACTGTCACTGCCACTGCCAAATCTTAAAATTTGTCAGATAACTTATTCTATTCAACCTCAAAAAATGGTTCCACATGCTAGCAAAAGAACTAAAAGCAAGAATTGTAACGAAATTAGAAGGTGTTTGGTCACTATCTGCCATAGCGAACCATTTTAACGTAAGCAGAACAACAGTTTTAAAACGATTCTTACTTTAATATATTGTTCAGTTAAGTCGTTTGTTTTATTTCTTAATGATATTAAAAATAATAACAACAACCCTATTTTATGTAAAAACTATCATTTATATACTCTTTATAAAATGCAGGAATTCAAAATAATGTCAAAATTTAGACCTTAAAAATAATTATAATTTATGAATTAACATATAATCAGCTGTTTGTTGTTTGTTTGTTTATTTTATTATTTGTCTGTCATAATAAATATAATATACTGTCAGACCAGTCAAAATTTGATTGGCCGGTATTTAATACACTGCTCAAAATGATCAAATCTTACTAAGAGTCGTATCAGTTTTTTTAGGAACCAGCTGTACATTCGTCCGTAAAACAGATATTTTTTAACTACGAAAGAAAACCTTCAGCAAGAGAGCGGCCAACAATATGTGCCATTTGCTTCAAAGACGTTATTACTCATTTTACCAGACACCTTTTCAGGCACCATCCAGATAATAAGTAAGTTCAGTTAATCAAATCTCTAAAGCCCAAAAGTAAGGAACGTATGGAACTTGTAGCTGCTTTAAGAAAACAAGGATATTTTATTCTACAAACAGAAAAAAATATTACACGCCCTGTTAAATCTTCAAAAAAACTAGATCCAAAATACTTTGTTTGTAGTCATTGTCTGGGACATTACACTAAAGAGTTTTTAAGCAAACACGTTAAAAGCTGTAAAAATAGGTCATCGTCAAACCCAAAGAATTGTTTATCTGCTTCACAAACTTTTATGGCGATGGTTAATGTGAAAAACTCAACTTTTTTACAAAATGCTCGAATTAAAGACGAAGTATTCAGTATCATGCGTCCTGATGACAAAAGTGAAGCAGTAAAGAATGATACCCTAATCTGTATGTACGGCGAAACTCTTCTCTCAAAACAAAAAAGAAAACAAATAATTAATGTTATTTCGAATAAAATGAGAGAGTTGGGCCGTTTACTTATTACATTAAAAAAATCATATGATATTAAAAATTTATTTGATGCCTTGAAACCAGAACTATTTAATTACCTAATACTTGCTACCAAAGAAATAAGTGGTTATAGTGTAGAGAGTAAAAGCTTCAAATCACCATCACTAGCGTTGCATACGGGATCCAACTTAAAAACGGTTTGTGATGTAGCATACAAACTAGTTCTAGAAAAAAAACGTCTTCCTGGTATAGAATGGATCGATCAGAAAATTAAAAAAATCGAAATTAAAGATCTAAGAAAGTTAATTGAGGGTCACTGGTGTAACGAACTGTCTAGTTTAGCTTTGAAAACCCTTAAAGAGAAACACTGGGAAAAGCCTTTGCAATTGCCACTAGCAAGTGATACAGGGTGTTTCATTGGGAAACGGAAATACTTTAATTGTAAATAGAGGTCACCGAGGCGGTTCTAGGTATACTACATTTTTCGCCCTACCGGCTTTTATAACCGAGTTACAGGGTGTTTTATCGATTTTGCCAATTTCTTTCCTAAGTAATAACTTTGGAACCACCCTGTATATTTTTTTGATATTTGGTACACATGTGTATCATCCAAAACCCAAACGACCGACAAACTAATCACAAGAAAAATCCAGGTCCGGATTAACAAAAAATTATAAAGTAATTGTGACCTTAAAACAACACCCTGTATATTGAAATTCTGAAAATCTGTTTGCATATTTGAAAAGAGCACAAAAAACTAAGTCTAATTGTTTGCTTCCATTTTTCGGCCAGACAATTTTATGACTTTAATTTTAAAATTATATTGAATTTTTTAAGAACTCTGACATTAAAAAGAAGCTATTGTTAACTTTTAATTATAAATTATTAAAGCTATTGAATAAATACTCATTTTAAAATTAATCAATACTTATTTACCACATTGGAACGACCCTATTAATCACAAGAAAAATCCAGGTCCGGATTAACAAAAAAAAAGTAAAGTAATTGTGATCTTGAAACAACACCCTGTATATTGAAATTTTCAAAATTTGTTTGCACATTTGAAAAGACCACAAAAATCTGAGTTTATCGGTTTGCTTTAATTTTTCGTGAAGGAAATTTAATGACTTTAATTTTGAAATTAAATATATTGATAATTTTAAGAACACTGAAATTAAAAAGCAGATTTTTAAAGCACTTTTAACAATAAATTATTAAAGTTATTAAATAAATACCCATTTTAAAAATATTCAATAAGTATTTACGACATTCGAATGACCCACTTACAAATCACAACAAAAATCCAGGTCCGGATTAACAAAACAATATAAAGTAATTGTAACCTTGAAACAACACCCTGTATATTGAAATTTTCAAAATCCGTTTGCACATAGGTATGAAAAGAGCACAAAAAACTACGTTTAATCGTTAGCTTCAATTTTTTGGCCAGACAATTTAATGAATTTAATTTTGAAATTATGTCGAAATTTTTAAGAACTCTGGGAACTCATAATAAAAATTTCGATATAATTTCAAAAGTAATGTCATTAAATTGTCTGCACAAAAAATTAAAGCGGGACATTAAACTTAGTTTTTCGTGCTCTCTTCAGGTGTGCAAACGTATTTTAAAAATTTCAATATACAGGGTGTTTTTTCAAGGTCAGATTTACTTTGTATTTTGTTGTTAATACGGACCTGTATTTTTCTGTGATTAGTAAGTAAGTCCTTCTAATGCTGTAAATAATAACTGATTATTTTTAAAATTAGTATTTATTCATTAACTTGAATGATTTATTAATAAAAGTGCTTTAAAAACCTGCTTATTAATTTCAGGGTTCTTGAAAATTTTAATATTTTTAATTTCAAAATTAAAGTTAATAAATATTTGCAAAAAAAATCAAAGTGAATCTATAAACTCGGATTTTTGTGGTCCTTTCAAATGTGCAAACAATTTTTGAAAATGTCAATATACAGGGTGTTGTTTCAAGGTCAAAATTACTTTATGTTTTTTTATTAATCCGGACCTGGATTTTTCTTGTGATTAATAATTGGGTCTTTCCAATGTGGTAAATAAATATTGATTCATTTTAAAATGAGTATTTATTCAATGAATTTAATAATTTATAATTAAAAGTTAATAATACCTGCTTCTTAATGTGGAGTTCTTAAAAAAATTCAATATAATTTCAAAATTAAAACCAAAAAATTGTCTGGCCGAAACATCGAAGCGAACTATTAGACTTAGTTTTTTGTGCTCTTTTCAAATATTCAAACAGATTTTTAAAATTTCAATATACAGGGTGTTGTTTTAAGGTCACAATAATTTTATAATTTTTTGTTAATACGGACCTGGATTTTTCTTGTGGTTAGTATGTCGGTCGTTTGGGTTTTATATTAGAGATATGTGTACCAAATATTAAAAAAATATACAGGGTGGTTCTAAAATTATGGCTTAGGAAAGAAATGAGCAAAATCGATAAAACACCCTGTAACTCGGATATAAAAGTCGGTAGGGCAAAAAATTTAGTATACCTAGAACCGCCTTGGTGGCCTCTATTCATCATTAAAGTATTTCCGTTTCCCAATGAAACACCCTGTATAAAGCTTTTTAATGACTACTTAAATGCGCTATCAGCTGAATCGTTTAAACTACTTCAGGAAAATACCAATATTAGAAGTAATTATAAAAAATTGACAGAATGTATTTTGGCTAAGACGGTGATTTTTAACCGTAAAAGAGTAGGGGACGTGCAGTATTTAACAGTAGAAACCTACGGGAGGAACTACGATACACTTAATCAAGAAAGTTTTACAGAGGCACTCACTGAAGTTGAAAAGATTATATATAAAAATCATAGGCGTTTTGTAACTGGAGATAAAGGCTCAAAACCTGTTCCAATTTTATTTTCATTCCAGACGCAAAAATACATTAGCCTTTTACTAAAAGTCAGACAAGAAACCAATGTTGTACCAGAAACCAATCCATATCTTTTTGCAAATCCTGATTCCGAAGATCGCTGGATGTCTGGCGCAAACACAATTAGAAAGATAGCTATTAATTGTGGAGCCAAACATCCAGAACTATTGACATCAACTAGATTTAGGAAACAAATTGCCACGACTCTGCAATTATTAGCCCTCGATGATGACGAAATGGAACAAATCGCCACTTTTATGGGACATACAAAGAAGACACATACCGAGTTTAACAGGTAATGTCAACTTTAAGAGTATGCATGCACTGTTAATTTTGGTTAGGATTTTTTTAAACTTTTTATGCTTGATATGATATATCATACATAATGTAATAGAATTAGCAACAATGGTTAAGTTTCGAAAAGTTTACTTTAAAGGTATCTCGTACACAAAATATTTCAAAAAGCTTTCTTTGAAAAATAGTTAAAACCGGGTTTTAATTGTTCCTTGTCCGAACTTAACAAAACGCGTGTTGAGTCTAAATTTGTTTAATGAATAAACATTTCTTTTTAAAATTTACCAGCATATTTTCTTTCAGCCTTTCCGATATATTTGAATGCGATATATGAAAAATCGTTATTTCCCCTTTAATATTCGAAAATCGTTGTTAGAATGTATGCTTCATAAATCCGTATTTAAAATAAATTATTGTTCTATTAGACTCTCACTGTTTCCGATAAGGTAAATTCGATGGATACCTAAACCATGTATCTACATAGACATTTAAATCGTTTTAAAATTAATAAAATACTTTTAGACTACCGCAAGATATCTACCAGACTGCTAAAGTAGCCAAGATTCTTTTACTTATGGAAAAAGGCAAGGGAAATCGGTACCGAGGAAAAAAATGAAGTGAAATCAATATAGATGATAACGAATACTATAGCTCTGAATACGAAGGCGATGAAGAACCGATTATGCAGAAGGTGCTAAAGCGGGTTACAAGGGGAAAAAACCTGAAGACGAATTAGATACTGGAGATTCTGACAGATATGTGCATCAGTCAACGGAACGTGATCAACATAATGAAAACACATTATATAGAAATTATTTTAAAAAGGCGACTAGGCCGTTTCACGAATCTAACGAAGAAAATAGTGAAGAACCACCAACAAAAAAAACTAAAGGTATGAATAAGTAAAAGTGTCTACGATCATCACAAAACAAAATTTTTTGATATTCCGCCATATTTTGTTTAAAGTTACGTTATCAATGAATAAATATAAAAGTAAAAAGATAAAAGAAAGAAAAAACGGGAATACCTAAGATTTTTCCCTACTTTTGTTTTTTCAAAATTACCACCGTTATTACCAGGTTAACATAGAAAATATTTTTGGCGGTTAGAAATTTTAATATTAAAATAAAACTTTAAATGAATATAGGTCATAACTTTTTAAACGACCACTTTACTTTTCTGCGCTTAAAATTTGGATTATTCCTGTGGATCCGTCCCTGGAAAAAATATGAAATAATAATATTAGATATTAAAATATTTAGTTAAAATATATTCATACGTGATTTTTTTTGTATTTTTTTAACGTTTTGACGTTTTTAGAATCAACCACGAAATCCATCCAGAGATTCAGAGCCAAATGGTCAGATAATGAAAAACAAGTTTTACTTCAGTACTTTGAAAAACATATTGAAAAAAAAATTACCCCTCGAAAACATGAATGTGACGAACTACTGAAACTACATCCACACGTGTTCGAAAATAAGGACTGGGTCCGAATAAAAACATATGTGTATAATACATTCCGTGAAAGGAAGTGATTGCTTATTTTTATTTTTACTGAACCACATACTCGTAATAGATTATTTTTAGTTCCAATAAATTACTTTTAAATAATATATATTTTATTTTCAAAAATGTTTAAACCTAAACAAATCCGATTTTTGTACGAAAAGATCATTTTTAAATATGATCAGGTACGCAATATAAAATAGTGAAAGTTGAGAAATCTGACAACCCTGTCGGGCTTCATATAGTCTGGTAAATATAAACATTTTATACAATTGGCTTCGTATTGCCTTCAAATGTTTGGGCTTCGAAAGACCTAAACCATATATCTACTATTTGTGTATTAAAATAACTTACCCCTCAAAGGTTGCCTTTACTAACTTTAGAATTTCCTATATAACTACATAAAATACACTCCTCTATCGGGCGTATTAAGGGTGGGCTTCCGGTTGTCTGACTAATATAGTGGGCTTGGTATTAATAGAGTAATGTGTATATATATATATATATATATATATATATATATATATATATATATATATATATCGAGAAAAGGAGTACGACCGTTAATCCAATATAAATTAAGGATCACTCTAAGAGTGGAGGGTTTTTCGGTCAATAGGTGGAGAAATAAGACAAAGAAGGTGGCTACTTCATCTATTTATTCGAAGACGTTTCGCTCTCTGATCAAAGAGCATCATCAGTTCATCTAAAAAGAACAATATGAAAAAAACCAAACATCCATAGAGAAGTTAATATAACAGTGTTACCTCAAAAAGACATGTAGCAGTCAAAGGTATAAAAAGTAACAAAAGCTTGAAACAATGAACCATTGAATCGTTAGGTGTAGAAACAATCAATAATACTAAGTACAGTTTACAATTTAACAAAGACTTAGAACAGCAAAAGAAGTATGTGGTTATCATACATGTATAAAAAAAATTTTATGTAAAAAACTTGTATTCGCCGAGAACTAGTAAGATCACCAAGATCAACCTTCCAACAAAAGCATATTAATTTAGTTTGATTTTGACTTTGGGTAACATTATTAAAATGATTGTAAAAGTTTAAAGTTGCAAATTAATAAAAAAGTATTAAAAGTTACCACAAAAGCTTCTACACTATTCAAATTCACTCGGCAAAATGGGCATTTCTAAGAACAACGAACCATCCCGTAAAAGACAGTGACCTTGAAGTCAAAATTGACAGCAACAAGGCGAAATACCAACCGCTAATGCATTTGAGCGGTAATTTTAAAGATGTATTATAATATTGTAAAGAAAACTTGTTGTTAGTTCGAAACATTAAAAAGAAAGTAACAGGTGGTTAACAAACACCATTTAACTTTCAAGGAATGGTTCGAATAAAAAAAAAACAACAAAAAACAACAAAAAACACAACCAAGTGAGGAACGATCTTTCCCAATCACCATAAGTGACTCGGTTATAGCTGGTTAGCCAGCCAAACGAAATTATAAACTCATCCAACTTCCACAGTCCAAGGTTCATCACACTATAGAACTGAGTAATTAATGAGAATTATGTAAATCCAATTAATTTAAAAATTTTTATTAAACTATTTTATCAAAAATTTTCAGCAATAAAAATTAAGTTAATAATAGTTATGGTTAAAGTAAAAAATTTTATTGAATATATTTAAGAGTGAAAATGTATACAGAAACACACCATAGGGGACCATAATAAAGTAGACACTGATAATGACTAATTCTGCAATATTAATGCATGATAAATTTGACTCAGGTTACTAATGTCCGTTCTTTTATTAAGAGCATTGGGGTGCTTCAGTATTGAACACATTTCCAAGAACTGCCTTTTCACGAGATTGCGTTCATTGCCAAGAATCCTAACTTCATTGAAGTCTACCTTGTGTTTTGTGGTAATCGCATGCTGAGAAAGAGCACACGTATGCTTGGATAAGTTAATATCACTGCGGTGCGTTGTAAGACGCCCCCTTAATGATCTCCCTGTCTGACCGATATAGCACGAGTCACACTCAGCACAAGGTATGTGATAGATAACGTTAACTTGTTCCAAAAGGGACAAGGGTGTTTTAGTTTTAGAAAACAAATTTTTGACCGTCCTGGCATTCTTAACAGCAATTTTGACAGGAATGTTGATATTTTTATACAGTTTAATCAGTTTTTCAGTAACATGAGGAAAATATGGTAAAGAGGAGTAATGGGTAGTTGGAGTCCCAAGTACAGTAGTAGGCAGAACAGTGTTGTTTGATATTGATCTGAGTTGGTCACCATTGGGTATGTCATTTAAAGAAGAACCATAACTCTGTGAATTGAGGTATTTGTTAATAAGGGAAGATGGGTAGGAATTCTCAATCAATATGTTTCTGAGCAGTATAAGGGATTCCCTTCGATTAGTCGGATGTGTCAACCTATTAAGCCTGCAGCTTAAAGCTTTAATAAGGTTTAGCTTATATTTCAAGGGATGACAAGAATGGTAGTTGAGAAACCTATTGGAGGCCATTGGTTTCCTATACCAACTTGTAGTTAAAGTATTGTCTCCCATTCTTGCCTCTCCATTCAATGTGGAAAAATCCCCTTACGAACAATTCACACATCCACCATTTCGGGCTGGGAAAAATTTTTCGAATAGAATAGAGGTTGAAGAGGGCGAAACACATTTCTAAGAACTGGTGTTTGGATCTTTGATTCTATTCGAAAAATTTTTCCCAGCCCGAAATGGTGGATGTGTGAATTGTTCGTAAGGGGATTTTTCCACATTCTCTATTTCATCTATTTGATATATATTGTTGTGATCTTGATTATTGATATGAGATGATAATTTTATATGTCATTTAATTTAATCAATGCATTACTAATAATCTAATTAATTTACCAGATCACATATCAATATGTTTTCAATCTCAGGGCTTTTTATAAAATTAATTACTTACATACGTGGCTTCTAAGTATTTCTTAATGGTTCCTAATCGGGATAGGAAAGAAAAGAGTAAAATAATAACACATATGGGTTACAATTGTAATCAAAATATTGTTTATTTTATTCAAATGGCAATCACTGCTTAATATTTGCTATATCTTATTATTCTTAAACATAACATTTACACATGGGAATCTTATTTTCTTTTGATTTCCAATTGAAAGTTTTTATTAACATTTAACTATTATAATTTATTAGCAACAATTCTATTTAAGTTTGATGAAGCTTTTCTGATATTATTGATTATGTTTCTTCAATTTTAAATGTGGTATTTACTACGAAAAACCCATACATTCATGTCCAAAAAAATGAGACTGACCTTTTTCTGGTGCACTGAGAAAGTCTTCACACAAGACCCGTTTCCTGCTATCCTTGGCTGCAATCAAAACCTCGTCCTGGCTTCCAGTAATGTTCTCCTCTGAAACTAGCTAGTATAGCTCTCGTTTCCTGCTTCTGTCGTGATGCTGTCTTCTACCTTTTTCGAAACTGCAATCAGCTACCGGGAACTCTTGGCTCAAGGAGGTTCTTTTACTCTCAACCTGGCCTACCTCTCGTTCTACGATAGATACTCCACACTCACGGAACTACACAGGCTTTCTCACTCTCCGTACACTACCGTCTACTACTCGACTTCACTTCTCGACAGCTCAAAACATTCTGATCTCACTTTGTCATTCATTCCCCTACTTTCTAAATATCCCTTCCAGATTCACAAATCAAACTTCCACCACCAACTCTCATTCGCAGTATTCCTCAAAACCAATTTTTAAACTTTCTAAATATGCTTAATGGATTTCAAAGAAAATAGTTAATTCCCATTCTAAAATTACTTTCTACTATATACAAATTTTAATGACCTATTCTCTATTTCCACTTAGTCTTAATTAGCATCGGCTAATGACCGATCCTTCCGCGAACAACGATAATGACCTATTAACGATTTCACTTGAGTCTTATTTAATCACTTCTTAAAATTAAATATAACAATTTGTTGTATACAGGTTGTTCTAAATTTATATGCCCGTGGTTGAGAAAATTGAAAATATTTTATATTAAATTGAATTTTGTCTATAATTATCAAATTTTAATTTTCATATCAAATAGAAATATAACAAATCCCCGCCTTGTATTCGATAAAATTTATCTGCATTTTTAAATAAATTTTCTCGAGGCAAAACCAACTCCCTGTATATTTCATTACTTTAATCTATGTCTTATACCCTAACTTACTATCTACTTCATGTAATTCTGTCTTTTATTCGTGATATTTGTATACATCGTGAATATTATAAATTCCTCGGATCTTTTCCGAGTTCCTGTGCCTCAATTCATAACTATTTATCCCATTTTCATTATTCACGATGTACGGGCCTTCGAAAACAGGCATCAACTTTGCGCAAATGCCACCAGGAAGATTTGATACTCGTAATGCCCTCACGAGTACTTTTTCACCCTTTTGGAAAGTCACTGGTCTTCTTTTTCTATTTTGTTCCTGTCTTTGGATATATTTTTCGTTGCTTCGCCGTAATCTTCTCTGTACGGTTTCAATCACCTGTTGATATTCTTTTGGCTCTTGGTCTTCCCATGGCCTTATCGGCAGTACACCCTTCATGATGTATTCTGGGGTCTCTTTTGTTACTGTGCTCGGAATTGTATTTAGATACCTTTCTATTTCCGCCATTTTCCTGTCCCAGTGGCGATGTTGACCATCTGTTGCAATGCGAAGAAATTTCGTCACTTCCTGTATGAATCGTTCCGAAGGATTACTCTGTGGATGCCTGATGCTGACAAAATTTGTCTCTATTCCTCGTTCTCGAAGTTGTCCTTTGAAACGATCATTTCGGAAATACGTTGCATTGTCCAGTAGGATCTTTTTTGGTGTTCCTACTATGGCTATAAAATTGTCGATTTTTCTTAATATTTCCTCCCCCTTTGTGGTGCGGCAACTATATAATTTTACGTATTTTGAAAACACATCCACCATTACCAGAATATGTTTGTTCCTTTTAGTGGTCATAATTAGATCGCTTAACATATCTATTGCTACAATGTCTAGTTTGTTTCGGGCTTCAATATTTTTGGCAACATTTTCGTTTTTGAAATTCCGACTCTTATATTTTTGACATACATCGCACTTCTGGGTAATTTCCTTTGCAATGCGGTAATCCTGTCGGCTGATGTAATTTTCCCTAAAAACGAGCCAAACTTTTCTGCTACCGATATGCCCATTGTCCTCATGTAATTTCTTTATTATCTTTTCGGCCAATGTCTGTGTCACTAAATATAGTTCCTTTCCGTCTATTCTCTTAAAATATATGTCATTTTCTACTTCCGCTCTTCTTTTCTCTCTTTCCTCTAGGTCTTCTTGGTTTGTCCTTATCTCATTTAACGAATATATCCCTTCTTCTTGTATTAATCTATTTAGTCCCACCTGTAGAGTAATTGTTTCCTTTTTTCCCGTGTCCTCATCCCGTGTTAGAGCGTCGGCTATTATGTTGTCTTTTCCTTTTATATATCGGAACTCAAAATCATACTCCTGTAATAATAGAATGCCTCTATGTATTCTATTATTTACTAATCTATTCTTCATGATATGTACTAAAGCTGCATGGTCTGTTTCGATTGTGAATTTTGCTCCCAATAAGTAAAACCTCAATTTGTTTACGCAATATAGTACACTGGCAAACTCCAATTCTGTAACACTATATTTTCTCTCATGTGTTTTAGTCACTCGCGATATAAAACATATCGGCACTTCTTGGTCGTTTTGTATTTGAGACAGAACTCCTGCAAATTTTTGTATGGACGCATCAGTTCGGAGTATAAAAGGTAAATTGTAAATGGGGTGGTATATTTTCGTTCCTTTTGCGAATTCTCGTTTTAATGTTTCGAAAGCTTCCTCCTGTTCTTCTTTCCAATTCCATTTTATTCCTTTTTTAAGCAACTTTATCAGAGGGATTTCCTTTTGGCTCAAATCGGGAATCAGTTTTTTAAAATAATTAATCGTGCCAAGAAAACCTCTCAATGTTTTCAAATTCGTTGGTCTTGGGTATTCATCTATGAGCTTGACTCTGTCTTCGGCTAATCTTACTGTTTTGGTGTCCAATTGAAAACCCAAATAAATGACTTCTTTTTGAAAAAATTGACATTTTTCAATGTTTAATTTCAATCCCGCTGTGTCCAATTCTTCCAGAATTATTTCTATGTGTTTCAGATGACTCTGAGTATCTTGTGAAAAAATTAATAAATCATCGATATAATGAACTATGAAATCTTCGTGGCGATTCAAAATGGTATGTAGAGCTCGGACGAGTGCAGCACAAGCACTCTGCAATCCAAACGGCACTACTTTAAACCGGTAGACAATACCATCAATAGAAAAAGCGGTGTAGTTTCTACACTTTTCAGCTAACGGTATCAACCAAAAACTGTGTTTTAAGTCAATTTTCGAAAATATGTGTGACCCCGTGATTCTTCCAAAAATGGCCTCGATGTTTAGAGGTGATTCATATTGTGATACAGTGTGCTGGTTGATATTCCTGGCATCTAAACATAATCTCAATTCTCCACTGCTTTTCTTTACTATCACAATCGGGTTAACATACGGTGAATCACATCTTTCGATGATTTGATCTTCCAACATTTTATTTATTTCTTCTTTCACCTCTTGTCGATACTTGTATGGAATCGGGTAAGTCTTTGATCGAAAATTTCCCAAGTTTTTCACCTCAAATGAATGTTCGTACTTTTTAGCCACTCTGTTTTCCTCATTGATCAAATTTTCGTAGTTTCTTAACATCAACCGCAATTCTTTTTCTTTCCCTTCTCCACATATCAATTTTCTGTCTTTTTTCTCAGATTCTTCACACATGTTTACCGTGCATTCTGCATCCTCGTTTGCATATACCTCCTCTTCAAATACCACTGTTTCAATCATATTCTTTTCACTTTCATTTTTTTGCTTTATTTCTTCTTCTCCTGAGCCCGTCTCTTCTTTTGAGGAATCCCAGGTTTCCTTTGTTTCTGATACTCTCAAATTTTCTTCTTCTGGGCTCAACTCTTCTTTTGAGGAGCCACAGGTTTCATTTTCTTTTATCTTTTTCTGACCTTTTCTCCTTTTTTTTCTTTGTCCTTGCTTCGCTGCCAAATTCATTTCCACTGTTTGTTCTTTACCTGATTCGTCCGTATTTTGTTTCTCATGTTCCTTGTCCTGTTCTTTTTCTTTTTCTTCTGTTAGTTTCATCGTATTATTTTTAAAATCTATCACTACATGTTTTTCTGCCAATTCGTCCACTCCTACTATCATGTCATGTGACATGTTTGGCATTATTACACATTGTAGTGCATACATATTCTTGCCCAGTCGTACCATTACTCGTATGCCTTCATTTATAGTTGCCAATGTCCGTTTGTTTGCGCCCACTAAATTTACCCTAGGTATTTTATAAATTAAATTTGTTAAGTTAACTTCTTCTATTAGTTTTCTGTTGACCAATGTTATTTCAGATCCAGTGTCTATCATAATTTTAATTGGTTTCTCGTTGATAAATCCATCCACAAATTTTAAATTAACTCCATTTTTCTTTTCGTTGTTTCCTGCCAATTTAATAAACTCCTTGGGGTGACAAAAGATTCCTGTTTGATTTTTGGTTTTTAGTGAGCGCCGTCGTGAAAAGACGCCGGTTGCTCATCGTTGTTTATATTTTCGTCATAATGTCTCTCTCCGTCATATCCATCTGTCTGGGTATTATTTACTTCTCTTCTATTTTCTCTTGGTCTGTCGGATCTGTTTCGGTTTTCTCGATATCCCTGTTCATTTTGTCTACCATTATTTCTGTTTTCTTGATTTGAGCGTGTGGTGTTTCTATTCTGGTATTCTCGATTTCTGTCCTCATTCCATTGCCTATTTCTTTGTTCATAATTTCCTCTTCCGTTGTCTCTATTTTCGTTTTCCCTTCTGGGATTAAAATCTCGTCTTGTATAGTCCCTGCTATTTTGATTTCTACCTCTGTAATCTTGTGTTTCTCGGGGCCTGTAATCTTCTCGCGACCTTCTTGATTTTCTTTCTCTTAGACGTGATTCTCTTATTTGTAGGAATTGGCATAAACTATCTATGTCTTTGTAATTTTGCAATGTGATATGGTCTTCCAGCGTTTCCTCGAAATGTCTTGCAATCAGTTCGACTAATTGTTCCGATGAGTAATTATATTGTAAATGTTTTGCATTATTGTAAATTTGCAAAGCATATGTCCTTTCTGATACACCCATCCTATCATTGTATTTCCCATTTTGCAATTCCTTGTTAATTTCCAATTGTTGGACTTTTCCCCAGAAATAATTCAAAAATTTTTGTTCAAATTGTTGCCAATTGCCGAATTCTTCTTCTTTACTGTCGAACCATAGGCTTGCTTCATATTTGAGATGGTTTCTGATAGTTTCTTTTGCTGTTTCGAAATTTCCGATGTGCTGTATTTTCTTTTTCAGGCTATTTATGAACGGCACTGGGTGTAATCTTCTTACGTCCCCGCCAAACCTTATCTTCACGTCATCTGTGCTATGTATAACCATTTCTCTTCTTTCTCCTACATTTTGTTGTGTCCGGTTTTCGTTGACTTGTTTTTCTATTTCTGTGATTCTTTTTTCCACTTCTTCTCTGTCTACTTGAATAGCATTTTCCAACTTATTTTCCAAATTTTCTATTTCCTTTTTCTGACAATTCGTTATTTCCTTTATTTTGCTTTTGATTTCTTTAATCTCTGTCTCTTGTTGTCCCATATCGTTCTTGATCATTGTCAAACATCCTTTTACTTCCTTTTCATACTTTCCTATGCGTTCCTCCATTTTCTTGTTGTTCTCTTCTATTGCTTGTTTCATTTTTTGTTGTGTTTCATCCATTTTTTGATCCAATTTTTGTTGTGTTTCATCCATTTTTTGATCCACTTTATCCATTGTCCTTTTTGCTTCATCCATTGCTTGTTTTGTTTCTCTTTGATTGTCATCCAGTTTTTGTTGTGTTTCATCCATTTTCTGTTCCATTCTTTGTGACTGGAGTTGCATCATTTGTAATAGTTTATCTATTCCTGATAATTCTTGCTGTTCTGATGCCATGATTGTCGTGTCTAAGATATCTTCTTGGTCTGAATGTTCTTTTTGTTTTTTGTTGTCTTTGCTTTGGCTTCTTGTCACAGACATTTGTTTTCAAGAAGTACTGTCCCCGCCAAATATGAAATTTTACTAGTATGTTACCAAGACGACTTTTTCTCACCCAAATATTATAAATTGTCAATAAATATATCAAATGTAAATATCGTAAAAATAAAATATTAAATCAGTTATGTAAAATTTGTACCTAAAGAGATCTAAAATTTTATGTTATCAAATGTAAGTATCTCACTTTTTACCACAGGCATATAAATTTTCAAATACCGGCTTTACTCTTTCTATCTTTCAAATTTGCCACTAGAAATACTTTACAATGCCCTCCACGTTGGACGACAGTTGTTGTGATCTTGATTATTGATATGAGATGATAATTTTATATGCCATTTAATTTAATCAATGCATTACTAATAATCTAATTAATTTACCAGATCACATATCAATATGTTTTCAATCTCAGGGCTTTTTATAAAATTAATTACTTACATACGTGGCTTCTAAGTATTTCTTAATGGTTCCTAATCGGGATAGGAAAGAAAAGAGTAAAATAATAACACATATGGGTTACAATTGTAATCAAAATATTGTTTATTTTATTCAAATGGCAATCACTGCTTAATATTTGCTATATCTTATTATTCTTAAACATAACATTTACACATGGGAATCTTATTTTCTTTTGATTTCCAATTGAAAGTTTTTATTAACATTTAACTATTATAATTTATTAGCAACAATTCTATTTAAGTTTGATGAAGCTTTTCTGATATTATTGATTATGTTTCTTCAATTTTAAATGTGGTATTTACTACGAAAAACCCATACATTCATGTCCAAAAAAATGAGACTGACCTTTTTCTGGTGCACTGAGAAAGTCTTCACACAAGACCCGTTTCCTGCTATCCTTGGCTGCAATCAAAACCTCGTCCTGGCTTCCAGTAATGTTCTCCTCTGAAACTAGCTAGTATAGCTCTCGTTTCCTGCTTCTGTCGTGATGCTGTCTTCTACCTTTTTCGAAACTGCAATCAGCTACCGGGAACTCTTGGCTCAAGGAGGTTCTTTTACTCTCAACCTGGCCTACCTCTCGTTCTACGATAGATACTCCACACTCACGGAACTACACAGGCTTTCTCACTCTCCGTACACTACCGTCTACTACTCGACTTCACTTCTCGACAGCTCAAAACATTCTGATCTCACTTTGTCATTCATTCCCCTACTTTCTAAATATCCCTTCCAGATTCACAAATCAAACTTCCACCACCAACTCTCATTCGCAGTATTCCTCAAAACCAATTTTTAAACTTTCTAAATATGCTTAATGGATTTCAAAGAAAATAGTTAATTCCCATTCTAAAATTACTTTCTACTATATACAAATTTTAATGACCTATTCTCTATTTCCACTTAGTCTTAATTAGCATCGGCTAATGACCGATCCTTCCGCGAACAACGATAATGACCTATTAACGATTTCACTTGAGTCTTATTTAATCACTTCTTAAAATTAAATATAACAATTTGTTGTATACAGGTTGTTCTAAATTTATATGCCCGTGGTTGAGAAAATTGAAAATATTTTATATTAAATTGAATTTTGTCTATAATTATCAAATTTTAATTTTCATATCAAATAGAAATATAACAATATATATATATATATATATATATATATATATATATATATATATATATATATATATCAAATAGATGAAATAGAGAATGTGGAAAAATCCCCTTACGAACATATATATATATATATATATATATATATATATCAAATAGATGAAATAGAGAATGTGGAAAAATCCCCTTACGAACAATTCACACATCCACCATTTCGGGCTGGGAAAAATTTTTCGAATAGAATCAAAGATCCAAACACCAGTTCTTAGAAATGTGTTTCGCCCTCTTCAACCTCTATTCTATTCGAAAAATTTTTCCCAGCCCGAAATGGTGGATGTGTGAATTGTTCGTAAGGGGATTTTTCCACATTCTCTATTTCATCTATTTGATTTCGTACGAGTGGTCGTTAAACCAATAACCTTGGATCTTTGGTTCACTGAGTGTGTTTCAAAGATCTACATCTTATGTTTTTAATATATATATATATATATATATATATATATATATATATATATATATATATATATATTATAATTTTGACCATCTTTATTGTAATAAAAATTTTTATTTTTAGAAAGTTAGCTGTATCAGTAAATATATTATCAATCCTCTAAAACCACATTTTACTCATACCATAAATATGGAAGAATTTAGCTTCCTATTTACAATACAAGGATCATCAAATTGAAAATAAAATGAATTTTGAGGCTCTTCTAGTAATAATAATTCTAGATGTCTGGATGGACGTGTCATTGTGATATCAAACCAATTCAAGCATATATACAGGAACGGAGATGGCAAAGAAAAATGTAAGCTGGTTTCTTTCTAAGATAAACTTTTACTATAACTATAAATTTATTCCATGGCATAGTCTTTAGCTTTCAATAAGCTTTGATTTGAATTTCATTTATTGCGACAATATATCTATATTTACCCTTGAAGAACACCTTTTTCTCACCCTTTATGGGGAGAAAATACGATGAAATGAAAATTGACGAGTTCCACCATTGTTCAACATATTTTTCGAGGTTTCAAAAAATATAGAAATATACTGATGAGCGCGCTACTAACCGACAAAATAACGCAAAAGATTGAAAATATAATACATTGTGAAGTAAAACGAGATGAACCCAGTAGAGGTGGAAATTATCGATATAAACGTATAAACTGACAATACATTACATAGTTTCCCCACCTTTAGACGTATCGGAGGAATAAGACAACTGTTATTGTGACAGGATAATTGTATAAAATACTCCTATCACATACGACTTAAGCTGGAAAAATGTGTAGTGTAATGTATATATACGTTTATATCGATAATTTTCACTTCTACTAGTTTCATCTCTTTTTATTTCCCAATGTACCATGTTTTCCATCTTTTGCATTATTTTGCCACTGTTATAATAATATGTATATTCAAAAGCATTCAAACAATTTTTAGATGAAAACGTTATTTTTTGTATTGTATTCATCTTAACAAAAGGCTAAAATATACCAGGATTATTATCAAATTGTAGAATAACTGAGAAAGAAAAAAATACAATAGCCCAAAAATGTGTGGGCAAATATAACGAAACAGAATATACTGGTTTTATTAATTAACATCAAAAGCTGTTTTTTTGTTTTCTTTTATTTTAAAAGGGAAAGACAAGTTTTTTTTGTCATTGCAAAAGCCAAAAGCACGGGAAATTGTATAAGCATAAAATCAAATGGTAAAGTTCGTTGGAATCACTGGTATTATACGGGGTATCAAGACATCCTTTCCTTTGTAGCTTTTCCGTGCTGATTGTTGCCTCGATTATATTATTTTGGTCAAACGTGACGTCACTCCAACGGATTATGTTAGAGCTGTTGTTATGTGAAAACAAAATTGTTGTTTCTACTATTTTCCTTAATACTTCTTCAAATGTTTTCACACTTTTATACCTCCTTTCGAGTTTTACAAATATTTTAAAATCAAAATCAGCCGAATCGATCGAGTGGTTACCGAATTGTTATAAAAAAAATATAAAAAAAATGATAATTATTAAATAGAGGGCTGAGAAAATAGGAAACAAATTTCTACATTTAAACTGCCATAACTTCGTTATTTGAAAGACTTTAAATGTTATTTATTTTACAATACAATGTACAGTTATTGTATAACACCTTAAGTTACATAATGTTATAAGTAAGATTCGAATGTGTGATTTTGTAACATTTTCACGACGTCTACAGTGGACTTGGAACCTTAATTCACTATAAGCCGTGTACTTGGAACCTTAAGGAATTATAAGATAAAAAGTTCACAAAAAATTTTAAATTTTTAAAAATATTCTAAGCGCAATTGGTAAAATTAAGCAATAAATTTCAAAATAAAGCAAATATTTATTCTTAAATTGAAAATCATAACAAAAAAAACAAGAATAAAATATTTTTCCTAAATCAAGCTTAAAAAGGGAGAACTTAAAATGAAAATAAAAAATACTTATACATTATTATGGAAAAGTGTACCTAATTAAATGTATCTATTTTTTTTTATTGAATACATCACGAATCAACAAATTTTACTTTATTTCTGACGTAAAATATCTCTTGGAACCTTTTGGACATAACCTGAAAATATTTCACGTACTTAAAACCATATTTTATTATTGATTACACCGCCATCTAGAAACAATTCAACGTATTTCAAATATCATCCGATGCAGAATTCTTTATTAAATAGAATCCTTTACAATACCCGATTTTGTACAAAATGTTGCTTGGAACCCTATGGTTCTCAACCCTCGAAATGTCATTTAATTTTTATATAGATATCGTTAAGCAACCTGCCAAGAGGCAGGTGATTGGCAGTTTGACCATTGAATTTAAGCGAAAAGCAATGTTTATTTTTTAAATAAACATAAACTAAATATATTTAAATCTTAATTTGCTTTGCTTAAACATTTTACTATTTTTGAAGTTCCAGTTGCTTTGCTACCATTATTAATATGAATTTTTCTAATGAGGAACTAATTCAGGTGTTTTTTTTGTTCTAGTAGAGTATTACAAATAAAAATGTGCTACTAGCAATATAAGAATTTACCATCAGCCATTCCATGATAGATGACAGCCAAAAAGTGAAACTTTTCAAAATTTACTAGAGTGGTTTCAACGAACTGGATATTTAGATTACGAGAAATCTGATCGAACAAAAACTATTGTAAATGATTAAAATGAATGAAATATTAGTGTCACTGAGAATCTGCATATTAGTATGAACGTTCTCGTAATCTAACTGTGTGCTCACTACAGAGACCAAAGGATTGTATCCTCGCTTCGACCCTCGCTCCCTGGTATTTATATTCGTGAATTCTCGCATTTAAAATAATGTATTTATTTTACATCTTTTTCATCAGGTGCCATCTCCGCTACGGAGGTTGGCAATCATCATAGCTATTTTAATTTTTGAGGCAGTAGCTCTAAATAGTTGTTTTGAGCTGCATCCAAACCATTCTCTCAGGTTCTTCAGCCATGAAATTCGTCTTCTGCCGATGTTTCTTCTGCCATCTATCTTTCCCTGCATTATGAGTCGCAGGATGCCATACTTCTCGCCCCGAATCACATGTCCGAGGTACTGTAGTTTTCTTTCTTTAATTGTAAGTTCAACTTCCTTCTCTTTACCTATTCTTCTCAGTACTTCATTGTTCGTAACTCTATCTACCCAGGAAACCCTCATAACTCTTCTATACGTCCACATTTCAAAGGCGTTAAGTCGTCTCATTGTCTCTACATTAAACGTCCATGATTCCAGTCCATAGTATAGTACACTATATACGTAACATTTTGTTAGGCGTACTTTAAGAGCTAATGTTAAATCTTTGCTACATAGGACCTTTTTCATTTTCATAAAATTAGAACGTGCTTTCTCGATTCTGACTTTGATTTCTGCAGTATAGTCATTATTTTCAGTTATAAGTGTCCCTAGGTAAGTGTACTTTTTTACTCTTTCGATCTGCTGGCCCTCTACTATCAAGATTTCGTTAGTATTATGGTTGTTTTTACTAATTTTCATAAACTTTGTCTTTTTGATATTGAGAGAGAGTCCGTACTCCCTAATACACCTTACTATTTTACTCATGAGTATTTTCAGGTCTTGTAAATTATCGGCTATTATTACTGTATCATCTGCATATCTGATGTTGTTAACTAAGACTCCATTTACTCTTATGCCGACTGTTTCATCTTCCAGAGTTTCTCGCATTACCTCCTCAGAATAAGCGTTGAATAATAGAGGTGATAGTATGCAGCCTTGCCTGACTCCTCTCTTTATTTCCATTTCTTCAGATGTTTCTGTTTCAATTCTTACTATTGCTCGCTGATTGTAATAGAGATGTGTTATTAGTCTGAAATCCCTTTCATCTTGGTTTTTAGTTTTTAGAATTTCCATGAGTCGGTCATATTTTACTTTATCAAACGCTTTATTGTAGTCTATAAAACAGACGCAAAGAGAACGGTTAACATCCAAACATCTCTGTGTCAGCACGTTGAAGGAGAATAATGCCCCTCTGGTGCCCATTCCATTGCGGAACCCATATTGAGTGTCACTAATATCCAGCTCCAGTTTAGAGTGTATTCTGGCGTGGATAATTTTCAGCAGAATTTTCAAGGTATGTGACATTAAGCTTATGGTTTGGTAGTCACTGCATTCTTTGGCATTCACTTTTTTTGGCAAACACACAAATGCTGATGTCAACATTTCTCTAGGGATGATTCCCGTAGTATAGATAGCGTTGAACAGTTCTACTATTACGTCCAGGTTTTTCTCGTTGACCAACTTTATCAGCTCGCTAGGTAATTCATCTGGACCAGCATATTTATTGGTTTTCCTAGAGTTTATTGCCTGACTAACCTCTGATTTGGTTATCTCTGGGCCTACATCTCCGGTTTGGCTATCTACGGATGTACTAGCTTCTCTCTGGTCATGAAAAAGTTCCTCGGTGTACTCTTTCCATCGTCGTAATTTTCGTTCTGTCTCCATTATATTATTTCCGTTTTTGTCGAGCAATATATTTGAGGTTCTTCTATTTCCTATTCCGGCTAGTTCTTTGACTTTTTTATGTAGGTTGAAGTTGTCATATCTGTTTTGAAGTTCTTCTATTTCTTTACATTTTTCAGAGAAGTAGGTTTCTTTAGCCTCCCTAATTTTTCTTCTTATTTGGTTTTGAAGCTGTTTATAGCGAGTCTTATTAACTGTTTTGTTTTTCTTCTTTCATTCATCAACTCTAGAATTTCCTCCGTCATCCATCCTTCTTTCTTACCTTTGGTTGTTGTAAGTACTTTCTTACTTGGCCCTAATATAGAGGTTTTGAAGAATTGCCACTGTTGTTCTACGTTGCAATTATTTCTTGGGTTTCTATCTAGATTTGTGTTGATTTCATGTTTCAAATTTTCTTCTTTTGTTTCTTCTGACTTAAGTTTCTGTATGTTAAGTTTATTGTTGTTGCGGCTTTTTTGCGTCTTTTTTAGTTCAAGTTGAAACCTAGCAATAAGAAGACTGTGGTCAGAAGATACGTCCGCTCCTGAATATACCTTTACTGCCTGAATTGAGTTTCGATATCTGTGCTTTATTAGGATGTAGTTAATTTGATTTCTGACGATTTTGTTGTCTTTGTCAGCTGGCGATTTCCATGTATAAAGGCGTCGCTTAGGTAATTTAAAGAATGTATTTGCGACTACAACATTATGTTCCTGGCAAAATTCTATTAGGCGATCCCCTCTGTCTCTATTATTTTACATAGCGATCGATAATATAGTTTCGATCGTTATGTAAAATAAATACATTATAGGTCTTAGGCCCACATATAAAATAATTATTTATAACCACACCGTTAAAACTTTTTGTACTTGTTATTTGGGTGGAGTCGGACAAATTTGGAGCTTAGCGCATTATGGCAGTGGGGCGTTTGTCTGTCAAGCGGTCAGGAATTTGTCAATTTTATGCAAGAATAAAATTTATAACCACATTGGTCATTTTATTTCAATCAATCGTTTTTATCATATAAACAGCGAAACAATTTTGTCGGACAAAAATATTGGGGCATATGACGTGTCGGACACGCTGAATATGTCAAATTTATGAAAACATTAAATTTATAACCACATGGATAATTTTAACGGTATCTAACATAAAACCCTTTTACAATAATGTGGTAAACTTGTCGGACAATTTTCAAGGGGCATATGCGCAGTCGGATGCGCCGAAGATGTCAATTTCCTGGAATTTTTTTATTTATTACCACAGATGTTATTTTAATTTTGTACTTTTTTTTTACACGTGTAATGCATATTGGATCACTTGTCGCACAAAAATAATGGGGCATTTTGGTACAATTTAAAAAAAAATTAATTTTTATACATTTTTGACTTCATATTATATTACGTATTTTTCGGCTCATATTACCCGTATGCGCGCCAATGGTGAAAATTTTGGGTACAGCTCTACGTCATGCTCTATTAAATGTTGTACTTCTAGTGTGTACCAATTTTCACCTAAATCGATTAAAAAATAACCGAGAAAAACCGTTTTAAATTTTTTTTTGAGAGTATCTCCTCGTCGATAGCCTAAAAGAATTAAGTTTTCTGTTCGTTTGCCCCAACATTTTTGTCAGACAATTACATTTTTTATTTAAAAATATAATTATTTGTAACTTACTACTTTTGTCGGAAAAATGATTTTAAAGATAAGGGATGCACGAAACCAGCATTGTTTAAAAGTATAGTTTATTAATAAAAATTAAATTTTTTGTCCGAATTTGGATGTGCCCCAATATTTCTGTCGGACACTTTTTTTTTCTAAAATTTTCCCTCTTTTCGGAAAATATTTTGGGAAAATTTTGGGTACAGCTCTACGTCATACCCTTTTAAAAGTTTTAATTAGTGTGTGTACCAATTTTCAGCTAACTCGATTCAAAAATAACCGAGAAAATATATTTTAATTAATCTTTTTGATAATACCTCCTCGTCGATAGCCTAAAATAATTAAGTTTTCTGTTCGTTTGCCCCAACATTTTTGTCAGACAATTACATTTTTTGTTTAAGAATACATATAATTACTTGTAACTTACTACTTTTGTCGGAAAAATTATTGTAAAGATAAGGGATGCACGAACCCAACATTGTTTAAAAGTATAGTTTATTAATAAAAATTAAATTTTTTGTCCGACTTTGGATTTGCCCGATATTTTTGTCGGACACTTAGATTTTTTGATTTAGAATATACTTAACTACTTATAACCTGATACTTGTGTCGGATTTTTTTTAATTCGAGAAAAAAAACTACAGAACGATGTTTGTCGTTGTTCAAGGAGTATATACACCAATTATCAGATTATAATTTTTCTAAAATTTTCCCTTTTGTCGGAAATTTTTTTGGGAAAATTTTGGATACCGCTCTACGTCATACCCTTTTAAATGTTCCACTTAGTGTGCGTACCAATTTTCAGCTAAATCGATTCAAAAATAACAAAGAAAAACTGTTTAATACTTTTTTTGATAATACCTCCTCGTCGATAGCCTAAAAGAATTAAGTTATCTATTCGTTTGCCCCAACATTTTTGTCAGACAATTACATTTTTTGTTTAAGAATATAATTAACTGTAACTTAATAGTTTTGCCGAAAAAATGGTTGTAGAGATAAGGGATGCACAAACCCAGCATAACTTAAAAGTATAGTTAATTAATAAAAATTAAATTTTTTGTCTGACTTTGGATTTGCCCCAATATTTTTGTCGGACACTTAGATTATTTGATTTAGAATATAACTACTTATAACCTGATACTTTTGTCGGAAATTTTTTTCTATATTCGAGAAAAAAACTACAGAACGATGTTTGTCTTTGTTCAAGGAGTATGTACACAAATTATCAGATCACAATTTTTTAAAAATTTTCCCTCTTGTCAGAAAATTTTTTGGGAAAATTTTTGGGTACAGCTCTACGTTATACCCTTTTAAACGTTTCACTTAGTGTGTGTACCAATTTTCAGTTAAATCTATTCAAAAATAACCGACAAAAACTGTTTTAAATTTTTTTTGATAATACTTTCTCGTCGATAGCCTAAAAGAATTAAGTTTTCTATTGGTTTGCCCCAACATTTTTGTCAGACAATTTACATCTTTTGTTTAAGAATACAGTTGCTTGTAACCTACTACTTTTGTCGGAAAAATGGTTGTAAAGATAAGGGATGCACAAACCCAGGATAATTTAAAAGTATAGTTTACTAATAAAACTTTAATTTTTTGTCCGACTGTCGATTTGCCCCAATATTTTTGTCCGACACTTTGATTTTTTGATTAAAAATATAATTACTTATAACCTACTAATTTTGTCGGAAAAATTGTTGTAAATAAAAAAATTTCAGGAAATTGACATCTCCGGCGCATCCGACTGCGCATATGCCCCGTGAAAATTGTCCGACAAGGTTACCACATTATTGTAAAAATGTTTTATGGTAGATTCAGTTAAAATTGTCCATGTGGTAATAAATTAATTTTTTTCATAAATTTGACATATTTAGCATGTCCGACGCGTCATATGCCCCAATATTTTTGTCCGACAAAATGGTTTTCGCTCTTTATATGATAAAAACCATTGATTAAAATAAAATGAACAATTTGGTTATAAATTTTTTTCTTGCATAAAATTGACAAATTCGTCACCGCTTGACAGACAAACGCCCCACTACCATAATGAGCCAAGCTCTAAATTTGTCCGACTCCACCCAAATAACAAGTACAAAAAGTTTTAACGGTGTGGTCATAAATAATAATTTTATATGTTGGCCCAAGGCCTATTATTTTATATGCGAGAGCTCACGAATATAAATACCAGGGAGCGAGGGTCGGAGCGAGGATACAATCCTTTGATCTCGGTAGTGAGCACACCCTAAGTGTCTAGTACGTCGAAACTATTCTAGTAAACTTTAAAAAGTTTCTCGTCTTGGTTGTCGTATCAGGGAGTTGCAGATAATAAGTGCTTATTGCTAGTAGTACATTTTTGTTATACTCTCCCAGAACAAAAACTTTACTAAATTAAATAAAAGTTCCCCTTAATCAGTTCCCCATTACAAAAATTTATATTAGTAATGGTAAGAAAGCAACTGGAACTATAAAAATAATACATGTTATAATGTCTAATGTTTAATCAAGTTTAGTGTCAAAGCCATAGGCAAGTAGGTAGAATATTTTTTTTATTAATATTTTATGCACCAACAATCCAACAACGTAGGCATTTTGTAGTAGGGCAGCAAAGTATGCTAAATATGCAGTCACTCAAGCGTTATGGGGACCTATTAGGTTGTAAAAGCAGTTCCTAAAAAAAAGTTAAGTAAAGTTTTCTATTTTAGTGGGCGCTTTCCATTTTTTAATTTAATTTTCCATTTCCAACAATGTTTTTCCGATTATAACACCATCTTTCCATAATTTGAAAAAATGTTTCGAATAAAAGTTACTAATTTTTACGTAATGAATCCAAATCTGCAATAAAAAGTGGGGCTCTTATTTAAGATTTTAAAGTAACCCCCCACCCCACCTCCGTGGGGGGTCGTGTTTAGTGCCATTCGATATATTTTTTAAAAATATTGAATAAGTGTATTTTACAGTTTTTCGATTTGATGTTCATTTCGCGAAATATCGCGGGATTCGTATTTAAAATATTAAATTTACCCCACACCCCTCTCCGTGTTTGGTATCATTCCATAGATTTTTAAAAATATTGAGCACATATTTTTTAGTTCTTTGATCTGTCATTCATTTCGCGAAATATTCGCTTTTATCTTGTGAAACTTTGGGACTTAACCATTTCCTTACGCCCAGCCCAAATCGTCAGATTTTTGAAATATACACTCTCTTGCATCTACTTAAGTTACCTTATCTTAATCTGACAATTTCGAAAATTTTTAAGGATAGATATTTTCGAGCCCCCCTTAACGAACTGCCCTGTGTTAAGAGCCAATATATGGGAGAGGTACATCTGCAGGGTACCAGGTTTCTCCCCATATGATAATCTGAAGCGCTCGAGTAACTGCTAAAACCCCCCTTGGGCTCCCCTACCATTGGTGTCTCATAAAATATTAATAAATTAAAAATTACTCTAGATTAACATGTATGTATTTATTTTCAAAAAATTATTTTTCTACGAGCGCGCAAAAATGTCTACTTTCACGCACTCATTTTAGTTTAGAAAGTTTCACTTTTCCGCACGCGTGTTACTTTTCCGCACGCGTGTTACTTTTCCACACGCGGTTTTTACTTTTCCGCACGCGTTTTAATTTAGATATGTTAATATGGCCTTAAAGTAATTATAATACATGCAATAAACTAATATTTAGATATTATTTACTAATTTATTTCAAATATATCTTCTGTGTTCCTGTTTTAATGAAATTAACGCGACAATTCGATGAAATAAAATTATTTTGACATAATATTCGAAAGTCAAATCGGTAGACAATAACAGTCGTTTTGAATCTTCGTCATGGAAACCAATATGGTCGTCATGCTAACTAATTATATTGAAAGTTTGGTTTTGACAACCTTGTCAAAGAATTAATTTGTGCATGTATTTTCATATTAATTAAATTAATTGATTCAGATTTGGTAATTTTTTAAAAACTCTTAGAAAAATATTGTTCCTAACTCTTGCAGAAAGTCACTTTTCCGCACTCGACTGCTTGCCGAACTCCCGCTTCGCGTCGTTCGGCAAACTGCATTCGCGTGCGGAAAAGAATGACTTTCTGCATTTGTTAGAAAAATAACTATTATGATTGAATATTTTCATGGCAAACCTTATAAAATTTCACGTAATTTTTGTTGCAATTAATGTTTGGCTTAATGAACTACGAATAACTTACAAAATAAAGCAGTTAGGTATAGGGAATGCTTAAGAAACAAAAAAGTACTATAAAATATGATTTCATTACGATACTAAAATACAGGATGTTCCATTTAAGAAAACTCAGAAAACACTCATTCCGAGTTTCGACCAACCCTGTATGCTAAAATGAAAGATTTTGCTATATTAATAATTTTGAATAATAATAGACTATATTAAAAATTACGTGAACAAAAATGGAGATTTTAATATCAAATCAGTACAAGTCTACAGGGTGTGAAGTTTGCTACAAAATTTATAAAAACCGTAATTATCTTATAAACTACCCTGTATAGTATTACATACCCTCATATTTTAAGAAAGAAGACATCGATCAGAATCCAAAAATGTAAAAATATATACAAAAAAACAAAGTTACAATTACCTTCCGGTATAACAGGAAGTAGCAAAGAGACCAAAATATTTTCATTAAATAGTTCATTAGTGGAGTCACTGAAGGTTTTCACCTCCGATTTCGTTGAACCTTCATCGATTTTCATGAAAATTGCTAAGTAGTTAGAAGATACTTCAAGGAACAAAGGTGACATGATGTTAACTTGCGCTTTTACCCTGGGGGTGGTTGCCACCCCTTCTCGGGGGTGAAATTTTTTTATTAAAAATAATACCAGAAATCGATAGAGGGGCAACTTCTAAGCAAAATTTGTTATATAAAGTTATTAACATAAATCAATACTTTTTGAGTTATTAAATATCAAAGATTTTATTTTTTCTTAAAAAAATGCATGTTTTAAAGCTGTTTTTCACGTATTACTCAAAAACTATAAGCTTTTGTAAAAAAGCTATTATTACCAAAATTAAAAATAATAAAAAATTTAAGACACTCCCTACTTAAAGAACTAAACTAATATTATTTTTAAGTGAGTTATGGGTAATTGAATATATATTTTTTTCGACGAGTACTCAAATCTAAGTATTCAAGCTTACATAACGGGAAAACGATGCATTTTATAGAATATACTTGTTAAACACTTGTCAAAGTACTTCGGAACACCTATGAAATGAGCTTCAGTAGAAGTTAATAGCATCAAAATTAAGCAAGTTATGATGAAAATAAGAGAACTCTTTCGACTTTTTTAGGAAAAAGTTAAAAACTAAACATACGCCATTTCCGCAAAAATTAAAATTTGTAGTAATTCTCACAAGAATTTTTTATGTTATCATAGTTAATTATTTCAACAAATTTGACCGGTTTAGAGTGCATATTTTTGAAAAAAGTTATAATTTAAAAAAATCAGAATTTTTAGAATTATCGTACTTTTCATTTTCTTTTGATAATAACTCCAAAAATGTTCAATATACGTAAAAAATGATAAATAATTTAATTTTAGTTTTTTCTGTAACAAATACTTTACCCATTTTACTATTTTCGTAGAGTAAAAATAACCGAGATAGAAAGGTTTAAAATTTCAATTTTGCTGCGAGAACCATGTAACCGGGGCAATTTAACCTTTTATTTTTAAAAAAGTAAGAGGTATAAAAGACTATTTTTACGTTTTTTAATAGCTCTTGGAATAAAATTTTAACCAGTTATTAGATGAACTTGCTACTTTAAAATTTAACGGAGTTATTTACAAAAAAACAATAACATTTTTTAGAAAAATTTTTAAAAGATACATTTTGAAACATTTTTGGTGCATAAACTTTAATGCTATCAACTTGTTCGAGCACTTATTTGATATATATTTCAATGAGCTTTGACAAATGTTTAATAAGTTTATGTTATAAAATGCATCATTTTCCCGGTATTTAAGCTTGAATACTTAGATTTGGGTACTGGACGAAATAAATATACATTCAATTATCTATAACTCACTTTGAGTTAACATTGAAAGGTTTTTCTAGTAAGGAATTTATTTGACTTTTATTAGCCTCAATTTTGATAATAATAACTTTTTTGTAAAAACTTATAGTTTTAGAGTTATTTATGAAAAATCGGTTAAAAACATGCATTTTTCTCACGAAAAATTAAAATTTTTGATCTTTAATAACTCAAAAAGTTTTGATTTATTTTATTAACTTTATATGACAAATTTTGCTTATAATTTGTCGCTCTATCGAATTGTGGGGTTATTTTTTATAAAATAATTTTCACCCACGAGGAGGGGTGGCATCCACCCCCAGGGTAAAAGCGCAAGTTGGCACCATGTCACCTTTGTTCCTTGAGATATCCTCTAACCACTTACCAATTTTCGTGCAAATCGATGGAGGTTCAACGAAATCGGAGGTAATAGCTCATAGTCACCTTCAGTGACTGCACTAATACCTCAAAATCCCTGCATTCCAATTTTTATGATTCTCTTACCTTTAGTTCTCGAGATATTTCTAATAGGCCCTTTATCTGCCTCACCCTTATAACAATATACTGTTATGATCTGCTTCTTAAATCATACATAAAAATTAAGAAAGAATCTCAGGGTGCCTTTTTATAATATAAAAAAATGTCTAAATTATCTTATGTTATACTTATCTTCTCTCGTGGTTTCAGTATCTCTTAGTTGATCCTTATCGGGATAAAATAGGAAAAGGAAATAAATAGAAAAATCATAAATAAAAACATACAATTACCTTTATTATCAAAAGCAATGTTCTGTAAATTTATCAATTAAAATTTATCAATTTAATATTAAATTAAAATCTGTCCAAAAAAACTTTTACCATATAAATTAATCTAATTCAAACAAATATTTATCGCTTTGTTCTTGATACCATAAACCCAGCTAAACAAACACATTTGGTATTCGCAAAATTACTTATACTTCCTATTAAATTTTTGAAATGTTGGAATCTTAATTTAATTTGCTTTTACGTAAAAAAATTAACTTCTGATTATAAAAAAAATCTATCACATAGGTTATTGACTGACCTTTTGATTCACACACAATGATGTCTCCTCTTGACCCATACAGCTCCTCCTTGTTGATTATGTTAGGCTACCAATCAAAGCCCTCTCCGTTCTCAGCAAACCAATCCAGCAGGATACCAGCAACTATTTCTCCAAAACACAAGCCAGGCTTCCTTTGACCAGGACTCGTTCAATAAAACTCCAAATCTCTCTCCTTTCTTTCTCTCAACAATAATCTCCTGAGACCCAAGTATCTTTTTTACTTGGTGTCACAAATAATTTTAATAACGATTATTCTTGTAACTTATTCTCTTGGACTTTACACAGAATCAAAGAGGTATTTCTTCTCGATTTAATTTGTCTCTCGTTCCACTTTCAGCTACTCTCACTATCAAACACAACCACTAGTACTTGCTTCTGAACTACTCAAGAAAACTTTTGACTTCTCCTCTCGGCTGACCATAACGCAATGAAAACATTCTTTAAAAACACTCTTTCCAAAACTATCTCAACATTCAAACAAAACTTTCCGCATTCCAAATTCCCAAATCAATCAGAGACATTTCTTCTTCCCCACTCTTTTTTTTATTCGAAAAATCCAGTCATTCTATCAAACAATACTTCTACTCAAAACTTTTTTCGGAAATTATCTAAATATTCCTATCATTAAACAAACATATTTAAAATTCCAAACTTTCTTTACCTTAATTTTCTAAGAACTAATTACTGTGGCTTTTGGCCTCGTGCATAACAAAACATCGTTATAATCTCCAAATACCCTGAACAATTATTGTCTATTCATATCACTTTGTTTCCTAATGTGTTTTATTTTTCAGGGAAAAAACTTACTAACGATAAATCACTTATTAAAAACTACTTATAATAAATAGTTACAAATCAATATACAGGGTGTATCAAATTTATGTGCCCGCGTTATATTAAAAAAAATTAAAATTTTTATTCTACCTTTGATTGATAAATTGAAACACAATAATACATACGCGTAAAAATGTTAATCAAGTGAAAATGCTGGTAACGTGGACCCAAGCTTTGAGCATATTGAAATATTTTAATGGAGTAGGATGATACCTTTAAAAGTTGACAGAGAGTCAGCTACATTTGCAAATCCGCTTGAATGGAATTATGCAACTCTCTGTTCTATTCATTGGGATGATAGCGTAACAAACGTCTCTCTCGAACGTAGTTTTAATCCCACGCAAAATAAAATATTCAGCTTTAGGCCTTAGTTTAACCCTAACGGCATTCAGATAAAGTTTTCTTTTGAAAATATTCTAGTCAGTGTTAATTTCTAAAGTGCACTTAGGAAGTCAGATAATATAACTGTGAAGCCTTCGAAAACATGTAATATTCTAGTTTATAACTTTTAACTGGAACAATAAGGATTAATGCTGGTTTCAAAGTGAAAATTAACAATAATGTATCATCGAGTTAGAATCCCATGTCATATACAAAGGTTATAGATTTGGTATCTTTGTGTACGTAGACGGTCATTGTTGTATTAATACACTCAAAAAAATTTAGTTCGTAATATTAATTAACAGTGATTATTGAATAATATTTCGTTGTAACAACAATTTAATTTGTTGTTTCAACGAACTTTTCGACATTGACGAATGTATTTGGTTATTGTCACAATGATTGAATAATAATTGTGAAAATAACTAGAGTACATTAATCAATAACACTCAATTTATTCAGCCAATAACTTAGTCTCGTATATTTAATAAATAATGTTAATTGTGACAGCAACTCACTTTCTTGATTTCGTACATGACAAGCAATTACCTTGGTTTACCGTGACAACGTACAAATTTCATTAAAACAATGTAAAAATGTTGTTAATATAGAGTAATATATGATTATTGTATAGATGTAAATTGATTGTTGTGACAACAAATGCATTAACCAATCTACTACTGCGTTTAATACCCACAGTCAATGCGTTTATTGTAACAATAATGGTAGTTGTTGAGACAATAAATGTTTTGCTTGACCATTTGAAATGTAACGGCTTTTCCTTATCGTGATACCCCTAGCTTCTCTGTGTTTAAAAAAGTTTAAAAATTAATTCTTTGTTAAACAATGCTGTTACCTCTACCGAAGTAGTAGAGTGGTAGGTTCATTTCGTTTCCAAGTGTAGTCCGTAGTAGAAGGAAGTTTTCGTGTGTCTTTTATCGTGAAATATTTTGAAAATTTGAACGCAGAATAAAATACTACAGTATTATCGAGGGTCTGAAGTCCCTGAGAACTTCTATAATGGTTATTCTAATAAGTCACAGGGGTGAAAAAGAGAAAACTTAGTATGATTTTTAATTTCAAATATACCATTCAAAAGAAAATTTTTGTTTATTCTAAGGGACTTTCTGCCCTCGGTAATAATGTAATCTTTTATTCTGCGTTTAAATTTTTCAAAAATACTTATTAGTTTTCTCAGGATTCCAAAAAAAATGAATGCGTTTAAAAAGAATTCGATCGAAATTTTGAACCTGCGCTCTCAAAAAATATTAAAGTGTTATACGTTTTTGGAATCACTATTTCAAACGCTTTTAAATGATCTGTCATATGACGTATTTTCCCATTTAAAAAAATCAAAGTTACGCCTGTCACCTAAAGAGGGATCGTGTAAAGTTCGAAACATTGATGTTATAATATACTTTGATTATTTTAAAAATCGACCTGTCCGAGCGTTTTGCTTATGTGCTAAAAATAAATAAGTTAATAAGGGGGTGGGGGAGTGTAACACTCATTACAGTGCACTGTATAAGCGAAATCAAATGAGAAATCACACAGTGTAAAGTCCATTAGGTTAAGGACAAAAAAGGGGGATTTAAAAAATTATTATTAATAAATTAATATCATACATTGGGCTAATGCATTCAGTAATTATTAATATAAAATACGTTCATAGTAGGAATGAATGAAACTGATTGTAAGAATGAATAGAATTGCTTGTAAGAAAAACCGTATTTACTGTGGGAATGAACGGAATTAATTGTAACAATAAACGGAAATAATTGTAGAAACAAACGAAATACGTTAGGAGAAATACTGTTGTCCATTCATTAATGGTAAAATATTGCAAAACTTTTAAATTTTAAAGAACCACTTGGATTGACATGAAATTTGGCATACACACAGCTAACAAGTCAAAGAAAAAAAGTGATATTGTGCCGATATGTGCTTTTGCCCTGGGGGGTGGTTTTCACCCCCTCTTGGGGGTTAAAAAGTATTCGTCCAAACAAAGTCAGGAAATGGGTAAACTGGCTAATTTAAAGTAACTTTTGTTCTATAGAGTTTTTTCACTAAGTCAATACTTTTCGAGTTTTTTGACAGTGAATATATTCATTTTTTCAACAAAATAACCACGCTTTTAGACGGTTTTTCGCAAATAACTCAAATTGTAAGTATTTTGTCGAAAAAGCATTCTAAGCAAAAATATAGCCTATAAAAAATTTAAAAAAAATAGTGAATATATCACGTTTTTTTATTTAGTAGAAGCTATATATATTATAGTAGAGTTATAGCTAATGAAATATAGGTTCATATTCGTCAAATTCCAAGTGGAATACTTTAACGTGAAATAACCAAAAATGAAGAACATTTCGGGGAAAACTCATTTAAATTTATTTAAAGTGTTTAAAAAAAGCTTCATTTTTGTTTTATAAAAAAAATTTCTAGAATCAAAATTAAGTAAGTTACGCTCAAAATAAAGTTAGTCCCTTTTGGTTTTGGTAAAAAAATCGAGAAAATCACCCCCTAATTAGTATCTTAAATGAACTTAATCGTAACGACTTCACAAGTTTCTTGACTCGTGTATATATTGTTTATATGATCTGTAAGTTTCATCGGTTCAAAGTCCTTATTATTGAAACGGCTGTAGTTAAAAGGGGTTGAACGAGTCACTGATCACGAATGTATGCAAATATGTATGCAACAGAAAAACAATAAAATACATGATATTCAGAAAAGCAAATCTGACTTTTTTGTATTTCGAGACTTTTGGTATCTCTAACAATTTCTAAGTTATTTTGAAAAAAAGCATATTTTTCAAAATTTAAATTTTTAAAAATTTTATTTTGAAACCAAATTTTTTCAAAAATAAACACTTTTAATCGATGAAACTTACAGATCATATAAACACAATATAAGTAAAATAATTTATGGAGCGGCAACGATTAATTTCATTTAAGTTGCTAATTAGGGGGTGGTCTTCCCGATTTTTTTTTGCAAAAACAAAAGGGACCAACTTTTGAGCATAACTTGCATAAATTTAATGCTAGAAACTTTTCGTACAAACAGAAATAAAGCTTTTTTAAACACTTTAAAAAAGTTAAAATGGGTTTTCCCCAAAAAGTGCTTAATTTTTTGGATATTTCACGTCGAAATATTCTATTTGAAATTTGGTTAATATGAATCTGTATTTCATTGGCTATAACTCTGGTTCTACGAGATCCAGAGACCTAACGCGTACACCATTTTTTTACTTTTTTATAGGCTATATTTTTGCTAAGAACGGTTTTTTCGACAAAATACTTACTTTTTGAGTTATTTGCGAAAAACCGTCTAAAAATGTGGTTATTTTGTTGAAAAATGAACATATTCACTCGCAAATAACTCGAAAAGTGTTGACTTGGCGAAAAAGCTCTATAGAACAAAAGTTACTTAAAATTAGTCAGTTTACCCATTTCCGGAGTTGTTTTGGACATATATTTTTTCACCCCCAAGAGGGGGTGAAAGTCACCCCCAGGGCAAAAGCACATGTCGGCACAATATCACTTTTTTTCTTTGACATGGAAGCTATGCGTATGCCAAATTTCATGTCAATCCAAGCGGTTCTTTAAAATTTAGAGCAAAAACCGTGAAAGAATGGACTATGTTATTGACACAACGAATAGTCTTCGTCGGTCAATTAACGACGTTGTTGTTTCAATAAATAATGTTCGTTGACTCAGTGGACAGAGTTCGTAATATCAATAAATAGTGTTCGTTGACTCAGTGAACTGAGTTCGTAATACCAATAAACTGATATTATGGTATACATAATGAATGTTCATCCATTCAGTAAACGTAATACATTGGCTCAACTAACGAAAATAATGAATAAATGAACATCGCTTTGTTGTTCCAATAAAACCAAAAATTGGACAAATTCTAAATATTGCGTTTGTTGTCTAAATTAACATTTTTATTGATATTACGTACCTTTTTCGTTGAGTGTATGTTTGCTATCAGTTTGGAGTACCGACAATCTATATGAATTTCCTCCAACGCTCTCATTATGCTGTAACTTGCTATCTTATGAAATGCTTTGCGAAAGTACGAACGCCAGGACCAATGGTCGGTTGTATTCAATGTATTTTTCTATAATCCCTTTTTTGCAGTAAAGGTGGTCGTTAGAGCCAAATATTTTCCTATAACCTGCCTGTGTTCTAGGTAGGTAAAAAGCTTTTGCTTTCAGTCTCTTTGTTATTATTCTTGTGAATAACTTGTAGAGGTGGTTTAATAGGCTTAGAGGTCGGTAATTCTCAAGGTTTGTTGGATCGCCCTTTTGTGTAATAAGATGGTGTGTACTGTGCACTGTGCCATCTTGTAGGTGTTTCACCTTGATGCAGACTTAAGTTGAACAGTTCCTTTATTTTCTTTAAAAGTCTGTCTCCTCCAATCTTTACGGCTTCTGTAATGGTGTTATCTTCCCCGGGAGCTCTATTTCTTTTCATTTTCCTCAATGCGTTCCATATTTTCGTCTATTGATACACACATCAATTATTTCGTTCCTTCGTTGACTAATATTTTTCCTGAATCTTCTAGTTCTATATAGAAGCCTTCTACTTTCTCTCTCTCTTTCTCTCTATCTCTTTCTTTCTCTTTCTTTGACCATCACTCGTAGTGGAGTATTGGGTCACGTGTTAATGAACATGGTACACCTGGGAGCGCTCGTTAACACTGAACATAACACTACCTCAGAAATAAACAACATAATTTGTATGGGCACCAGATATATCAAGATAGGACGTATGAGGTGTGTAGAATGTAGGGTATGTAATGCAAATGGAACAAAGTGACCAAGCTAGGAAAACGCCCCTTAATAGGCTCATTGATCACAGAAGAAAAACACTATCCAGAACAATGTTACTTGATAACATTGATAAAGCCATGAGAAATATGAGAATACATAAACAAAGTATGTTATCAATCGAAGTAGCACAGAAAACGACAATAAATATCGTTCCTATACCACCAGATTGACAACAGGTGGAATATTTTCTTTGGTTTGGTACCACGCTGAGCAGATGAGTTGTGAATTACTTAAAATTCTCTCATCTTAATTTCCTCGGCATCCTGTATGATTTATAAATTTTTAAAATCTTGGGAGGTGTAACCAAAGAAAGTGTTCCACCTGTTGTCAATCTGGTGGTATTACCCCAGGCTGTGGGTGAAAAAACGTGATATAATTCAGGAATTTTTGAAACCTATCAGGTGTTGTAAAGGACGATGCCAGGAATAACTTATACTAAAATGTAACCAAAAATTTTGTGCGGTTTTTTATTTATGACGATTTTCATTTGTTAAATTTACAATTTTTATAGATTTTTAATTTTGCAGCTTAGGATATTCATTTTAGAGAAAAAGTTTTAAATAAAGAATTGTAGTGAATTAAAAAACCTACAATTTGAGCTATGGCAAGTTTAATTTCGTTAATACGTTATTGCAAAACAGCCTGCGAAAAGTCCAAAATGGCCGTTTTTTGCAATTGCCTTATTTATTGTAAAAATAACTTTGATGTAATTTTTAAGGCTTTAGAATGAATATCTTTCAATACTAAACATAAAAAAAATTCGTAGTGCCCGATTGGTGAACTTGTTGTTTAGATATTAAAATTTGTTTATTTCAAGAGGTCAAATGTCCAAGGCTATAACTTTTTGAAAAAAAATCTTACAGATTTAATCCAAGATCCACCCTCCTTCTAAAGACTTATATCTTCATATTCTGATGTAAATAAGTGCGTATAACATTTTTTAACCTATTATTTCGGGTTCGAAAATAAAGGGGCAAATTTCTTTATAAACATTTAGAACTGAAGCCGCCCGTGTACATTCTATGAGTTTTAACTTGCAGGTTATTGTTGCTGAAGACAAAATAAAGATTCAAAACTAAATAAAAATTTTCTACGACAAACTGAAGCCGAGATAATTGTTTTTTTTTTAAATCGTAGTGACTTTATTTATAACAATTAAGAAATTATTTTACAGTCATTGAATAAAGAATGACTTATACTACCTTAAAATAAAAATTATTTTAACTGAAAATTACACTTAGTTATTAAAAATGATTTTTAAAATGTAATGGAGATTTATTTTTCGTTACGACTATGATTTATTGTGTCGGTTGCCCTTAGCAACGACTAGCAACTTATAATACATTGTATCACGGTTTTTGCTTTAAATTTTAAAACACCGATTGGATTAACATGAAATTTGGCAAACACATAGATAACATGTTAAAGAATTAAAATGATATTGGGCCTCTGTGTGCTTTTGTCCTGGGGGTGAGTTTCACCCCTTATGAGTGGTGAAAAAATATATGTTCAAAATAAGTTCGGAAATGGATAAAACGTGTAATTCTAAGCACTTTTCGTTCTATAGCATTTTTTCACCAAGTTAATAACTTTCGAGTTATTTTCGAGTAAATACCTTCATTTTTCAACAACAACAAAAAACACGTTTTTAGGCGGTTTTTGACAAATAACTCAAAAAATAAGTGTTTTATTGAAAAAATCGGTTTTAACAAAAATATAGCAAATTAAAAATTGAAAAAAATGATGTATGCATGAAATCTCTAGACCCAGTATAAACAAAGTTCTAGCTAATGAAAAATACGTTCATGTCCGTCAAATTTCAAAGTGAATTATTTCAACGTGAAATAATCAAAATAACATGCACTTTTTGGAGAAAAATCATTTTTTAAAGTATTTAAAAAAATATGTATATCTGTTTTTAAAAAATGTTTATAGCATCAAAAGTAAACAAGTTACTCTGAAAATAAGTTTGATCTCTTTTTTTGGTAAAAAAACTCGAAAGTCAACCCCCAATTAGCATCTTAAATCAAATTAATCATTACCGCTTCACAAGTTACTTTGCTCATGTATTATTTATATGATCTGTAAGTATCATCGGTTCAAAGGGCTTATTTAAAAAAAAGTTGGTTTTAAAATAAATCTGTTTTAATTTTTAATTAAAAAAAATGTTTTTTTCTAAATAACTTAAAATTTATTAATGTTACCCAAAATCACAAAGAGTAAAAAAATTTAGTTTTTGCTGTTATGAATATTTTGGATTTTTTGCTTTTTTTGGAAGGCAAAAATTTGTTAAGACATGGCTGTTCTAAATTTGCATACACTCGTGATTATTGACTAGTTCAAGTCCTTTTAACTACTGCCCCTTCAAAAATAAGCACTTTGAACCGATGAAACTTACAGATATAAACGACACATACACGAGTAAAACAACATTGAAGTAAAATTGATTAATTTCATTTTTAATGCTAATTAGGGGTGACTTTTCCGAGTTTTTTGACAAAAAAAAAAGATCAACTTTATTTTCAGCGTAAATTGTTTACTTTTTATGCTATAAACTTTTTTTTAAAACAGATATACATATTTTTTTAAACACTTTATAAAAGTTGTAATGATTTTTTTCCAAAAAGTGCATGATTTTTCGGTTATTTCACGTTGAAATAATTCACTTTGAAATTTGACAGATTAGCTAGCCCTTTTTCATTAGCTAGAACTTTGTTTCTGCTGGGTTTAGAGATTTCACGCGTACACCATTTTCTTCAATTTTTAATTTGCTATTTTTTTTTTATTAAAACTCTTTTTTTCAATAAAATACTTACTTTTTGAGTTATTTGTCAAAAACCGCCTAAAAACGTGTTTTTTTGTTGTTGAAAAATGAAGGTATTTACTCGAAAATAACTCGAAAGGTATTAACTTGGTGAAAAAATGCGATAGAACAAAAGGTGCTTAGAATTAGACGTTTTATTCATTTCCGAACTTATTTTGAACATATATTTTTTCACCCCTTATAAGGGGTGAAACTCACCCCTAGAACAAAAGCACACAGAGGCCCAATATAATTTTTATTCCTTAACATATTATCTATGCGTTTGCCAAATTTCATGTCAATCCAAGCTGTGCTTTAAAATTTAAAGCGAAAACCGTGATTCAATGTATTATAAGTTGCTAGCCGTTGCTAAGGGCAACCGACACAATAAATCACAGTCGAAACGAAAAATAAATCTCCACTACATTTTAAAAATCATTTTTAATAATTAAATGTAACTTTTGGTCAAAATAATTTTTATTTTAAAATAATATCAGTCTTTCTTTAGTCAATGACTGTTAAATAATTTCTTAATTATTATAAATAAAGTCACTAAGATTTAAGAAAACAAAAACAATTATCTCGGCTTCAGTGGTCGTAGAATATTTTTATTCGGTTTTGAATCTTTATTTTGGCTTCAGCAACAATAATCTGCAAGTTAGAAACTCATAGGATGTACAGGAGCGGCTTCAGTTCTAAATGTTTATAACGAAATTTGCCCCCTTATTTTTAAACCCGAAATAAGAGGTTGAAAAATGTTATACGCATTTATTTACATCAGAATATGAAAATATAAGTCTTTAGAAGGAGAGTGGATCTTGGATTAAATATGTACGATTTTTTTTTAAAAAGTTATAGCCTTGGACATTTGACCTCTTGGGATAAACAAATTATAATATCTAAGCAACAAGTTCACAAATCGGGCACTACAAATTTTTTTTTGTATTTAGTATTGAAAGGTCTTCATTTTAAAGCCTTAAAAAATACATAAAAGTTATTTTTACAATAAATAACGCAATTGCAAAAAACGGACATTTTGGACATTTCGCAGGCTGTTTTGCAATAACGTATTAACTAAATTAAACTTGCAATAGCTCAAATTGCAGGTTTTTTAATTTACTACAATTTTCTATTTAAAACTTTTTCTCTAAAATGAATATCCTAAGCTGCAAAGTTAAAAATCTTTAAAAATTGCAAATTTAACAAATGAAAATCGTCAATAAAAAACCGCACAAAATTTTTGGTTACATTTCAGTGTAAGTTATTCCTGGCATCGTCCTTTACAAAACCTGATAGGTTTCAAAAATTCCTGAATTATATCCT
The DNA here is from genome assembly GCF_917563875.1 of Diabrotica virgifera virgifera. Taxonomy (NCBI): domain Eukaryota; kingdom Metazoa; phylum Arthropoda; class Insecta; order Coleoptera; family Chrysomelidae; genus Diabrotica; species Diabrotica virgifera. Next base: position 31,143,775 of record NC_065447.1, read on the forward strand.
GAAATCGACCTATTTTTCACCCACATTTTGGACTATACGGGAACGATATATATTGTTATTTTCTGTGCTACTTAGATTGATTACTTACTTTGTTTTTCGGTATATAGATGGCTCTAGTTTATCCGTGACATTTTTTTCTTTGCAATTCGGGAAGGCCCATAGTGTGATGCCTGGGGAAATCAGAGAAAAGAGGATATGAGACTACTAATGAGGAGGAAAAGACCTACGAAACCGGTATATACTCTTCCTGCACTCTCCGATTTTACCAGAGCATTATGCAGCTGCTGAATTTTCATGTTGCAAAGAAATTGAAAATGTTTATACATAAGAATACATGTTTCGCTGAGGAAGGAGCTGGATAGGGACTATTAATGAGAAATCCTTGTGCAGAATAGGACTGAAATTAGTCCAGAAAGCCACTGCGCATCCGCTAGGAAAAATATTCTAATTCGGATTTTTTGCACAATCTTACTCAAAAAGGACTCCTTTTAACAAATTTGCATGTTGCCAGGACCAAAAGGTGGTCAAAAATTTTTTGAACGTTTTTTTTTTGTTTTTTTCCTAAAATATTTTTTTTTGCATCGAACAAAGTTTTTTTAGGTTTATTGGATCATTCCAAACAGAAAAGGTCTTTAGTGACTTTTCTCTAAAAATTATAGTTTTTGACATATAAGCGATTAAAAATTGAAAAATTGCGAAATCGGCCATTTTTAACCCTCAAAAACTATGTGAAAAACTTAAAATTTGAATGTTACCAAGGTAGGTAGATATTCTTTAAACATCGATTCATGAAATCCCGAAGAGTTTTTTGCAATACAATATTCAAAACTCCTTTGTTTTTTAATTGATAATCAAGCGTGCGCGACACTATTTTCCACCGACAGTATGGTGCAAATAAAAGGAATAAATTCGTTATTTCGTAAACCGGCGAATTTAAGGAAAAATCCCGAAACAGGTCAATTTGTATTTTTAAGTTATGATATTGTGGCATGTATGGTATACTAGTGACGTCATCCGTCTGAGCATGATGACGTAATCAGTAACGTAAGATATATAATCAGATGACGAAATTATTTTTTTAAATTAGGATAGGGGTCGTGTGGTAGCTCATTTGAAAGGTTCTTCAATTCTCTATTCAGTAATATAAACACTTACATAATTATTTATACAAAGTGCCCAAAAATTTTTTATTAAATTCAATTATTTGACAAAAAAAGAAGTAGAACGACACCCTGTATAAATAATTATATAAATGTTTATATTAATGAATAGAGAATTGAAAAACCTTTCAAATGAGCTAGCACACGATCCCTATTCTCATTTAAAAAAATCATCGATTACGTCATCACGCCCAGATGGATGACATCACTAGTATACCATATATGCCATAATATCATAACTTAAAAATACAAATCGACCTGTTTCGGGATTTTTCCTTAAATTCGCCGGTTTACGAAATAACGAATTTATTCCTTTCATTTGCACCATACTGTCGGTGGAAAATAGTGTCGCGCACGCTTGATTATCAATTAAAAAACAAAGGAGTTTGAATAATGTATTGCAAAAAACTCTTCGGAATTTCATGAACCGATGTTTAAAGAATATCTACCTACCTTGACAACATTCAAATTTTAAGTTTTTCACATAGTTTTTGAGGGTTAAATATGGCCGATTTCGCAATTTTTCAATTTTTAATCGCTTATATGTCAAAAACTATCATTTTTAGAGAAAAATCACCAAAGACCTTTTCTGTTTGGAATGATCCAAAAAACCTAAAAACACTATTTTCCATGCAACAAAAATAATTTTAGAAAAAACAAAAAAAAAACGTTTAAAAAATTTTTGACCACCTTTTGGTCCTGGCAACATACAAATTTGTTAAAAGGAGTCCTTTTTGAGTAAGATTGTGCAAAAAATCCGAATTAGAATATTTTTCCTAGCGGATGCGCAGTGGCTTTCTGGACTAAATAGGGTTTTAAGTAAACAATAAATATGATGATATAAAATCTCATTGGACTATAAAATTAAAAATTGAGTAAGTCCAAATCTAGTAAATAAAGTAGCTTGGACTATGGCACAGCAAAACAAAATAATTATTATTCACTGAACAAAACATTGGACCTATAACACATACAAACATGAAAAGAATGCTGCATTAAAAATAAGCTCAAAACAGTTCGAAATTTTAGATCCGAAAAACTTAAGGTTTCAACTGGAACCAAGCGCTCGTAAACAACCCGAATCCGTGCATTCTGAAACTTGCAAACCAAATGAACGACAAGTTATAAAAAGACGAGGAGGAATCTAGAATTTTATTCCAGAGACTGTATATTCATCCAGATAAAAATTTCAACGAATCTTGGTTGCCTGTACTCAGATGGGAGTATAACTACTAGAAAATAAAAATGAAAGGCAGCTTATATTTCAATTCATTTCAGAGATGACCAGCATCCTCTTTCGTACGTCTTATCCTCTAATAGGGATCATCAGAGACGCTCTAGAGTTTCCCCTGAACCGAAAAGAAAATTCTTCTTTTTGTTAAAATGCCGTCTCCTCAATGGAGATTGGCTACTACATTTGCAAACCCTTCTCTGTCTTCAGCTGTTCTTATTAGCTGTTCAAAATGTATCCCTGTCAATTGTCGGATGTTTCTGAGCCACAATAGTCTTTTTCTTCCTAGTCCACTCCTTCCCTCGATCTTTGCTTTCACTATAAGTTGAGCATATTGGTGCTTATTATTTCTCAGTATGTGGTCTAGGTTTGATGTTTTTCTAACTTTCACTGTGTTGAAAAGTTCTCTTGCCTTGCCTATTCTGTGGGGCATTTCTTCGTTTAAGGTATGCGATGTCCACGAAATTTTGAGAATTCTCCAATAGATCCACATTTCAAAGGCCTCCAACTTATTTACGGTTGATGTTTTAAGGGTCCATGTCTCAACTGCATAGAGAAGAGTCGACCAGACGTAGCATTTGGATAAACGTAGTCGAATTTCGAGTTTTATTCGAGAATCACAATGCAGTTTTCTGATTTTTTCGAAATATTTTCTGGCCTGTTCTATTTTCGATCTTACTTCTAGATCAGGATTTAGGCTGCTATCGATCCAACATCCCAAGTACTTAAATCTATTGACATGTTCTAAAATGTGCCCATTTATTTTGAAAGGATGAGGTACGTTTTGGTTTTTTCGGATTGACATCACTTTGGTTTTTTTAATGTTTATTTTCATACCAAATACAGGTCGAGTTGGTCTTGTCGATGAGTCGTTGTAGACCCAAGTCGGAATCCGCAATTAACACCGTATCATCGGCGTATCTGATGCTGTTGATATTTACGCCATTACCTTGACTCCACCCTTCGAGTCCTCTAGTACCTCTTTAAATATAAACTTGGATTAAAGATTAAACAGCAGAGGCGACAGAGTACATCCCTGTCTAACTACTAATTTCTACTTCTGCGGATGTGGAACCTTCAATTTTAACTCTGACGTTTTGGTTCCAGTACAAGTTCTTTAGTAAATTGACGTCTTTTCCATCTAAACCGACTTCTTGCAAACATTGTAATTGTAGGGCGTGTCTTACTCTATCAAATGCTTTCTCGAAGTCTATAAAGCATATAAATATATAATTCTGTTGATCGTAGCATTTTTGCGCGAGAACTAGTAAATTGAAGAGGGTTTCTCTCGTTCCCATGCCGGCTCTGAATCCAAACTGATCGTCTCCGATGATTGTTTCGCACTTTCTATAGATACGATTATGTACTGCTTTCAATAGAACTTTTACTGCATGACTCATAAGGCTTATCAGACGGAACTCATTGAAGTGTTGTGGGTTTGGCTTTTTCGGTAGTGAAATGAATATTGACTCTAGCTGGTTTTGAGGTATTTTACCTGTATTATAAATAGTCTGGGCTTATTATCGGAGAATAGGCCATTTTTGGGAAAAGTTATTTACCAGCAATTTTATTGCTGGAATCGAATTATATAAAGATCCTATATATTAATAATATAGGTATGCAAAGTCCGCAGATAGTGTGCTACTTTTTTTATAAAGAAAATGGCGCCCGAAAATCGTGTTTTTTTCAATTATTGCTCCATAACTCCGAAGATTTTAACTTTACAACAAAAATACTCAAATAAAAATTCACCGTAATTAAATTCTGCATAGATACTTGTTTTTCACGATCTGATCCGACGAAAATTTTCCTCGGAAATTGCGGGTTTTCCCAACAAAATCTTTAGTTTTCAAATAAAGTTTTAGATAAGTAATTATACACCAATAATTAAATAATTTGGTGACTTAAAAGCCTTCTTGGTTTAGATTACAGTTCCGGAAGCTGGTGAAAATTAAACGAATATTTTAGCAACAATTCAATTGTTAATTAATAATTTACGGTCGCAATAATAACCAAAATGATTATGATACATTGATCAAACTTTGAAATCTTATAAAGATGAGATCCCTGTTTAACATTTTGTTGACAAAATATAATTTTTTTATTTTTTGCATAATCTTTAAATATTTAAAAAAATAGTTATAAACAAATTAATGGTTCTCAGAAAGTTTTTATTATATTCTAATTATAAAAAATACCTACAATGCGCATTTCAAATATCTTAAGAATGAATGCTTTAAAACTTTTTTGCAACCATTTGCAAAAAAGTTATGGAACAGCAAAGTAAACATACGATTACTACGTTGTTTATATTTTTATTTAATTATTTCAAAGCGCAGAAGTGAGTTTAAGGTACAAGCTAATTAATTACAAAATAATATCGATAATTAGTTTCATGGTTATATTTTAATTAAAGATTAGAAATATATTTTTTTTAATTTACACGCGCGAAAGTAGACTAATACAGTACTGTAGCTAAAATTTTCACTCGAAGCTTTACACTTTTAAGAAATAATGTATGCTGCGTGTCAGTCGCTTCGAGTAAACATTTTAGCTCCGGCTCTGTATCAAGCCTACTTTTGCGCTAAAAATTACAAAAAAAAGTAGCTTTAATCTTTGATTAAAATATAACCATTGAACTAATATTTGATATTCTTTGTGAGTAATTAGATCGTACCACAGACTCACTTTTAAGCTTTGAAACAATTAAAACAAATTATAAACAACGGAGCAATTTTATATTTATTTTGCTGTTTCATAACTTTTTTGCAAATGGTTGGAAAAATGCTTTAAAGCATTCATTTTCAAGACCTTTGAAATACGTATTTTAAGTATTTTTTAAAATTAGAATATAATAAAAAATTTCTGAGAAATGTTAATTTGTTTATAAAAATTTTTTTTAAACATTTAAAGATTATGCAAAAAAATTAAAAATTTATATTTTGTCAACAAAATATTAAATAGGCATCAGACCTTTATAACCTTTCTAAGTTTGATCAATGTCTCATGATTATTTTGTTTGTTATTGCGACTGTAAATTGTTAATTAACAATTAAATTATTGCTAAAATATTCGTTTCATTTTCACCTGCTTCAGAATTTATAATCTATACCAAGAAAGCTTTTATTTCACCAAGGTATTTAATTATTAATAAATAATTACGGGCCCAAAAAATGTATTTGAAAATTCGAGATTTTGTTGGGAAAACCCACATTTTTCGAGGAAAATTTTCATCTGAGCAAATCGAGAAAAACATGCCTCTATGTAGAATTAAATTGGGGTGAATTTTAATTTGAGTGTTTTTGATGTAATGTTAAAATCTTTGGAGTTATAGAGCAATAATTAAAAAAATACGATTTATCGGCGCCATTTTGTTTATAAAAAAAGTAGCACACTATATGCGGACTTTGCATACCTATATTAATGATATATAGGATCTTATAATTCGATTCCAGCAATAAAATTGCTGGTAAATAACTTTTCTTTGTACTTTATTGATTAGACCAGCGTATTATAACTATTTTTTTTTTTTATTAAGTAAACCGCGTCAACCATGAAAGGTTATTGGCGGGGAAGAGTTGTACATAAAATCAGATGTTTGCTTATAACAACTAATTACAATTGAGAACTTAAGCTTGTTTTTATATTAGATTGTACAATTTAGTTAGTTTTAGAAACTTAATCACTTTATCACATTTACTATAGTTCAGAGCACTTTTCAGATCACTTGGTAAATCACTTTGAAGTCGTTCCAGATGATAGAGTGGGCAACTAACAATAATGTGTTCGATTGTCAGAGGAATATCACAAACATAGCATAGTTTTTGTTGTTCTTTCTTCATTAGGTACTGGTGGGTTAACCTGGTATGTCCTATTCTCAAGCGGTGTTGTATGACTTGGTCTCGTCGTTTTTGTGGCATTATCCCTATTGGTGACAAATTTGGGTTGATGCGTTGTAGTTTGTTGTCGTCAAGTTTTTTCCATCTTTCGAGCCATATTCTCATTGAAAATTCTTTGATGGTGATTTTAATGTCGGAATGAGGAATTTCTATGAGCTCTTTATCTGGTCTATTCGTATAGCAGGCTTCTTTAGCTTCCCGATCAGCTTTTTCATTACCTATTATGTCTACATGAGATGGAATCCAAACAAATTCTACCCGTTTATTCCTACTGTAAAGTTCTTCTAGATCAATTTTAATTTGACATAGTATTGGGTGGTTTGGGTAAACCCTTAATATTCCTTGCACTGCGCTTAAAGAATCTGTGAAAATGACTGCTTCCAATTTGGGATGGTTTGATATATGTTGTAGGGCTTTAGATATGGCATATAATTCAGCGGAATATATGGAGTACTCCTTAGGTAGCTGGAACTGATGTTTAGTTGTTTCGTCAACGAAAGCTGCGCCTACCGTTTCCATTTCGGAAGTTTTTGACGCATCTGTATATATTTGGTAATATCTTTTGTACTTGCCTTTAATCTCTTGAAACCGTTGTAGAATTATATGTGATGAAGTATCAGATTTAGGATACAGTAGAAGATTGGTATTACATTTGGGGAGTTTTATGGTCCAAGGAGGAGGGTAGTTTATTTCATTTGAAATAACTTTCGGAAAATTGAAACCTGTAATTCTTTTACTAAATGATGCAGAAAGAAAGGGTTTTTGTTCAAAAATTAAATGAAAATTGTTAGAAAATGTGTAGGAGTAAGCAGGGTTATTAGAGTTTGCTCCAATTTTCGCTGCATATTGTAGGCTTAACCTGTGTCTTCTAATTGAAAGAGGAGGTTCTTCAGCTTCTACATACAGACTCTCTACTGGACTGGTCCTGTAGGCTCCAAGTGCAAGCCTTAATGCGGTATTTTGTATGATGTCCAATTGCTTTAATAAACTATCTTTAGCTGAACTGTAGACTATTGATCCATAATCTAGCTTGCTACGAATCTGTGTTTTATATATATTTAGTAATTGTGTGGTATCAGATCCCCAATTTTGATTGGCTAATACTTTGAGAATGTTCATATTTTGCATGCAAGATTTTTTAAGTTGTTGAATGTGGGTATTCCAAGTAAGTTTTGTATCTAATATCATTCCCAAAAATCGATGTTCTTCTACATACTGCAAATTTTGATTATATAGCGTTAATTTTGGCCAACTTGTTTGTTTGTTTCTTGAAAAACATATTGCTTTTGTTTTGTTTGTAGAAAACCGAAGACCTGTTCTCTCTGACCACTTTTCTAAAGATTTGATGGACTCTTGCAAAATAGTTGCAGCTATCTGGCTATTTTTATTGCTTACATAAAGAACAAGGTCATCTGCATATAAACCAATTTGGACAGGAGTATTAATGTTATCCACAACTTCATTCATTGCAATCAAGAAAAGTGTTACACTAAGTGTTGATCCTTGGGGAGTCCTTTAGCTGAACTGTAGACTATTGATCCATAATCTAGCTTGCTACGAATCTGTGTTTTATATATATTTAGTAATTGTGTGGTATCAGATCCCCAATTTTGATTGGCTAATACTTTGAGAATGTTCATATTTTGCATGCAAGATTTTTTAAGTTGTTGAATGTGGGTATTCCAAATAAGTTTTGTATCTAATATCATTCCCAAAAATCGATGTTCTTCTACATACTGCAAATTTTGATTATATAGTGTTAATTTTGGCCAACTTGTTTGCTTGTTTCTTGAAAAACATATTGCTTTTGTTTTGTTTGTAGAAAACCGAAGACCTGTTCTCTCTGACCACTTTTCTAAAGATTTGATGGACTCTTGCAAAATAGTTGCAGCTATCTGGCTATTTTTATTGCTTACATAAAGAACAAGGTCATCTGCATATAAACCAATTTGGACAGGAGTATTAATGTTATCCACAACTTCATTCATTGCAATCAAGAAAAGTGTTACACTAAGTGTTGATCCTTGGGGAGTTCCGTTATCTTGGGTATACGAACTTGAAAAATGATTAGTGAGTTTAACTCTAAAATTTCTATCATAAACAAAATTTTTGATAAAAGCTAGAAGATTTCCGTCCACACCCCATTGTTTTAATCTTTTTAGGACATCATACTTCCACACAGTATCGTAGGCTTTTACTATATCAAAGAAGACGGCCAGTACTTGACGATTACTTGCAAATGCCTCGTGTATGACCGATTCTAGTTTAATCAAGTTGTCCGTTGTACATCTGTTTTTCCTAAATCCGCTTTGTTGTTTGCATATTAAATTATTGGATTCCAGAAAGTATTGCAGACGTTTGTTAAGTATTTTTTCTATTAGTTTGCACAAGGTGTATGTTAAAGATATAGGTCGATACGAATTTGGATCCGTCTTTATTTTATTAGGTTTTAAAATAGGAATTACAATTGCTGATTTCCAAGATTTTGGGAATTGTTTCGTATAGAATAACAGATTATAGATATCCAAAAGGTATTGTTTAGCATTTGCTGGAAGATTTATAAGGAATGCATAAGGTATTTCGTCAGGTCCTGGGCTAGAATTTTTAACGTCCTGAAGTGCTTCATTTAGTTCATTTATACTTAGTGATGAGTTTAGTGGATGATTGTTATTGGTAATGATTATTTCTTGTTCTGAGTTTCTTTTATGTTCAATAAATATAGGGTCATACATAGAGTCATTGCTGTATGTTTGAAACGAAACTGCTAAGGCATTTGTTATTTGTGCTTCATCAGTTATTTTATTTCCATTTATATTCAGAGAGTTTATCTTGTAAGTATATGGAATACCTTTAATTCTGCGGATCTTGTTCCACACTTCAGATGTGGGGGTATCTTCGGTAATTGAGGATACATATTGTTTCCATGACTCACGCTTGTTCTTTTTGATTATATATCTCGCCTTAGCTCTATGTTTTTTAAAATTAACTAAGTTCTCTTCTGTATGGTGTTTTTTTAATACATTGAAGGCATGTTTACTAAGTTTCAGTGCATCTTGACATTCAGCATTCCACCAAGGGACCGTCTGTTTACGTTTTGGCCTGCTTGGTATTATAACTATTTTTTTTTACAAAATTTAAAGATTATGCAAAAAAAAGAAAAATTTATATTTTGTCGATAAAATATTAAATAAGCATCTCATCTTTATAATCTTTATAAGTTTGATCAATTTATCATGATTAATTTGGTTATTATTGCGATCGTTAGTTGTTAATTCACAATTGAATTGTTGCTGAAATATTCGTTAAATTTTCACCGGCTTCTGGAATTACAATCTATACCAAGAAAGATTTGATATCACTAAGTTATTTAATTATTGATTAATAATTACTTACCTAAAACTTTATTTGAAAATTAGAGTTTTTGTTGGGAAAACCCGCATTTTCCGAGGAAAATTTTCGTCGGAATAAATCGTGAAAAACATATCTCTATGCATAATTTAATTGTGGTGAATTTTTATTTGAGTGTTTTTGTTGTAAATTTAAAATCTTCGGAGTTATAGAGCAATAATTGAAAAAAAACACGATTTTAGGGCGCCATTTTGTTTATAAAAAAATTAGCACACTATCTGCGGACTTTGCATACCTATATTATTAATATATAGGATCTTATAATTCGATTCCAGCAACAAAATTGCTGGTAAATAACTTTTCCATGAATTTTGCTAATTAGCCCAGAATAAAATACGATTGAATGAAAGAACAAATATTTCGATATTTTCTTCGGTGATTAATTTCAACGTTTCTGGGCATATTCCTTCTGGACCTGGGCTCTTATTTGTTTTGAGTTGATTAATTGTATTTATAATTTCAGATTTTAGAATTGCTTATCCTTCGTTGTTATTTTAAAATTTTGGTTCTTCTCGTATGTCATGAAAAAAAATTTTAATATAGTTTTCCCATTCTTTCAGTTTATGCTCCGTTGATTCTAGCAGTTTGCCATCCGTGTTCAGCATGGTGAGAAAAGTTGTTCGCTTGGTAATTGATGTAAACTCTTTTCCTGTTTATCTAAATTAAAAAACTTTAAAAAGGGGGTAAACCCTGTAGTTGGCTGTATACCTTCAATATAACAACGTGGAATGAAGTAAACACTTCTGTTGTATGTAGGCATATATGAATTTATAAAAAAATCCTTAAAATTTATCCACAAATGAGTGGAAGTACAAAACGTTTTCGATCAGACTGACCATCATCAGTGTAAACGTCCAGTGTACAAGTAATTGTAACTAGCCACTTCAATAGGTACAAAAACCTCTAAAATACATTATTGTTACATTCTATATTAAAAAGTGGTCGATATTAAGTCGATGTCTTAAGATTTAAAGATCACATGTGGAATGTATTACATCCTTTATTTCATCCTTTATTTCAAAGGATGAAATACATTCACATGTGACATCTTAAGACATCGACTTAATGTCGACCACTTTTTAATATAGAATTTAACAATAATGTATTTTAGAGGTTTTTATACCTATTAAAGTGGCTAGTTACAATTATTTGTACACTGGACGTTTACACTGATGATGGTCAGTGTGACCGAAAACGTTTTGTACTTCCACTCCTTCGTGGATAAATCTTAAGGATTTTTTAATAAATTCATATATGCCTACATACAACAGAAGTGTTTACTTCATTCCACGTCGTTAAATTAAAAAAAATCGTTCCTAAAAATTTCAAATAATTAGTAGTTGTCGGCGTACTACTGCCCTATTAAATGGCATAATTAGCATTTCTATAGTTTAATTCATTTCCTCATACTTATATAAAAACTTGCCAGTGGTGTACAAATAATCTCCTTGAATGAACATCTTTAACATTATCCCAAAATGGAAACGAACGATATCATTCATGTGTCAAATTAGCAAAATGTAAAATAAAAAGGCCAATAAATGGGCAAAAACAACCATAGTTTGTTCAAAATGCAAGTAGGTATACAGAGTCGGTATTTTCTTATCGATGGTATGCGCATTTATTAAAAGCAACAAAGAGACATGTATTTATTATACATTTAAAACGGGTTAGAAGATGTGGGACGGCCGAACGAGGCGGAACTAGGAAGGGTCACCAAAAAATTTCGGGTCGTAAGTAATGGCTTTGTCAGATATTGTTGCCAAAGTTGGAAATTATCAAAAGAAAATATTAAAATAGAAAAAATAATATATTAAACTTTTTGTAAACAGATATAATAAACAAATTATTTAAAAGAAAAAAACTTAAGTAAAAAAATATTGTTTTCGCCAATTTTAAAAAATGTTAAAACGTTGAATTATATTTCAACGTTTATTTTTTTAAATAAATCCACGAGGAAAAATTTCCTGTAGTTGGCTGTATACCATTACAAAAACATAAAATCCTTTATAAAAGGTATATTTGTTAAAATCCCTATACAGGGCTACATCAAAGACAGAACTAGTTTTCGATCGGTTGACCGATCATCATCAGTGCAATCTTAGAATCTACATGCAAGCCACCAAAGTAAAAATAACAGGGTAAAAACCCTTTACAATTGATCCGTCATCGGAACATATGACAAAGATGTGAATTATAACATGGATGATTAAGATATCCAATGTTTTTCGCCCGAGGTACCAATAAGCTCTATCTGACAAGTTCACATCATGACTGTACGGAAGCAAGTCACTTGCTTGCAAAGGGTTTTTACCCTGTTATTTTTACTTTGGTGGCTTGCATGTAGATTCTAAGATTGCACTGATGATGATCGGTCAACCGATCGAAAACTAGTTCTGTCTTTGATGTAGCCCTGTATAGGGATTTTAACAAATATACCTTTTATAAAGGATTTTATGTTTATTTTTTTATTAGTTTTTTCTTTTAAATAATTTGGTTAGTACCTACACTATTTGTTAACAAAAATTAATATATATGTTTTCTACTTTAATTATGCAAGGTTTTCTGCCCTAGAGACTTTGTAAACACAACTTTTCCGTCATAAGATCAGACAGAAAGACAAATGAGGTGTAAGAGTGAAAGCTCTTAACCCAAGGATGTTATTAAAGTGAGAAACTTGATCGCACTTCCGGTTTGAGCGTTAAAATTGGAAGTACTATTTTAAAGTCGCCGAAATAGTACAAGCGACATATTATTCGACGCGCTGTAGCAAGATGCTTCCGATATTATTAAAGTCGGTCCGTCCGACAAAAAAATAGAATGACAAATGATGTGTCGAATGAGAGCTTATAACCCAAAGATGGCATTAGAAGTAAGAAATTTGACCTCGGACTTCCGTTTATAGAGTTACAACCGGGAGGACGGTTTTAATGACGCCGAATTAATACAAGCAATATATTATTTAACACGCTTTAGCAAGACAAAAACAAATGTATTGTACTATTTCGGTGATTTTAAAACAGTACTTCCGGTTGAAACTGATACCATCTTTGGGTTATAAGATCTAATTTGATACCTTGTCTTCATATTGCTAAAGCGCATCGAATAATATGTCGCTTGTACTATTTCGGCGGCTTTAAAACACTACTTCCAGTTTCAACTCTGCAACCGGAAGTGTGAAGTCCAATTTCTCAGCTTTAATACCATCCTTAATTCGACACCTCATACTTACTACGTGGCGTTACAACCCTTCGTGGGTTTTAGCCCACTCGACAGCATGCCTTCACTCTTCTCTGTCTTAGAAAATCTCTTTCCAGTTCTCCACGCCCGTAGCTTTCAGGTCTCCTGCTATATTATGTCGCTACCGGAGTTGAGTGTTTTAATAACGTAGGAGTTATATTCGATAGACAGACGGACGGACAGACTTGCACAAAGCCGGAAAAATATAATGGTTTTCGTCTTGCTAAAGCGCGTCCAATAATAAGTCGTTTATAATATTTATTGGGAGACTTTAAAATAGTACTTCAAGTTTCAACTCTAAAACTGGAAGTGCAAGGTCAAATTTCTCACGTTAATAAGATAGTTGGGTAATGAGCTTTCATTTGACAGCTTATTTGTCCTGTCTTATCTAATGACGGAAAAGTTGTGTTTACAAAGTCTCTGAGAGAGACAGACAGACATGCGTAATTATCCATCAAAGTAGAAAAAAAAATAATACACTGATGAGCGCGCTAATAACCGGCAAAATAACGCAAAAGATGGAAAACTTAATACGTTGTGAAATAAAAAGAGATGAAACTAGTAGATGTGTAAAATTATCGATAGGAACCTATAAGTTTACATTACACCAGGTACATAGTTTCCCTCCTTTAGACGTCTGTGACAGAAAACATTTAGAATTTTATAACCTGTCATGGTTAGATTTGTTATACTCCTCAGATATGTCTAAAGGTGCGAAACTATCTAATGTTATGTAAATTTATAGGTTCCTATCGATAATTTTACATATCTGTTAGTTTCATCTCTTTTTATTTCACAACGTATTATGCTTTCCATCTTTTGCGTTATTTTGCCGGTTCTTAATAGCGCACTCATTACTGTACCTATATTATTTTTTGTGAACAAATAAGTACATCTACTAAACAAATTATTTAAAAGAAAAATATAAGTAAAAAAATAAACGTTGAATTATAATTCAACGTTTTCACATTTTTTAAAATGGGTGAAAACAATATTTTGTTATTTTTAAGTAATTTGTTTATTATATCTGTTTCCAAGAAGTTAACTATATTACTTTTTCTACTTTAATATTTTCTTTTGATAATTTCCAAATTCGGCAACGCTGTCTGACAAAGCCATACCTACAACGCGAAATTTTTTGGTGACCCTTCCTACTTCGGCCGCCCAATATCTTCTAACCCGTTTTAAATGTATAATAAATGCATGTTTCTTTGTTGCTCTTATTAAAGGAGCATACCATCGATAAGAAAATACCGACTCTGTATATTCGTTAAGCACAGCAAGAAGTCAAAAATATTTCTGTATCCTAGGATGATGCCAATTCCACTGAAGCCGAAGACTCCGGGTAATTTATAAATTCGTATCTTTTAACTGTTCCATTAACGTCTACGAATAATATAAAAGTGTTATTTTTAAATTAGTTTAAATAAAGAAGGACGTTTTTGATTAATTTATATGTGGACATTTATTGACCCTTCTTGGTCTTCGCTGTTTCTACTAAAAGGTTGGTCCTGTGAGGGTTAAGGTTCAGAGTAGACCATAGAGCCTTTCTGATGATCCTGAAAGAAGGCAAAACGTAGGTAAGAGGATGCTGATCATCTCTGAGATGAAATTAAATATAAGCTGCTTTCATTTTGATTTAAAAATAAGCTATTTCTTTTTTTGGATTGCGAGAGGCAAATTTATTTTCCCAACTAATGTAAGTACCAATAAAAATAATGAAATTATTACGCCTGCCTCAAAGTTTTAATTACAATTTAAACTTTTACAAGGCATTACTCACGCATTATTTAAACTTGGCATTAATTATTTTTTAACAGAGTTTCGTTAATTGCCGTCAGATTCGAATAACAAAATTTATTTGGATCGTCAAAAGTGGAAAGTTTTTACCAAAAAAACTCGTAAAGGGAAATAATCGAGAAATGTGCGATTCGTAAAGAAAATGACTGGGGCTTTTTCTCGCAACTTCAAGAGCTGTTGTAACTTTGTGAGACCATTAATAATATAAAGTTTAATTCTGAACTAATATTTTGAACAAGTTTCTGACAACGCCACAACAAAAATTGTAGACGTTGAATATTTGGAAAAGTTTGAATGAGACATAGAGTATAGAGTAAACAACACGTGTGTTATTTAATATTTATGCTTTTTGGTTAATTTGTATTATAGCAGAAATAATTTGTTTTTAATTTGTATTTATATACATATATAAATTTGAGATAAAGATGTGTCCCTAGGTTTTTAAAATAAATAAACTAACATCGGATGTTCTTCTTCTTCTACTTCTTTTTGTATGTAGGCTTTAAAGCCTGTTTCTTCTTTAATAGTAGTCTCCTAAATTGTTTAAATTATCGCACCACCTTTTTTTGGTCTGCCAATGCTTCTTGTCTCGTGCTAATCGTACTATTCTATCCTCTGCCATTCTACTAATGTGTTCGTTCCACTTCTGTTTCAGTTTGGCCACACATCCATTTATGTCTTCTACATTGCATAATCTTCTGTTGTTTGCGCTTCTCTCCTTATCCAACAAACTTTTCCCTGATATTCGGTGAAGCATTATCATCTCTGTTGTTTCTAGTAGTTGTCTTGTTTTAGATGTATCAGGTCTTGTCTCCGCCGTGTATGTCAATATAGGTCTAATTGCTGCTTTATAGATTCTTGCTTTTGTGTTTGTCTTAGGTATTTGTTCGTCCAGATTATGTCATTAAGAGATCCCGCCGCTTTACTTGCTTTTAAGCTTTGTTGTCGTAATTCCTCTTTAACATCTCCGTAACTGGTTTTATCTATTCCCAGATATTTAAACCTTGCTTTCTGCTTTTTTATTTTCCCATCAATTTCGATTTTACATCGTAGTGGGTATTTAGATGTTGTCATACATTTGGTTTTTTTTGCTGATATGCCTCTGCCTGGGGGTTATGCCCGCGACGACTGGGTGCATTTGGTAGCTCAGAAGTCGCGTTGACGCTCACAGCCGGTCCCAAATCCGGATAACAGAGAAGGCTTGGTGGGCCAGGTTAGCATCCTAGCCATTGTAAAAGAAAACAAGGCTCAAAGAACCGATGTAAAGCCTCGGAACCCGACTGAACCTAAGATGAAGAACCACGCAAAGAAAAGGAAAATATCGAATGCTAAACTATTTTAATAAAGAGATATGCCAACAATTAGGTACAGTCAAAATTAAATTAACTGCCAGAGGATGCTAAGAAATAGTTTGTTGTCACCCAGAATATGTATGTCTCATTATTTAAATACTATCGTTTTCATTCATATTGTAAAGCGGGCTCCACACTTTCGGCGAAGTTACTTCGCCAAAGTTGACATAAGTCCGAAATACCCCTCTACATACTCGTTCTACTTCGCGAGGAAGTGCGATACCGACAAACAGCGGTGCGATACCGACAAAGATCCCTTTGACTCGGATGCGCCAGACCGACAGAGAACGGAAGTAGGACGAAGTAAGGCAAAGTTGCACAAGGTGGCCGTCTACACTCTCGTACTTGTTGAACCTCGATCGACTTCGGCGACAATGTGGAGCTCAAATAACAATTTCTGTATTTACCTAGTGTTGATAACCCCTACTTATATATTCATTGAGCCTTTGTCAGAACGTGGTGATAATGGTATATCCTATCCTAATCTGGAATATTGTATGGTTACTGTCTCCATTGGCTAGACTCCTGTGCCAGACGGACGGTTTCATGTAGGATTTTTCATAATAGAGTCTTCATTTGAGCCGCTCATCGTAATGGAGGTTTGGTCTTGGCTCTGTGGCTGAAGTAATTTAGGTATGCTTGGATTCATTTTTTAATAGCCTGTATTGTATATGCTGCTCTTCCAGAATTAACAAGTTGGTTCTGTGTTTTTAAAATATGGTATTTAACACGACTATAAATATAGAGTAGATAACAAGTTATAACCATTTTTACATAGATATCGCTATAAAGTAAACACACTATATATAAATCAGGAGAAAACAAATAAGTGGGTATTCATTTTACATAGTAAGGTAAACAATATGTTCTAGTTTTGAAATCAACTTTAACATAAATAACTGAAAAATATTCGTCTGCAGGATGAACTAGAGAAGGAAAGTACGATTTTCTAATATTTTTTTAACATTACTCATATTTTATTTTTCAGAGGAATATGTTTATTATACTATTTCATTATTAAGAAGTATTCACCGTACCTAAACTCATTACTTTCCAAGATATTTTTAGATTTCTCCAAAGTACCCCGCACAAACCTTATGGCAATTAGGTCCCAGTGGATTTAGTTCATACTTTGGAAAAATACTCTTTGAAGCATCCTGATAAAAAGTTCTTATGGGCACGTCTCGATGGTACGGAGGATTCGCAAGATATAGAGGCACAAACTCAGAAAATTATAAGATTTACCGGGTATTCCAATTCCTGAGTTACTGGTTATTTGGCAACATGTAGAAGTATGGATTAAATAAAAGTACTAGTAGTCTAGGATTTTTTCGTGGCTATCCAATGGAGACCTTTACTTTGACCTTGATCTTCAACGGACATCATCGTCTAGAGATTCGCGGATTTTCAGCATTAAATTGATATAAACAGATTACTCATGGGGTTTTGGGATCGCTTAACACGAATATGCCATCAGAATTGACCTCCGGAGGACGTGGTGACCAGGGCCACTGCAAGAGACGTCATCTTCTAGAGTTTCGATGGTTTTCGGCATTTAATTAATGCAAATGAATGACTGAAGCGTTTTTTGAGGTCGCTAAACACGAATATGCCACCAGAACCGACTCCCGGAGCAACTGGTTTCCAAGGTCAATGAAAGAGGCTCCTGGAGTTTCGAGGATCTTTGGTACTACATTGATGCAAATGGATTACTTAGAGCTTTTTGGAGTTGCTGAATACGAATACCCCATCAGAACAGACATCGGAGTACTTGATGCTTAAGGCACGTCATGCTTTGGAGATTCAAGAGCTTTCGGTACTAAATTAATGTAAACTGATTACTCACAGGTTTTTGGGGCTGCCGAACGTCAATACGCTATCAGATTCGACCCACGGAGCACCTGGTGCCTAAGGCAGTTCTTCTTCTGGAGTTTCGACAGGTTTCGTCATTAAATTGATGCAGATGGGTATTACTCATGAATTCTTGGGGCTGCTGAACAAGAATACGCCATCAGAACAGACACCGCGGTACCTGGTGCACCTGGTGCCTAAGGCACTTCATCTTCTGGGGTTTCGAGAGTTTTCGGTACCTACTAAATTGATGCAAGCGGATTACTCTTGTGTTTTTGGGGTTGCTGAACACGAATATGACTTAAAAAAAAGACTCTGGAGTATTTAGTGACCACGAAGAATAACACTATCAAAGTAGAATATAGTAAATCGATTTTAAAATAAATGAAGGAGAAACATTGTCAGATATAAATTGGGTTTATAGTTATAAATATGTAATTAAAACAACTGAATATCACAACATAGTTATTTTAATAAAAATGTACAAATAGCAAAAAAAATTTTCACCGATTTGTACGCTTTCTTTGAACAGCAACTCAGGAAACCTTCGAGTACTCGGTGTGTAGCAATCCGTTTGCATAAATTTAGTACCGAAAAGTCTCGAAACTCCAGAAGATGACGTGCCTTAAGCGATAGGTGCGCCAGTGTCTGTTCGCATGGCATATTCGTGTTCAGCAACTGTGATTTGTGGGTCGGATCTGATAGTGTTTGCATTTTCAGCAACCCCAAAAACCTATAACTAATCCGTTTGCATTAATGTATTACCGAAGACCCTTGAAACTCCTGGAGCCCCTTTCAGTGACCTTGGAAACCAGGTGCTCCAGGAGTCGGTTCTGGTGGCATATTCGTATTTAGTGACCTCCAAAAACCCTCCAGTAATTCATTTGCATCAATTGAATGCCGAAAATCATCGAAACTCTAGAAGATGACGTCCCTTGCAGTGGCCCTGGCCACCACGTTCTCCAGAGGTTAATTCTGATGGCATATTCGTGTTAGCGATCCCAAAAACCCATGAGTAACCTGTTTACTTATATCAATTTAATGCCGAAAACCCTCGAAACTCTAGAAGATGAAGTCCGTTGAAGGTCAAGATCAAAGTAAATGTCGCCATTGTATAGCCAGGAAAAAAATCCTAGACTACTAGTACTTTTCTTTGATCCAAACTTCTACATGTTGCCAGATAACCAGTAACTCAGGGAATTTCAATACCCAGTAAATCTTATATTTTTCCGAGTTTGTGCCTCTATATCTCGAAAATCCTCCATACGATCGAGTTGTGCCCATGAGAACTTTTCATCACAATGCTTCAAAAAGTATTTTTCCAAAATATGAACTAAATCAACTGGGATCTTATTTCCATAAGGTTTGTGCAGGTTACTTTCGGGAATACCGTTAAATTATATAAGTAAGTAAAAATATTTCATTACAATCAGTGACTTTAAATCAAAGACTTGAGAAAAAGCTGACTCTTTATTCGTCCAAGTATAGTCTATATTGTAGAAATTTTTTGCCCTATAGTATTTTCAAAAGGATATTCGTATTTGTATTTTAATACTTTTTTCATTTGTGCTACAAAAGTAAATCAGAATAACATATTATGTCAACTAAACCCCTTAGTAGATCTTGCTCAAGATCTACTGACACAAACATGAATTTATTTAGTATTCAATTCTAAAAAATGTAGTGGTAATCCTATCCTACAACCGAAAGGACCAACTTATGATATCATAAATATTGCCATAGAATCGGCATTTTATTTTGAATATTTACACAAATAATAATAGGTTAACACAAAAATATACAAAAAAGTTAAAATATCGAAAACCTTGGACTTTTGTAAATACTTTCTTTCAGGGACATATATGAAGGACTGAATAAAAACTGCGTAACAAAAATAAGCTTTTATGTAACAAAAAATTGGTAGTTTTTTTGTACATCAATCGTTCGAAAGTTTCGTGTTACAAAACAACAAAAGCCTTCACAGTTTTATTATATTCTCCAAGTTGCTATTAGTCAAGGATGTATCGTCGCCCCCCGTTAGTGAAATTATTCCGATTCGATTTTTTTCACAAACTTACTCAAAAAGAGGTCCTTAAAACAAATCCACAGGGTGATGGGAGGTGCTGCGGTCGGAAAATAAACAATTTTTCTTAAACAAATTATAAAAATCAATTTTCAATTTTTTCACTTCGTACAATTTTTTTTAGATCCTTGGGTACTTATGAACAAACAGGTCTCTTGTGATTTTTCTCTAAAATTGATTGTTGTAGAGTTATACGCGATTTAACATTTGAGAAATGCGAAAATGACCGTTTTCAAGGCTTAATAACTCATAACTCAATCAAAAATTATTACTATGAAAGTTAGAAAGCTACAAAATCAAAGTTTAAAGCCCCCCTACAAGAGCCTGAAAAAAATGTTGTCATTATTTTATTACTAAGCTGATATTTTTAATTATTAACATTGAGCGCTAGGAGCGTATTGAGTCGGCCGTCAATGTGAGTGTGAGTGAGTTTCACTATTGGACGGCCGGAATGGTGCATCTCTTGTGCACTCACCATTGCCGGCCGCCTAATACGCGCTTAGCGCTCATTGTTGATAATACAAAATAACCGCTTAGTAATACAATAATGACACAAATTTCAAATTTATTCAGGATCTTGTAGGTGGGACTTTGATTTGGTCACTTCCTGACTTTCATAATAATAAGTTTAAACCGAGTTTTAAGCCTTGAAAATGGCTATTTTCGCGTTTTCAAGCTTTCAATTGCATATAACTCGACAACAATCAATTAAAAAAAATCACAAGAGACATTTTTGCTCAGAATGACCCAGATGATCTAAATAAAGTTCGTGAAAGAGTGAAAAAATTATTTTTTTGGATTTGTTAAAAAAAATTGTTTAAACAATTTTTCGACCAATTGGCACCCTGTGGATTTGTTATTACCTCTTTTTGAGTAAATTTGTCCAAAAAAAAATCGATTCGGAATAACTTACATCGATTCGGAATAACTTACCTAACGGGGGCGACGATACAGCCTGGACTATTCACAGTTTTATTATATTCTCCAAGTTGCTATCGAATTTTAAGTTGTTTGTACGATCTCTATATCTCGCATTTATTTGTTGTTTATTCTTATCGCGTGATCGTACTTTTGGTAGTAAATGTTGAATTACTTGTAGGTTCATTTAACATATTTGTTAGTATAGCCATAATTGGTATTTAAGTGCCTTTTTCAAATAAAAAATTGTAACTTTAATGTCTCAATAAAAATTAATTTCTGGTTAAAATTAGCGAATAATATAGAAATAATTAAAATAAAATCAATGGGAAAATCCCAATGTTTGGGAAATCCCAACTGCTTCTTCTTAACTTGCCCTAATAAGCCCCTTGACGTTGGCGATTAACATGGCGAAACTGTCTCTGTCTCGATCTATTCTAAATAGGGTTTCTGCTTTCTTCATTTCCGTCAACTTAAGGATATTCTTCAACCAAGAGGCCTGCTTTCTAAAAATTCCTCTGCGTCCTTTGATTTTACCCATCATAATAAGTTGAAGAATATTATACCGGTCTCCCCTTACTCCGTGTTCAAAATACGCCATCTTTCTATATTTGATGTTATCAAGCAGCTCGCGGGCAGCATTTACTCTCTTAAGGACTGCCACATTTTTGTCAGCATAGCCGTCCATGGTATTTTCAGTATACGTCTGTGCAGCCACATTCCAAAGGCCTTCAAACGATTAATGGTGGATATTTTTAATGTGCATGCTTCGACACCATACAAGAGGACTGACCAAATGGAACATTTTAATCATGCGCTTTCGAAGTTGAAGTTGCAAGTTATCATTACAGAAGAATGACCTCATTTTTAAAAATGTCGTACAATGTCTCAATTCTACATTTTATCTCTTTATCTTGTTCTAGTTGTTCAGTAATATGGCAACCAAGATATTTTAAACTGGGTACTCTTTGAATTATATGACCATCAGCATATAACCCTGAATCTTGATGGGCCAAACGGCTAAATTCCATGTACTTTGTTTTTGAACAGTTTATGTTTAGGCCAAACTCTCTTCCCAAAGTCTCAATGGCATTTAAAAGATGTTGTAATCCATTCATATCATCACTCAAAATAACTGTATCGTCTGCATATCTGATTGTATTTATCAGAATTCCATTAACTTTCACACCCCATTCCAAATTATTCAGCGCTTCCTTAAATATTCTATCTGAATATAAATTGAATACCAGTGGGGACAGTATACAACCCTGTCTGACACCTCTTTGTATTTTGCATATTTCTGTTGATTTTCCATTTATGCAAACTGTCGCTGTTTGACGCCAGTATAATTTTTTCTATGATTCGTACATCTTGACTATCAACTCCTTTATCCTTTAATATTTTAATTAATTTGTGATGTTGTACTAGATCAAAGGCCTTCTCATAGTCAATAAATACAGCAAAGACGTCTCTTTTTATCTCGGCATTTCTGCAATAATACATTTAGTGCAAAGAGTGCGTCCCGGGTTCCCAGTCCATTTCTAAAATCAAATTGTGTTTCGTCCTGGTCTTCTTCACATTTATCTCTGATTCTACTGTGGATGATACGTAGAAAGATTCTCAAAGTATGGCTCAGAAGGCTAATCATTCTATAATAGCTACAGTTTTTCGGACGTTGTTTTTTTTGGTAGGTTATGACTCCGGACTTTAACCAATCTTCAGGGATATCACCAGTCTAATAAACATCATTGAAAAGTTTGACTAGTATTCCAATATTTTCCTCATTTATGAGCTTTAACATTTCTGTAGGTATGTTGTCAGGACTAACGGCTTTCTTGTTTTTCAATAATTGGAAAAAATCCACTCTTTCTAAATACAACAAATTGTTATTGTATAAACAAGTCCCTAAACTGATATGGACATATGAAACACAGCTATGGGACTGTACAAAAGATGTATCATCCAAATTATACAACGATATCAGAAGAAAGTGTTAAGGAACATCGTAAACGCACCCTATTACTTCAGAAACTGGGACAAAGTTTGTCAAAATCGTGAACAAGGGACAACGCTAATCAGACAAGGAGACTTAACCCGGGAACAATCGCGCTCTTTTCTGTCACGTAATCGGTCGCGCGTGAGCTTTTGTCTAACAACACGAATTTACAACAAACCTTTATGTTACAGTATTTTTATTTACTTGCAATGTTAGAAATATTATTTCTAATAATAGTAATATTAAAAATGTCATAGTAATGTTAGAAATATTATTTCTAACATTTATAGCTAATTTTTTCTCACCAAAGCCATAAATTCCAAAAAAAAAAGAAGAAAAAAAAGAGAAAAAAAAGTGGAAAGTTATGTTGCAAAACCTCGCAATTTTTTTGTCGAGCATCGATTTGTACAAAAATTTGGTATTAGGCTCATTTTACCCTTTAGTTCATTTTCTATATTGAACCGATGTACGCTTTTGGATTTTTAAGTGTGAAAACTACCCCTAAAAAACTACTTGTAAAAAATTATAAAATAACATTTTAAACTTTAATATTGTCAACATTTGGTTCTTATTAGTTACATAATGGCTGCTTTATGTTTTAAGATATACTATCATAATATTTCAACCCTTAAAGCCACCCTTGTTGGAGCTATATATAAAAATTTACTTATCCTAAAAGAATAATTTCGGCTTGCATCGATTTACATAAAAATTTGGGATTAGGATCATCTCACCCTGTACTTCGTATTCTATAACATGCTCAAGGGCGTCGATTATTTTTAGGGGTGTACACTACCCCTTATTGTCAAAAATTATTAAAAACATTGTAAATTTTAATATGGGTAAAATTTGGTTTTGATTGGCTAAAAATAATGATTGTTTTATACTTTAGCTTTATACTATATCATAATATTTCTACCCTTAAAAACCACCCTCAAGAATATTACAATTTTTATAAGTAGATAATCTAATAGATCTATACAGAAAAAAAGTAGAATTAAAAAATTACAAAAACATTTCTTTACACAAAAACAAGAATTAACAAATATGTAGAAGTACAAATACAAATAGTTTTTAAGTCATCTTCCAGTATACGAACCAGTTCTGTGGTATTTACATGCATTGAAAATTTTCCATAAGCGGACTATTGGAATATTTCGAAAAAAAAATCGCTTTATAGCTCATTCATTTTTTGCGATAATAAGTTTTTCCAAAATAGATTTTGTAGAATTTTTGGAGAGCTATAAGCCTGTGTAAATTAAATTCTGTTAGATTTCTTAGTTTTTAATTGCGGTGGGTTTAAAGGACTCGAATAAGAGGGTGTTTGCTCGTAAATAGAAGTTTTAAACAGCTATATCTTGCAAACAATTCACTTTAATGAAAATCTATGTACAATATAATTTTAGTTATTAAGAAAACTACAATTTAGTCATCTATTATTTTTTTCAAATATCCAGTATTTTAGATATTTTAAAGTAATAGGTGAAAAATAAGAAATTGCAAAAAATCTTTTTTCCTTTAAACTCCAATTGTTCTAAAATTAGGCCTTTTAAATAGGTCAAACTTCTTAAGTGTATTGACAATACAAATATACAAGGAATTGCAGAAAGGTAAAGATCAATTGCTTGGCCTAACTTTGAGTGACAGAATACGAAATGATGAGTAACGGCGAAGAACTGGAGTGGAAGACATCATAAAGCGCATTACGAAGTTGAAGTGGAAATGGTCAGGACACGTCGCAAGACAGAGAGACGACAGATGGGCAAGGAAGGTCTTAGAGTGGCGGCCAAGGGCGGACAAACGAAGTCGTGGAAGACCACCTACCAGATGGACTGACGATGAGAATAGCGACAAACTGGATTGCAGCTGCCCAGGACAGAGAAGGGTGGAGATATCTTGAGGAGGCCTATGTCCGACAGTGGACAAACTTGGCTGTGTGATGATGATGAAAGACCAATTTTTAATTAGGAGGGTAGTTAGGGGGTTATTTTCAATGATTTTTTCGTAGAGATAAGAAGGTACCGACCTTTTTTTGATCATAAGTCGCTCTATTTTTCTATTAAAAATTTTTTATTATTATTCTTTGAAAGGTTTAATTGTATAATTAAAAAAAGATAATTTAGGTTTTCCTCGAAAAATGCAAAGTTTTCCCGTTATTTGGCGTTGAATATTTCAAATTATGCATTTGACGAGAAAAGCTAACCTTTAACATGCCGTATCTCGGTTTGTATTGATATTAAAGATATTATAGAAAAACAATTTAGTTTGTATTACTAAAAGATACAATTTTGTTATCTACAGTTTTTTATTAAATGCATATTTTTCGAGGTATTCTCAAAAAACCCTCTAAAAAGTCGACGATTTTTTCGATGAAAAACTGTTACTTTCAAGCGCGAATAACTCAAAAAATATTAGTTTTACCAACGGTTTTACGAAGAAAATGTAAAAAACATTTTTATCTTAGAATCACATTTTACATCGATTTACATGGTTAAAATGTAATAAAAAATTGCCACTCTCGAGATGGGGTGGCAACCACCCCCAAGGTTTTAGCGTATAGCGGCATGATATGAAAAATGATCCTTGGACTATTCCCTACCTTCTGTGAAAATTTCAAGTAAATCCATGCTGGATGAAAAAATTGCGAGCTAAAATGCTTCATTTCCTCGACTATTAACCTTAAACGCCCAACCTTTTATAGGTTCCATGTACGCCCAAGGGTGGGTAAAAAATGTCAACCTCGAAAATAGCTAATATATTTATTGAGAGTTGTTGGAAATGGATTAAACTTAATAATCTTATGCTTAATAAACAGAGCATCTTCTAAAATATTAATATAAACAATTTACAAACCTTAAACAAAATTACAATGTATATCAAAATTAACATACCAGTAAAAGCCAGTAAATCAGATTTGTCGATTTTCTCCACATTCTTCCTTTCAGCCTCTTCATTGGCGGATAATTATGTGGATTATGTAGTTCTACGTCGATAATTATATGGATTATGTTCCTACCAACGAGAAATTAAATAGAAACCTTTAGTAACAACTTTTACTAAGTGTGTACTTTTTATGCCCACACCCATATTTAACTCAAGATATTACTTTTATTTTCAAAAATATCGGTAGAACCAATTTAACATTCGATAAAAGGCTGTCTTTTTAAAAATAAGTAATTTTTGTAAAATTTTTAAACACGTAATAAATATGTTACAAGGGAATACGCATTAGGTGGACATTTTTTACCCACCCTTGGGCGTTTAGGGGTTAATGCGATAAGTTAAATAATAAGTGAAAAAGCAGAGCAAAGTGCGGCTAAAGTGTACTCGATAGTTAGTGGTGTTAAGAAAAGTCTCCCGTAGTGTTAAATTGAGATAGAACTAACTTGCTTATTGATCGTAGTAATGATCAGATAGCAATAATCATAAGACTCCTGCTACAGCTTTACTAAATGAAAAAGAAATGGCTTTGTTGCACTAATGGCGGCAAATTCAAAACTAGCGTGAATTTTGGAACACCCAATATTTTACATCAAATTCCCCTTTCGAAGTTCTGAACTACTATCTAGCTGTTTTTGTCAATACTTTCGTTCATCCAGCGACACAATTAAATGCAATGCGGAATAATCCAGAAGCGCTTTTATATTTCATTCAACTTCCTTTTAACCGTTCTAAAATCTCGATTGACTTTAGATATCTAAGAAAGTGAAATAAAAAGTAATTTTATCCCGGAAATCAAGTTTAATCGCCTTCGATTCGTTCTCATTGCCGCTTTTATGGATTCGATTCAAAAACTTTATTGAAACTCATTAAAATTGTTCATTCTTCGAAATATTAGCGGTCCCCTGGGGCTGACATATATAGAGTAAAATCTAATTGAAGTGGACCATTTTAAATCTCGATGTTATCTGAAAAAAAGTTTTTAGTTCGTTGACACGTATCTATTTGGTTTCCTTGTAGAAGTTTTTTTTAGTATGGTCCTGATTGACTGATATTGATATTATTATTTAATGTTTATTTTTCAACCAGGAGAAGTAAACTAAAAAGACAGATTCACACCAGGGCCGGATTTAAGGGAGGGCAGGCTGGGCAGCTGCCCGGGGCCCCCATATTCCGGGGGCCCCCACAAAATCACAAACATAAAAAATTCACATAAAATAATTTTGTTTTATGCGAACATAATTATGTATATCAAAAATAATTTCTTATTTATCGTTATCTTGAGTTGGCACTACGCCACTGAGTATAATAACTAATAACATTGATCAAGACATTGATTACTCCACATTTACAAAGTTTGAATAATAATTACAATAATTTATTTGTCTTCAAAATCATATTTTACATCATGCATATTTTTTAAATACCCTTTTTGCATGGATTGCAAAATACTCAAAACATAATCAAGTGGAATTCAGTCTTTTTTGTTGAGTCATTATTTGGTTACGAGTTTAACCTTAAATTATCCCATTGACAAAAATTGTGGCATAAGCAAATCTGAAAATCTGGCACTAAACCACTCATTTGTTTTGTGACTTTGTGCTACTTGCAGGAAGAATAATAATTGTCAGCTGTAATACTATTTACGATAATCTAGTAAAACAGCAATATTACTCACCACTCACCTGTTTGTATTATTTCGTACTGTTACCCCTGTTGAAAAAGGTAAGTTTTTACTTTATTTTTGTGATAGCCTAGAAGTTTCCTATCTAGTATTTGGAGGGTTGGGGACTTTTAAAATATAAAAATTAAAATAAAGTCATGCTACTCATACAAACATGGTCAGGCCAGGCCGGAAAATATTTAAGTTGTACATTGGATTGTTAACTGTTAAATAATTGGGATACAAGTTTAAATGCTAATTTCTAAAATCATTCAAAAGGTACGTATTAAATACAATTGTGCTGTGTGCTCGCATTGTTACTGGTACCTTATAATAGTCCATTGACTCACGGTTTTTTCTGAAAATTTTAAAGAACTGCTTGAATTGACATGAAATTTGGCATACACATAAATAATAACATGTCAAAGAAGAAAAGTGAATTTTGCCGATTGGTGCTTTTGCCCTGGAGATGAGTTTCACCCCTCCTCGGGTATGAAAAATAAGTTCAAAATAAGTCCGGAAATGGATAAACTGACGAATTCTGAGCAACTTTTTTTCTATAGCATTTTTTCACTAAGTTAATACTTATGTAGTGTTATTATTTTAGTTATTCATCATCATCAGTAGCTCGACAATCATTTTCGGTCCTGGCTTGTTTTAGGATTTTCCGCCATTCTGTTTTGTTCCTTGCTTTGTTTTTTCATTTCATAATCTTAAGTGTTTTCAGATCTTGCTCCACTTGTTCCATGTATCTAAGTTTTGGTCTTCCCTTTGACCTTCTCCCTACTGGTGTCTGCCTCATTATATATTTTGGTGTTTCAGTCTTCAACATCCGTTCAACATGGCCCATCCAGTGCAGACGTCTGATCTTTATGAATGTTATGACGTCGGGTTCGTTGTATGCTGCGTAAGGGGGTTGATTCTCTGGTATCCGTTTGATACAGTATAATTCCATCATATATAGTGGTTCTCTGTTTTTTTTTAAACTTTTCTTTGAAGAAGTCTGTTATTATTTCAGTTATTTGCAGTAAATTTGCGAGTAAATATGTTCATTTTTCAACAAAAAAAAACACGTTTTTAGACGGTTTTTTGTAAATGACTAAAAAAGTATGTATTCTATCGAAAAAACATTCTTATCAAAAATATAAGTGTAGCTTATGAATAAGTGAAAAAAATGGTGTATGTATGAATTCTAGAGAGCAAGTCCAGCCTCGCTGTCTCTAACTACAGTGAAGAGTGATCATTCTCAAAACTAAAGTTACTTAAAAATCGCCTTTGGTCTATGATGGGCCAAGAGCGTTTCATCTCTCTATAATGAGCATTAAACACGATGTCTTAAAGGAACTAAATAGATATGTCAGATATAATTAAGAAATTTTCGATTCAAAAATCTAAAGAATACCCAGACTTTAACCATACATTTTACAATATTTATTTTTAATATTTTACGGTAACAAGTTACACCTCTTTTATTTTTTATTATTTAAAAACATATTTATAAATGTAGCTCAACATTTTTTTTTAATTTTTAAAAGGGAAAACTCTATACTTGGTTGTATACCATAGTAGTCTAAGAGCTGGGAGCGGATTTTGTGCGTGATAAGTAATATGGAAAAACTATATGGGGATATGTTGAACTAGTTGTGTACATTACTCTCCACTAACTAATTTAAATCTCCAGGGGCGGAACGCTGCGTGGCCGACAAAGGGGTGGGGGAAGGGTTGAATATTAAAATTATAATTGGGTTTTTGTGACGTTCCTGATCGAAATAGTGCACCAAAATTTGGGATTAAGTAGACCATGACATAACTAAGTAAAATCCCCAGAGCCGGAAAAGAGATTGGGGGACGAGGGTAGTTATAGGAGGTTAAAGTCGCGGTTTTTATTATTTTTTTTGTTACGCTTATGATCGAGATAGTGCACCAAAATTTGGGAATTAGTAGGTCATGACGTAACTAATTTTAATCTCCAGGGGCGGAACGCTGCGTGGCCGACAATGGGGTGGGGGAGGGGTGAATATAAAAATTATAATTGAGTTTTTGTGACGTTCCTGATCGAGATAGTGCACCAAAATTTGGGAATAAGTAGACCATGACATAACTAAGTTAAATCCTTAGAGCCGGAAACCAGAGTGGGGGACGAGGGTAGTTATAAGGGGTCAAAGTCGCGGTTTTTTCTATTTTTTTTTTCTGACGCTGATGATCGAGATAGTGCACCAAAATTTGGGGATAACTAGTTCATGACGTAACTAAGTAAAATCTCTATGGGCGAACGCTGCGTGTCCGACAAAGGGGTGGGGCTGCAGGGGTGAATATATAAATTATAAGTGGTTTTTTGTGACATTTGTGATCGAGTTGGTGCCCCAAAATTTGGGAATAATTAGATTATGGCATAACTAAGTAAAATCTCCAGGGGCGGAACACTGTGTGGGGGACAAATGGGTGGGGGCAGAGGTGAATGTAAAAATTATAGGGGTTTTTTTGTGACGTTCGTGATGGATATGTTACGCAAAAATTTGGCAATAGTAGATCATGACATAACTAACTAAAATCTCCAGGGGCGGAACGCTGCTTGGGTATAAAGGGGTGGTGGGTACGGTTGAATATACAAATATAGGGGTTTTTGTGACCTTCGTTAACGAGATAGTGTACCAAAATTTGGGAATAAGTAGATCATGAAAAAACTAAATAAAATCTCCAGGGGGCGGACAAGGGTGAATACGCAAAATTTTTGGGTGATGCTCGTCAACGAGAATATGTCCGTAACTTGCACAATTCATTTATTGTAGAATCAAAATCCAAAAGAGCGGACAGCTAGGTGGGGTCAGCTAGTTTTGTTAAAAACGGTGTCACAATATTTTCATAAATAATGTAGAGAAAAACTAAATTTTTTTATATTTTTCAAAATAACATTATAACATTGATTTATGCAAATAATTATAATTATTGTTCTCGAAAATTTATTATTAATTGATAAAAACAATGGTGAAATTAGAAAAAATTCATGGTTTTTCATTGGAAAATGTAATTTTATTTACATCTACAAGTACTAAGAGGCTACATCAGTGTGTAATTAATATTAATTCGAGCTAAAGTTTTGCCGCACTGTTTTTCGAAAGTTTTGCGAACCTTTGGCAACAGTGCCTCGGAAGTAGGTGACACTATCAAAGACGAAAGTACAATATTGTAATTAGTCATTGTGATAACGGTGACTATTTCTCTATGTTGCTAAATGTTGTCAGTTAAGTTCAATTTCTTGTTATAGATAAACGATTTTAGTATGTAGTTCCAATGTGACACAAAATCTAGGCATGGAATAAAAAGTTTATTCGAAGATAGTGTAATTTTTTGTTTTTCTTTTATTTAATTATACTTAGAGTAATTTCCACATACTAACATATTTTTCAAATTGTTCTGTGTACCGCTATTCTTTAATATAGTACGTATATGTGTGTCAAATAACCCGACAAAATATTCAAAACAAAAGCTGCAATCTTGGAAGGCGTTTTTCGTCTTGATGACGCGCTGATGTAGCCTTTTAACATATATAAAAATTTACTTAAAGATATACTTTATACAATACATATAAATTACATTAGTCATCATCACCGCTAATATTATTATCATCAGACTCGTTATTATCATCATTTTCATCACTTTCACACTCAAAATCATCCATCTCATTTTCAGACTCATCATCCCCTATAACAATATCTCGAATAGATTCTGGCAACTGTGGGCCTTTAAACCAATTAAATTTATAGGAATTATCATCAGCCAGTTTCCATTCATAATCAGTAGGAATGAGTACTGTTGGAACTGATTTATGAGCATTTAGCCAAATATTTGTTATATATTGTGCTCTTAAAAAGTGCTCATATAATTCAACTTTACAAGGTGGGAAACTTGTGGCATCAAAGTTTTTTAGTTTTTTCTTACAAAATGGTTCATCGACATCATTCATCTTATATTGACGGTTAAATAATTTATATCGCATAGAATTCACATCCCGATCAACAATCTTTTTTGTGGGAGCTAAACCATATAGTTGACAAATAAAAGTTTCTATAACTCTAAAAACCTCATCTGGATCTTGATCAATATTTCCAAGGGAATAAAATGCTTTTTGGTATCTTTCTGACTTAACTAATACATTGAATGGCCTTTTTTTCCCTTTTCTATATAAACTAGGGTTATAATCGCAACCTGTTAGGGCGTGAAAACCTGCTAAAGCTTTGCATAATATTTCGCCATACTGTTTATAAATTTGACAAACATCAATGAACTTTTTTTTTCCTGCTACTCCACTTTCAATCCAAATTTTTGAGTTACTTTTTAAATTATGCATATTGCTTAATAAAATTATGAGTATATCAGTATCTGAGCATTTTACTGTAATATTGGAATCTTTTTGAATTTGACAAATGTGAAAAACAATTTTGGTGTCAGCCTCTTCGTGGGCAGGACAGCTGAAATGAGGTACCACAACTTTTTCAACATTCCCAACAGCATTAACTAAAAATGTATGGCATTCGTAGAAATTAACGACAAGTTTTTTTTGTCCAATAAAGGGTGCTACCTCATTTTTTCCCCAAAATGTTAAGAAAAAGTTCACCAATGCTTCTTTGAATTTATTATTACGCAATTCTTTCAAGAAATCTACAGGACGTTTTTGATTTGGACCTGTAATATTGAAACTGCGCTCAGCTTCATTGTTACCCCTTAAATTTCTTTCATAATTTTTGATTGAAGGCTTAAAGTATTGATCAAAGATTAAATGAATTTCTAAAGCAGTAGTATTGGTTATTTTTTTTTTAAATTTTTTGGCTATGTTACCAAATGTTTGGGGTATGTCGACAAGGCAATGAAGAATATAAAAACCGTCGATTACGTCAATCTCAGAACAGGAAGGTATTGTACCATTTGAGATATGTAGACACTCAACTAACAAAGATTTTTTGGTCTTGCAAATTGTTCCATCCATTTGGCACATAGACATTGGAACCGGTGTTATTGGATAGGTCAGAGCTTTTTCTACATCTGTATTATTAGTTAACGATATGCAAAGTAACCGACCAAACAAGTCTCTTTGAAGTCTAACTTCATGCACCTTGTTGTTTACAATAATTTTCTTTTTTACATGAGCTGATGCAAAATTCAAATCTTATTTTTTGCAATAGGTTGTTCAAATCGGCTTTCAGATGTTGCACACTCCTTAATAAAAGTTTCTCTCAAATTTTTACCATTTAGTTCGATATTTAAAAGAAAATCTCTTACGTCACATGTTGTTGCTTTTCCGGTTGCTATATTGAATAAACTTTTATGGTCTATTTCAGTGTGTTTGAAGGGATTCATGTTTTCGTTAATAGTTCTTATAGAAGCTTTAACTTGCTTGTTTGATATAATTATTTTACTTTTTTCCAAATCAGAAGTTACATCTTGACATTTTTTTAAACCTGTAAAATCTAACACGTGAGAAACGATTGTTGTACGAATGCAACTACTTTTAGCCCAACGCTGTCTAGCTGATATAGAATTAGTAAAATGTGTTACTCCAGTTAAACGACGTGCAGCATCAGCATTTACTGTCTGTTCTAACGTTAAGTCAACGGGTATTCTCGAAAAAATATTTTTTGTTCTTTTAATGCCAAACATTCCCTTGTCGAATTCTACAGCAAGTTTTGGATGGGTTTTATCTAAATTTAATAAGTTATCATGATATTTACAAAGCCAGCGGGAATAATTTTGATGATTGAACAGAAAAAAGATGTCATTTAATTTTGGAATTATATATTTATATGTATCAAAATCTCCGGTACGAATACTGCGCGAAAAAATTAAATAATTTTGTATTAAGTTCATTAAAATTATATAAAATTGAGCGGTATAGCCATGGTCACCAGCCACAGTTTTCTCCTTGTACGCTATGTATTTTTTAATAAGTTTGGATAAATCTTCATTCTCAAAAGTAAGGGGAGATACCTTTTCAATAAAAATTGTATCAAGCAACTCACGAATGGAATCATCAATTGTTATTTCATTATCTGTCAGAAACTGATCAAAATGCAACATATGGAACGTAAGATATAGTATAGGGTATAAACGCTTACATCTATTAAAATGTTTTCCAGAGATAAAGCCGTTCACTGAGCCACTAGCTAAAAGTTCTGCTTCAACCATCAAAGTAGTAAGCCCACATTCGTCTATAAATTTTCCTATAGCGTGAAAATATGCCATCATAATGTGAAAATCGCCCAAGCGAATGAAAACGTTGTCAAATAAAGGTTTTTCAATATTTTGTATTTGCAAAGCCATTTTAGCAATAGCTAAAGCATAGGAGACTTGCATGTAATTTTGCTTGCACTCTGAAGCTATTTGTTGAGCTTGTCTTAATGTTAAGTATACGACAGATTGATTTGTTGGAGAAAGATTTATGGGTGTTAAATAACTTACTCTTTGCTGGGTACTATCATCACTAATAATTTTGCTATTAAAACCAACCCATAAAGGTGTATTTGGTATTTCAAGAAAATGAGATAATAACCATAAAAAGTCAATTTTTTTCATGTAGTTGGCATTACTAGAAGTAATATTCCGTAATGGACTTTCTAGTGGTAACAAGGTATCTTTGAAAATCAGAGCTTTGTTATAATTTTGAATTTCAGGAGCAATTGCATCAAAAGTTCTTCGCCTCTTACACAAAGGAGATAAATTTCCTTTATTTGCCGCAGAATTCATCTCATGGCCTTCCTCGATATTTTGGTACAAAATTCCAACAGTATCGTGCAATGTATCTTTCCCATTAAGAGTTTCTACATACCTATCATAATTATCAAACGCTATACCCGTGCAATAGTCTGGTAATAAAACTGTATTTAAAGGACATATCACTGACTTATCATTTGCATAAAAAGTAGCTTCCGTTTCTAGTTCTTCAATAGTGTGATAACTACAACAATGACCATATCTATTACATATGTCAACTACTTTACGACTACTAGTTATGCTTTTTAAAGTCATACCTAATGTTATATGTTTAGAAGTTTTAATTTTACCGTCAGAAGCAGCATAGATTATATCGCAGGCTATAGAATAAATTTTTCTCATACAATTTTCGCTTTTAAGCCTTCTTGAATCATTATTAGTTATTATACATCGTAAAAGACTAATCAAATTCTCGGGAATGTCATCTATATCGCACTCACCGGCAATCAGGTGACTTGTCTCTAATTTTCTAGGCAGACGTTTTTTGTTAATAGATAAAATAGATTTTCTAACCCTAGTGCCGACGCGAGTTTGTTCTTCCAAATCGGTAATTTCGCCAAAAGTGCTCTCATTTATGTTACAACTCATTCGAGAAGCTATAAGTTTTTTCTTGAAAATTGTTATAATTTGTATCTGATTACCAAACCGGTTAATAAATTTATCTAACAAATGATGTTGAAAAAAATTACTGTCAAAGTCAACTTGATTTTCTTTTGCAAGATTACTTAATATTGTTAAATACTTATCCGTCAACACTTTCAAAGAATAAGAATTTTTGTTTTCAATTACATTAATTTCAACGTAATCACATATTTTTTCAAATGCTTTTTTGTGCAGATCTCTCACGTCATGCCATACTGTTCGCTCATTAGTAGGTCCATTAAATTGATAAACATACACTTGCTTACATTGAAAATGATAATAATAATACGAGCCTATAGAACTAATATTGTTAAGCATTAGAGTATCATTTAATCCTTTCGCAACATTAGTAATAGTATTAAGAAGTGACTGGTCTGATGACTTATGTAATGGTACACGATGACATTTTTTACTCCTCTTTCTTCTTTTATCGCAAAACAAGCGTCCCTCGTCTTCTTCGATATGACTTTCCGTTGCATGTTCGGTTGTTGTAAAGTCGATTGATGAATCTATTAATGAATAAAAAAAAAATAAGTAATAATTGTTACAAATTTACTCAATTTGCACGGAAAAAATGATATACTATACCTACTATGAAACATCCGCCAGGTCAATAGATTTCAAAATAATTGTTTTAAACGAATACTTAAAAAAATTAAATGGTTTGGAATTTTGTTCAAACAATTATTCCGTAGGTCTAACAGAAATTATATTTTTTCTAAAAATTATAAATTTATGTACCTACAGCTTCGGTCACTGTTTTATTTACACCTTCATTTTTACATGTATTTTAAATAATTTTTCGAGTTATTTATTTACCTTTTATTAATTTTAATCAACCTATTCTGGGTTTGCTACTGGTACCTAATTAATGTCACTTTGACGTAAAAATCTCGTGTAAACGAGACAAAAATTCAAAAAACCAGCTATTAATCTTATGAAAAAGTGTAAACTCTGCAATGGCAGCAGTTATACAATTCTCAAGACAAGCCTTATTTTTTTTAATTAATTTGGATCTCAAATAATCAATCAACTATATTGAAAGTATAATTGATTTCGATACTGTGTATATTGCAGTAGGTACATATTGCATATATATTATCCAATAATTGCTTACCGGTATTTAAATTTTCCTCTGAAGATCCAGTTTTATTGTTGTAAGCTTCTACAATGGCCTTGTCAATCGATGTAAAAAACTTTTTACAATTACCATGATGACCACTTACATTATTCACCGAATCCGGCAAAATAATTTCTTGATATTTGAGTTTACACGCTTTTCTAATATCCAATATATCTCTGCAATATTTTAAAGAATCTTCATTGAACAAAATAATTCTATCATTTTCGTTACAAGCAATTTTTAGAACACACGAAGCAATAACGTTTTCATCCATTTTTGAATACAACAATACAACCGTTCACTCAAAAATCACAGGCGTTACATAGGCGTTACATGCAAGGATATCAAATATCGTTATTTGGATATCAAATTCAACGCTCCAAGAGATTCGTGTCGGAACTAACCCAAGCGGATGATGACGCAGGAAATTCAAAATTTAATTTCGGTAGGAAATTTTAAATATAGCTTTAACTATTTAAATATAATGTTGTCCAGTTGGAATTTTTTTTAAATTGGTAAATTTTTAGGAAAAATAACCCCCACCTAGCTCTGTGCCCTTCTGGATTTTGATCATAGACATTTAAATTAATCAATTGTGCAAATTGCAGACATATTCTCGAGGACGATCATCACAAAAGTTTTGCATATTGACCCCTTTGGTCCCCCATGCAGCATTACGTCTCTAGAGATTTTGCTAAGTTACGTCATGATTTACTTATTCCCAAATTTTGGTGCACTATCCCGATCACGAACGCCACAAAAACCTCTTATAAATTTAATACACACTCCTGCCCTTACCCCTTTGTTCCCCACACAGCGTTCCGCCCGTATATATTTTGTTTAGCTACGTCATGACCTATTTATTCCCAAATGTTGGTGCACTATTTCTATCAAGAACGTCACAAAAAACTCCTTATAATTTATATATTCACCCCTGCCCCTGCCCCTACCCCATTGTCCACAAAAGCAGCATTCTGCACCTGGGTATTTTACTTAGTTACGTCATGAACTAGTTATTCCAAAATTTTGGTACATTATCTCGATTATAAGCGTCAGAAAAAAATAGTAAAAGCCGCGAATTTGATCCTTTATAACTACTCTCGTCCCCCCTCTAGTTTCCGGCTCTGGGGATTTTACTTAGTAATGTGATGGTCTACTTATTCCAAATTTTAGTGCACTCTCTCGATCAGGAACGTCACAAAAAACCCCTTATAATTTTTATATTCACCCCTGTCTCCACCCCTTTGTCGGCCCCGCAGCGTTCCGCCCCTGGAGATTTTAATTAGTTACGTCATGACCTACTTATTCCCAAATTTTGGTGCACTATCTCTATCAAGAGCGTCACAAAAAAAATAATAAAAACCGGGACTTTGACCCCTTATATCTACCCTCGGCCCCAACTCTGGTTTCCGGCCGTTGGGGAAAGTAGTGTACACAACTAGTTTAACATATCCCCATATAGTTTTTCCATATTACTTATCACGCACAAAATCCGCTTCTATCTCTCCGACTATAGTTATAACAACAATTTTTTAATGATAGGAGGTAGGGTCCCACACCAATTCTGCTAAGGGGCCCCCACACCAATTCTGCCCAGGGGCCCCCACTGCCTTAAATCCGGCTCTGATTCACACCCAAGAAATATCACCAACTACATCTTCATTTTTGGTTGATCATATCGGCTTTAGACGGTAATCCATACATAATATATTACACTAATACGTCATTATAGAGTTCTAAAAACAAGTGTTTTTTATAAAAAAGTAGACTAAATATTTAAAAATTTAAGGAATAACGCTGAAAACACAAAAAATCGCCGATATAACTTAATTAAAAAAAAATAAATAAAAACGGTATCTTATAAAAGGTATATTTAAAATCCCTAAAAAGGGCTGTATTACAACAAAACGTTTTCGGAATCAATATTCCATCATCAGTGTTATCACCTAAAATAAGTATAACTCCATAAGTAAAACCAACGTGAGGTTAAATTTTGACAAAGGTAAAATTGTGAATAGATAGTTATACTCACAGGTTTACATGCTTTAAGCCACCAATGTACGGGTAAAAACCCTTTAATTGATATTACACATTTGGAGTTACATTATGTTATCTGATTTTGAACATGTTAAAAATATTTCCAGATTAACCCCTGGCATCACATGACATCAATCATATTGGTTGGGAAATTGTAGGTAGAACCTTACATGGCAGAGTTTAGGTGACAACTGACCGGAATGGCCCTCTGAAGTATGTCAGCACTAGACTGACACCGTACCTTGACAGAATGTAATAATATGTGTAGTTACTTCAGCCAAAAAATTTAAATTTTATGTTAATATTTAAAAGAGTAGTGAAAAAATTTTTTGGGATAAAAATAATTGATCTACCCTAAACAAGTATGATGGATAAAGGGTAAAAATTATAGAATCAAACAGAAGTGAATTAATACTTTCTTTAGGGTAGGCAATTATCATTACATAGTATTGAAAATTATAGATTGTAAATACAGACGTATTTCTTAAATTTCTTAAGACGTTAGTTACGCTGATGTTATAAGCTTAATATTTGGTGTAATTTATTAATAGAAGGATCCAACAAAATAGGGTGATATATTTAGTTTAGCTGAAGAAATATGTATTACTAGATGTGAATGTAAATAAGAAAAGTAGTAATGAGGAGACCGAGAAATCGGTCTTTGGTTATAATAAATAATAACTTAATTACCCTATAAAATGCCAATAATGTCAAAATTTCATGAATGTCATTAGTGTCAAAATTTCAAAACAGTGGAGTAAACTTGCCTGAGATTGGACCAATTACAAACAAGCATTACGGTGCGGTAAATTTGAATTACTCCTCTTGATTTAAAAACAAACCATAGAGCTGCCAGTAAAAAAAGTTCCCTTTGCCGCTGAGATAGAGTGCGACATGGTGGGAGAAATCTGGCAACACTGCATTACACATCTACTATCCCTCTTTCTTATTTCACCACTTTCGCCTCGGTGCATTGCTCACTGTCGGGCCAGCAGCCTTCGAAGACGTAGGTCCGGAAATCCATGCAAAATGGATCCATGTGAAATTCATGCAAAATGGATTTCACCTATTGACATTTATCGTCAAGTAATGGAAGTTTATGGGTAAAAGTGCATATCAGTTCAACATGTTCGCAAATGGTCATAAAAGATCGAAAGGAAGCGGAGCAAAAGGCCGCCAGGTTCATCGTCAATTTCCTTTCAGCCTTCACTGGATTCTCTTCATGGGACCTCCAACTACGAAGGCAACTAGGTGCGTATACAGAGGGGGCTCAAGGGGGCTATGGAACCCCCTATTGTATTTAGTTACGTTATAAGTATTTTTTTTATTATTTCTTATTTTTTTCTATCCACTCTAAAATTCAAGCGATCTGTAGAGCACTAAATACACACCTCAACCACTTGGAAAAAATTGAAAGAAGCCATAAAATCCAATAAACGCAGCCTCCTCTGAAAAATAAACTGAAGGCGCATTTGTTTGGGTACCGATCGAACCATAAACAACGGATATATTTTTCTCAAGTCAAAGAATATCAAAATTATATTTTAAAGTACAAATACGTCAAACTGTGTATTAACCTTATCTCATGAACAGTTACGTTGCAAATTTGCGACACAATAAAGATATAAAAACTTAAGTTTACTAGATATTCCAGGCGTACCCATTGACAGTAGAAAGGTTAATCTTAACACCTACAGTTGTTAAAGAGCGGCCAGTGGGATTAATAGTCGTTAATTGTGATTGCTAGCGGTGAATGATAGTGAATATGTCCATACGAAATATTTTATTTTTATATTTTTAATTTTAAAAATATATTTTAAATAATTGATACAATAAACTTAAATATTTTATACACGACAAATTTCTATTGCACTTATCACAATTACCATCAATAACTAACCAACAACTAAAAATTGCCTTGGAAATATCAATGGCCTTGGCGAATGTAAAATGTAAATCATGCGATTCCCACTGTAAATCACTGAAAATCCCAAAAACCAAATAAAAACACTGTATATCCCGTATTTACAGTATTTATACTTGGGGATATGGATATAATGTGTTTTAAATTGATGAAGTGAAGATGGAATGTGATGTAATGTGTTTCATACCAATGTTAAATTGTGGTTCTACTAATTTTTTATTTTTTTCTTCCTTGGTAATTGGTAGATAGAAACACCCTAAATCCAAAAATGCAATAAAAGTGATTTTGAAAAAAAATGGGTATACAGTGTCTCTACTTGGGGCAGCGGATTTGGTCTTACATTTAATTAACTTTCAAAAACTAATACCAAATTCTGACTTGAATATGTTTTAACTAAAATTAATATTAATAATACATAGATATACAATAAGTAATACTAAAATATAAAATATGTACTAACTCGATATATTATTGACTTACTAATTGTGGTATTTTCTATCTATTGTAGGATGCCGTTCTGGGATCTAAAAAACTAGATATAAAACTAGATATAAAAAATAGATATAAAACCCAATTTGGGCGTCGAAAGGTTAATAAAATAAAAAACGTTAATTGCATTAGGATGCCCCAAGAAAAAAGCTTCGGAATTATATGATAATATGCATAATATATTTTCTTGAGTTATTTTGTCCTATACGATACAGTGCATATACCTTTTATATAATGTCAGATAAACAGGTTAGTTAAGATATAAGACTAATTGAAAGAAAAACTAATAAAGATAAATGCGTTAGTCAATTCATGATCTTTTGAGATACTAGCGTAAATGTTTTTATCATGCCTATTCTTTACCTGTCAAATCAACGCGTGTTTCCCGCGAAATCTATTCTCTCCTCTCTGAATACCTCCCTTTCGCATTGTGCGCTAGTTCTTGTTATAAGAACCCTACATACAATCGAGAATGCAATTTTAAGACGTCTCATTGTATACTAAGCAGATTTTAGTATCATCTCTCAGTAAATTAAACGTGCTCACTGAGTCAATTAATTACAAACATTATTAGTTGATAATTGTGTGATGGAACTGTCTACAGCATGTATGTTATCTCTTCGTTGGCACTCGCAAGTAACGGGGTCAAATGCGATAATAGGAGCATTGTCTTGGCAACCTTCTTAGTATTTGGATGTAAGAAAT
The DNA here is from genome assembly GCF_917563875.1 of Diabrotica virgifera virgifera. Classification (NCBI taxonomy): domain Eukaryota; kingdom Metazoa; phylum Arthropoda; class Insecta; order Coleoptera; family Chrysomelidae; genus Diabrotica; species Diabrotica virgifera. The sequence continues at coordinate 31,185,001 of NC_065447.1, forward strand.
GTGCCAAAATTTGGGTAAATAATATATTAGTTCCTCAACCAAATTTTCATTAAAAAATAACACATATTTAAAGGTAATTTTTGCCGAATTTATTTTATGCGGCTTTTATAGTAATATTTAGCCATAAAAATGTAGACCAGTAAGGATCTGTTTTTAGGTGGATGTGAGAGGTGGCATTTAGATTTTTGCGGATAAAGTTAGGTGATAACTTCGTTATAATAATTGATTTATGCTCCTTCTCAAATATGCCCGGAACATTAATAAAAAAAATAAAATATTTAAAAATTTCAAAAAATTTCGTTTTTTTTTCTAATTTTCTTGCTTATGACTTTAAAACGATTCATTTTGGAACAAAGTCGTATAGGAATAAAACAAAGATAATTAAATTTTATATCAGATACGATTGGTTAAGAATGTCTTAATTTATCACCCTTGCTGCAAAATAGCAATAAATATAAAATAAGGGGGCAAAACAAGCCTGTCTTTATTAAATGATTTTTCATCACTTAGGTTACACTTGGAACCTTCCTAATTCGCTTAGAAAATTTTTGTAATATGCTAAAACCGTACACCAAATTTCATTAAAATTGACTTACTAGATTTTGAATAATAACTTTGCAATCTAAACTTTTTTTAAAAAATTAAAATTTTTTAAAATCTTTCACAACAAAAACTAGAACATATCTACAAAGATTTGTCAATTTTTTTACATATAAAGAAGTACTCCACCTATCTAATGTACTTTACAGAATTGAAATCGGATTGTTTAAGCAGCCTCAGCAATGTTTTAAATTTATAAACATTTTTTTGGCTTATGAACAAATTAGTCCTGTGGCCAGGAGGGGGTGCTACGGGCTCCTTTATTTAGATGGACTTACCCAAGATTTTTATGTATTTTTTGACCAGCAGAACACGATTTTTTGGGTAACAGTTGATCCGGATGTCGATAAGATTGTTATTAACAAAGAACTTGAGGAATTGCATAACATTGATTTTTCGCAAAATAAAACATTTTCGTGTATTTCTTGGGTAATTCTAAGCAAAAAATGTTCTTACAAGTTTTTTCGTAGGATGCATAGTTTTCGAGATAAACGCAGTAGAACTTTCAAAAATTCGAAAAATTGCAATTTTTGAACGCGAATAAATTTTAATTAAAAAATAAAATAGCAATTCTGCTGACAGCATTTGAAAGTTTAAGTCAAAATATACCGGTTTTAATTATTTGCACTGCTAAAAATTAATTTTTTTATTATTAAACAAAGGTATTTGTTTATAAGCCAAAAAATTGTTTATAAGTTTAAAACATTGCTGAGGCCCCTTAAATAATCCGATTTTAATTCTGTAAAGTATATTAGATAGGTAGAGCACCTCTTTATATGTATAAAAATTAGACAACTTCTAAATGGTCTACTTTTTGTTCAGAAAGATTTTAAAAAATTTGACCTTTTTTAAAAACATTTAGACTGCAAATTTATTATGCAAAATCTGCTAGGTCGATTTTAATAAAATTTGGTACACGGTTTAAGTGTGTTACAAAGAATTTCCTAAGTGAATTACTAAGTTTCTAAGTGCCACCAAAGTGGTTAAAAACATTGAATAACAACAGGCGTATTTTGCCCCCTTATTTTGTATTTATTGCTATATTGCAGAAAAGGTAATAGGTTAAGACATTTTTGACCAGTCCTATATCATACAAAATTCAATTATCTTTATTTTATTTTTGTACGACTTTGTTCCAAAACGAATCGTTTTAAAGTTATAAGCAAAGAAAGCAGAAAAAAATCGACGTTTTTCGAAATTTTTAAATATTTTAATTTTTTTATTAATGTTCCGGGCATATTTGAGAAGGAGCATAAGTCAATTATTATTACTGAATGTGTCACCTAACTTTATCTGCAAAAATCTGAATGCCACCTTTCATATCCAAAAATAGACGTTTTTTTCACAGATCCTTACTGGTCTAATGGTAAATAAACGAAATGAATGATGTAACATGGATAGGGGTTGGCAACACGGTAGTCAAAAGTTAAACAAATATTTTATTTGTCGTTTGCAAAAAAATTAATTTCTGAGGGTTACCTATAAAAGGAAATAATTTATCGTAAAAAAGCCAGTGAACAAAATAAGGTAATAAATTAAGGAGAGTGACAAGAAAAATCTTTAAAATCGGTAAAATAGCATAGGGATACCGTCAAGGACTTAAACAAAATATTTTTACATTTAATGGTAATTAAAAGACAGCACAAAAAACATGTTTTAAAGTTGGGTTATGGCAGGGTGCAAGCACCCATTCGTCAGTTAGTACCTAGGTACTATTGTTTCGATTTATTCTATGCTTCGATAGACAATATATTTTTCTTACTTCCAGATCTATCAAATTACAATATTCATCTTTTAAATTACCTCATTGATAACAATGTGTTATCACCTTCAAGCAAACGTAAATATTAATCCTCACTTAACCCTTTTGGTTGAATCTAAATGCAAGCTGATTCATGTTCCGAAGTTTGTGCACTATCTACATTACACAACGACATAAACCCACTGACTCTGGCTATCTGAAAATATATTATTTCGCTATATTTTATTATATCGCAGCTAGTGGAATTCCCGATATAATCGTGTAAACCCTATATAAAAGGATTAGGGTAAGTTTATTGGAATGTATTTTATGGCATAAAAAGCTGGCCGAGGTAATGGGAAATCACAAGATATAAAATTGTTAGTTTAAATGTTATCTAACCATTAATATACATAAGTTTTTTACAATAAAATAGATAAAATAGTAACTATATTATGGAAGATCGACAATAACACAGCTGTATAGAAACGCAGTAAAAATTGAGGTTATTCCAATATTTTATTTATTGAATAAAAATGTGTAGGTTTCTCCAATTGTTTCTTATTTACCAGACGTTTATATTAAATAATATAAAGTAATATCTGGGAAGAAAGACTCTTAGTCAGAGAACAAAGATGAAATTATATAAGACCTTAATAAGAGCTGTTGTTACAAATGAGGTGGAAACAACTATGATTAACAAGAAAGACGAAGGTAGCCGTCTGCAACAAAGCAAAATAATGAGAACAATACTGGTCCACAATGTAACAAGAGGGGGGAAACCAAGAATGAAAACAGATGCAGATATTGAAGAAGAATTAAAGAGAGAAAATATAGTCAGATACATAAAATCTCTTCGCTTAGAATGAATAGGACATATACATAGACGCCCACAATCAAATATGTTAAGAAGGATGACTAACTGGACACCACTATGACCCAGGTGAAGAAGAAGACGTAGAAAAAGATGGCTGGATAGTGTAGAAGAAGACATAAAGGCAATGAATATGAAAGACTGGAAAATTCGGCGCAAGGACAGGAAAACTGGAAAAGTGTCACAACAGCAGCAAAGACACAGAGTAAGCTATAGGTAAATGAGAGAGGAGTAATCCACCTTACCCAAGAATAGGATTTTGAACGCCATGGCGTCAGCTCTAATATCTATAGACTGTAATACTTAATGAATGAAATTAATATCTGGGAATATTTGTTTGAGAAAATTGAGCTTAAGAAAATTGAGTAAAAACAATATTCTAAAATATGAGAAAAAAATTAAAAATTCGAATATTACTTCCACTTCCACACAATGTCAAAATAAATAGATATTTGATACAATTAAAAATATTTCACAAGGATAAAAATTATTTTGGGGCCAGCGTAGCTCAGGCAGTAGTATGCTTGACTCGAGTGCTGGTAGGCCGGGGTTCAAATCCCACCGCCCGGCAAGAACAACTTGACATTTTTAAAATGTCTATAAGACCCAGGTCGACTCAGCCTGAATAAAATGAGTACCTTGGGTTTACCAGGGGTAATAATAGGCGGTTGAAGCGTAGCACTGACCCTGGTACCTTCCTTGTATACTGTAGGCCCTAGATATAGCAGACTACCCTGCTATAATCCCAAAACCGCGCCAGCGTTATAAAACGGGAGACTATTATTTTAAAATAGTTATTTATGAAACAGTTCGTGAAGTATGCTTTTTGCGAACGCACGCGATTTTTAGAGCACGAGAGACAACGGAGCGAGTGCTATAAATCGCGTAAGTTCGCAAAAAGTACTTCACGCACAGTTTCATACAATATTTTATCTACGATAAACAAATAAAAAAAGCTGTAACTCTTCATCACTGAAATTCATTTCTATTCTACAATTTTTAGAACTTTGACATTTAAAAATTCTAACTACTTTCAAACCACAAAACTGTCAAATCTTTTGTTGTAATTTATTGCTCACATATTATCATCACCATGACAACGCAAAAGTAAGGATTGTCACCATGACAACGCGAAAGTTAAAACCAGTGCGAAAAAGTAAATCCCATTTAAAATACATTGTTACTTCACGCACACTTTAAATCCTTCACGCACTGCTATCTATAATGACAGTTTTCACAAACTAAAAACTTACATACATAATATGACATAGAATCGATATAGTTATTTTCCTAACAAGTGCAGAAAGTCATTCTTTTCCGCACGCGACTGCAGTTTGCCGAACGACGCGAAGCGGGAGTTCGGCAAGCAGTCGAGTGCGGAAAAGAGACTTTCTGCAAGAGTTAGGAAAAATATTTTTTCTAAGAGTCTTTAAAAAATTACCAAAATTAATTTAATTGATATGAAAATACATACACAAATTAATTCTTTGAGAAGGTTGTCAAAACCAAACTTTCAATATAATTAGTAAAGACTGGATTATATGCAAAATGCATATGCATATATATGCTGCATATTTCTCATGTTTTTCATAAATGCATATGCCTTGCATATTTGGAGATTTAAGAGCATATAAATGCATATTTTGATGGGAATTTACTCTACCCCATTTAAAAATAAGGTATATATTAGTAACATCAACATCCATTAAAATAAAATGTGAAAGTAAATATTTTGCTGTTAAGCTCCTTTGTTGTTGTACCCATAAACATAATGGGCGTTATTTATAGCTGCAGGTATCATTATCCGGATATTTAAGATTTATAGACTTCTCAGAATTTACAAATTACCTAAGTAAATACCGATTATATTTTGAATAACATTACAAATATTACCTGTACTTTCTGCTGGTGTCGGCCAACTATGAATTATTCTGGGAAAACCAACCAAAACGAAATTTTAAGGCAGCGTTGCCAATTTAGCTTATTTTATGCTAGATTTGGCATATTTTTGTGTTGTTTAGCTTATTTATTTCTTGTTTAGCATATAGCATATTTTCTAGCATATTAAATAATATAAAAATTATTTAGTAAAAATCGAAAATCTTCTAATTCAGAACAAATTTTTATGTTGGCCTTACAATTACTAAAACAACTTAGGAACTCTCTCACAGGAACTTGAAACTGATATCAGTGAGTCAAATCTGATTCCTAACAAAAAATGTTTAACCATTCACACATACACACCTACATCAGCAAATCCCTTCGCCTTCAATAATGTTTATATTAGTACTTATGTCTGTGGACCATGAGATTACTATTAACTACAGGATCATGTTTCAGCATTTTTTAAAACAAATAATTTATCTGTACTGGGTTATGCTTGCTATAGGGATTTTTTATTAGTTGATAATGGAATACCTACTGTTGAACTGATCATTCCATCATTCTTGTGAGGTTTGGCAAATACTATATTGGTCGAGTTGGCAACACTGTTTTAAGGGTAGGATAGATTATTTTATTTTATGAATGGTTAGTCTTAAATCAATCGCCGATTATTCAACTTTTGTGATTGCAAGTTATTGACTATACTGTGTAAAAAAATCATTTTATTATTATTGTGAAAATGCCTAAAGTAGCAAGGGAAAAATCAAGTCTTCTCAGAAGTTGGATTGGAAGTAACAATCATCTAAAAGTTATCGACAGTGAAAGTATGTTTTGCACCATTTGTGATAAAAAGGTAAGTTCTCCACTTCAATAGATTTTTAAACTTATCAAACTTCTTTGCACATCTATGTGTCTGTCTATTCTAAAATGACAAACCGTCCCATTTCTTCAAAAACTGTTTTTTAAAGTTCGCAACGGTTTGGCTTATACAGAGCGAGGTGTTGAGAGTGGCCCACCCTGTATACTACGGTACACTGACTGTACTTTATTGTTTGACGATTTCAATTTCACTTTGAGAAATAAAAAAAAATTGGGGGAGGTTTAAAAAGTTTGATCATTTTAATGTAGGTATCTATTTACGAAAACATCTAAAACATCATTATCATTATATTCCAGATTCCATGTCAAAAGAAATTCCAAGTAGTTCAACACATAAAAACTTCACTTCACCAAACTAAGCTATCAAAAAATGATAATAAACCTCGCCAGCAGATTCTACAGAACAGTTTGCAGATTCAGAATACGTCAGTTAGGCAAGAAACCTTTGCAAAGGATTTATGCCATTTTTTTTTGAACTGCAATATCCCTCTGCACAAGTTAGAACATAAATCGTGTCAAAACTTTTTAAAAACTTATTGCAAGATTAAAGATAAACCAGCTCAAATACCAAGTTCTTCAACTCTTCGGAAAAAATATGTCAGTGCATGTTACAAAGATGTGATGACGAGTATTAAAAATCAGTTAAAAGCCGAATATCTTTGGATTTCCGTCGACGAAACAACGGATACAAAGGGTCGACAAATTGCGAATCTAATTGTTGGAGTTCTTAACGACTCTGGCGATTTTAAAAACTCATACTTAATTAGTGTAAAATGTTTGGAAAAAACAAACTATGCTACAATAGCTAGATTTGTTAACGAATCCCTAACAAATTTTTTTTTACCTGATCAAGTACCATTTGAAAAAATATTATTAATGCTTAGTGATGCCGCCTCATATATGATGAAAGCTGCATCCAATCTTAAAATCTTTTTCCCTAATTTAATTCACTGTACATGTTTGGCGCACGGCCTAAACAGAGTTGCAGAGAAAGTTAGAATTGAATTTCCCAATGTAAACACCTTAATAAATAATGTAAAAAAAGTATTTCTGAAAGCACCACTACGTGTACAGGTATATAGGGAGATGCTTCCCGATATTCCTTTACCACCAGAACCAGTATTAACCAGATGGGGAACTTGGCTTAAAAGTGCTATATTTTTATCTGAACACTACGACGACATCAAAAGCGTTATTTCAAGTTTTGATCCGACTTGTACCGCTATTGATAACTGTCAAAATATTTTTAAAGAAAAGTCTATTAAAAATCAATTGTTGTATATAAAATCGAATTTCGATATCATTGAAAGTTCAATTACAAAATTAGAGGCTCAAAATTTATGTCTTCACAATAGTATGTCTATTGTTGATTCGGTTAAACAGAAAATAACAAATCTGAATGGGGAAATTGGAGTAAAAATTAAAGATAAACTTGATGACGTTTTAAACAAAAATGAGGGTTTCACTTTATTGCGTTCAATAAATAATATAATCAATTTTGGAAACTTCGATGAAAATATTAATATGGATCCGTCTCTAATAGCAAAGTTTAAATATGCCCCAATTACATCTTGTGACGTTGAGAGATCTTTTTCTGCCTATAAACAAATATTAACAGATAGAAGACATAATATTAGTTTAGAAAATATGAATCAATATATGATTATTTATTGTAACAATAAAAATATGTAAATTTGTTTTATTGTACTCTTTTTATAATATTAGTTTAGAAAATATGAATCAATATTGTAACAATAAAAATATGTACATTTATTTTATTGTACTCTTATTTATCTTGTGGTCAAAATAAAATATTTTGCCGTTTTATTTGTCACAAAACCTGAAGTTAAAAAAATATATTAAGAAATAATAATACAATTTGGTTTAAATTCAAACCTATTTATTTATTTTTATTATTTTTTATTTATTTATGTATTTAACGTAAACCATAAAATTATTCATATAAAAATAAGTGCATATATAAATGCATATTTGCATGTTAATTGTGCATATTCAGCTTGTTTTAAAATGCATATTGCATGCATATTTTAGACATTTTTTAGTGCATATTTTCCAGTCTCTAATAATTAGTTAGCATGAGGACGATCTTGGTTTCCATGATGATTCAAAACGACTGTTATTGTCTACCGATTTGACTTTCGAATATAATGTCAAAATAATTTTATTTCATCGAATTGTCGCGTTAATTTCATTAAAAGAGGAACACAATAAGATATATTTGAAATAAATTAGTAAATAACATCTAAATATTAGTTTATTACATGTATTATAATTACTTTAAGACCATATTAACATATCTAAATTAACATGCGTGCGGAAAAGTAAAAACCGCGTGCCGAAAAGTAACACGCGTGCGGAAAAGTAACACGCATGCGGAAAAGTGAAACTTTCTAAACTAAAATGCGTGCGCGAAAGTAGACATTTTTGCACGCTCGTAGAAAAAATTATTTTATTTACTCTATGTCATATTATGTATAAGTTTTTAGTTTGTGAAAACTGTCATTATAGATAGCAGTGTGTGAAGGGTTTAAAGTGTGCGTGAAGTAACAATGTATTTTAATTGGGATTTACTTTTTCGCACTGTTTTTGAAGAAATTTGAAGAAGATATTAGTGAAACACAAATGGGCTTCAGGAACGGCCTTGGTACGAGGGAAGCGCTCTTTGGTGTGGGCGTACTATTTCAACGGTGTTTCGATATCAATCAGGATGTATACGTCTGCTTTATAGACTTTGAGAAGGCCTTCGATAGAGTCCGACACGACCGACTGAGACAACTTCTAGTCGAAAAGAACATTGATGAAAAAGATATTAGAATAATAACTAATTTGTATTGGAATCAAACAGCACGAGTCAAGGTAGATGATGAAATGACTGAGGAGATCAAAATATGTAGAGGAGTAAGACAGGGGTGTATTCTGTCTCCTCTTTTCTTTAATTTTTTATAGCGAAGTCATATTTAAAGAAGCTCTGTCGGACGTTAGTTGTGGTGTAGTGATCAACGGAAATACAATCAATAATTTGAGATACGCTGACGACACAGTGATATTAGCAGACAATCTTACAGATCTGCAACGACTGATGGAACGCACTAACCACTACTGCAACAGCTACGGACTTACATTAAGCCTCAGAAAAACTAAATGGATGGTAATAACAAAAGATCCACACGCCAGGAATGATTTGGTTGTCAATAACACGGTTATAGAAAGGGTATCCTCCTATAAATTCCTTGGAGCTTGCCTGGATCACACAGGCGATCAAACAAAAGAAATAAGAGCAAGAATAGAAATAGCTAGATCAGCATTTAACAAGATGAAAATATTTCTCTGTAGTCGTGACATAAATCTTGATCTGAGAGTGCGTATGCTGCGGTGTTATATCTTCTCCACTTTATTGTACGGAGTTGAGTCATGGACCATCAAGATGGGCAGCATTAAAAACATTGAAGCTTTTGAGATGTGGTGTTACCGTAGAATGCTACGCGTATCTTGGGTGGACCACGTGACGAATGCCGAAATTTTACGTCGGATCGGAAAAGGATGTGAAGTTGTACTTACTGTTAAAAGAAGAAAGCTTGAATACTTTGGCCATGTTATGAGAGGTGACAAATACTCGCTGCTGAGACTGATCATTCAGGGTAAAATCAGGGGTAAGAGAAGTATCGGTAGGCGCAGAATACCTTGGTTAAGAAATCTGAGGGAATGGTTCGGCTGCAGTTCCATCGACCTATTTAGGGCAGCCGCCAGTAAAATAAGAATAGCTGTGATGATTTCCAACCTCCGATAGGAGACGGACTTGAAGAAGAAGAAGACTGTTTTTGACACACTTTCATATAATTAAATATCCTTAACTTTCGCGTTGTCATGGAGATGACAATATTATGAGCAATAATTTACAACAAAAGTTTTGACAGTTTTGTGGTTTTAAAGTAGTTATAATTTTTAAATGTCAAAGTTCTGAAAATTGTAGAATAGAAATGAATTCCAGTGACGAAGCGTTACAGTTTTTTTATTTGTTTATCGTAGATAAAATATTGTATGAAAATGTGCGTGAAATAATTTTTGCGAACTTACGCGATGTATAGCACTCGCTTCGTTGTCGCTCGTGCTCTAAACATCGCGTGAGTTCGCAAAAAGCATAATTCATGAACTGTTTCATAAATATCTATTTAATTTATTAATTTTAATAAAGAAAAATATCCTAACCATCGGGGATTTTAATTCACAACTCTTGGATTCAAAGGTAGACTCTCTGACCACTGAGTTTTCACAAAAACTTATCATGTAGTCTTTTTTGAATAGTTTTGCTGTTATGTAGTAAATTTCAGGCCAAAAATAAATAGTGGGACCAAAAAAAAGAGAGTTCTCTGAGATGGTGTGATAGTGTAACCTTAATTAATTCAATGTGTTATGTAGTACTTAACGCTTAATACACTCAACTTGGTGTGCGTTTCGATCATTGTACGTAGTTATTTTTATATTAATAACAATATTTTTAAGTTATGGCAATCAAACTAATTAGTTTGTTCTAGTTATTGGTCTATATTTGGAAAAAACTATTCAATACTGCTAGTTAAACAACTGTATAAAGTATTTATATTGTACTTTATTATTTGGCTTAATAAATATTTACAAAATATATCCTTTTATTTGTAGAGGCTTGTACCTTTATATTTTGTAAATAAAACTATAGATAACATAAATGAGAGTAGAAAACTATTATCCTCCTACCAACATTTTTATCAATCAAATGTTTGCTTAATAAAAACATAAACAGCGTGTACTATGCTGTATCCTGTTTGTGTTAAAAAGTAATCAGAAGAAAAGATATCACTTTATACCCACCCAAAGTGGATCTCTTAAGTTATAACATCGTTCCTGAATGAATCCTTATACACAGTATTTGCAAACAACGACATTAAACTGTCACGATATTATTTCTTACGAGTTGAAACTTCCCCATTCAACACGGAATGATATTTCTGTTGCCAACTTGGCAAACTCGCACGCTGTAAAGGATCATTCCACCAGATACTTTTCCGAGTTGAAAGACCTAGTAAGCAAAACTTATGCAACAATACATCTTGCTATAATGCGAAACGTCGCACTCAAACCAAATTTACGAGCTCTATTATTTGGGAAATAAATAAATGTGAAAGATTTATCAATAGATGCGACTATGTTGTATGCAATCATAATAATACGGCTATAGTTAGATAGCTATACAAAAGTAGTATATTACAGTAAAACCTGTCAATAATGGCCACTAAAAATAAAAGCACTATTGGCCGTTTTAAAAAGGTGGTTGCTATTGTCATGTTTTTAAATATGTACATAAATAATATTTGGAACTTCCTTTATTTTATTAATTAAAGCAAACATAATTATGTATACATAAACGGAAAACCACTACTTGTAAAACTACTTCTTCTTCTTCTTATTTTATATAGGCAGTACTGCCTATTTTTCTTTAACGGTGCCTTTCATTCTGCCCCTAAGTTGTCGTTCCATCTTTTCCTTGGGCGTCCTATACTTCTCCTGCCTAACAGTGCCTTGTCCCTGGCTATTCTTACTATCCTTAATTCAGACATCCTGCTTATGTGCCCATTCCACTCTTCTTTTCTATTCTTTACCCAGGTATTTATCTTGTCTACCCCACATATGCGTCTGATTTCCTCACTTCTACCCTATCCTGTAGTCCTTTTTCAGCAATCCTTCTTAAGATCTTCATTTCGTTGGTTTCCAGATGTCTTCGTATTTTGCTTGTATCTGGTCTTGATTCGGCCGTGTAAGTCATAACTGGCCTAATAAAAGATATACTTAGGCCTTTGTTTCGAATCTGGTGTTTGTTTTTCCAAATTGTGTGGGTTAGGCATCCGGCCGTTCTAGTGGCTTTAATTATTTGGTCTTTTACCTCTTCTTCGATATTGTTGTCGACTGATAGATTATTTTCCAGATATTTGAAAGTCATTACTTGTATAATTTGATTGTCTAACTCCAATTTGCATCTTATTGGTTCTTTGGCAATTACTAATCATTTTGTTTTTTGGGCTATTTTCATATTTATTTCTTTTCTTCATACTCAACAGAGTATTTTTATCTCTCTATTGCCCATTTTTTACCCTCTTTTTTTCTTTACTTGTTTAGTTATTGCATCCAACATTATGTTAAACAGTAGAGGGCTTAGTGAATCTCCTTGCCTGATTCCTGTGTTTGTTTCTATGGGTTCTGTTATTATTCCATTGACTTTCATTTTTACTACTACTACATTCGTTAAAACTACTTTAATGTACTAGTACAAAACATAATGGCACGTTTATACGTATCCAGTAACTGACACCAGTCGCACTGACACGACAGCGCTGGCATCATGGTAGTGGCCTCATAATAGTATATTGTGCAACAAGTGCAGAAAGGTACTAATTTCTCACGAGTTTGAAAAGTTGCGGTACGAGCGCAAGCGAGTGCCGCAATTCAAACGAGTGAGAAATTACCTTTCTGCACGTGTTTCACACTATACTTTTTCTACAAGCACAGTTTTTCCTAAAAATAAAAATCACAATTTCCAAACGACGATTAATTATAATAGTACCTATGTGATAAATTTTAAACTGTATTTAATTAATACCTACTAATCAATTTAAATTCCTTATACCTAAATAAATTGCACAGAAATCAGTTAAAAAATTAATGCACTGCCTTAATTTGTTTAAATTTAAACAATTATTACACATTATTGACATCATATTTATGCAGTCACGGATATACACAAAACCTACTTCATTCGACGTCTCTTGCACAGGTTGCTAAATCCTTATTGGTTATTTGATAATTATAAAATGTTTAATAAGAATAAAATTGTAAAATAAAACAGTTGTAACATCCATAATTTAGTTTCTATGCTATAGTTAAATATAATAATTGTCTTATAGGTTATATATTTGTCTAAAGTTTAACCACGGATGTACACAGAATATAACGTTACTCAGAATGCGGTAGTCCACGGATGTAAACAGAATATAACGTTACTCAGAATGAGGTAGTCAACTGTGCAGAAAAGAACTTTGCGGCACAGAAACGTCACTTTGCGGCACAGAAACGTCACTTTTCTGCACACTAATGTCAAATATCTTATACTGTGAGAAAATATCAAGTTTGCTAACATAAAACCGTGCAGAAAAGTGCACTTTGAGTAGTGGTTGTAGAAAAAAACACTTTTCTGCACCAGTCCAGCGCTGTCTCGAATAGAGGGTCAGTCTGTTTTCCATGCCACTGGCATGCCAGTGAGACTGGCGCCACTTACTGGATAAATGTAAACGTGCCATAACATTTATTTTTTTGATCCAATGTTCAATACGATGCGCACACACACAACTCTAAGTAGTGGTACTTTTTTTTTATACATTAACGTAGGTAGGTTAAAAAAACTTTGTGTAATTAGACATCTTTTTGCTTATTACATTATTTTTATTTGTAGCGTTAGCTCCGAAGATGACAATTTTGTCCAAAGCGCTTAGATAAAGAAAATAAAATACAAAAGATTAAGTTTTCAATCTAATGGCATATAAAACAACATAATGTTACTCTACATCCCACCAGACTGAAAACAATGGGATCTTTTCTGGTTACACCTCCGAGGCTTCTACAATTTGCAAGCCATAACGGATGCTAAGACAACGGAAGATGAGGAAATTTTACAATTTATAATTCACATCCCATCTGCTCAGCGCGGTAAAGTTCCAACGAGAATGCTTCCCTTCGTACTCCCATCAGAGTAAACATGTAAATCAAATATGAATAACCATTTTCAATTTCGTTGCAAAACGAAAATACAGTCGCTTTATATTCTAGTCCAATCAAAGAGTGCAGCAAGCACCTCTACCGGTTTCTACACTTATTAGTCTCTCATCAGAAGGCACATATTATGCTGCTCTCTCTGCTCCAACCAAAACAAACCCCGGCGTGCAGATTGGACTAGAATATGGAACGGCTGTATTTTCGTTCTGCAACGAAATTGAAAATAGTTATTCATTTTTTTATTTACATGCTTACTCTGATTGGAGTGCGAAGGGAACCGTTCTCGTTGGAACTTGACCGCGCTGAGCAGATAGGACGTGAATTATAAAATGTAAAATTCCCTCATCTTCCTTAGTGTCATTAGTTAGCATCCATTATGGGTTGCAATTGAAGCACCAATATCAGGTGGTACAGTAATCACAGAATCTCCTTTCTCCAGTAATGTTAAAGCAGAAACCTTCTCGTCTTTTGTGAGAGTTCTTTTCGACCCATATTTGTCAGTTCAATTTAGAATTTCACGATCTCAAACTTTATGCGGTAAATGAGAAGAAGTTTAACACTGACTACCCGCAAAAATCCAACTGTTTACAGTGCAAAGGCGCAAAATACCCTAAATAAGCCAAGCGGTCCGTAAACTACAGATAATTGCCGTCGCAAGAACGCTATCCCTCTTCAGGGCTATAGTTCAATAAACTTAAAAATCGTACTTTTTGCCTTGGGCTAGTATTTCTTCAAATAAAAATAATAAATACACTTATGCTTACGGTAGTGCTTTTTAACCGTCCTCAAACGAGGACGCTGGGCGCTAATGGGTTAATACAGTAAAAAAACCTCTGATCTCTCTGTAAACACTAAATAATATCAATCATTAATAATTTACAATATTTTTGAATAAGCTGAGAGGAAGGCTAAAAATGTGAGAGGCCATTGGATAAATAAATGACATCACTCAAAAGGTGAATAGTGATATTACCTGTAATTGGGGAAGACGATCGGTCATGACGACCAAAGCAATGATAATTGACCGGATGCTAGATAGTACGAGGGTAATTCGTAAAAAAGGTTCACAATGCCTCTGAGGCATTGCGACGTGCTGGAAAAAATCGTGCTGTACTGCATTACATATCAGCTCTCCGTCTCTCTTACTCCACCACATTCGCCTCGAAGCATTTCTCAGTATCGACCTAGCAGCCTTCGAAGGTGGAGGTCACGGTCATTCTTACCGCCAAGGTCATTCGTAGAAAAGGTCCCCTATGTCGATAAGAAAGAATGCAACGTGCTGGGAGAAATCTGTTAGATTTAATATGGCAACACTCCTTTACACATCAACTATTCTCTTTCTTTCTTACCCTACCATTTTCGCCTCGCTGCGTTGCACAGTGTCGGCCAGGAGGGGGGCCAGACTTACCGAAAATATTATATTATCCAGATTTAGCCATACGACGCACACTTACTCTAAGGATAAAATTCACTCATCACAATTACCTACGGTATCAACAGGATTGAGCTGTGATCTGTGTAATTTTGTGCTACTCACACAAAATATGAAGTTTAGTTTTCTCATGTTGTGAACATACTTCTTTAATTTTCTCTCTAATAAGGTTTGACCTCTTGCTGGATTCTTGAACAAACTTTTCTAGTTTAGCCATTGTGTCAAGAGTTTATTTAATACAGTAAACAGAGCATGATTTTATTCTGGTGATTATTTTTTCATTCACAGGAGATTCTGCCCAATAGAAAGCTACGGAAATAAAAATTACAGCGAGAATATAATATAATTTGTATAAGTATGTACCTATATAGAAATAATAGAAAAACTTATTTCTTTGATGCCTGAAAACGGATGATCGTTTTGGCGTAATTGGTCAGTCTCAGAGACACTAGTGGATAAGCTTTTCCACTGACCATTAAATTGTTGCAATTTGTTATACAGGGTGTAACAAAAATACAGGTCATAAATTAAATCACATATTCTGGGAACAAAAATAGTTCGAATTAACATAACTTGCCTTAGTACTAATATGCACATAAAAAAAGTTACAGCCCTTTGAATTTACAAAATGAAAATCGATTTTTTCAAATATATCGAAAAATATTAGAGATTTTTTAATGAAAATGGATATGTGGCAATCTTATGGCAGGAACCTTTTAAAGAAAAATTATAGTAAAATTTGTGCACCCCATAAAAATTTTATGGGGGTTTTGCTCCCTTAAACCCACCCAAACTTTTGTGTACGTTCCAATTAAATTATTATTGTGGTACCATTAGTTAAATTCGATATTTTTAAAACTTTTTTGGCTCTTATTATTTTTTCGATCAGGCAGTGTTATCGAGTTGCGGCTTCTTTTTTAATATGTTTACATACAAATTTTATGGGGGTTTTATTCCTTTAAACCCCCAAATGTTTGTGTACGTTCCAATTAAACTATTACTGCAATATCATTAGTTAAACACAGTGTTTTTAAAAGTTTTTTGCCTCTTTGTATTTTTACAATTAGGCACCTTTTATCGAAATATTGCTTCTTTTTTAATATGGTTCAAAATATACCTGACAATGTTAATCATATATAAATTTTCATATTATTACTGTCTCCATAATCGTACTTAACCATATACAAAATATGTGGTGGATTTGACAAATATTCAAATTATCTCGATAAAAACTCGACATTTTGAAAAAGTTCTAAGAGGCAAAAAAAGTTTTTAAAACATTGTGTTTAACTGACGATACCACAATAATAATTAAACTGGAACGTACACAAAAGTTTGGGGGGGGGGGGGTTTAAAGGAACAAAACCCCCATAAAACTTTTATGGGGTGTCTAAAATTCACTATAATTTTTTCTTAAAATACTACTGCCATAAAAATGCCACATGTCCATTTTCAATAAAATATATCAAACAGGTTTCGATATATTGGGAAAAATCGATTTTTATTTTGTAACTTCAAAGGGCTGTAACTTTTTTTATGTGCACATTTGTACTAAGGTAAATTAGGTTTAATCGAACTATTTTTGGTCACAGAATATGTGATTAAATTTATGACCTGTATTTTTGTTACACCCTGTATATTTGTTAAAGGAACTTGAATAAAGTATCATTTGTGGTATTTAATGTCTTTAAAAAGTGGGAAATTTTATACTATATTTTCAGGTTTCTCAAATAAAAACACTGTAGGTGTTCAAAACCTAGCCAGGAAATAAAATACAGACATAAAAATATTTACTGAAAAAGAGGAGTATTTTTTACTAAATAAATGTGTGTTCACTTTTATTTCAAACAAAATAGAAATTTGAAAAGTTGAGTACTTTACGTTTTCTACTCTGGTGAACATTTTTCGAATTGGCGCTTACAGTGTTTCTACTTGGAACAGCCGAAATACAAACGATCTCGGGATAGTATCACGAGGTTTTTTCCTGGTTTTCCCTCGTGATTTACTATGGAATCTCTAACGCTAGAATTTTACTGTTATCGTTGCATTTGGTTGTTTTTTTTAATGACGGATCACATGCTATGATTTTTGTGTGACGGATATTCTTGAGTTGGGATTGATTTCATGTTATCGAATGAACTATCTATTAGTAAAGTCGTCCCAGGAACGCAACTCATAAATATTGGCGATATCATTTTAAAGTCTTCTACTTTTAAATGTATAATATATGTCTGAATTGCCAATATAAATGAGTCAGATTAAATAAATTATTAGAAGAAATTTTTTACTTAGTAACAATATTTTTGTTTAATTTAGTAGTATTTTGTATTTTGACAACGACACCCGATTTGGGCGTAGAAACGTTAATAAAATTATTTTTTCAATTTAATTGTGGCTTATTTCCCATCTAAATAGTTAATCCCTAATTTAGTGCCAAAAACCCTCGTAACTCCAGATAACGTGCCTTAGCAGTAACCTTGGTACCAGGTGCTCCGGGGATTGGTTCTGATGGCGTGTGCATGTTCAGCGGTCCCAAAACCCCCAAATAACAAAATCTGACCCTTAATATACTGATTTTGACGTATTTATACACTTTTGGGTAGATTTTATGCACTGTAACTGCAAATGAGGCCTATAGAATCAAAATCTGCTAGATCCACGTTTTAAAATTTGGTCAGGAAGCTAAAAAAACATTAAAAATGTCAATTTTCCAAAAAGTATCCGGCATTTCTCAATCAAAGGGTCATCAATAAATGTCATAATATTGCGCACTAATTTGTCATTTTTCTGTATGCCCTTACAGCTTCAGAAATTTGTACTTTAATTTGGATTTAGCAGAAAGAAAAATTTAGGATTTAGCAAGTTTTAATTCTGATGGGCTTAAATATGCATTTCCAGTGATTGTTCTATTTTAGACTTTTTTCCTGACGTCATCCTGGACACAATGCAAAAAGTGGCAAGTCGATGGGTGCTGAATTTAAAAATTAGTATATTCAGACGATTTCGTTTCCAAATGCCCTGGTCTATATTCTGTTTAGTTGAAATTCAAATAAATGCAATTATTTTCCTTATTCCTCCATCAATCAACACAAAAATTATCCATCAATAACATGTTGAACAGCAACAACATTTTTAGCTATACTTTTAATAATGATATCTAGCTTTTGGAATGATTCTAACAATATTAATCTTGTAAAAATTTTTACCAAAAACCATTTTAAAAATCAAATTCAGGATATCCTTCATGAGACTGATACATGTATTTTGGAATTGAATGCAGCCATTCATTTCCTTTAGCCTTCATTTACTTTCGGACATGTATCGAATTATCATTCAATAAGTTTTGACGTTTGTTCCAGAATAAATACCTACACAAAACTTTTTTTTTAATTTCCTTAAATTCTAAATTCACAAAGGTTTAGAAATTTATTAAATTAATTTAATTAGTTTGGGGATTACTTTTCTGATGAGACTGATGTTACAATATAACATTTCGTAAAATTACGATAGTGTGTAGACAGTGAGGTGTTTTTTATGTTGTTTCATTATTACGCTTGATTTAATACTAATAGTGGAAGATTTCAATGCCAAAATAATCAAAGGACAAAGTAAATCTCTAGGATCCTATGGGTTATGCGAACTTTACGAACGAGGCGAACTTTTAACTGAATTGGCAACTAAAAAAAAGCTAATAGGGATAAATACTTTCTTTGATATTTCTCCAAAGCTATTATATAGTTGGATATATCTTCATGATTTTCGAAAAATACAATACTAATAGATTAAAAGATCTACAAATAAAATAAAAAATACAAAAACCTCTAAAACAAGACTTGGATTCTTACATAAATGGATAATTCCGAAATAAAATTAGAAAAGGTAGATACACCGATACACCGATAAATGATACAGACATTGAACACAATGACAAACTTACGAAAGTAAGTCTAAAAATAATAGCGAATAACGCAAAATAAATATTAAAATACCAGAGCTATATGAATATTATTTATTACATATCGCACCTTGAAAACCATATGGCAATATCTGCAATTTTTCATGAAATGACCTTTGAATGCAGTCTAATAGGAAAAAAAATCTATTTTTTAATGCTATATAGCAGCGTCTACAAAAAATTTTAAGTTCGGCACCAGAAAGATACATCTCTATGGCTTTTGTCAAAAACCGATTCTTCTTTTTATTCCATCAGGCATTATCTGCAGTAGTTGATGCTCTACGGTTCTAAAATTGGAACAAAACCCCAGATCTATATGGCAATATGTGCAAAATGTGACCCACGCTCGTAAAATGAAAGCAAGATCTACTAAGGAAACATACTTTGAATGCAACAAAACATAGAGAGCTGCATAGAGATTTGATTGCAACACTGGAAATAAGCGACAAGACTAGAACAAATTGATATACAACGTCGTACTGCAGATGGGTTTATCCCAAAAGAAAAGCGAATTATAACCGACAGACATTATATAAGCGACAGATTATAATATGCAAGACTTTGATTAAGTGTTAACACTAAAAATTTGTAATAAATAAGCACAATCAATAAAAAAACTCTTATTTTATATGAATTTTTACTGTATCATATGCGAAAATTAATATATTTTTTAAAACCATATGGCCGTATGTGCTAAAATACCTATTTCCTGGGGGAAATTTTACGTACTTTTTAATTCATATAAAAATATGTAAAATTAAAGACATTTGGGCTAAATACCAGTTTTGCAGCTTAATTTTTGGAATTACAGTAAATAAAATTAACTTTACAAAAACTTAAAATGCTCATAACTCAACATTATGATTTTTGCAGTTACTGCCCTATGGTTTTCAAGGTGCGATATAACAATAATTGTTAAGGCCATCGGTACATAATTCGCAAATATTTTACGGCTATCCCTACTTTATCTGTCTTTTCACGGCAAATTACGTGTAGTAAAATTCACACTGGTATGGATATGTAAACATTACTAGAATGTCATTCTACTTGACAATGTCATCATTAACTTTAAAGAGATGGCTTTTGAATATTCTTGGATAACTCTTATTTGTATAATTGCAAATTATTAATTCAGTTAATAAATGATATAATTTTTTCACTAACTATGTATTCAGTGATTGTAACAATTTATATGTACAACAAAAACTAATACTCAATCGAGAAAATAGGAAAAGTGTTAAAGTGAATTTTTAATAATATATTGTTACTGTGGAACGCTTAAAACTTTGAACATCTTTAACAAAAATTACTTGGATCACAGAATATATCCTGATGTATTTTCTGTTTGGATCTTCCATAAATAATAAACAATAAAATACATTTTTATTAAGTTTACGTCTTAAATCAATTATTTATCAAATTAATACACTATCAATATTATTTAAATAACAACTCAAAATATTACCAATGCCATGTCAAATATTTAAAACTGTCACTGTCTTGTCATCATATTCTATTTGACTCATTACGTTGTATGACAAAGATAGCGAATGTTCGATTTGGTAAATATCACCACGGACATGGTGTCAATTTTTTTCGAATCCTGAAAAAACTAATAAATTTTTCTAAAAAATTAAAACGCAGAATGAAAAACTAAATTATTATCGAGGGCCGAAAGTCCCTTCGAATAAATAAAAAGTTTCTTTTGAATGACATATTTGAAATTAAAAATCACACTACATTTTCTCTTAGTTTTTCACCCCTGTAATTTATTAAAATAAACACTATAAAAGTTTTCAGGGACTTTTGGTCCTCGGTAAGAATGCAATCTTTCATTCTGCGTTTAAATTTAAAAAAAATATTATTAGTTTTCTGAGGAATCGAAAAAAATTAATTTCTATTTGAATAGCATGGCAGCCGAAAATACGTACCCATCCCCTTAAGAGACATAATCAATCAAAAACATACTACGCATTAGGGTGGGCCGAAAAAATATTTTTTTATCCAATCGAAACGGGGTATGTTTTAAAAGTTGTATTTTTTGTCCTAAAAGAAAACTGCAAAATATTTTTGCTGAAAAAAAATATCTTCAGTCTGCGCATTTGACTTAAAATTTCAGTTTTTTTGGTAAAAAGTAACTTTTTGGAGATAATTTTGTACACATTAAGAAATGAGATAGAATGACCGGGTAGCGTTATATATGTTTGTTAACACTAATAGAATAACCCCAAACAGTTTCATTTGTCTTATGCAACATCTTCAGTGTGCGCAAGAACCACCAATTTACGTGCTTTTAAGGTTAAATACAATATTTTTATACCACTTACCTTTTCTAATATTTGAAGTCTAGTTGTTTTGAAAAGTCTACAGTCAGCTTTTTTCTGTACATTTATCGAGGAAAATATATCATCATTTATGCAACTCTTCGCTAGTTCATAATGAACTACCTAGGACTCACCACGAGGAGGTGGTTGCATGTCGAGTCCCATCCGTACCCTCCCTTCCACCCAACCATGAGAGCACGTTGTTCTTTTTGCTTAGGCTTTGAACTCTTTCTTAGAGTCAAACTTAGGCCGTATTGCTCTGTCAAATAGTCTAGTTCTGATTATTTGATCCCTTTTCTTTTCATCGCACACTTGTAGTGCTGATCGTGTGACTTCTTTTACTGCTCTTTCGACAGCTTCCAGATTTAAACAAAGTTGATTTGAGTATGGATCAGAAATATTTATACGACATATGCAGAATAGTTACTAAAGGAGAATCACCACCAGGATTTGGGGATAGAAATCCTCGAAAGTTGAATCATGCACGGTGGGTGACAACTGCCAATCGTGTACTCCGATTGTACATTGCATCTAGTTCACCATCAGATCAGTTGAAAGATTTAGCCAAATATGTTGAGTTAGTTTATGCTCCAAGCTGGTTCACTATCAAATGCAATCACAAACTGAAGGATGGTTCAAGCAACCTTTGGAAAATGCTGGACTTTTCATCATATATGTCACACGAACAAAAGAAAGTGATTCATAAGTGCATTCAAAATAATGCATACTTCGCACACCCCGAAAATATGCTTGTGGCAATGGTCTCCGATGACAGGGAACACATTCGTCAGCTTGCGATCAGACGAATATTAAAAGCCAGAAGAAAAAACGACAGAGAAAGAGTTCGACTTTTTGAAATTCCTAAAATAAATTTTTCTGCCAAAGAATACGTAGATTTAATTGAATGGCAGTTTATGGATGTAACTGAGCCCCCTGTTACCGTGCATCTATCAGAAGAGGACCTCAACAGAATATTGGTTGACGGCTTGTCAGATATTCTTGCAGAAGGTGTGCTGGGAAAATTACCGACACATACTCAAGCTGTCGAAAGAGCAGTAAAAGAAGTCACACGATCAGCACTACAAGTGTGCGATGAAAAGAAAAGGGATCAAATAATCAGAACTAGACTATTTGACAGAGCAATACGGCCTAAGTTTGACTCTAAGAAAGAGTTCAAAGCCTAAGCAAAAAGAACAACGTGCTCTCATGGTTGGGTGGAAGGGAGGGCACGGGTGGGACTCGACATGCAACCACCTCCTCGTGGTGAGTCCTGGGTAGTTTATTATGAACTAGCGAAGAGTTGCATAAATGAGGATATATTTTCCTCGATAAATGTACAGAAAAAAGCTGACTGTAGACTTTTCAAAACAACTAGACTTCAAATATTAGAAAAGGTAAGTGGTATAAAAATATTGTATTTAACCTTAAAATCACGTAAATTGGTGGTTCTTGCGCACACTGATGATGTTGCATAAGACAAATGAAACTGTTTGGGGTTATTCTATTAGTGTTAACAAACATATATAACGCTACCCGGTCATTCTATCTCATTTCTTAATGTGTACAAAATTATTTCCAAAAAGTTACTTTTTACCAAAAAAACTGAAATTTTAAGTCAAATGCGCAGACTGAAGATATTTTTTTTTCAGCAAAAATATTTTGCAGTTTTCTTTTAGGACAAAAAATACAACTTTTAAAACCTACCCCGTTTCAATCGGATAAAAAAATATTTTTTCGGCTCACCCTACTACGCATATTCTTCCTTTAAATTTCATGACTCAAAACATAAGAAATAAACCGGGAGATATTAACAGAAGTTCAACCACGATTTTCTAAGTCCTGCCCTTTGCAATACTGGAAGGTTAGAGAAGGTACTTACAATTAGTGGAAAAATCCACGGGTTTCCTCTGACCTCCTCCTGTGCAAATTAGATTTTCCATGAAAAAAAAATTGGGAGTTGCGATGAATTTTTAAGTCCTGCCATATCCATAGAATAACAGGATACTATCTATTTTATAAAGAAAATTTTTTGGGCAGGATGGTTGCAAAAGGACTAATGGAGTATACAGATATACAAACATGTAATGAAAATAATGAAATTTTCATAATTTTCTAAGTCCTGCCAACTTAATAAATTAATTATATTTATTTCAAAATGACCAAAAAAAATGTTGGCATGACGTCACCTAATGTTTAACTGCACTTGTTTCTTGGAAAATTCTGTATAAAATTTTCACTCTGGTTCCGTGATTTTCTAAGTCATAAAATAAATTTTGTTACAAAATAAATAATTTCAGTAGACATTATTCAAAACGGCAGGATGTTTAGCTACACCTTTTTTACTATATATAGTTAAAAAATTTGTAAGAAAATTCGTGGAAAATTACACGATTTTCTAAGTAATGTCATTTCGCACATATCTCAAAAAGGTTAATATAAATCTATTTTCAAAAAAACAGGATGGTTGTATAGTTATTTCGTATAGAAAAATTAAATTGTGTATCTGTAAAATTATTTCAGGGTGTTATACAAACATATTCATATCACCACAATTTTCTGAGTCATACCATGTCGAGTATGCTTAAAAAACACTAATCTAAAACCGTTTACAACTTGGCAACCGCAAAGATGAATAATACAAAAAATTAATTTGTAGGTATATCATTAAAACAATCGTATCCTATTAAATATTATTTTTCTGAATAATGTCTCGGAATTTTTACACACTTTTCAAATCTAATAGCAAACTGTAACATCTTTAATTTTAAGTGATTAAATCATATTTTTATCTAGTAAACGCACTAAAAGTAAATAAACAATTTTTACAATTTATTCGTTATAGTAGGGAATTTACCTACCCATTATATTATTCAGGGTGTCCAGAAGCTCTCATAACAAACGAAAGTCGGAGATTCCTCAGATAATTTTAAGAAAATTTAACTCAATTCACCTAGTTCAAAAATGCTTCCGTGGAAAGCTAGAGCTCTTTAAAGATGGCGTCTTGTAATTCATCATCGTCATAATTCAACTCGGATCTATCCAATGCTGGATATAGGTCTCCCTCAGTCTTCTCCATACATTTCTGTCCTGTGCTGTCTGCATCAAGTTTCTGTTGATTCGTTTGATGTCATCAAACCATCTGGTTGGCGGACGACCTCTACTTCGATATGCTTCGTCTAGAAGAAGCATATCGAAGTCTTGTAATTAGTTTCTTTAAAATAGCTGCAAAACGCTTTTATTTGGAAAAACGAAAACTGGTACACTTATTTATCTTCCAGAGGTCAATTGTCAAATGTCAATTATCAATTGTCAATTTTTAGTACCGGTCATAGGGGTCCGTTTTGGGTATGGAAACGGATATTTTATAGAATAACTTTTCTATCTAATTTTTAAGCATTTCTGACACTGGATTATTAAATTCTGGGATAGTTTTGTACTAAAAGGTACTTTTGCTTTAACTCAGAAGAATACGCTGTGTTCTAGAAAAATCGATTTGAAAAATTTTCCGTTTTTTGGTTTTTTGAGTTTAAAAGAATTTAGAAAAATTCTATTTAGGAAAACGAAAACTGCTACGTTTATTTCTCTTCCAGAGATGAATCGATTTTTTCAATTGTGAATTTCTAGTACTGGTCATAGGCATCCGTCTTGGGTAGATCAACGGATATTTTATCTAATAATTTATTGGTCTTTAAATTTTTAGACATTTAGAGGAGAGTATTAAATTATGAGGTATTCTAGTACTAAGAGTTACTCTTGTTTTAAGTCGGCAAATACACCGTTTTTTTTTAATTTTTTTTAAAAATTTTTCAAATTCAACAAACGAAAAATTTTAAAATGGATTTTTACAGAAACCCGTGCATTCTACTGACTTAAAGCAGTAGTACCTTTTAGTACTAGAATACCTCACAATTTAATAATCTAGTGTCAAAAATACCTAAAAGGGGAAAGACAAAAAAGATTCCTATGACCGGTACTAGAGATTCGCAATTGATGGAATCGATTTATCTCTGGAAGAAAAAGGCGGACCAGTTTTTGTCTTTCGAATTGGAAGCGTTCTGGAGATATAAAATACTAATTACAACGCGCCATCTGTAAAGAGCTTTAGCTCCCTTAGGCACATCAAAGAATCATGAAACGTAAATCACGTTTCATGGAAATAAAACACTGCTAAACAAATAGACGTCGGGCCATTTATGCGACTCTCCGAAAATAAGAATGTTTTATGAGCATGAATCACACTCGTTTCATTGGTAGGCGGACTTTGAGATTTGATTAGCCGTGTTTTATTTTCATGAAACGTGTTTTACGTTTTATGCTTAATGTTTTACGTTTCATGTTTCGTTGGCGTGCGGCTCGTCTTTGGGAATAATATGACATTTCAACCGACCCTCGGAGCACCTGGTGCCCAGGGTGACTGATCTCGAATTTAGAGAGTTTTTGGAGTTCGATTCTGATGGCGTATTCATGTTCAGCAACCACAAAACTCCTCGAGTAATCTACTTGCATCACTTTAGTGTCTGAAAGCCTCGAAATTTAAGAATATGGCGTGTATATTAGTCACCCCTAGCACTAGGTAAAGATCTGTTCTAATGTGACATTCCTGTTCAGAAACCCCAAAAACCACCTGAGTAATCTGTCTGTATCAGTTTACTGCCGAAATTAATATATAAATATGGTATAGAAAATGCTTAACAAATAAAAATGTACCATAAAATATCATTTTATTATAATACTAAAATACAAAATATTATAATACTAAAACATATGCAAAATGGCATGACTCGGAAAATCGTTGACTTTTTCACGAATTTTCTTACAAATCTAGGACTCCTGCCGTCTTACAAGAACCGTTTAACCTTCCTGCCGAGTACTGAAAAGGTATTGATTGTATTTGAGTATTATAACTTTTTAAAGGGACTAAGAAAATCACGGAATCAGGGTGAAAATTTTCCGCAGAATTTTCCAAGGGACAAGTATACTTAAACATTAGGAGACGTCATGCCAATATTTTTTTTGATCATTTTGAAATAAATATGTTTAGTTTCTTTAGTTGGCATGACCTAGAAAATCATGAAAATTTCATTATTTTCCTTACATGTTTGTATACATATATACTCCGTTACCCCGTTTGCAACCCTCCTGCCAAAGAAATTTTCTTCATAAAATCGTTAGTATCCTGTCTATCTACGGATATGGCAGGACTTAGGAATTCATCGCAAAACCCTATTTTTATTTTTTGGGAAAATCCAATTTTTAAAGGAAAATGTCACAGGATATTTTTGGATGTTTCCACAGATTGTAAGTACATCGTCTACCCTTCCAGTATTGCAAAAGGCAGGACTTAGAAAATCGTGGCTGAACTTCTGTATAATATCTCCCAGTCTAAAAGCTGGACGTCTATCAGATGATAAGGAAAAGTTCTTCTTCTTGTGCCGTCTGCTAACAAAGGTTGGCGATCACTCCTTTGAATGCTTTTTTATTTTTTGCAACGTGAAATATCTGTTCAACACTGAGGTTAGTGAATTCAATCTCTGATATTCCTCAGACAAGATGCTTTCTTTCTTCCCAAGCCTTTTTTCCCTCTACTCTTCCTGGCATGATGACGTGTAGCAAAGAGTATATGCCGTTTCGAAGTATGTGGCCCACATACGATGTTTGATGAAGGAAAACTAGGAAGAAGACGCATCTTCTGGCTAAGGAACCTTAGAGAATGGTTTAACTGTAGTTCATTACAACTGCTCAGAGCAGCAGCCAACAACGTGATCATAGATATTATGATATCTAACCTCCGATAGGAGAGGGAACTTTAGGAAGAAAAAGGAGGAAAACTTACTATTGGAAATATATCCTCCTCCTGGTAATTCCTTGACCTCTTGTCAGACAGTGATGATACTCTAAATATTCTTAGTTTGCTGTCTCCATTGGCTATGATCTTGTGCCAGATGGACGGCATCATGTAGAGATTTTCCACCAGAGTCTTCGTTTGGTCTGTCCACTGTGTTGGAATCTTCTTCTTGGTCTTCGGCATTCTACCTTTCCTTCTACTACCAACAGTTGTATAGTCCCTCTTCTCCTGGCTATTTGCCGAAATAATTTTCGGATGCCCGGTATTCCTCCAGAATTAACAGGTTGGTTCAGTGTTCTGTCCAGGACCAGCATATAATTCATATATAGATCCACATTCGAAGATTTCGATCTTATTTCTGTTGATTTTTTTGATAATCCAGATAGCATCTGCTTCTTCTTCCCCTTCTCCTTCTTTCTTCTTGTATGTCGGATTTAAAACCTGTTTTTTCTTCAATATTAATCCATCCATTTATGTCTTCTACATTGCACGATCTTCTTATGTTTTCACTTCCTCTCCCTATCCAACAGACTTTTCCCTGATATTGGTCGGAGTATTTTCATCTCTGTTGTTCCTAGTAGTCGTCTCGTTTTAGATGTATCAGGTCTTGTCACGCTGTGTATGTCAATATAGGTCTAATTGCTGCTTTATAGATTCTTGCTTTTGTGTCTTTTTCTTAGGTTTTTGTTCTTCCAGATTGTGTCATTAAGATATCGCGCCGCTTTACTTGCTTTTAAGCTTTGTTATCGTACTTCCTCTTTAACATCTTCGTAACTGGTTATATCTATTGCCAGATATTTAAACCTTGCTTCGTGCTTTCTTATTTTCCCATCAATTTCGATTTTTCATCGTAGTGGTTATTCAGATTTTGTCATACATTTGGTATTTTCTGCTGATATTATTATATTGTATTTTTTGGCTGTTGTATTAAAAATGTGTGTTAATCTTTGGAGATCGTTTTCTGTCTCGGCGATTAAAGGTTCACACGCACCGAATCGGCATAGAGCGATCGACTCGGCTAAGAGAAATCGGCAGATTTTGCTATGCATGTAAATAAATGACCCACCGGGCACCGCTCGACAGTCGAACGTTCTTAAGCGGTGCGCAGTGGTCATTTATTTACATGCATAGCAAAATCTGCCGATTACTCTTAGCCAAGCCGATCGCTCTATGCCGATTCGGTGCGTGGCCTACTTAATGCGGCGTCGTCTGCATAACATAATATTTGGAGTTCTTTGTTCCCCATTCTGTAACCATGAACTTTACGTACTGCTTCTATTATTTCGTCCTTGTCTGACTCCGCTTTGTACTGGTATAAACTGCGTTAGATTTCCCTTTATCTTTGCCTGTATTCAATTAACTCTAAAAGACATAGGCTTGGATGGCAGAGTTGTTCGAATAATTTCAAATTTATATTGGAATCACACATCAGTTTTAGTAGATGGTGTGGAATCACAGGCTCTTAATATTAAAAGGGGAGTACGGCAGGGATGCCTCTTGTCACCACTGCTTTTCAACGTTTACCCCTAAAGAATTTTCAGAAAAACTCTTTCGGAAGAACAAGAATACTTGTGAACGGTGAAGTCATCAATAATTTGCGACATGCGGACGATACAGGAGTTCTCCTAGCTTCTAGTCAAGAAGATCTGCAAACACTAATTGATAGTGTCGTTGAGAGTTGTAGGGAGGCAGGTCTGGATCTGAACATACGGAAAACCAAAATACTCGTAATAAGTAAACAGCAGCATATAAAACCGTCTATATATGTAAATATATAATTGATTATCCAATGATTATCGAGTGACCTGTGTTAGCGAATAGACGTGCTTTGCCCGTGCTCCCAACAATTTAACAGTGAAATCAGTTGCAGTCATATTAGTATTACAGTTTGGTCATTTGTAAATCATCGAATTTAATTTCTATATAAAATGGTTGTAACTAGAGAAATGAAAGAAGAAATTGAAAAAGCAGTTCAAGCAGCAGTAATTAGTGCTTTCAAATCTGAATCATTAATTTTAAAAAATTATTACTACAAATGTGACCGAGGCAACCATAAAAACGATAAATGAGCTTGAAAAAACTGTAAACAGCTTATGTGATAAGATAAAAATAATGGAAAGTGAACATCAAAATTCTATAAAGCAGGTTAACCAAGAGTTATCGGATATGATAACGGATAATCATAATTTGAAAGGAAAAATTAATATATTGGATCAAGCAAATAGAAAATTTAATCTCAGAATCTTTAATTTAAAAGAAAAATCAAATGAGAAGGTAGAAGACGAAATTATTAAGCTTTTAAAATCAAAAATAAATATCGATATAACTAATTATATTGAAGTATGCTACAGGGTTGGACAAAAACAACAGAATAAGGATAGAGGAATTTTCCTCAAGTTAACAACGTATGAAATGAAAAAGAGAATTTATGCAGGAAAAAAATTATTTAAGGGTACCGGCATCGTTGTTAGAGAAGATCTAAGTGCTACGAACATGCAATTATTAAACCAGGCAATAAATAAAGTGGGCGCAAAAAACGTTTGGACTATGGATGGAAAAATATACATACAAAAAGATAATAAAATTATTAGTTTAAAAGACTGTACTCATCTGGAAAAAGTATTTACGTAGTAATTGTTGTTGAGTTTGTTATGATGGTTCACTAGAAGTTATTTAATTTATGTTAAAGAGTAATATTTGTTTTAGGTTTTTAGTTACAATATAATATATTATGAATAATTAAGGCTTCTTGTCTAAATTCATTATAGGTTGGCCGAGCTGGAGGTAATTAAGCATGCCATCAAAACAAATTCTATGATTGAATTCCTTAATCTACTAGATAACAATTTAACAATTGATACAAATATTATTAGTAATATGGAACAGTTTGTTGGTGAGAGAGACACGGACAATCTATCAGGTATGGGTATTGTTCATTTTAATATTCGTGGGCTCAGAAAACATCTTGATGAATTAACCATATATGTAGCTACTATGGAAAAATATTTTGATTTAATTGTTCTCTCTGAAACGAGAAATCTTTTGAGGTAAGCAATTACAATATTCCTGGATATAATCTGTTTTATAATGATTCTAAAAAAAATATATGTGACGGTGTTGCCATCTACATAAAAAATTCAATTAATGCAGACGTTAAAGTAATATCAATAAATGATAACAAATTTCTTTATATTAGTTACATATTTACTAAATTCTACTTATTCTAAGTATTCATTTGGTGTAAGAGCTTCATACCGATCACCTTCTAGTAAAATTGATACTTATATTAATGATTTAGAATCATATTTCTCGCAAATTCAAATGATGGATATTGAAATACATCTAGGTGATATCAATATTGACTTACAAAATCAAAACTCTCCCGAAACAGTTATATATTTAAATATGCTAAATATTATGTTTGGCTATACTTCTTATATTAATAAACCTACAAGAATAACTAAAAAATTAAGTACTACGTTAGACCATATATTTATTAGACAGAATAGCGCAATACAAAATTCGTTTAGAATTGATCCTGTAATTTTTACTACTGATATGACAGATCATTATACACCGTTTGTATATTTTAATACTGAAAATGATAAACCGCTGTCCAATTTAAACGATACCGCCCAGATAATAGATTATAAACAATTAAACGTAAAATTGTCCGCTGAATCATGGAATGACTTATATTCAAGTAATACAACGCAAATTGTTTATGATGAGTTTATAAATAAGTTAAATAATTTCATCATAAACTCAACAAAAACTATAAAAAGAAAAAATAAAGAACAATGTAAAAAAATTAAACCCTGGATTAGGTCTGGTTTAATAGTGTCTATTAAAACTAGAGACAATCTAAAGCGAAAACTATTAAAAAACATTTGAAACTATTGAACTAGACAAAGAATATAAAACTTATCGAAATCACTTAAGTAATCTAATTAAAAAGACAAAAAATGATTTTTATAAAGCTAAAATTAATGAAACAAACGGTGACTATAAAAAAATGTGGTATATTATAAATGAAATTTCAGGTTGCAAAAGTAAACAAAACAATCAACTTGAAAATATTCCGTTGATTAATACACAAGGAACTCAAATAACTAATAATATTGAGAAATCAAATATGTTTAACAATTATTTTACAAGTATTGGGCAAAAAATGGCTGATAGTATTACAAAAATTACATTACCACCGGGTTTTGAAAGAGACTTAGAATTACAATCATCAATTTTTTTGGAACCTGTAAATATAAATGAAATTATTTTACTAATATCTAATTTAAAAAATAATAGTGCGCCAGGACCAGACGGAATTACTTCGAAATTAGTTAAAAATATTCATGTGCACATTGCTTCTCCATTAGTTCATATCATTAATCTCTGTTATACAACAGGAAAAATCCCAACACAATGGAAAGAATCACTTGTAACACCTGTTTTCAAAGCCGGTAATCAAAAACAAGTCGACAATTACCGTCCTATATCAGTCATTAATAGTTTTTTGAAAATTTTTGAACAATCTCTCAAAAAGAGACTAATTACATTCTTTGATAAATATAAAATTATAACCGAAAGGCAATTTGGATTTGTGAAAAAAGCTAACACAGAGAAAGCTATACTCGATCTTGTTGATCAAACAGTACAATGTTTAGAAGAATCAAATAAATGTCTAGCAATTTTTCTGGATCTCGCTAAAGCTTTTGATACTATATCACATGAGATTCTTCTAAACAAATTATATAAAAAGGGGGTAAGAGGTATAGCTTTAAATCTTATTAGTAATTATTTATCTCAAAGAACACAAAAAGTTAAAATAGGTAATTGTATTAGCTCAACTAAAGAGATTACTGTTGGGGTACCCCAAGGAACAGTACTAGGTCCGATTCTATTTATACTGTACATTAATAGTATAACCGAAATTCATGGGTTTTCAGGGCGAATTTTATGCTATGCTGATGACACAGTCTTAGTATTTAAAGATTCAACATGGGACCGCGTATGTAAAACAGCTGAATCTGGCATAAGTAAGATACAGTTATGGCTTAAACACAATCTGCTCAGTCTGAATATAAAAAAAAACTAAATTTATTACTTTTTCTCCCACTATGTCTGATCAGCCAACTAATATTAGTTTAAAAATTCATAGTTCAGATTGCAACAGTGTGCAGGCATGTCCATGTCCCTCTTTAGAAAAAACTAAATCTATTAAAAATTTAGGAGTTATAATTGATCAGCATCTGAGATTGCGTGAGCATGTGGCACACGTTGCAAAAAGAATTAGATTCTTAATGCCTAAATTTTACTTATTAAGAGACATTCTCTCAAAAAAAAACCTTGAGTATCCTATATAACTCTATTCCCTGAAGTGGGTGCATTATGTTAAATATAATATTACTGTTAATTACAATGTACAAAATTCTTCTTTGGAAATAAAATTGAATTGAATTGAATTGAAATAATACCAAACTTGAGCAAGTTGATAAAATCGTTTACCTTGGACAACAACTAAATTGTAACGCAGAAAGTCACGGCGAAATTAGATCTAGAATAGAGCAGGCTAGAGCCGCTTTTAGAAGGATGTCCAAGGTGTTATATAACAGAGACCTAAATTTGGCATTGAGGATCCGCCTACTTCGCTGCTACGTGTTCTCGGTCTTACTTTATGGTGTCGAGTCCTGGACTGTTAATAAAATCGATTTAAATCGCTTTGAGGCTTTCGAAATGTGGTGATATAGAAGAATTTTAAAAGTCTCCTGGGTGGAGAAGATTCGAAACTCCACAATACTAAAACGTCTTAGCAAGACTATTGAGATAATAAAAAGCATCAAGCAGAGAAAGCTGGAGTACTTCGGACATATAATGAGAGGTCCCAAATATAGGTTGCTACAAATTATCATGCAAGGAAAAATAGCAGACAAACGCAGTCCAGGACGAAGAAGAACCTCATGGTTGAAGAATTTGCGAGGTTGGTATGGTGTTGATATAAGCATGCTATTTAGGGTGGCACTGAATAAAATTAAGATAGCTATGATGGTAACCAACGTTCTGAAAGGACATGGTACATGAAGAAAAAGAAGAAGAAGTATTCGATTATGAAAGTAGATGTTTTCGATGGTTTGTATAATATTGATTGGAATGTTTCTTTTATACGGCAAATGTAAGACGTCTTCGACTTGGATGCGATCGAAAGCCTTTGTCAGGCCTATAAAACATAAATATACTGGTTTATTGTACTCAATATTATTTTCTGTGATTTGTCTCAGTACAATACGGCGTCTACGCAGGATCTTCCGGATCGGAGTGCTTGTTGTTCATCTGATAAAGTTGTTAAAATTGATACCATCTGCGTAAGTAGCAATAGGAAAAAATCTGGCATTGACCAAAACGAGCTATCTTGTTATTGTTCGGTGTGTTCATATCTTGATTAATATAGCTGTGGCAGTTTGGGCCATTGTTAGTTTACGCTTGATTTCTGACCAGCAATCGCCATTTTTTTTATCAGCGAGCCCAAGTAATAAATCTGTCCTACACTTCGAAATTGACCAGCTAGTGTATGTGAGGTAGATGCCTTTCTTTCATTTCTTATTCTTCTCTACGCTTCTCTGTATTTTGGAGAATTTGATGTTTTATACATTAGGTAAGCTTTATAAGCTACTTTATAATATATCCCCTATATTTCTATTATACATAAGAGATAGAATATCTGTGACATAAGTACAGAAGAAGAATAAAACGTTACAGTTTTCTGAAATTAATTCTCCAAGGGCAAAAATGGAACAGAAAGAAGACGTCTTTCCTGGTTGCAAAATGTACGAAAAAGTATAACACGATTCCTCTGATCTGTTTAGCGAGAAGGTAAACAAATTTTCTTACCAATGTCCTAAGCAGATAAACACTGTAAGAAGAAATCTCAGGTCACCACCAATTTCATAGATATCTTTACTATGTTATCAGCATCAATTAATGGAAATAATAATTTGTCACATCAAAATTTCTTCTTGTTTTTCTAAAAGTGCCTATCCGTTCCGGATGTTGACGATCATCATGGCTATCTTGACTTTGTTTACGCAGCTCAGAACAGTTCAGTGGCAGGCGTGTTATACCACTTTCGTAAATTTTGAAGCCAGTACATGTGCTAAATATTCTAATTTTTTACTTTTTTTGGTCATGAGAATTTCACACTCTTTCGCCATTCTACGCAGGACTTCCACATTAGTAATTCGGTCAACCCAGGATATACGTAAAATGCGCCTATAACACCACATTTCGCAAGCTTCGAGCCGATTCATAGATATAACAGTTAGTCTCCACGCTTCCATTCCGTAGAGCAGGACTGTGATTATTTGTAGCATTTCAACAGACTGTATTTTGTTTTTAATTATATGTCTCGACTTTTGAAAATGGGTCTCATTATAACGTATGTTGCTTTCGCTTTTATTATTCGCTGTTTAATTTCTGTTGAGTGGTCCTATTGGCTATATATATAAATTGGTACCAAATATGTACATATATTGCTCGACTCTTTCGATATACTGTTGGTAGATTGTAAGTTGAGCGTTTAGAATTGTTTTTTTAATAATTGTCATAAATTTGGTCTTCTTTATGTTAAGAGCTAGTCCATATCTGTTGCTGACTTCTGTTATGCGACTTGTTAATATCTATAAATCATTCTGAGAATGAAGAACCTGAGAGAATGGTTTGGTTGTAGCTCAAGGCAACTGTTCGGGGTAGCTACCTCGATGGTCTAAAGAGCCTAGGTGCCTTTCTTTCATTTCTTCTATAGGCTTCTCTGGATTCTGGAGAATTTGATGATTTATATATCAGGTGGGTCTTCTGGTTTACTTTATAATATTTCCCCTATATTTCTGTTATACATAAAAGATAGAATATCTGGGACGTATGGAAGGAGAATCAAAAACGTTACAGCTTTCTGGAATTGAAACGTTACAGATTATCAGCAAAAACTATGGTGTCGTGTGCATAATCTAATATTATTCAACCATTCACCGTTTACTATTCTTTTCTCACAACCGTCCAAAGCTTCTTTAATACCTATTCAGAATAAATTTTGAATAGCAGTGAAGATAAAATACAGCTCTGTCGTACTGCTCGTTGTATTGCAATTTTATTAGTTAACTGGTTTGTTATTTGATTTTGGACGGTTGATTGTAATAAATGTTTATGATTATTTCATTCATAGGAGATTCTGACCAATAGAAAGGTACAGAAATAAAAATTAAACTAATTATTTTTTGATGACTATAACTTCCAATCTTATAGTATCATATTTTATCACGTCGCACCTTTAATAAAAAAGCGAAATAACTCAAAATTCATGGTTTTCGAGATTTAATCATAAAGTGAAATAACTAGACGAGAAGAATCTGTTCCGTTTAACAGCCAGGTTAAAATGATGAAAATGAGAGAGATACATGATTTTCCCGCTCTTTTTTACTAACGCCTTTGCACAAACCGGTACTCGTAAAGTGGTGGAATTCAGTTATACTCCGGCTGTGTTTGGAGGTAAGTTATCCGGTATTTTCAAAGAAAGTGATACAATACGAAACAATTCTGTGTTTTACTAACGAGTAAGTATATTATTTGCTATCCCTTTTTAGAAAAGTGTATCCTTTCACATTTATTTCACTTGATTAGAAAACTAGTTGAAGATTTGTTAGTTCATTTATGAGTTAGTTCATTTTAGTAGAAATTATTTCTTATTACGTGCCGTATTATTTCAACTTTATGCAGTTTCTAATTATAAATTTAAAAAATTACTAAAGTACAATAAGTATTATTTCAATATTCTACTATTATTTTATTAGATAGGTAGGTAGAAACCTTCACGTTTTTGACTTGTTTCACTTTATTATAAACTCAACAATAATTATTGTAATAGTAATACTTTTAATTACAGAGAAGAATTACGGAGAAGAGCAGCCACAGACAGGCAAGGGTGGAGGCAAAAAATAAAGGAGGCCAAGGCTCAATTTGGGCTGTAGTGCCGTAGAAGAAGAAGAAGAATACTTTTAATATGCAATGGTTTGATGTTTGCATTGATACTTATGTACTTATTTTTTGCTAATCCTATTTAATTAGATTCTTGTTGACTATCAGCTTCTTGTCTAACTAACCGGTATAATATTTATACTCTTGTTTTAGAGTGGCGTCTTCTAGTCTAGAGCACAAAAATACTTGGATTAGTAGCGAAAAATTCCTCATTGGATAATAATTCCATCAATGAAAAACCCGTTAATAATAAATGTGAGACTACGGAAGAAGTAAGTTTCAATTTGTATTACTTTAATATATGTATAAATACACATTTTTTTATTATAAACTAAGGCTTTTACTTGTTTCTATCAAACAGTGATAATATCTTACGTAATAATAGTAAAGTTACATATCTCTGTCAAAAAATACAAAAAAAAACTATCCCCGCTCGTTGTCTGAAAGAGCCATATACCGAAAAGTGCAGACTTAAGTGCTCCGATAATATCAATACAGCAAACAGATATGGTATTTTTTGCAAGTTCTGTGAATTGGGCAGTTTGCTAAAGCAAAGAGCATGCATAAATTATTGTATGGATGATATTCAACCTAAGTACAGGTACACAAACGCTGAGAATCCTAGGCGCTGCAACCAGGCTTTCCATTTTGTTATAAATGATGTCAAAATTAGAGTGTGCAAAACATTTTTTAAATTAACTTTAGACATTTCTGACCGCATGATTTTTACAATACAGACTAAGATTGATGCAAATGGTTTTGCACTGGATGATTTAAGAGGAAAACATGGCAAGCACAGAAAAAATCATCCCGAACTGATAACCGACATCAAGGGGCATATTAATTATATACCAAGAGTTAAATCTCACTGCCTACTCGTTTCTACTTCAAGAGAGTACATAGACGGCAGAAAAACCATTAAAGATTTATACAATGATTTTCAATTAGAACAAGAGCGGAACAATAAAGAAATTGGTACATATATTACCTATTATAAAATATTTACTACTGAATTTAATACCGGTTTCTTCCAACCAAAAAAAAAGATCAATGCGATCTGTGTAATACCTACAACAATTCCAATGTTAATGAAAATGAAGACCTGGAGCAAAAATATAAATCAAATTTAGAAGAAAAAAAAACTGGAGTAGGGCTGAGAAATTAAATGACCGAAACAAAGTCAACCAAAATGTAAGAGTAGCTAGCTGTGCTGCAATGTCATACAGGTCAGTCTTCTTCATTTTATTATAAATCAAAACTGAACTGTTACAATTTAACGGTGTCGGAACTGACAGGAAAAATCTAAGCAGGCATATAAAAATGTACCTACACTTTTATTTTTGATCTAAATATGATGCAAAACAAGGCTCCATAGAAATCGGTTCTTGCATATGGGCCTATTTAAAAAATATAAGTGAAGAGGGCGATGGTGAAAAAGAAGTCATATCCTATTTAGACAATTGCTGTGGACCAAAACAAGAATAAGTATATAAAGTCGCTGTATTTATTCGCTGTGCACACGTTAAAAATTAAGAGAATTACACATAAATTTTTAATAAGGGGCCACAGTCAGAACGAAGCGGATAGTGTGCACAGTCTTATTGAGAAAGAAGTTAAAAAGAGCTTGAAATCTGGATCTATTTACACTCCAGGCCAATATGTAACTTTAACAAGGAATGCTAGAAAATCGAACCCACCTTTAATTGTGCACGAGATGAATTACCAATCATTTTATGATATAAAAGGTTTGCAAGAAGAATTGGGGTATAACTTTACGATTAATACTGAGGGAGAAAATGTTAACTGAAACGAAATCAAAGCAATACAAGTGAACAAAGATAATCCTACATATTTTTTTATCAGACATCATGCAAGGATGAGACTTATAAACAGGTAGATGTAAGGAACAAACGAAAAAAAAATAGGATCAATAACGGAAATAGCACTCAAAGCCGCCTATAGAGAAAATAAAAAATTGAGTACAAATAAACGGAAAGATTTGCAAGCATTGCTATCTAAAGGATTGATTCCTTCTTTTTACTCCCAATTTTATAATTCAATAATTTAATCGTTTTTTTAATTCATAGTTCTAAGATAAACGTTGTGCCATATTTAAGAGTAGCCATATTTAAGAGTTTCTTAAAACAATCTATTTTATATTTTCGGTTTATTTTTAACATGTATTAACATCTTTTCATTGTATTATTATAGTGTTACTTATGTTTTAGTTTAATTTTGTAATCAGGCAATTTTGTTAATAAAGATAAATTAACGAATGATCAGTATTTTATTATAAAGAAAACGAAAATTCATTTTGTGTTTAAGAAAATATAGAAACAACTAAGATTAATATTCAGTGTCAACTCAAAGTTTTTACATCAAAACTGCAACAAACCTAATTGTTTATTTTGCATGACAGTTCATTTAGCAATAAAAGAGCATCGTGTAGAATTATTTCATCGGCGCAGAATATATGTTTAATCATAAAGTGAAATAACTATAAACTATCAAAAGAACAACACATTTTCACTCTTAACAATAGACGAGAGGACTAGCATTTACTAAAATCTAAGAGTTTACTAATTAAACTCTCCACACCAACCTTTAGAATTCCTCTAACCCGTATGATTTTTGTGAAATTAATTTTTAACCTGTACTGTGCAAACCTTAAAAACTTTGACTGCAAATTCCCACAAACTGTGTTTTTTGAGTTATTTCTTTTTTTTTATTAAAGGTGCGACGTGTTCAATTCTGTCCTATCAGATTAAAACTATACTGAGAATTATCTACTGTAGAAAATTACCGATAGAATTTTTTTAAGTAGATTGTTTCTGTTTAATGGCAACCAGTTTCCTAGTTTTGACAACTGTCACATTTAAGAAAATATTCATAATAAACGTATTAAAAAATAATCTTACGAATATCACACGAGAGTAAGAATAAATAAGAAAATAATGCTTCATTTTTACTCAAATGTGTTGTCATTGGGCAGTAGCCACTCGAGCCTTGCGGGCTCTCGTGTCTATTGCCAGACAACAAATTGTCGAAAAACTGTCGCATTATTTTCAATTTATTCTCACTCTCTTGTTATATTATACCTGATTATTTCATTCATAGGAGATTCTGACCAATAGAAAGCTACAGAAATAAAAATTAAACTGATAATTTTGATAATTTCCCGTCGTCAAGTATGTTACGTCAGATACCCTTCGTTGCTATAAAAAAATACATACAGTGATATTAATGAAAATTAATGTATTAAAAATTATAAAAGTTATGACTTTCAACCGTCAAATATTTATAACAAATGTGTGTTTAATTGTACTAATTTGTACGTACATAAATAAATTACAATAAAATTTTGGTTTTGAACAGTTTTATTAATGAAATAATCGCAACAAATTGCACTCGATCTCTAAAATTAATATAGAATTTTAGAGCTCTTGTGCAATTACTACTGATTATTTAATTCATAGGAGATTCTCACCAATAGAAAGCTATATAAATCTAAATTAAATCGATAATTTTTGATAATTTCCCGTCGTCAAGTATATTGCGTCAGATGCCCTTCGTTGCTACGAAAAAAGACATTCAGTGACATTAATGACAATTAATGATTTAAAAATTATAAAAGTGATGACTTTCAACCGTCAAATCAATATTTATAACAACTGTGTGTTTAATTGTACTAATTTGTACTTACATAAATAAATTACAATAAAATTTTGGGGTTGAACAGTTTTATTTATGAAATAATCGCAACAAATTGCACTCGATATCTAAAACTAATATACAATTTTTGCCCTCGTGACACTTTGACATAATTTCACTCGCCTTCGGCTCGTGAAATTAAAACCGGCAAAGTGTCAATCGGGAAAAATTCAATAATTTTAAAGCTCTTGTGCAATTACTACTGATAATTTTTGATAATATCCCGTCGTCAAGTATATTACGTCAGATGCCCTTCGTTGTTACGAAAAAATACATTCAGTGACATTAATGACAATTAATGTTTTAAAAATTATAAAAGTG
This sequence comes from Diabrotica virgifera virgifera, assembly GCF_917563875.1. Lineage (NCBI taxonomy): Eukaryota > Metazoa > Arthropoda > Insecta > Coleoptera > Chrysomelidae > Diabrotica > Diabrotica virgifera. The sequence goes on from NC_065447.1 coordinate 31,225,406, forward strand.
ATGACTGTCAACCGTCAAATATTTATAACAACTGTGTATTTAATTGTACTAATTTGTACTTACATAAATAAATTACAATAAAATTTTGGTTTTGAACAGTTTTATTCATGAAATAATCGCATCAAATTGCACTCGATCTCTAAAATTATTATCGAATTTTTGTCCTCTTGACACTTTGGCATAATTTCACTCCCCTTCGGGTCGTGAAATTAAAACTGCCAAAGTGTCACTCGGGAAAAATTCGATAATTTTAGAGCTCTTGTGCAATTACTACTGATTATTTCATTCATAGGAGTTTCTGACCAATAGAAAGCTACAGAAATCTGAATTAAATCGATAATTTTTGATAATATTCCGTCATTAAGTATATTACGGCAGATGCCCTTCGTTGCTACGAAAAAATACATTCAGTGACGTTAATGACAATTAATGTTTTAAAAATTATAAAAGTGATGACTTTCAATCGTCAAATATTTATAAAAACTGTGTGTTTAATGGTACTTACATAAATAGATTACAATGAAATTTTGGTTTTGAACAGTTTTATTTATGAAATAATCGCAACAAATTGCACTCGACCTCTGAAATTAATATAGAATTTTTGCTCGCGTGAAACTTTGACATAATTTCACTCGCCTTCGGCTCGTGAAACTAAAACTGTCAAAGTGTCACTCGGGAAAATTTCAATAACTTTAGAGCTCTTGTGCAATTACTACTGATAATTCTCAGATTTTTGTTGTCATCAAAATTTAAAATACAACATTTCTTGTTCAAAGAACACCTCGTTACTATCTAACTTTAAAACAACATGATTTTTAATCGCTCCATGCAATTGCTATGATCCTGTTAAACCTGTAACACCTGTATAAATGTCCAGTGTACTATTTAGGTATTCAAATTACTCCTCCAGGCTACATGCTCGATTATTTCAGGAACGCGAGTACACAATCGATACAATTTTGAAGTACTAAAATGCATTAAAATCATGTTTTGCTCCATGGATGGATAACGCCAGGAATTCAGCAACACTCTAACTAACGTTCCGAATTTAGAGAGGTATTATCGGTATTATCTTCAAGGATCATAGAGGTGTATAGAGATGGATTAAAGCTTTAAATTGTTTAGTTCCCCCATGAAGGAAAGTGAAATTTCAATTTGAATCCTATTATTATTAAAGAGGGAGTCTCACGACACGGTAAGCATGGTACATGATTACTTACTAATGAGACCCTGCGGTATCTGGAAACAAAATTCCCAGGCTTTTGTAAAAGCTGGTTATACGGTTGTTGAAAATATTTACAGTATTTAGTTATCATTTGTATTAAAAACAAGATAATAAGAGATAAGCATATTGTCTTTATAAAACTACACCGAGAGAAAAAAATTCTTGACATAAAGAAACTTTATTAATATTTAAGAAAGATCGACTTGGCATATTGCCTAAGAAATATATCTTTGTATGTAAGATATAATTTTCTAAAATATTTCAAATAAATTCTACTATAGCCAAAGAAATATATCTTAAACATGATTAAACTATCACTTTCTGGCAAACTTAAAACCCATTTATCATAAGGAAATTACAGTTGATGTTAATTAATTTTATTAGTCATAAAAATATATTTTTTACACATTAGAAAACTATTCTTTCTGAGCAATAATATTTCTTAGTAAGGAATATTATTATTTTACTATTAATAATTTATTTATTTAATGTTAAGAAATATATTTCGCAGAGATAAACGTATATTTAGAGTTAAGTTAATATTTCTTGAAAATAAAGTGATATTACATACGGCGAAATAAATCATTGTGTTAAGGTAAAATCATTATTTATTAATAAAACAAGATATAAAACGTTATTATTACATACAAATATTTTCTCCACTCTTAAACCACTGGCTTCTACACAACAATAAAAGGATGGAGAGGCAAATCCAACTTCCTCAAATTTTCCTTCTTTTGTTAATAGCACTTGGTATATCAGCAATTCACTAAAACAAAATGGTTATGCAGAAAGAGTAAACTTACTTTGATAAATTTTTTTTAATAAAGATATAGATATTTATTTTGACAAATTTAGGAAATACAAAAAAAAACAAATACACGGCCCCACATAAGAACTATTAATACTAATAATAATTAATCATATTTAGTTCAAACATGGCATTATTTAACACATCTTTGTTTATTTTTTTCTTTTTGTTAATGAAATATTAATTATTTATCTGTATAATATTAAGTCACACAATAAACATCGTTTAGCTAAAAGAAGTGGGAAAATACAACCAATGTAAAACATTGAAGCAGACATAATAATATGTAATTTACTTAATTTTTATAATCTAAAAGAGACAGCATACCTAATCATTAAGAAATTTTATTACATGAAAGTATTATTAGTTTACGTCTAAGACATTTATTACATATTAACTAATTCACGGTTTTCGGCAATAACATTTCTTAACCATAAACATATATTTCTTTTAGACTAACTGATTTCTTTATCTGAAATAAATTAACAGAACAAATCCTCAGCGTTGCACCCGCCATGTTTGATATAGCGTTGTATTGTATATTTTTATAGAAGACGATACATTGAAGAAACCTATTATAGTTGATACATAAGTATACACATTTTTAAAAAGGTACTTACATGTATGAAGTTCTACCATTTCTGGAAGGCCCCGCAGTTGGTTAATAACTCCTTTCTTAATATTGTTCTGAAGCTATATATTATATCATTCTGTCCCAGCTTTAAATTGTGGCATATTTCCCAGTTAGAATAATAAGCTCCTTTATTTCAGAGTCGTCCATCATTATACCTAAAAAGCATATAAAGATACTATTATGTTTCTTTTTTAACCATTCGGATACGCAACAATATTATTATTACATCTTAAATTACTCAATTTACTTTTATTTAATACCTATATATGTACGTACCTTCAAAATATCCGTTAATTTTTAAAGTACACCAATAAATCCAACATCCATCTATATGAACATGAACATATCACGCCATCTTGAAAAACACTGACGACTAAATCATAAATAGTTAATCTGCGCAATTCTTTTGTGGAAGAAAATCTCTTTGCAAGTAACATTTCGGCATTAATGACAAAGTTTTTATTTTATAACCACAGTTACTACAGAGGGTATTTCTGAAGAATTATTTCTTGTGGTTTAAAATATTTATTTGATTGCAAGAAAATTTCTTGTTCACAAATATAAATATGGATTAACTTAACATTATATTTCTTATACTGCAAAATATTTGTAGTTTTCAATTTAAGAAATAAAAACTTTAGGATAAGAAAATTAATTGTAACCATTAATGCATTTCTTGGTATTGAAGAAATTATCTGTAAGAAATTATTGAGTTGTGTTTAAAAAACTCGTTTCTTTATATGTGAACCGGTATGTTTAAGTTAATAGGATATGTTAACTTTTAAGAAATATTGCTCAAAGAAATCGGTGTTTTAGGAGAAAAGAAATTGTTCTCTCGGTGTAAGAGCTTATTATATTCTATAATGTCCATGTAGTAGGCGGGTACCTTTGGTCCAAGAAGGTTTCATATCCACAAGCCGACGCTTGTTTTACTCGATAAATTATTGTAGGTACTAATACGCTATGCTTTGAAGTGATAATTTTTAAACAAATTATTTTTTTTTACTTTGAAACCACGTCTTTTATAATTTGGGTAATTTTTGATTTTACCCATTTAAAAAAATGTGAAAACCTTGTCTATGTCTGTCTGTCCTAGAGATTTTGTAAACACAACACAAAAAAGTAAGAAATTTGACCTAGAACCTCCGAATGCAGAGTTGCAACTGGAAGTAATGTTTTAAAGTAACCGAAATAGTACAATCGATACATTACTAGACGCGCCGTAGCAAGACGAGAATACATGTATACTTCCGGTTTTTATATCACATTGGGTTAAACAATCGGGACGGCCAAAAATTTCGCGAAATTTATCTCTGATCAAAAAACTGAAAAACACGTCGTATATTTTTAAAAATCTATCAAATGACACTAAACAAGACCTTCCACCATTAGGTGGAATCTTTTAGAAATATATTTCCCCTTTTTTTATTTATTGATAAATGAAACCAATTGTAAATGAACTAAAAGACAGACGTGCTCTCAATCATTTATTGTAAGTTCCGACGACCGGTTTCGCTCTCTAAAGTATGCAGAGCATCTTCAGGTCAACGGTTACAAGTCAATAAATGATTCGGATACAAAGAGCTACTAGCTCAGTATTCATTAATATGATGTTTTTGTTCAAGTTATGTTAACGGGATATGATGGAATAGACGGAGAATGTTGTAAAGGTAAAACAAGTAAAGGTAAAACAAGTTTACCTTGTTTACCTTTACAACATTCTCCGTCTATTACACCATATCTCACCATATGTTAATGAATACTGAGCTAGTAGCTCCTTGTATCCGAATCATTTAGTGACTTGTAACCGTTGACCTAAAGATGCTCTGCATACTTTAGAGAGCGAAACCGGTCGTCGGAAGTTACAATAAATGATTGAGAGTACCTCTGTCTTTTACTTCATTTAAAATGAACTCTAACATGCAACCCATTCAACATTTGAGACCAATTTTGTCGCAAATTCCTTGGTAGAATGCAGTAGAATGTGGTTTCCCATACTAAAAGAGGAAGTCAATAGAAAGAAAATACCACGATTAGTACGTCAATAACTTATCGATCTACACTTGAGAGCAAAATAATCGACTCACTTGTTGAATAATTGTACACGTGGAATTTCCTAAACCTGTTGTCCGATTTGAGTGATTTTTTTAGTATGTTATAGCCTTATTATTTAAGAAAATCTATGTAATATTATTGTTGCTATACAGGTAAAGGTCATTTTATACCGGGTGTAAAAATCATACTGTGTTTTTTCTTAAAGTTCGGATTACCCTGTGGAGTATTCTAGCGTATAAGAAATATTTAAATTAAAATTCAATTGTAAGCTTAGGCTTTATTAACATTTTCTTTTTTGAGTCATTTGCTTGTGTTGGATAATAAAAAAGTTAGGTACGTTCAAGAAAAAAAAACACCCTATGATTGTTACACCCGGTATAAACTGACATTTACCTGTCTAGCACAGTGCCGGTTTATCCACCTGGCACTTGGGGCTGGCGCCCAGGGGCCCGGGGCCCGAAGGGGCCCGTTCCGTTTAATTATAAAAAAATGAAGACGCTAAATAATCTACATATTCTCCGAAAAAAACCTCATACGCAGATACGCCAATAAAAAGCTTATGTTCTATTATTACATTTCTTCACGCCTATACACAGTGGCGTAGCCTAGCTCTACAAGGGCCCCGTGTCAGTGTTTGTGGCGGGCCCTTTTCCAAAAACTACAGAAAGTTATCAGATTTAGCTATGTCTCGAATTGTATTCAAAATAATCGCATAAACGGAGTTTTTTTAGTTTCTAATAATTTCATTTTGAATTGTGGGGCCCAAATAATAATAGGTATATCTCACTTTTCGGCTTTAAAATAAGTTCTCTTTTAAAATAGGAACAAAATAAGTTCTTTTAAAATAGTTAAACGAAAGACAAAAATAGATGTACATACATCTAATTTATAGATAAAGAATAGATTATTCTCGAAAATGACATATACGCAAACAATAGTACACACCCTTTCAAACATTCAAAAGTAAAGTGATTACAAAAATTGCAATTTGGCATTATACAGTGGCCTCTAAGGCTAGCACTCCACTTGCGATTTGTAGTCGCGGTGACAAAGAAATCGCTGTCGCAGAAAATTTAGAGTCTAGAAAATTAGTCGCTGTTTTCAGAATCGCGAATTGAATGCTACAAGGATGTAACATCAGCTTTTAGATGTTTTTTTTTAATCTAGAGATAAAGAAGAAGTCAAGACGTCAATTATTACTTTATGCGAGAAACATAAAAACGATGTTTATGAAACCAAAGAGAACTTGCATAATGAAATTACCCATTTTGTAACGTTATGCCAAAATTTGAATAAACATATTTTATGAAAAATTTTATGTCATCCAGGATGTAAAGGCAACTTTTTCTTATTTGACGCGTCAGGTGAGCGGTCTTTTTCGGCTTTAAAAAGAATAAAAACATATTTAAGGTCAAATTTGAGTCAAAAAAACCTAGACGCATTATCACTATTGTTTAATATACAGAGAGAGTCTGTAAAGTGGAATAAATTCAATATCTCAAATACTAATTGTTTTTTTGGAAAATGCTCAGACCCGTCGATTAGTATTTCAAATTGTCCTTTTTGACATTCAATAAAAATGTATACAGGGTGTCCCAATTTAGAGATATGACGTCATCGTCGATTTTCTTAAATGGCAACACTGTCATTTTGATAGCTATTTTGATAGCGTGTGTAAAGTTATACACATCTGAAAAATTTCAAAATTTTATTCCCTACCATTTACAAGATAATAAAAAATAACAAAGTTATGAAGAACAAGAAGTAATCAAATAATAATTGAATTTATTTATTTCAATTAAGCAAATGCTCATAACGTTGCCCATTGACAATTTGACAATAATTGAGGGCAACATTATGAGTTTTTGCTTAATTTATTGAAATAATTAAATTCAATTATTAGTTGATTACTTCTTTTTCATAACTTTGTAATTTTTTATTATCATCTAAATGGTAGAGAATACAAATTTGAAATTTTGCAGTTGTGTATAACTTTACACACCCTATCAAAATAGCTATCAAAATGACAGTGTTGCCATTTAAGAAAATCAACGATGACGTCATATCTCTAAATTGGGACACCCTGTATACATTATTATTATATGTCAAAAAGGACAATTTGATATACTAATCGACGGGTCTGATCATTTTTTAAAAAAAACAGTTAGTATTTTAATTATTGAATATATTCCAAATTACAGATATAACTTTGTTATTTTCTATTATCTTGTAAATGGTAGAGAATAAAAATTTGATATTTTGCAGTTATGTATAACTTTACAAACCCTATCAAATTAGCTATCAAAATGACAGTGTTGCGATTTAAGAAAATCGACGATGACGTCATATCTCTAAATTGGGACACCCTGTATACAGTATTATTGAATGTCAAAAAGGACAATTTGAAATATTAATCGACGGGTCTGAGCATTTTCCAAAAAAACAATTAGTATTTGAGATATTGAATTTATTCCACTTTACAGACTCTCTCTGTATAGAGAATGAAGAACTGGAAAACTGAATTCTGATAATATTATATGGAAGTTTGCGAATACCAAGTCAAGAAAAAAAATGATCCAATTTTTGTCTTTGTATTTTTTAGAATATGTTTTTTGCTTGTCATGTGTTGTTTTGTGGAACTTTCTATTTTTTATTTATCTTTTTGGATTATTTTTACGTTTGCTATTCTTCTTGCTTGTTTAAAAAAATTACTGTATGGATTTTACAATAAACCTTTATAGTTAATGCATGTGCTTTCTTGTTAAAAAACTGACAACGAATAGCAATGAAGGGGGCCCCTAAACCGCCAGCGCCCAGGGCCCGAAGTTAGGATAAACCGGCACTGGCCTAGCAATAATAATATAACACCGATTTTCTTAAATAATAAGGCTGTAACATACTAAAAAAATCACTCGAATCGGACAACAGGTTTAGGAATTTCGAGACTTCTAACGTGTACATAGTGTACAATTCAGCAAGTGAGTCGATTATTGTGCTGTGCTCTCAAAGTATTGAATTAATGAAAAAACTCTATGGAACAAAAGTTACTTAAAATTAGTCAGTTTATGCATTTCGGGACTTACTTTGGACGTATATTTTTTCACCCCCAAGAGGGAGTGGAAATCACCTACAGGGCAAAAGCACACATCGGCACAATACCACTTTTTTCTCTGACTTGTTAGCTATGTGTGTGCCAAATTTCATATCAATCCAAGCGGTTCTTTAAAATTTAGAGGTTTTGCAATATTTTACGGTTAAAGAACGTACTATAAAGGTTAAGGTCAGAATTGGGTATTAGTTTTGAGAGTAAACTAAAACAAGACGTTTAAAATAAAAAATACTTACGATGTCGGGATAGTATCACGAGGTTTTTCCTGGTTTTCCCTCCTGATTTACTATGGAATATCTACCGCGAGAATTTAACTCTCACCTTTGCATGTGGTTGCCTTAAAGACAAATCACATGCTATGATTTTTTTGTGACGGATATTCTTGGGTTGGGGTTGATTTCATGTAATCGAATAAACTCTCTTTCAGTAAAGTCGTCCCAGGAACTCAACTCATAAATATTGGCAGTATCATTTTAAAGTCTTCTACTTTAAAATGCATAACATATCGCATACCTAGTTCAATTGTGCCACAACTGCAAAAAATTCGGATTTTGGGTTAAGGCTGTAAAATATTGCCTATATAATGGCCCATCTAATTCAATACATCCTGAACTAAAATATTGTTTTGGATAAGTATAAAGTAAGTTACTTCGGTATTTCACTGTAGGGTTTTTGGAGGTTTTGAAAATGCAATATGGCCATAACTGGGAGATGTGGCGATAATATACACTGCCACAATACAAACGATGTAATTCAATACGTTCGATATGGCCACAACTGCAAAAATCAAGAGAGATGTGGCGATAATATACACTGCCACAATACAACCGATGTAGTTCAATACAGCCACAACTGCAAAAATCAATTGCTTTTTTCATTACATTGCCGCCGTATCTTCTAGGTGTCGTTTTATAAATGACTTTCTTCACAATGCAATATCGCCATAACTATCAAAATCATAATAACGTTATATTTTTAATAAATTCTAATAAGATCCAGCGAATAACTGTATAATTTGCTACCTAAATTATAATTTCGAAGCCAGTCATTCTCAAAATAAATTATTTTTATTCTCATTTCTCGAGAATATTGTGTTTTGCACTTGTGGCACTATTGAACTAGGTGTGCGATATGTCTGAATTGCCGATATAAATAAATCAGATTAAATAAATTATTAGAAAAATTTTTTACCAAGCTAAAATATTTAAAAAAACAATATTTTTGTTTAAATTATTAATAATTTTTATATTTTGACAACTGCATCCGATTTGGACATCGAAACGTTGATAAAATCATGTTTTTTTTAATAAAATTGTGGCTTATTTTTCTTTAAAAATAGTTAATTAGTAAATAACTTTAATTCGAGACATTTTTTCGACTTGTTAATGGATGGTGCTATATTCGAAAAAATAAGATTTATTCTAATACCCAATGAAAATTTTGGAAACGGTCTAACATATCCAGAAATACATTTCCATAGAAGAACAAGAAAAGAAGAGGTTTAATATTTTTCAAAAATCTATCAAATGACACTAATCACGACCCCTACTCCACCTCCTAGGAATCGCAACTTTGGAAATCTTAAATGAAAAACCCCAGTTTTATTTTGATTCTGTATTCAATCTCAATAAAAGATCAATATCATAAAAATTTGCATCCCCACCCATCTCACGGATGTGAGATTTTATTAATTTATTTTAATATTTCGTATTTTCAAATCAATAAAAAATTCAAACTAGTAATTTTAAGTCACTAATGAATTGTTTTTTTACAAATAATAAAGCCGTATAAATAAATAACGTTTAACCGCAATATTCATTACATAAACATAGTTTTTAAAATTAAACATCCAGAAATTATAATCTAGCTGCAGGTTTGTAATATTTGTTTCTCGAACAAATGGCATAATTTATTTTTCAATCGGCTGTTTAAAAAAGGGTTACCTAGAGCAAATATACAAACGGGCAATTCTGAATATATCGTCTATGGATACAATAAATATGGATGGATATGGCATGCTCAAATCTCGCATATAGGGATTTAATCGGATATATTTTCAATTTGAATGACGCGTAGGTTGAGGTAGCAATATTTAAACATAATATTTGTGCAACTGTGGTGTACTCGATTTTTTCGTTAAAAAATTAACCCGAAATCGTTTTGTTATTAACTATTATCTTTGGTAGATGGCATAATAATATATTTATAATATTTCATTAAATTATTTAAAATAACAGTGAATTAATTACAAGAAATGTATGACTGAAGAGATAAGGGGGCACAATACGCAAAAATAAAATAAATATTAAGCGTATGTAAATAATCTAAATAAGAAATAATCAGTAAATAATCAAAAAAAATATCAATTTTATACATCAATTTTACATAATATTGTGTTTTCAATTTATCAATTAAAGGAAAAATGAATATTAAATTAAATTTTTTTATTTTATAACGCGGGCACATAAATTTGATACACCCTGTATATTGAGCTGTAAATATTTATTCGAATTTAGTTTGGATGTAAGTGGATTTCTCTTTTAATGAGCTTTCCGATGAACCATTAAAGACTTTTGTGAATAATTAAAGTGAAAAGGACGATGTATTTAGATTTCAAATGGAAATAGATTGTTTATTACGAGAACTATAGAAACCCCAGGTAGATGTAATTATCAATTTCTAGAAAAGGTGGTTTAAAAGAAAGTTTGGAATTTTAATATTTGTTTCAACCCGAGTAAAAGTTGTAGAGTTTCCCCGAAAGTAATTAAGGATGGTCGGAATAATTTTGAAAATGACTGTTTGTTTGTCGAATGGAAAAGATTTTTTCTGATTTTTGGCAAGTTGGAAGGGGAAAAGTGGTTTGAATGATTGAGAGAGTTTGAAAAAGAAGTCATTATGTTTTTGGCATCGCTGAAGAGCAGTTCGACGTTTTCGTGATAGATAGTTAGCAAGTACCAGTGGCTGTTTGATAGTGGAGAATAGTGTTGAAAAGTGGAACGAGAGACAGATCAAATTGAGACGAAATACCTCTTTGATTCTGTATTATTGTGAGAAGGAGAGCAGAGAATTTTTGGAGTTTTGTTTGAATCGAGTACGTGTCAAAAGAGGCCCGGCTTTTTGGAGAATTGATGCTGGTATGCTGATAGTTTTGAAGCTGGAGAACGGAGAGGGCTTTGATGAGTAGCCTTTAACATAGTCAACGAGGGAGAGCTGTTTTGGGTCACGAGAAGACATCAGAGTGAATGAAAAAAAAGGTCAGTCAACTTATGTGAAAGATATTTTTATGTTCAGAAACTAAAATTTTGAGTAAAAAGCATATGAATTAAAATTCCAATATTTCTAAAAGTAAATAGGAAGTATAGCTAATCTTGCGAATACATAAATTTGTTTTGTTTATTTTGTTTTACCAAAGTCATCGGAAACAAACCGATATATTGTTTTTTTTAACTATAATAAATTTAAGTGGTAACAATTTCATTCGGACATCTGTGTCCACAGGTTTTTAGATTCGATAGATTTTAGAGTATTGATTTTGATAAACAAAAGACAATTCTGTATTTTTATTTTAATATTTTGCTTTATTTCTTTTCCCTATTTTATCCCGATTAGGATCAACTAAGAGATACTGAACCCACGAGAGAAGATAAGTATAACGTGAGATAATTTGGATTTTTTTTAATAGTATAAAAAGGCACCCTGAGATTTTTTATTCATTTTTTATGTATGATTTGCGACAATTAAATAATTAATCAAATAAATAATAATTAATATACAATTAATAAGAAGGAGATCATAACAATACATAGTCCTTAATTTTATTGTAGTCGAAAATCTCTTATAGAGTAATTACTCTTGTAAATTTTCTTGAATCGTTTTTGTTTACTCTTACCACAAATTATTGTATCCTCATCTGGTACAGTTATGTTGTTGTCCTATTAATGATAGAGGTGTAAAAGGTTTGCATACTTCATTGATTGTGTCAACTCACAATACTTGTATTAGTGGCTATGTAGGTACGGTATACAGTAATGAGCGCGCTAATAACCGGCAAAATAACGCAAAATATGGAAAACAAATGTGTTTTGAGTTAAATAAATTAAACACATTCTTCTTTTTATGTCAATAAATTGAATTAAAACAATGATTTTGGACACCCTGTATAAATAATTATATTAGTGTTTACATGACTAAATAGAGAATTGATTTATCTTTTAAATGAGCTATCACATGACCCATATTCTCATTAAAAAAAATCATAGATGACGTCATCAGGCCCAGATGGGTGACGTCACCGGTATAATAAATATGCCAAAAGTCGTAAATTAAAAATAAAAATCGACCTGTTTCGGGTTTTTTTTTTTAAAGTCGTTCATTCTCGAGAAATTGAATTTATTCCAACCTGTACGTGCTCACTGTATACATTTCTCTGAATATATAATATGGAGAATTGGTTGTTTCAGCCATAGTGTTAACCCGACATTTTCTTTCACTTAGACAATTCTGACACTTTGTTGTTTTTTTTTTTAGTTTAGAACTTCTTTTGAGTTGGACAGCGTCATATTTTTTACTAATTTGTGTCACTGTAGCTTAACATCGATTTTGATTTGATCGTGCACATGTTGTAGTTGTAGATAACATGATAGCTCTCGTTTTGCGTTTGTATTTTTTATGTAATTTTTATGAATTTTTTAAATAGATTTTCAAATCGGAAATGGGAACTAACATTTTTTTCAACTTTTTAAATTTAACGCGTAAAACAAAATCCTTTTAATCATTTAATAAACACATCAAAGGTTTCGTGTATATGACACATCCAATTTTTTTACCTTTCATGTATAACTCAGTAAAAGGAAGCTCTCAGTATTCGCTATATTTGTAAATGCTTTGTGTTTTTTGTTGCTTGAAACACGTTTAAACCGGCGACATAAATCCATGCGTTAAAAGTTAACATTTCATTTTTTGAGGAGAAAAATGTACCTAAACAACTTGTTAACGTCTTTGTACTGTACCTACATGTCGAAACAATTAATTGCTTGTGTTAAACTAATTTTTTTTTCTATAAAGAGACACTTTGTGAATGCGTTTGCAACAAAAATGTTACCAAAAAATGTAATTTTAATTTTTTTAATAGTTTTGGCAACAAACTAAGAAATTTTAAACAAACCCTAACTGTGCATTTAAAAAAAAACAAGTTAAACATTAATGCATGGGAAAAGAATTGCTATTTTTCTAACTGGTGAGGAAAGTGATACTTCCCGCATGAGTTATGAGCAATATTTTTTTTACGGCCGTACGTTTGAAAAAAGCCACAACAAATAGAATAATATCAATTTTTATTTACTATAGTTTATTTTTTAACCAGGAGGAGTAAACTAAAAAGACAGATTCACACCCAAGAAAGTCACTAGAATAATAACCAAATACATCTTCTTTTTTGGTTGATCTAGTCGGCCCTCAACGGTAATCCATAAATATTATATTAAATTAATACGTCACTAAAGAGTTCCAAAAACAACTGCTTTTTATGTAAAAGCAGACTAACAATCTAAAAATTAAAGGAATAACACAGAAAACAGCAAAAACGCCGATATAACTAAATTAACCTCTGAAATGTCACTAGTGTCAAAATTTGGTAAATGTCATTAGTGTCAAAATTTTATAACAGTGGAGTAAACTTGCCTGCGGTTGGACCAATTACAAACAAGCAATACAGCGCGGTAAATTTGAATTACTCCTCTTGATTAAAAAACAAACCATAGTAATACAACATACAAAAATACGTAATACAAAAAGTATGCAAATTTAATCATTTGGAAAAAGAATAATGTCTTTACTTATGGCTTGGTAATATTAAATGTAAACGAGCAATTAGTGGCATTTTGCAAATGTATCACTGACGCAAGCTGATCCTTGAATAGGGCTTTTCATCGATTGTCATTTGTTTCGAGCTTCTGTCATGTTTGTCATAATATTAATATATCTACGTCATACGCCTTTGGTTTGTATCATTGAATAACGTACACGACGTAGATATATTAATATTATGTGACTTATGACAGAATCTCGAAACAAATGACTGTGAATGAAAAGCCCTATTGTTCAACTCTGACAAGGTGGTCAAAACTAAATTTTTAATAATTGGTTTCCATGACGATGATTTCAAACAATAATTGATATTGTCTACTGATGTGATTTTTGAACATTATGTCAAAATAATTCTATTTCTACGAATAATCGCGTTAATTTCATTAAAACATGAACACAATAAGATAAATTTAAATTAAATTAGTGAATAATATCTAAATATTAGTTTATTGCAGTGCAAATGAAAGGAATACATTCGTTATTTCGTAAACCTGCGACTTTACGGAACAATCCCGAAACAAGTCGATTTCTATTTTTAAATTATGATATTTTGGCATATTATATATCATATAAGTGACGTCATCCATCTGGGCGTGATGACGTAATCGATAATTTTTTTAAATGAGAATGAGGGTCCTGTGCTAGCTCATTTGAAAGACTATTCAATTATCTATTCAGTTTTATAAACTTTAACGTCTTTATTTATACAGGGTGTCCAAAAACAATATTTTTTATATTAAATTAAGTGACAAAAAAAGAAGAATGTACGTAATTTATTTAATTCAAAATACATTTGATACTGTCAGAAAATAGGAAGAAAATGTTTATTCCAAAAATTAACATTACTTTTTGTTTAAATTAATTGTTCAAACTTCCAAAAAGCAGGTGCTTAGTGGGAGCTGGCTTGAGCATTGAATTTAAACGAAAAGCAATGTTTATTTTTCAAATAAACATATTTTTCTGTTTTTGATAACAGTAAAAAGTATTTTGGTATTAAATAAATTACATACGTTCTCCTTATTTTCTCAATTAATTAATTTAATTTTAAAAAATGTTTTTGGACAGCCTGTATAAATAATATGTTAATATTTACACTTCTGACTAGAGAATTAAATGTCTTTTCAAATGAGCTAGCACACGACCCCTATTCTCATTTAAAAAAATTATCGATTACGTCATCACGCCCAGATAGATGACGACAAGCGTGTGATATACAGAGTGTCCAGAAACTCTACCGACAAATGAAGACAGGAGATTCCTCAGATAATTTTAAGATAATTTAACCCAATTCACCTAGTCCGAAAATGCTTCCTAAGGGAGCTAGAGCTCTTTGAAGATGGCGTCATGTAATTAGTTTTTCTTAAATACCTCCAGAACGTTTCTATTTAGAAAAACGAAAATTGTTATACATATTTACTTTCCAGAAATGAATCGATTCCATCCATTGCGAATTTCTAGTACAGGTCATAGGCGTCCGTTTTGGGTAGGGCAACGGTTATTTTATCGCCTAACTTTTTGTCTTTAATTTTTAAG
This sequence comes from Diabrotica virgifera virgifera, assembly GCF_917563875.1. Lineage (NCBI taxonomy): Eukaryota > Metazoa > Arthropoda > Insecta > Coleoptera > Chrysomelidae > Diabrotica > Diabrotica virgifera. The sequence goes on from NC_065447.1 coordinate 31,240,638, forward strand.
CATTTTTGACTCTGAATTATTAAATTGTGAGTTATTCTAGTACTAAAAGGTACTCTTACTTTAAGTCGGTAGAATACACCGTTTTCTAGAAAAATCGATTTGAAATTATTCGTTCCTTGAATTTAAAAAAAAAAAGATTAAAAAAAAAACTATTTAGAAAGATGAAAACTGGTACATTTATTTATATTCCAGAGATTAATCGATTTCATTAATTGCGAATTTCTAGTACCGGTCATAGGCGTCCGTTTTGGGTAGGCCAACAGTTATTTTATAGCATAACCTTATTGTCTTTAATTTTTAAGTATTTTTGACATTAGATTATTCAATTATGAGATATTCGAGTACTATAATAATATCGTATGGCATTTTTGCCGGGGAGATCCTTTCGGATAATTCCAGCGCCAATTACATCTTTAACCCTGTTTCAAGTAACTAGTGTCGATGTACACTAGCCCAGGGGGACCGACGGCTTAACGTACTCTCCGAGGCACGGTGAGACGGCTCGTGTCATTATTGGAAATGAAAATGGTTTGTCTTTGGCAGGGATCGAACCCACGTCTACTGGCGTATGAGGCCAGCGTTTATGCCGTTACCCACGGCCGCTCACATTCGAGTACTAAAAGTTACTCTTGCTTTAAGTTGGTAAAATACATTTTTTTTTAATTTTTTTAACTTTTTTTTTCAAATTCCCAAAACTAAAAACTTTCAAATCGATTTTTCTAGAAAACGGTGTATCCTTCCGACTTAAAGTCAGAGTACCTTTTAGTACTAGAATATCTCACAATTTAATAATCCAGTATCAAAAAGGCTTAAAAGTTGAAGACAAAAAAGTTATGAGATAACATAACCGTTGCCCTACCCAAAACGGACGCCTATGACCGGTACCAGGAATTCGCAATAGATGGAATCGATTCGTTTCAGGAAAGTAAATGCATATACAAATTTTCGTTTTTCTTAATAGAAGCGTTCTGGAGGTATTTAAGAAAAACTAATTACATGGCGCCATTTTCAAAGAGCTCTAGCTCCCTTAGGAAGCATTTTTGGACTAGGTGAATTGGGTTAAATTGTCTTAAAATTATCTGAGGAATCTCCTGTCTTCCTTTGTCGGTAGAGTTTCTGGACACCCTGTATATGCTGAATTATCATAATCTAAAAATAAAAATTGACCTGTCTCGGGATTTTCCTTTAACCTTCGGATGACCTAGCGGGGGAAATTGTGACCCCAGCGTTATGCTTTTCTTTAATAAATTCAAATGTATTTTTAATTTTTAACTCATTATTTTTTAATTTGACTTTAATATCATTCTAGATATCCTCATGTTTTGAAATAAAAAAAAATTCCCTATATTTTACGAAAAAAAAATATATTCTGAAGTTGATGTTTAGTAAAATAGCGTCTAATATGTGTAATTACAAGTAGTTTTACGCTAATGACGTCTACTTTGCAAAGTAAAAAAACACTTACTCAACATACACACTACACATGACACTAATAATCATGTTGTGACTGGCTGAATGTCATAAAGTCCATGCCAAAAAAAATAAAAATTAAAAAAAAATCTTTATTTTTTTGTTGTCATTTTTGACATTTTTGACCTGGGGTCATTTTCCCCCCCTTGGTCATCCGTGTAACAAAAAAAGGTTGGTCATCGGAAGGTTAATGTCGCTGGTTTACGAATCCGATATGAATCAAACAGTTGCACCATACTGTATAATATTATAAAACCATATTACAAGGTATTCTACTTTCCCGCACTAGTGCGAAACTTTCGGAAAGGAAATGCGTGCGGGAAAGTGGCTGTTTTAGCACGGCCAGTAGAAAAAATATTTTTGAAGTGTGTAAAAATATTTAATTCCTAGCTGACTGCTTTCTGCTTATAATAAAATAACTTTTATATAAGGAACAAATTTTAAATTAATGTTACAAAGTTTAACTTACGGCAAAAGCTTTAAGTGCCCACATAAAGAGGAATCACATTTTCAACTGAAAAAAATTCCTGACTAAAGATAAAAAAAGTTGGTTGAAGGTTGAAATTTTTTTATGTATAATTGAAAAAAGAAGAGAAGTTGAAACCCGAGGTGCTAAAATCCAGATATATAAGACCATAATACCTCCAGCAATCGCGTATGGATGCGAAACATGGACGCTAACAAAAAAAGAGGTATATAAATTGCTTGTGTGCGAACGTAAAATTCTTTGAGTGATATGACCCTTGCAGAGACAGCGTGACAAACGCATGGAGGCGCGAACACAATAACGAGCTACAGTCTCTCTTCGGAATGAAAAATCTAGTCAGATAATATACACACATGTCCAAAAGTTTGGAATACGTACAAATAATATACCTACGCCTATGGTGGTTTCAAAACTGTTGTTGATATTCATTTTAGAGCGTTTTTACATGAAAATGATAAAAAATTTGAATAGTTTTTGTATCATTTTGCCCATTTTGGTCACATTCAACTGATTAGCGTATTTACACATTTTTCAGTCTGTGTTTAAATTTGAATTGAGCCGTTTAAAAATGCCTAGAAACGTGATATCTCACTTTGACATATCTAGGGTAATTGCTTTGTTACAACAGGGTTTAGTCAAAGTTATATCGCGAATATTGTTGATGTTACTCAGAGTGCTGTATCTAAAATTAAAAAAAAAATCCAAGAGACAAATGACGTCAAGGATCGTCTCAGAAGTGGTAGAATGCACAACAGCAGCACAAGATCAGCAGATAACATTTATAGCTCGAAGAAATCGTCAGGAATCCACAAGTCCAGAGAAATTTCTAGGCTGCAAGGACTGAATATTTCACGGCAAACAATAACACGCCGACTAAATGCGGTAAATTTGTATCGTAGAAGGCCTTTGCATGTTCCTAAACTAACCTACCAACACAAAATAGTAAGGTTGCAATGGGCTAGGGAAATGGTGCAACATGGTACTAACTGGAATAACGTGATGTTCTCTGATGAGTCAAAAATTGGCTTGGTATCTGATTCGCGAAGAACACTTGTTTGGAGGGCCCCAGTACCACAAGCCCTACTAGAAACAGCCTAACCGCGTGTCCCTTTTGAAGGTGGTAGTATTATGGTTTGGGGTGGTATTATGAGTGGTACACGGACACCACCGTTGGTTCTGGAGAGAAGTGTCACTGGTGCTGTGTACATCGAGGAAGTTTTAAATCCTGTCGTACGTCTATTCCAAGGGGCATTAGGTGATGAATTTGTGTTTATGCATGACAACGCACCTCCTCATCGAACAGCAGCAGTACAAAATTTTCTGGAAGAATACAGTGGCCCTCGAATTCCTCCGATATGAATCTCCCTATTGCACTTCGCGAAATAAAAGATGCTGCTCGTGAAGAATGGGGGAGAATTCCGCAAGCCCAGCTCGACCAGTTAATCGGCAGCATGCCAAATCGCCTACAGGCATGTACACTAGGGTGGAGTGAAAAAAAATTTTTTTGAAATTTGATTAGCACTATTTAGCAAAAGTTGCCTTTGATGTAGTAGATGACCTGTAAATTTTTTAAAAATTAAAAAAAAATTTCTTCATTCCCGCCGCAGGCCCAAAAAATTAAAAATAATTTTTTTTTATAAATAGCATTAACTACTAAAAGTTGCTTTTACTGCTGTAGATAATCTACAATTAAAAAAAATATATATTATAACATTTTTTCATTCCCCGCCATGATCCTAAAAAAAGTTACGCGCCAAAACTTGTTAAAACATTGGTCATTTTATGGCTTCTTAACATTAGAAAAATCCAATTCTCTATATTTACTAGAAAAAAATTTGTTTAAAAAAATGCATAATTGTCAGTAAATAAAACATCGATTTGACCTTCAGCTCGTTTTTTTAACCCATTGCTACTTTTGTCAGCATCGCATATTATCGCGTCACGTCGGTTGAGAGCGCAGACTCTCGGCGCGGTCTCGGCTCTCGGTCTAGTCGATCTCAATCAACCACAGTTCAGTTCTTGGTTATTTGTCGCTTAAGTAAGTTCTGCTACGTAGTGCGTGTTGTGTTTTTGTACGAGAATAAAGAATACTTTAAATTAAGTTACCCAAATAATAGTGGTCGTCGATTTACTTCGTAGTAAATAATGACGACGCGAAGTAAAACAAATTGTCCTATAATTGGGCCTTCGATTGATTTAAATTCGGGAGGAACAATGTTGCCTTCTCGGTAACAAGTGCTTCAATATTATAATTTTATAAGACAAAAGAAACAAAGTGAAGGACAATACAAACCAAAGGTTGGTGAAATCTATGACGAAATTGCGACGACGTTGGAGGAAATATGGAAAAAAGCCTCTATTCCTACAGTTCATCATGTCACAATTACCAATCAAATAAAAAGAGAGCACGAAAAGCTAAACAATATCCTTAAGTCTTATTCACACGCTCGCAAAGAAACCGAAAGTTTTTAAAATAAAGTGGCGTCTTCTAGGCAAAATGCTTCTTATTTGTTTGACATAGCATATTGCAAATGCAAATCGTTTGAAGAATGTGTCTGCGACATATCACACAAAGTATCGCTATTAGAAAGGCCATTTCGTTTGGACCAGCGAACTACACGAGTCATGGCTATAGGATCCCTAGACCGATTAACAACTGACAAGCTTAATAAGAAAATGTTAAGAAAATCTAAGGAATCTATGCGAGAGAAACAAGTTGAGTTTGAAAAAAAAATTCCAAAAGAGATGCCTAAAGAAAAAGAAGCAGTTCTTAAAAATTTGGAGGAAGATATTCAACCCACGCCGTCAACATCGCAAACAAGAATTAACCTGCCGACTTTTGCAAGAGCTTGTGATAGGTATGGAATCGCAGACCGGCCAGCCGCAGCAATTGCTTCTGCATTATTGCATGATGTAAATATAAATAAAGAGGTCAAGGCAGAAATAAAGTGTACTACGGAGGCGGCGATAATTATCGATAGAAGCAAAGTAAGGAGGGAAAGGAAAAAGATGCGACTAGATTTACAGGAAATGGAAAATGTTAGGGATTTAACTATTAAGGACCTTTACTTCGACGGTAGAAAGGATAAGACGATGACAATGGTTCAAGCAGACGGTGGTATCAGTAAACGAACAATGGTTACAGAAGAACATGTTTCAATTATTTACGAACCGGGATCAGGTTATTTAGGACACGTTTCGCCATTAAGTGGGTCAGCTGAAAACATTAAGAATGCGATATGTATGTTTTTAACAGAGTTTAATATTAATTGATCCGATATACTAGCAATAGGTTGCGATGGAACTGTAATAAATACAGGTAACCTCGGTGGTGTCTTGTGTCTTTTGGAAAAAGAATTCGGTAGACATTTGCATTGGATTGTCTGCCAATTACATTCTAACGAACTTCCTCTGAGGCATTTAATTGAAAAGTTAGATGGAACCACGTCTGGTCCTAGGGGATTCTCGGGACCCATCGGAAAGAGCTTAGCAATTTGCGATCAGTTACCAGTAATAAATTATAAACCTATTAAAAGTGAACTGCCCGAAGTAGATAGAGAACAACTAAGTACCGATCAAAAATTCCTCTTCGATATAAGCACCGCTGTAAGTACAGGTGAATTTCCTGCCAGTCTTGCTTCCAAGAATCCTGGTAAACTATCTCATGCGAGATGGCTTACCACTGCCAACAGAATTTTAAGGCTCTATGTAAGCACATTTAATCCATCAGAAAACCTAATAGAAATCGCAACTTTTATTAATAAGGTATATGCCCCAATGTGGTTTACTATTAAAACCAAACCAAAAATAAAAGATGCGCCGTTCAATTTATGGAAAAGTATATATTTGAGCCGATATTTAAAGAGAGATTTAAGAGAAATTGTTGATACAACTATACAAAGAAATGCATTTTTCGCCCACCCTGAAAGTTTATTGGTTGCAATGATAACTGATGAAAGGCGACATATTCGAGAGCTAGGCTATGCGCCGAATATTATCCATTAGAGCAAAGAAGTCTGCAGCGGGGGAAGAAATTAAAATAAGAAAGTTTCAGTTCCGTAAAATAAACTTTTTGGCGACGGACTATGTTGACCTTATTTTTTGGCAAGAGCAAGTTATTAGTGAGTCAACATTAACCCAACATTTAAGTGACGAAGAGCTGAAAAATGCAATCGATAAAAACTCACTTATCTCTCAATTAACTTTTGATTTACCTTGTCACACTCAAGCCGTTGAGAGATGTGTTAAAGTTGTGTCAGAAGAATCTTTAAGTATTTGTGGCGCTAGTGCTCGAGATGGTTTTATAAGATCACGTTTAAAAGATCGCAATATAATGCCAATATTTGAAACCAAACGGCATTATAAGGCGGAATAACGAGTTGTTATAAAGTAGAAAATTAAAAATAATAATTAAAATAGGGTGGTTGGAGGGCGAGTAGGGGTGGTGGAACACGAAATGCAGCCACCTCCACGTGGTGTGTTCTGGGTAGTTTATAAAACTAGCTGAGAGCTGCATATTGGTCTAAAACTAAAAAAATTAAATATTCTTAAGTTAATGCGGGGAATGAAGGAGTGGTCAAAATGAACCAAAAAAAAGCATGAATGATCTACTAGTGCCTAAAAATAGATTAGCTGATAGTGCAATCTTGTATAAAAAATGTGAAAATTTATTTTAAGGTCACGGCGGGGCATAATTTCAAGGTCAAAAAATTTTGAAAAAAATTGGTAAACATCTACTACTGTATAGGCAACTTTTGACATATAGTGCTAACTGCTAAAGTAAATTTTTGAAAATTCGAGATTTTTCGCTCCACCCTAATGTACACAGGCCAATGAAGGAAATACTAACTATTAGTTTTATAAGCTTTTATAAGTTGTATTTTCTAAGTTTTTCTCTCCAATAGAATAAATAATTTTTTGAAGTTATACTTCTTTAGGCGCGATGGAGATTGAGGGTAAATTTATATTGATCTGCGCGCATGCGCACACCGACAGTTTGGTATTAGTCTTTATACGGGCTCTGATTGGGTGTTGAAATGATCTGTCAATAATTGTTCAATATGGAGGTTATCGGTAAACAAAAATGTTGTATAATATATTAGTTTTTATTATTGTGAGGACAGAAATAAAATCAAATTTATAATTATAGTGACTTTTTAAATAGTTTTGAAAAGCCACAGGTACGTAATTCTAAATGTTTCAGTTGTATTCCAATAAAAAATTATCTTCATACCTATTTGGAAAATGTAAAAAAAAAGAATGTACTTACCTAGTACTTGCTATGCTATACCCCTAGTGGGCAATGCTTTAATTTACATAATCTGATTACGAACAAACTTTCTACAAATTTTCATCCAATGTATCGTTTTCTTACTCTAAACTAATAAAACTAAACTTCTAACTAATAAAAATTCATATAAACAAAATGCCAAAAAGTTGTTCAGTTTGTGTATATTCCCACATGACGTATACGCGAAGGTGGTGCAGTTTGAAATCTCTTCGACTCTCGTACGGCGGGATACACGGGAAGTAGGTTCAAGCCCAATGCAAGTTATATCATTTTTTTATTTTTTTTATAGATTTTATGATTGCAAGTATATTATTATGTAAATTTTTTCAGAAAATACATATTTAATTAAAATTTTTGGCAACAATTATTGTTCAGAAATAATTTGTGGCATTTTTCAATGTGTTTGTGTGTGTTTTATTCTTTTATTTTTTTAATTTTTGGTATTGTTTTAATAAAAATTTTTGGAAAGTAGTAGAGAAACTGTTTAAAGTATATTGATTTCGTTGAAATCATATATAGAAGTATAACTTCTTACGTGCGTACAAAGTACACACATTCTTTTTTTTTGCATATCGTTTATCTGGTTTTGAGATTTACTTAGTATTGTTAAGAATTGAAACAAAATGAAGTTTAGCTATTCAGAAAAGTTTATATTAGGTATATAAAAATCAATAAAAAGATGAAATATTCCAACATTCTAAACTTTTGGACATATGTGTATGAAGGCCGCTATACTAAGATGGGCAGGGCATGTGATACTCAGTAACGACAATAGGCAATAGTAAACGCGGCAAAGATTCAAGAAAGAGTTGTATTGCCGTTGATGATGATCACGAAGATAATTGAAAAAACATCCAGAGACGGCACATTGGGACTTCACAAAAAAAACGTTAAAAAATTTAACCTTTCACTACCCGCGCATCAAGTTATAACATAACTACACGCGTGGCGTACTTTGTACGCCACAAGAAAATACACTTAAAATTAGCGGATTCGTTTATTTTTTTTTTGAAAAAATACATTTAGTTGTTGTTGTTGTTTGTTTGGGTTTATATGACTGCGGACACTAAATCCATTCGCCAATTTTACTATTTTTTATTTTATTAGTCATTTTTTCGTATCTTATCCTAAAACTAATACTAATATAATAAACAATTCTACTAATAAATAATTATTTTTGTATTTTTTTTTTATAATTTTTTATATATTTTTTTTTTATTTATTTTTTTCTAAATGATGTTCTCAGAGTTCCACAGCAAAAACTGCCACATTCTTCTTTAGCCCTCTACTTCATTCGAAAGCTATTTTACTATGGACTGTCCAAGTTCGTCATTCATTTTTATCTACATATTTTTTTTTATATTTTTTTAATTATTATATATTTTTTCTATTTTTTTTATATATCTTTTTTATATTTTTTTTTTCTTTTTCTTTTTGTTTTTTTTTTATTTTTTTTTTTATATTTCTTTTCTTTTTCTTTTTTTTCTTTTCTTTTCTTTATCTTTTAACATATAACAATTTACAAGAAATACTTACTCTATATTTTACAATTACAATTTAAGCTTAATATCTAAAATATGTTTATACAATAGTCGGTATACCAACTCATTATTTTCTAATGTTAATAAATAATTTAAATTAACGGGATGGTGGACATCAGTCAAAGAATACAGTGAATTTAAAAACATATTAACTTTATTAGAGATAAGAGAACATGTCAAAATTTTGTGTTGTAGATTGCCCAACTGTCCACAAATACATTGTGGACTATCAGCTATATTAATTTTAAATAAATATGATGGAGTAAGACAGTGGTCAAATCTCATTCTGCATATGGTTCTTGTCATATCTTTTGTCGACTCCATTTTAGAAAACCAAGGTTTATCCGTTATATAGTTTCTGATGGATCTGTAGTGGTTTCCTGTATTTGCGTTTTCATCAATATACCTTTCTTTCCATTCTTTCTTAATCTCTTTGAATAAATTTGATTCAATATCTTTTGGCGTACAAAGATAATGGGTTAATACTCCTTGTGTCACCGCGTTTTTAGCCAATTCATCTACCATTTCATTTCCAGTTATTCCACAGTGGCTTTTAACCCATGCCAATTTAACAGACTTTCCTTGTTGCTGAAGTTCTATAATTTTATTTATGATATATAATTCAATGTAGTTCACTTTTGATTTAGGATTTATAGCACTAATTTTACTAAGAGAACTTTTACTGTCACTAAAAATTATAAACTTTGAATGATTTATATTAGATAAATATTTTAGTGCTTCCATTATCGCTATTAATTCAGCTGTGTATATACTCATAATAGAATTTAGTTTAAACATTTTACTAATTTTATTACTGCTATCCCAATAGGCACACCCCACACCTTCAATATTTTTTGATGCATCTGTATATAGCATAAAACAATCTTTGAACATTTGTGAACTGTCTGAGATAAACACTAATTTTCTTAAAGATAGAGGCAAATTGCTATAGTCCCTTAAAAAGCATACCTGAACTTGTTCCATAGTATTAAAGTCGATATTATAATTTGGGTGTATGTCATATTTATAAAGTTGTTTATCATATATTATCATTTTTGATTATAAATCTACTATATTTAGAGTTTTCTTTTTTATCCAATATTTTTCTGTCAAGTCTGCTAAAAACAGTTGATGTATTTTGGAAATTAAAATTGCCTTTTTTTCATACAATCTAACTAAAAGGCTGATGCCAAGTTTTTTTCGTCTTATATCCATCGGTATTTCACAGCATTCAACTTGTAGATTATTTATCGGTGTACTTCTTAGGGCTCCTATACACAATCTAAGGGATTTATTAATGATTTTGTCTATTTTACTTAAATGACACTGTGATGCGTCACTGTATAATATTGATCCGTAGTCGAATATAGCTCTTATATTATTTTTAAATAACAACAATGAAATATTTGGATCTGCTCCCCAACGTAAGTGTGATACGAATCGAAGAAGGTTTATTCCTTTTTCTGTTTTTTTAACTATATGGTCTATATGTTCTTTCCAGAGAAGCTGTCTATCCAGAGTAATACCCAAATATTTAACATAACTTTGTACAGGATAGGATATATTGTTTATTAAGATGTAATTGGGTATTTCTTTTCGTTTTCTTGTAAAAATACATAATTTGGTTTTGGAATCAGATATATTTAGTCCATGTAATTCACTCCATATTTTAATATGTTTGTCTCCTTCTTCAATGGATTTGACTGCATTTTCTATTTTAATGTTTTCTTGATAAATAACTATATCATCTGCAAATTGTAAAATTTTTGTTGAGTGTAAATTTTTTTCTATATCAGAAGTGTAAATTAAATATAACAAAGGGCTTAATATTCCTCCTTGAGGTAAACCACCCATCGCTAGTCTTGGACCAAATGTGTTATTATTTACCGATATATAAATTTTTCTACAGTCATACAATTTTATTATTTTTTGACAGAAACATTCTGGCAGACCTATTTGTATCATTTTGTTATATAGTATATTTAAATTAACGTTGTCGTATGCTGCTTCGACATCTAATAAAAGAGCTATTACTGAAGAATTTTTCGTAAACGCTAAATTGATATCTGTTACCAAATGGCTCACTGCTTCCACAGTAGAATGATTTTTTCGAAATCCAAATTGTGTTTGTGATAATTTATTGTTTTTTTCTAGCCAACTTTCGAGCCTAAGTTTTATCATTCTTTCCAGTGTTTTTGTTATGCAGGAGCTCAATGAAATACCTCTATAAGATTCTGCTGAATCAGGATTCCGATTTGTTTTGAGAATAGGAATCACCCGGTACTCTCTCCAGTTATCTGGAATATCTTCTGATAGCCATATTTGATTAAAAAAATTTAATAGTGTTTCTTTTCCTTTTTGATGTAAATTGGCCAACATAATATAATGTACATTATCTATACCTGGAGAAGTATTTTTCTTATTCTTAAGACTTATTTCTAATTCACAGAAACTAAATGGAACTGAAAGTGGATGGTTAGAATTTTTCCTTTCCATTACATTAATTTTTGAAAATATATTATCTGGACATAATTTTTTTAAAAACTCCTCAACCCATTCTCCTTCCGTCACTGGATTTACTTGTGGTTTAAAAATGTTTTGTAATCGTTTGGCTTGATTCCACATATCTTTAATTGGTGTATTTTTGTTTAAAGTTTTACAAAAATTTCTCCATGCATTACGCTTACTCTCTAATACAACTTTTTTGGTTTTTGCTACACATTTATTATAATTTATATAATTTTGTATATTAGACTGTAGTTTAAACTTGCGTAAGGCTAGTTTTTGTTCTTGTATTACCTTTTTACAATTGTCATTCCACCAAGTTTTTCTAAATCGTGGATTAGTCCCTGTTCTCTTCTCCGGTATACATATCTTACAATATTCATTTAATTTATTTAAAAATTGTTGGTAACTTAAATTATTATCAATTTCCATGAAATTATCAGTGATAGAAGAGAAAAGAGACCAATCCGCTTTATTTATGTTCCACTGGAATTTTGTATTTACACATTCCGCTTTATTGACATTAATATTTGACTTAATAACAATAGCAAAATGGTTTGAACCTAATGTCTCGTCCACAACATCCCAATCGAAAAAATGACTAATATTTGCTGAGCATATTGTAAGATCTATTGCAGATTTATTATTGCTATTCGATCTACGCATCAAAGTCTCTTTACCATTATTTAAAATTACAAGATTACAGTCCTCAATAGCTTCTAACAGATTTTTTCCTATAGTGTCTACAGTACTACAACCCCAAACATAATTGTGGCTATTAAAATCACCACCAATGATAAAAGGCTTCTCTAGACTATTAAAAAACTTTTTCCATTCATTTACTGTGATTTTAAGATTGGGTTTTACGTATATTGAATAAATGTTTATCTTTTTGCCGGATTGAATTTTAATTGATATGCTATTGCACATTATGTCATTGATTTGGTGAAAAGTAGGACTGTTGTAAAATTTAATTAATTTTTTTAAAATTATGGCTACTCCACCATATCCGTCATCTCTATCATTCCTAAAGACATTATAACCAGTAAAGTTAATAAAATTACTTTTTTTTAGCCAAGTTTCTGATATTAATCCTATATCTATTTTATTGTCATACAAGAATTTTTCTAAATATCCCTTATTTGTTTTAATTGATCTCGCATTCCATTGAAGAAATGAAACGTTAGCCATCACGAGGTAATAATAATTGTGAAATATTGTTTTTTAATAATTCCAACGTTTTTTTATCTAAGTTGTGATTAATTTGATTTAATGTTGCTGAAATAAAATTTACTATTATTTCTCCTATATTATTTTGATTATCGTTTTGTGTTTGTGTTTTGGTAGAATAAATGGGATTATTAAGATTATAACAAGGCTGACTTTGTACTTTTGGTGTTTGCAAAATTTTTCTGCGTGCTTCCATTGTTTCTTTATCTACACTACTAGAATCAATACTACTTGATCGTTTTCGTTTATATATTGTATATTTATTAGAAGTATTTTCTTGGTCTTTGCTTACTGTTGAATAATATTTTTTATATTTATTATTAGCTTCATAATATGTTATATTTTCATTATTCATAACTTTTTTAATATATTCCTGTTTTTGTCTTTCTGTACAATCTGCTCCCTTGTCAGTAGCGCTGTGGTTTCCTTTGCACAATACACAAAGTAAATTATTCGGATTGGAACAATTAGATTTGTTGTGTTCTTCGCCACATCTTTCACACCTATCTTTTCCTCTACATTGAGCACTTATATGCCCAAATCTCAAACACTTTAAACATTGGATTATTCTGGGTGTATAATTTTCCACCTCGTATATCATTTTTTCTATTATTACATTTTTTGGTATAGACTGACCTTTAAAAGTGACAATTACGGTTCCTGTTTTTACATAAATAGTATTACCATTATCTTGAGTCACTTTCCGCATAATTCTTTTTACATGTAATACTTCGAACTTAATTCCAAATCTAGGTTTAATTAATGATAATAAATCATTATCTTCTATCTCTTTATCTACCAATTTTATAACACCTTTCTTTTGAGTAAAAAACGTTGGAATATATGCCTCGTACTGTTTGCTTTTTAGAATTTCAGAATCAATTAATTTATTAGCACTAGCAAAATTATTTAGTTCTACCTTGATTTTATTTCTACCAACTACTGTAATTTGTGTGATATTATTTTCAATTTCAGGTACTGCACTTAAAATCAAACGGGCCGTGCCGATCCTGTGTAATCGACCAATGTTACCGTTTTTATTTTCTATGTGTACTATATAAGGTGCATTATCTCCAAATTGATATCTATGTTTTAATCTTAAATTTATTACTTTATTTAAATTTTGCTTACCTGACTTATCTGTTTGATTTAAATTTGTCAAAGTTTCATCGTTATTGGAACTAAATTTGTTACTTACCTCAATAATGCTACTTGTTTGGTTTTGTTTGTTTGTTACCTTATTATTTAGCCTATTTTTATTTAATTCCTCATATTCCATCATCCCATCTCCTTCCATTTCTACATAAAATTTCTCTTTATCTGGAGGTTCAGGTGGTATACCTTCCATATTACTTGTTTTCTGAAATTTAACTTCTTGTCGCGAAATTTCACACTTTCTTACAGAGCACTAGTTTAGTACTTCTTTATACAACTAGCAATACTCAAAAAGTTAAGAAAAAACCTTAAAAATTAATAATTTTTAGAAGGACTTCTAAATAAACTGCCTTTCAATTTGACGTTTATTTGACAATGCATTTAGTTGTTTGTTATAAACCTTATTCGGCATCAGTGAATACTTGGAGTTCCTTTTCAGTAAGCCAATTGGGATTTATAACTGGAATCATGGAATAACTGGATTCCATGATAAATAAAATTACTAATAAAAAATTTTTTTAAATGTGATTTTTTACAGGAGAAAAAGTATTGTTTACAAAGAAAAATATATTTTTTGCCATAATGACTAAAAAACAATTAAAATATGTACTTATATTACGACTTATAGTAATATAATCCTGGGGTATATTGTCCACCATCGGAAACAACAAGTAATAAAATGTAAATTACGATCTTTCCAGAACGCCGATTATAACGAAACTAATAGACTAAGAGCCGCTATAGGTGAAATTTCTTAATCATTTTAGGCACGATGGGACCCTATAACTTAAATAGTAGAACCTAAAAGAAAACGTTTGAACACTGTGATCACTTTTCAGTGGCACATGCGTCGACAGTGGCGCATCAAACTTTCCACTTATGGACGGGATAAGTAAATTAAAAGTTAACAGAACTTACTAACAGAATTAAATTTTTTTTATTTTTTTAAGTTCTATGTGATTAACACATAGGATTCATCGTGATTTTAACCCACCACCCCCTTCCCCCTGCCCCCACCATCAAAAACTTCATTTTTCGTTTTTATTTTTTTGGTGGGATGCAATCAATTTTAAAATTTCAAAAAATTCACACGCATAGTTGAGGCTTTTATAAAACATGCATATTTTTTATAGACCCATAGGTGGAGTGTACATAACCTCAAAAAATTAAAAGAAATTTTTTTTTTCAAAAAAGCGTATAACTTTTTTTGAGGAATAGCTGCCGGTCTAATTTTTTCTTAATCTTGTGTGTTTTATCAAACACTATATTTTAAATTTTTTTAAGATTTTTCCGTAAGTCTCCCCACCTTCAAAAATCCGAAAAACTGTTTTTTGGGGGGTTTTGGGGGATTTTCCCTATTTTATAGACTTCATAATATATCAAATCAATTTTGTTTTTATAGGATATATGTAACTTGAAGTAACTGAGTTCTTTAGAGTATTTAAAAATCAGAAAAACACGTTCAAACCCCCCAAAACCCCCTTAAAAAACAGTTTTTTGGATTTTTGAAGGTGACCAACGTTACAGAAAAATCTGAAAAAAATTAAAAATATAGTGTTTGATAAAACACACAAGACTAAGAAAAAATTAAATCTGCAGCTATCCCCAAAAAAATTATATACTTTTTTTCAAAAAAAAAATTTTTAATTTTTTTAAGGTTATGTACACTCAACCTACAGGTCTATAAAAATAGACGTGTTTTATAAAACCCTTAACTATGCGTGTAAATTTTTTGAAATTTTAAAATTGATTGCATCCCACCAAAAAAAAAATAAAATCGAAAAATAAAGTTTTTGATGGTGGGGGCAGGGAGAAGGGGGTGGTGGGTTAAAATTACGATGAATCTTATGTCTTAATCACATAAAACTTAAAAAGTTAAAAAAATTAAATTCTGGTGATTAGGGAGGGTATTTTTTAATTTATGTATCCCGTCCATAAGTGGAAAGTTTGATGCGCCACTGTAGACGCATGTGCCACTGAAAAGTGACGGCTCAGTGTTCAAACGTTTTCTTTTAGGTTCTACTATTTAAGTTATAGGGTCCCGTCGTGCCTAAAATGATTAAGAATTTTCACCTATAGCGGCTCTTAGTCTATAAAACCAAATTGTAAAGCACATTCCAGTGATAAAGGTTAGAAAAATAAGTAGGGTCAAAAATTAAATTTTTAAATATATTTCCAGTAGAATTCTTATATCTGCCGTACAAAGTACGCCAGCGCGTGTAGTTAAAGGTTAATCATGGTAAGGTATACCGATCCATCTGGAGTGCAGGTGGCTGACAGAATGAACTGACAGACTAAACGGGGTGCGCATTTTCTAAATGTCCCTTCAACATAACAGCTGACAGGTGTCATATATGTACAGGAAATTACAAGTTATTTAACTTATGAAAATTTTCAGAAACAATGAAATTAAAATTTTTTGAAACAATCTGGAACCATTAATATTGTTCTGAAGCAAATTCCTTGGGGAATCTTGTTTAATTTACTATTTTATCTAAGAATAAAGCAACAATTGAAGTTTTAAACCAAATTTATTTGACGATGTGAGTTCTATTTCGGAAATCGTTATCGAAATACAAAAAACATATAAATTAAACAAATTTTGTTCTTTGTTGCTTCTTACAAAAAATTTTCTAATAACTTAGTTTTATCTGACGATAATATATTTATGTCTGACAATTCAGACATACAGGGTGTCCAGAAACTCTACCGACAAACGAAGACAGGAGATTTCTCAGATAATTTTATGACAATTTAACCCAATTCACCTAGTCCAAAAATGCCTCCTAAGGGATCTAGAGCTCTTTGAAGAAGGCGACATGTAATTAGTTTTTCTTAAATACCTCCAGAACGCTTCTATTTAGAAAAACGAAAATTGGTATACATGTTTACTTTCCTGAAATGAATCGACTCCATCTATTGCGAATTTCTAGTACCGGTCATAGGCGTACGTTTTGGGTAGGGCAACGGTTATTTTATTGCATAACTTTTTTGTCTTTAACTTTTAGGCATTTTTGATATTGGATTATTAAATTGTGAGGTATTCTAGTACTAAAAGGTACTCTTACTTTAAGTCGATAGGATACACCGTTTTCTAGAAAAATCGATTTGAATGTTTTAAGTTTTGGGAATTGGAAAAAAAAAGTTAAAAAAAATTTAAAAAACCGATGTATTTTACCAACTTAAAGCAAGAGTAACTTTTAGTACTCGAATATATCATAATTGAATATTCTAGTGTCAAAAATACTTAAAAATTAAAGACAATAAAAGTATGCTATAAAATAACTGTTGACCTACCCAAAACGGACGCCTATGACCGGTACTAGAAATTCGCCATTAATGAAATCGATTAAATTCTGGAATATAAATAAATGTACCAGTTTTCATCTTTCTAAATAGTTTTTTTTTTTAATCTTTTTTTTTAATTCAAGGAACGAAAAATTTGCAAATCGATTTTTCTAGAAAACGGTGTATCCTATCGACTTAAACTAAGAGTACCTTTTGGTACTATAATAAATCACAATTAAATAATTCAGAGTCAAAAATGCTTAAAAATTAAAGACAAAAAAGTTAGGCGATAAAATACCCGTTGCCCTACCCAAAACGGACGCCTATGACCTGTACTAGAAATTCGCAATGGATAGAATCGATTCATTTCTGGAAAGTAGATATGTATACCAATTTTCGTTTTTCTAAATAGAAGCGTTCTGGAAGTATTTAAGAAAAACTAATTAGATGACGCCATATTCAAAGAGCTCTAGCTCCCTTAGGAAGCATTTTCGGACTAGGTGAATTGGGTTAAATTATCTTAAAATTATCTGAGGAATCTCCTGTCTTCGTTTGTCGGTAGAGTTTCCGGACACCCTGTATATTATAAATTTTAAAGTAGACGACTAAAGTGATATTATCAATATTTATGAGTTATGTTGTTGGGACAACTTTAGTGAAAGATAATTCATCCGATTACATAAACATAAAAATATCCGTCATAAGATTATCCCTCAGAAAAATTATAACTAGCATATTAAGATTTATTTTTAAAAAGACAACCATATGCAATGATGAGAGTAAAATTTTCGTGTTAGTGATTCCATAGTAAATACCAGGAAAAAACCTCATGTTAGTATCCCAACATGGTAAGCATTTAAAACATTGTATAGTATTATAATTGTACAGTACCTATGTGTATCAATCTATAGTACATTGTATATATGTATATTAATTATTTGATAGGTTATTTGAATCAATTAAAAAAATTAAGATTACAAGAGCGAATATTTTGTGACAAGTGTTAAATCACAATTTGTTTTATTCTTTTTTGTCATTAAGTATATATTTCTCCTATATACAAGTTGAACATTCAGCTTAATACTAGAAGCTTACTGGTCAGCGTACTGCAACCAGTTTAAACAAATACGCTACAATTCTCCTCAGATAATAAATTATTTAGTAGCGTGATAAGTGTTGAAGTCCCCATCCTTTAAATTGCAACCGGATCTAAGCTTCACCTCTTACATCCATAATCAATTTCCACCGCATCCGTATCTCTCGTTATAACTAAAATCGTCTTCCTTCTCAACGCCCTCGGTGGCAAAATAATGCAACTAGAAACTTTGAGGTCATTAAAGTGGCAGCTTACATGCTCGCCATTTGTTAGGTAAAATGCGGTTATACCGAATTTGTATAATTTTAGACTGGAAATTACTTACAAACAACCTTAAATTATTCTTTAGGTGACTTTTATTTTAGACATTTAAAAAAAATCGATTTTTGTCCTCTTATGTAAAAACCATCAATTGTATTATAGAAATACTGCCCTAATATTTTATCAGAAAATTTGAAATAAAAAATAAGTTACAGAAAAGAAGTAATAGGATATGGCGCGCGCGACGCCTCACCTGAGCGCCTGCAACAACTGTTGCTTTTTAAATCTTACAAGGCGAGCACAAGTTTTATATTCAAAGGCGGTCAAAGTATTAAATATGAGACAAAAAGGCATTCAGAGTACTTTTTGTGGCTACAAATGTAGCCACTAAGCGTTAAAGGGTTAATTTGGCAAATTGCTTCAAAATGTAAATGTTGTGACAAAGATGTGGTAAATCGACGAAGATTAAATTGTTCAAGCCAATAGAAGGATCATCTAGATATCAAAAAAAGCCGAATAATCAAAAAAGTTTTTTTGGAAAACGCATTTTTTTTAATCAAATTTTTCAAAACTGGGAGACTGTAACTCATACCTTAGGATTGACTAGTCAAACATAGGAATGCCAGAACTTCAAGGTTTGATTATAATATTATACAGTTATAAGCGCCACGCGCACGAACCGGTGCTGGAGTGTATGGTGGTGGAGTTGGATTTGAGTCTAGCCAGGCTCTCGGCTCTCATGCCGAGATCTTTGCGATCCTGGTATATGCTCAAGAGATTACAGACAGGGCTTGCTCAGGCGGAGAGCACTAGATGATGTTGCTCTGACTAACAGGGTTCGGTTGGTATGGATACCGGGACACGCAGGTGTGGAAGGCAACGAACGGGCTGACGCCCTGGTAAGACGGGGCTCATTCACTCTGCCTGTGGGAGCCGGACCTGTGATTGGAGTGCCCTTCAGTACTGGTCAAGGCAGTCTCAGGGAACTTCTTCTGCGGAGATTCCAGGACTCCTGGGCCAGTTGTGGAGGTTTAAGACTGGCTAGGCTCCACATTGTGGGGCCATGCAAAAGCCTCACAGCCCAACTGCTTCTTCTCGATCGTAGAAAATGCTCCTTCGTGGTAAGTATGCGCACCGGCTACTATAGACTCTGACGGTACTTCCATCTGCTTGGACTGGCGGATGGCTCACGGTGCAACGGTGGTGCTCACGGCTCACGTATATATAATGAGGAGGAGGAAGCCTCCTCACATCTCCTATGAAAATGCGTGCCATTGGCCTATCAGAAGTGTCAGATCCTGGGATCGGCATCTATATAGCCGATCCAGGTGAGGTAGGTGCCTTTTAAGAGACTTGTGGCTTTCTGTGAGGCCATAAACTCTCTGGGGATTAAACGTTCGGGCTGGCATTGGCAGGAGGGGCTCAGATTTGCAGACCCTGCTTATTCTGACAGACATGGGAGCCCAGTGCAGCCTGGGCCCCAGAAACGCAGAAGATCAGGTTCTTATAGGTTCTTATTGACCTGGTCTCTAAGATAGGGGTGATAAAATGGACCCGCCGTAGGAAGTCTAAGTGTCTGAAGGTCTCACAAGTGGGCCATGCCCCGATGTATCACACCATACCATACCAAGCGCCACGCTAGTAGCCACATGTAACTCATTTTTAGTCTCGGGCTAATCCTGCCCGTTCTCACCTGTGACTTTCATATCTGCCATGGAATATGACTGTCATGAAACATTGAAACTTTTCAAAGTAATGGTGTTTCCATACAAAATGTGCATTAATTAAGAGTATTGTTACTCTGCTTTAAAAATCTATATTCAAACACCAACAATATTACGATAATTTCAAACTTTTAAAACTTTAACACAATTACAACTATAAACTTCAAATAGTATAAATTTCGAAAACAACTGTTTTATAATCTGTCAACGTTCTATGTTTATATTGGTTTCTATATATTTTCTGACGTTCTATACGTCACTCGACATAAAAGTAAACAGTGAAATAAATAAAGGGCCCCAGCACTGTATTATCTCAATGCACCCGTGTGTCTAGTAGCGTGGCGGTTACTGTATACTAAACTAACACTTTATGAGAGATGTCGAGTTTATTACCAACTTCAATAAAATATTAATAATAATTGTTATCAAAAATATCTAAGCTAAAGTATATTTTACGCCTTTCATATCTTGTTAGTTAATAATTCTTTTTGAAAATAAAAGATGTCTTTCAGAATGTGACTAATCACCTGAAAATTTTTTAATCCGACAATACAAAGCATAAACACTTTATCGTGACAATACGCCTCCGACGCAGATATATTCATCATTTCCAACATCAATAAATAATAATTTGAGAGAATGAACCTGTACGATACTTTCTAAACATAAATATACATGCGAATGTTCACGCTACAAGTAAATGCCAAGAAGTGCGAGTTCTTTTAAGAGAAAGTTAGTTTTCTTGGACACGTAATTTCATCCTCAGCAATTGCAGCAGATCGGGCAAAAATAAAAGCAATAAAATAATGGCTCACATCAAGAAACAAACACCATGTTCGAAGCTTGCTTGGCATTTGCAGTTACTATCGTCGCTTTGTGAAAGCTTTTGGAAAGATTGCCACACCTCTCCATAATCGGACTAAGAGAAAGTTGTCATTTGACTGGACTCCAGAGTGCTAGCTTGTCTTCACCATAGGTATTCAAGAATTAATTGACTACGACTCCAATCCTGACAGATTAGAAATAACAGGGTCTTTTCGTGCTTGATACAGATGCTTCTGAAAATGGCACTGAAAATATGCTTTCTCAAGTGCAGGAGAGTGAGGTAAACGTCATAGAATACTTCAGTAAAACTCTGGAAAAAGCAGAAAGAAAATACTGTGTCACCAGAAAGAAGTTATTGGCAGTCGTCAAAGCAGTAGAACGCTACCGTTAGTTCCTCTATCGCAGAGAATTCTTGATAATAACCCACCATTCCGCCTTGCAATGGCCCCTCAATTTTAAAACACCTGAAGGCCAGATAGCTCGGTGGCTGGAGAAAATATAGACCTATCATTTTGAAATTCGCCACCTAGTGAGAAGATATCATAGGAATGCCGACAGACTCTTAAAAAGACCATGCAAAGGGAGAAACTGTCGATTCTGCGATCGCCAAAAAGAACGAGAGGACAAGATTCTACAGTTGAGAACTATAGAGGATGGAAGTGACCAAGAAGTTCTAGAAAACCTTCAGGTTGCACAGAAGGAAAATACAGATATTAAAATAGTCCGGGAGTAGCTGGACAACACAACTAGACCACAGTGGCAGGAGATTGCAAAATATGGGCAAGCACTGAAGGGTAATTGGCTTCAGTGGGATTCCTTGGGTTTGTGAGACGACATCGTCACTCGTAAAGGGAGAACCAGATGTAACAAAACTTGAAGAACATCGCTTGAGATTTAGTTTTTTGCTGCGTCCTCACTGGTAAACATTTGCGCCGAACCAGCTGTTCGTTGCAATAATTTGCGTGCTCCAGGTAAATTGTGATAATGTGAACGCGTTCGTCAAATAAAATGGACGCAAGAATTTTCGACGCACACAACGCCCACGCTCCATCGGTTGTCAGTTTTTAGCCGCGTCCTCACTGATAAAAACGCCAACTCTTGCGATGAACCATTAGTTCAATACACACGAAAAGTTTATCAGTGAGGACGCGGCTTTATGCATTACTTATTATTATTAACAACTAATCCTAATTATTTAATCCTAATAACTAAGTTAATTTAATAAAGTTTTTAAACCACGTAATAATTTAGTTAATTCCTGAGCCCACTTATAAATACAACATTATCAACAAAAAAAAATCAAGAAAGAACTCTGTATATAAAAAAATATCTAAACTAATATATGTGATGCGTTTCATATCGTGTTGGTTAATAATTCTCCGTGACAATAAAAGGGGTCTTTCAGAATTTGATTGAACAGTTGCAATTTTTTAATCCGTCAATACAAGGCATAAACATTTTATCGTGACAAGACGCCTCCGACGCAGATATATCCATCATTTCCAACATCAATAAATAATTTGAGAGAATGAACATGTGCGATACTTTGCGAACAACTCGACGCGTAGCGTCGCGACGGAAGCGATGCTCCCAGAGTGTCGACATTCTGTTTACTTTTATATGATAAATATTTCTTTTTCATAACACCGGCTTGTGTTTGTATCGTGATCGAATTATTTGAGACAATCGAGAGAATGGAATAGAGCTGGATCCCGCGTACCAAAAAAAAGTTTATTAGTAGCAAGCTGAAAATTTGTTAAACGGTGTCTAGTCAAACAAAGTATGATGTATGGGCAACACTGAAACAGGGGAAGTTTTAATTGTGGAACAGGCTACAGGTTTCGAACTTGAGACTACAAGAATATCCAATGTATTTTTTCGGACAGAACTTCCAATTGATTTGTTACCCTATCATTAAACTCTCATGCAAAAATCAGACTGGTGTTTATCACCAACTGGGCATTTTAATGAGTGGAACACGAAGAACATGTCATATCACCAACATAATTCCTGTCATTTGTCATGTTCTACGTATCGGAATTATTAAAATGTCCAACATATTTCTCGAACAAACATTATTTCACATATTATATAAAGTTTGCTTTTGAATAAACGTAAAAACAACTTGGTAGTTTTCAAAATCATAAACTTGTCAAAATCAGGTTCCACAGTTAAAACTTCATTTGTCCCAGTGTTCCCATAAATAAAAGTTTGTCCGACTAAACACTGTAAAGCTATTAACAAATTGTCGGCTAGCTATTAATCAATTTTTTTTGTTACGCGAGATCCAGGCCTAGAAGTTTTTGTTTAAAAATAGATTAATAGACCGATCAAAGAACAATCTGACCCCAAAAAAATAAAGGAAGGAAGAAAATTTGGGAATGGGTAGTTGAAATTGTCTATTATTATATAAGAAAAAATTTACAATTCTACATCCCCTCCATTTTACAAAAATGGATGGGAATACCCCTTCTCGAAGGTGAAAAATGAACATTCAAAATAAGTCCGGATTTAGATAAAATGACTATTCTAAGCAACTTTTGTTCTATAGAGTTATTTCCCTAAGTC
The DNA here is from genome assembly GCF_917563875.1 of Diabrotica virgifera virgifera. Classification (NCBI taxonomy): domain Eukaryota; kingdom Metazoa; phylum Arthropoda; class Insecta; order Coleoptera; family Chrysomelidae; genus Diabrotica; species Diabrotica virgifera. The sequence goes on from NC_065447.1 coordinate 31,264,078, forward strand.
AATACTTTTCGAGTTATTTTCGTGTGAATATGTTCATTTTTAACAAAAAAAAGCATGATTTTGGACGATTTTTGGCAAGTAACTCAAAAAGTAAGTATTTTATCAAAAAAAAGTAAAAAATCTTAGCAAAAATATATGCATGTATGCATGAAGTAAATAGGCCAATTAGAAGCAAAGTTGTAGCTAATGAAAACTAGGTTGTTCTTCGTCAAATTCCAAAGCGAATATTTCAACGTGAAATAACCAAAAAAAGGAGCACTTTTTTGGGAAAACTCGTTACAGCTTTTTAAAGTGTTTAAAAAGGGTTAATTTTTGCTTTGAAAAAAATTTCTAACCTTAAATGTAAGTGAGTTATGCTCAAAATATTGTTGGCCCCTTTTATTTTTGGTAAAAAGAATCGCGAAATCACCCCCTAATTAGCATTCAAAATAAATTTAATCGTAACCGCTTCACAAGTTACTTCTCTTATGTATTCTTTTTATATGATCTGTAAGTTTTATTGGTTCAAAGTGCTTATTCTCAAAAAGGCTGTAGTTAAAATGGCTTGAACGAGTAACTAATCTCGAGTTTATACCAATTTTGAACAGCCAGAGCATAACCAATTTTTGTCTAACAAGCAAACAAAAACTCCAAAATATTCAGAAAAGCAAAACGTACATTTTATTACTCTTTGAGATTTTTGGTGTTACTAGTAATTTTTAAATTATTTAAAAAAAAAAATTTTTCAAAATAAAAAAAGTGTTTATTTTAATGCCAATTTTTTTCAAAAACGTGCACATTGAAACAATGAAACTGATATATCATATAAAAAATACATTAGTTAAGTAACTTGTGAAGCGGTAACGATTAATTTTATTTGGGATGCTAATTAGGGGGTGATTTTCGCGATTTTTTTATCATAAAAAAAGGGCCAACAATATTTTAAGCGTAACTCACTTACTTTTAACGGTGGAAGTTTTTTGAAAAACAAAATTAAACCTTTTCCTAAACAATTTAAAAAAGTTATAATGAATTTTCCCCGAAAATTGCTCCGTTTTTTGGTTATTTCATGTTGAAATACTCGATTTGGAATTTGACAAAGAAGAACCTACTTTTCATTAGCTACAACTTTGCTTCTATTTGGTCTATAGAATTTATGCATACACCAATCTTTTTTTAACTTTTTTAAAAGCTATATTTTTTCTCATAACATTTTTTTGATAAAATATTTACTTTTTAAGTTATTTGCGAAAAACCGTCCAAAAACATGTTGCTTAGAATTAGTCATTTTATCCAAATTCGGACTTATTTGGAATGTACATTTTTTACCCAAAATAAGGGAGATTGCGGAATGCAAACTATTAAAAAGGAGAGCGAGATAAAGCCTTATAATAATGATAGCAATGGAGAAAACAAGTAGGAGATCGTTTGAAAAACTGAAGGTACGAAAGGTGGATAAAGAAGGTAACAAATATAAAAAAAATTGAGGAAAATAGTAGCAGTAGTGACTTCTACGACAACGTACAAATTATGTATGTATGCTACCATAAAATTCACTATAGTATTACTATAAGGCCTATTTTTGATACAACTGATATTTTTTCGTATCAGATCATAGTAAAAGTATTGACAGCATCTTTTTAAAGAATAACTAGACTTCCATTTTCAATAAAAAGCTACGAAGAATATTCATGAAAATCAAACATTGAGAGCACGTTGCCTCACTTACTCCCATTCCTTTGTTGTCTAAAAACAAGTCTCATATTCGTAACCAAAATATACTTCAAATTAGCCTAATTTCCCAAATGACTTTCCGTCCTTGCAATTTTCCCTTCCATTCCCTTCCCTTCCCACTTAATCGAGTTGTTTATAAACCTCCTGACCTACTACATAAATTTCCCTAAGATTATGTAAACAAGACAGCTGAAGTGTACAACACGACCGAATAGAGTGTTTGCATCACGAAAACTTAGCGACAATTTTCGTGACCTGCACCATCTAGTGGAGTCAATGTAGTTTTTACTTCGGGAAAAATGTAACAAAATAGAACTTTTCATAATTTCATTACGACATGCATAATAAACAACATATTAAAAAGGTCTACTCCAAAAGTGGGTGCTTAATTTTTTGTTAAATAAATGAACTGCAAAGTTAGTTGTGTTTTAAATATCTACGAGACAATAAATTTTAGAAAAAAATGACCCGAACTTAGACCCGCACCCGACTTCAATAGTGCCGTAATTCTAAAAACGACAAATCGTCACATTTGAATAACTTAGCCATTTTTGAAATGCAGAGCTTGCTGTCTTTATCCTACATTTGATTTCTATGGAAAGGTCCCAATTTTCATTGACGTTCGTCTATAACAATAAATCGAACTTGATTGACTTGGCAACATTTAGCGCGCCTATGAGGATAATTGTACAACAACCAAATGTAAGAAAGAACAATGGATGCCAGAGGAAATTCTAGAGTTATTGAATAAAAGAAGAAAAACAAAACCATCAATAAGACCCGCTATAAACAGCTTCAAAACCAAATAAGAAGAAAAATTAGGGAGGCTAAAGATACCTACTTTTCTGAAAAATGTAAAGAAATAGAAGAACTGCAAAACAGATATGACCACTTCAACTTACATAAAAAAAGTCAAAGGAGTAGCCGGAATGGGAAATAGAAAATCCTCAAAAATATATTGCTCGACAAAAATGGAAATATTGTAATGGAGACCAAAGAACATGACGATGGAAAAAGTACATCGAGGAACTGTTTCATGACCAGAGAGAAGCCAGTACCTCCGTAGATAGCCAAACGGGAGATGTAGTCCCAGAAATAACCAAATCTTCCTCCAAAGAGAGGAGTCAGGCAAGGCTGCATACTATCACCTCTATTATTTAGCGCTTATTCTGAAGAGGTAATTCGAGAAACCCTCGAAGATGAAAATCCGGCATAGGAGTAAATAAAGTCTTAGTTAATAACATCAGATATGCAGATGATACAGTAATAATAGCCGATTGTTTACATGACCTGGAAAGACTCATGAGTAAAATAGTAATGTGTAGTTGGGAGTTAGGGTGGTTCGAAAAAAACTTTTTTTCTTATTTCAGATCGCTATAGTGCGCAAAAGTTGCCATTGGTATAGACTTGAAAAAAGCGCTAATTATTATTTTTTTATTAATTTGTCTTCCGGTCGCGCAATGTCATCGAAGTTAGCAAAAATAGTGAAAAACCTTAATTTTCAAATTTTTTTTAAACTTTGTCTAAATTTTAAACTACTAAAAGTATGTAAAATCAATATAAATGCACTTATTATACATTTGTTTCATATCTTCCGGTCGCGCAACGTAATACAAAATGAGTAAAATTAGTAGTTTTTGCAAAATTTCAAAGTTTGACTGATTAGTACAATTTAATCATACGACTTTTAGATATGCTATAGTTTAATTTAATTACAATATTATATTTAAAATCCAAGCATCTAAGATACATTTTGATATTCAAGTGGAATTAGGTCGCGCAGCTTCGTCAAAAACAGCAGACTACCGAGAGGCGAGGCGAAAGTGACGAATGTCAGCGAAGCTCGCGCAGCCACAAATAGAGATACATGTGGGAAGACCTCTACAATGGAGTATTTGTCTTCTCCATTAAAACAAACTACCATTCCGTCACCTTTTCCAACACTTAGATGGAAATTCAACAGGCACTATAGGATATCCGGACCGATTGGAAAGGCCCTACCTGATTGTAAAAGACTACCAGTTTTTGTTGATTTTAATCGTTGGCATCGCTGAGCGGTGCAGTAGTGTGGTTCTAATATAGCCGTCTCTGGAACTGTGTCCACACACTTTATTTGAAGCTACGGTCACTAGCTTAACGCATCTTTCAACTGCCTGTGTATGGCATGGCAAAATGTCTACACTCATAACAGGCTTGAAGTCATTGCTCACATATACTGTTTTATCTCTTCATTAGTCAATGTTCTTAGCAGTAGAGGGAAGTCAGTGTACTGGTGTTCCATTTGATAGTTTCGTAACACTATTTAGCTTTAAAGTTTAAGTTTGGTGGTTTAAAGATTCTGATAGAGTCACTTTCAAATATTGCTTGCCTTTCCTTCATGATATGCTTAAAGCCCAGCTCTCGGATATGGTTTCTGTCATCAGTTACCATAGCCAAAATTAAATTTTCGGGATGGGCAAAGTTAGCATTCCGTTGTAAAACGGGATCAACAACTTGAAGAAGCTCTTCTGGTAAGTACCTTGAATATTCAATGATTTTGTAATCATGTCTAGGCCCATCTGTGAATTTGTGGTTTATTTTTGAAAAAACATTTGAGAATGAATGTGACAATCTCTCTCCGATTTTCAGAAGGGTTGGACACACTGATGTGGAAACGCAAAACTCGGTTTGCAGTAGTAAGCCATCTTGAATGTGACGTTGGGATAGGATCACGTACCCACTACAAAGTCTTCTGAACAATGTCCTGACTTGATGACTTCTGATATCTCAAGCAAGTACAATTATTGGTGCTTGCTAAGAATACGCTTGTCAACTTTTGGAATCTCACAATCAATAGGATTAAAATCAATAAGTGGTAATCTTTCACAATGCAGGCGCAGGCCCTGGCCTGCGCCTGGGCCTGCGGTTTTGACGAAGCTGCGCCACCGAATTTCACTTGACACTGATACGCTTAAAGCCCAGCTCTCGGATATGGTTTCTGTCATCAGTTATCATAGCCAAAAGTAAATTTTCGGGATGGGCAAAGTTAGCATTCCGTTGTAAAACGGGATCAACAACTTGAAGAAGCTATTCTGGTAAGTACCTTGAATATTCAATGATTTTGTAATCATGTATAGGCCCATCTGTGAATTTGTGGTTTATTTTTGAAAAAACATTTGAGAATGAATGTGACAATCTCTCTCCGATTTTCAGAAGGGTTGGACACACTGATGTGGAAACGCAAAACTCGGTTTGCAGTAGTAAGCCATCTTGAATGTGACGTTGGGACAGGATCACGTACCCACTACAAAGTCTTCTGAACAATGTCCTGACTTGATGACTTCTGATATCTCAAGCAAGTACAATTATTGGTGCTTGCTAAGAATACGCTTGTCAACTTTTGGAATCTCACAATCAATAGGATTAAAATCAATAAGTGGTAATCTTTCACAATGCAGGCGCAGGCCCTGGCCTGCGCCTGGGCCTGCGGTTTTGACGAAGCTGCGCCACCGAATTCCACTTAAATATCAAAATTTATCTTATATGCTTGGATTTTAAATATATTATTGTAAATAAATTAAACTATACCATCTCTAAAGGTCGTATGATTAAATTGTAGCAAACAGTCAAACTTTGAAATTTTGCAAAAACTACTAATTTTACTCATTTTGTATTATGTTGCGCGACCGGTAGATATGAAACAAGTGTATAATAAGTGCATTTATATTGATTTTACATACTTTTAGTAGTTAATTCATGGTATATATAGCAACGCAATTAAAAATAATCTGACCTGTTATAAAAATATATGAAAAATTCAGGTTTTTCACAATTTTTGCTAACTTCGATGGCATTGCGCGACCGGAAGACAAATTAATAAAAAAATAATAATTCGTGCTTTTTTCAAGTCTATACCAATGGCAACTTTTGAGCACTATAGCGATCTGAATTAAAAAAAAAATTTTTTCGAACCACCCTATTGGGAGTACGGACTCTCAACATTGAAAAGACGAATCTGATGAAAATTAGTAAAAACATCGATAATACTAACGAAATCTTGATAGTAGAGGGCCAGTAGATCGAAAGAGATAAAAAGTACACTTACCTAGAAACACTTATAACAGAGAATAATGACTACACTTCAGAAATCAAAGTCCGAATCGAAAAAGCACGTTTTAATTTTATGAAAATGAAAAAGGCCCTATGTAGCAAATATTTAACGTTAGCTCTTAAAGTACGACTAACAAAATGTTACGTATACAGTGTACTATACTATGAACTGGAATCATGGACGTTAAATCTAGAGACAATGAGACGACTTAACGCATTTGAAATGTGGACCTATATAAGAATTATGGGGGTTTCCTGGGTAGATAGTTACACATAATGAAGTACAGAGAAGACTAGGTAAAGAGAAGGAAGTTGAACTTAAAATTAAAGAAAGAAAGCTACAATATTTAGGACATCTGATGCGGGGCGAGAAGTATGGCATCCTGCGACTCATAATGGAAGGAAAGATAGATGGCAGAAGAAGCATCGGAAGAAGAAGAATTTCATGGCTGAAGAAGCTGAGAGGATGGTTTGGATACAGCTCAAAACAACTATTTAGAGCTACTGCCTCAAAAACTAAAATAGCTATGATAATTGCCAACCTCTGTATCGGAGATGGCACTTAAAGAAGGCACTTGGTGTGCCTTCGTTTTTGATAATATAGTGTCATGTACTGCCTATGCACTGTTGGCGAACTGTTAATAGTTCGCAGATCTTTTGAAAAAAAATTGATGACGCGCTGATTTACGTAACCTCTTAACGTATTTATAAACTAAAAACAGAGGTTTTAGAAAAATATAAGCTTGTTTGATTTTCTCCGAAACAATCCAAAATTTCAATCTACATTTACTCTACTACTATTGGATGTTTCAAATTGGCCACGATGGATTAATTTTATTCTATAGATAGACCAAATGATTAAATTTTTATGCAAGTTCATGTTAGCGTTGCGTGTAATTTAGATATATTAATTATGCACATAATGTACTTAATGGGCAAATAGACGGCGTTGGTGTTATGCATTTCCTTGCATAATTTGCCTTGTTTATAGCTCAAGGTCAAGATTAAAGCCGTGCGCCCTGGAAATCAATAGATCTGATTTTCTAGAGTTTAATCGTAATTTGATTGTGTTGTACTTTTTATGATGGTTAAGTATAGTTTTTATACAGATTCGGAAAAATTTTATAGTTGGTATTACAAAATTAGCGATATATAGTCTGTTTGCTAAACTCAGACGCAACTTTCTAGATATTTTAGTCGGTAATTTTGCCAATTTTAGTAAAATTGGCAAAAAATAATAACTAAATAGTTAACAATCACTAAATAGTTAGTAATTTTGCCAATTTTTGCAAAATTGCCAAAAAACAAAAAAATTATCGACTAAAATATCTAGCCAGTTGCGTCTGAGTTTAGCGAACCGACTATATCTAAAGGCTACGGTTACATTGGACGCGTATTCTGACGACTAACGAGTCGGACGTAGTATTGCCTAGTCGGACTACAGAAAAAAACATGGGCAAATAAATAGGAACGGTTATATTGAATAAGTAATAGCCGTCAGTTTACGCACGTGTATGAACGACTAATTTCACAAAACAAACTTGTTTGCGTTTTCCTGCGGCAACGCGCGTCTGAAGACGGATCTTGAAAAATTAATTTTGGGGGTATTTGAAAAAAAGACATTATGGGACCAAACTAATAAAGATTATCACAATTGAGATAGGGTTCGTAAGATGTGGATATCCCTGGCGACAGAAATCAATAAACAAGTAATTGGACTTCGTAAGTCCTAGGTTTTCACCCAAAGTAATCGAAAGTAGAACTGGAAGACGATATTTGAATTTTACGTGTAACTTTGCGTGGATTGATATACGAATTTACTAATTTTGAGTCATTTTTACTAAACTTTGTCATTTGTCACCTCATTTGTAATTCTACCCGGTATAATGGCGGAGGAGTTATATTGGCGGTCGTACGGACCGACAGAAAGATTGCCTAGGTCAAATACATCACCTTTACTACCATCCTTGGATTATAAGCTTTCATTTGACACCTCATTTATCATTCTAGCTGGTATAATGATGGAGGAGTTATATTCGCAGTCGGACGGACCGACGGAAAGACAGCCTAGGTCAAATATCTCACCTTTAGTACCATCCTTGGATCATAAGCTTTCATTTGACACCTCATTTATCATTCAAGCTGGTATAATGATGGAGGAGTTATATTCGCGGTCGTACGGACCGACGGAAAGACAGCCTAGGTCAAATATCTCACCTTTAGTATCATCCTTGGATTATAAGCTTTCATTTGACACCTCATTTGTCATTCTACCTGGTATAATGATGGAGGAGTTATATTCGCGGTCGGACAGACCGACGGACAGACCGCCAAGGTCAAATATATCACCTTTAGTGCCATCCTTGGATTATAAGCTTTCATTTGACACCTCATTTGACATTCTACCTGGTATAATCACGGAGGAGTTATATTTCCGGTCGTACGGACCGACGGAAAGACAGCCTGGGTCAAATATCTCACCTTTAGTACCATCCTTGGATTATCAGCTTTCATTTGACACCTCATTTGTCATTCTACCTGGTATAATGACGGAGAAGTTATATTCGCGGTCGTACGGACCGACGGAAAGACAGCCTAGGTCAAATATCTCACCTTTAGTATCATCCTTGGATTATAAGCTTTTATTTGACACCTCATTTATCATTCAAGCTGGTATAATAATGGAGGAGTTATATTCGCGGTCGGAGGGACCGACGCACAGACCGCCTAAGTCAAATATGTCACCTTTAGTACCATCCTTGGATTATAAGCTTTCATTTGACACCTCAATTGTCATTCTACCTGGTATAATGATGGAGGAGTTATAGTCGCGGTCGGACAGACCGACGGACAGACGGCCAAGGTCAAATATCTCACCTTTAGTACCATACTTGGATTATCAGCTTTCAGTTGACACCTCATTTGTCATTCTAGCTAGTATATTGACGGAGGAGTTGTGATTAGAGACAGACGGACCGACAGACGGACGTGGATAATACAAAGTTTTCACATTTTTTCAAAATTGGGTGAAAACAAAACAGTAAATATAGGTATATGTAGATATTTGCAATATTTTTAATCTAATATTCTTATCTATCCAATTTAATCTATTTAGGACGTAAACAATATTTTCTAATAAAAATATTCTTCATCCTTGGTTTTCTTCATCCTCGATTTCCTGAACACATAGTCGCAGTTAAACGCATGCAATCCGACATCCTAGTCGCACTACCAATGTCGTCCGTTTATGTCCAACTGATTGGTCGTCAGACTACGCATCCAATATAACCGTATCTATATCCAAAACAAACATCACAATCATATTTCACGTTAGTACCACTTAATTGAACATGGACCCCAATCAGAGCGTTACACGAACGATAAAGCCAATTGTATCCCATCCACTTATACTCGTCAAAGTAATTATATTTCTGACTTGTTAGTTTTCATCAGTACCGTGTAGCCAAGTTAGATGTACCTAATGGTTTTTTCCGAAGGTAACATATTCCTATTCTAATTGGGCTGCATCGTACTGATGATGACCAAATAGTGATAAATACGTATTTACGAATGCTTTCCACTTCATTATTTCATCACCATCAATCAGACAATCGCGTCCACTGCTGGACATAGGCCTTCTTCAGTTCTTTCCAGTATTCTCTACACTGAGCTGCTTGTAGCTAGTTTCCCACTACACTTTTTATAATCATCGGTCTATCTGATCTGTGGTCATCTTCGGCTTCTTATGTATTTTCTGGGCCTCGATTTCATGATTCGTCTTGTCGACTGTCCATCTTGTGTTCTAGCTAAGTGTTCTGCCTAGTTCCACTTAGCGTCGTAGCTCTTTCGATGACCTCTTGAACTCCTGATCATTTCCTGATTTGTTAGTATGTTATTTGTGATCTCGAAGGCTCACGTTCAGCATTACACGTTCCGTGTCTCGTTGTGCAACTCTGAGTTTATTCGCGGATTTCTACGTCAGTGTAAAAGACTCGTTCTTTCTTTCTTTCTTTCTTTTTCTTTTTCGTTCTTTTCTTCAAAGAACGAAATAAATTTTATCATTGCTAATAAGTAGGAAATTGTACAAGATGTATCCGTTTTAAACACATTTACAATTGGAAGCGATCACAGATTGATTCGAGCAAAAATTCTGTTAAAGAATGAACGAACAAAAATGATAAAATCAGACAAGCGTAAATGGACCCCGCCTGAAAATACAGACCACTTTCGTGACATCACTGACCTTAATCTGCAACAAGTTCTAAACAAAAGTATAGTAAATGAGATTAAAGAAGCGGAGAAGTTGTGTTGTCCTAAAATGAAGAAAAAATATGAACATGACTTAACACTACAAATCTTATAGAAGAAAGAAATATGCTGAGGGACAGGCATAACACAAACTACGCAGAACTTACTCAACTTAGTAAAACAATAAACAAAGAAATCCGAAAAGACATAAGGCAACATAACATGATAGAGGTGACAAGGGTGGTAAAGGAAAAGAGAAGTCTGAAAGTTCTAAAACACAACACGTCCACAGGAAAAGAGAACATACATAATAAGTTAAGAAATAAACAAGACGACATTAGAAGACTTCTACAGACAACTTTATGAAACAAGTTAATCCGATGAAAGACACCCTTTACCAAAAATAGAGAATCAAAGCTCAGAGTTAATGTCAAACATAAATATTGGCGAAATTAAAATTCCGCTTCAAAAGATGAAGAATAATAAATCCAGGTGAAAGACAAAATAATGACTGAAAGCATAAAACTACGAGGAAATACACTTTTACTGGCACTTGTTAAATTATTCAATAAATGTCTGTGCGAAGCGATAACACCGACGCAGAGGAACAACGCAGAAATAGTCTTACTCCACAACAAGGGAGATATCAGCGACCTTAGAAACCACCGATCCATTAGCTTGCTGTCACAAGTAGGTATATAAGCTATTCACAAGAGTTATTATTAACAGAGTAGGAAGTAAGTTGGATTTCTATCAGCTAAAAGAGCAAGCAGGTTTTAGAGCAGGATATGGCATGAATGATCATTTACAAGTAATTAAGAACTTAATAGAAAAGAGTGTTGAATATAACAAGCCATTAGTCCTGATATTTGTTGACTACAAAAATATTTTGACACCATAAAGTCATCAAAATATGCTAAAAGCCTTAACAGAGTGTCGTATAGATCATCGCTATATAAACATGATTAAATACATCTATCAAAATGCGACAGCAAGCGTGAAACTGAGGTCCATGTCACCAGCCCCCCCTTTTTCGATTTGAGGGTCAAAAAAAAGCTAATTCGTTTGTATTGCGTTAGTAGTGGATTGTATCACCCTTCATTCGTTTGTACTGCCACCACCCTTTTAAATCTGCCTGGAGGGGCTGGTGACATGCCATCCCCCCTTTTTCGATTTGAAGGTCAAGAAAAAGCTCATTCGTTTGTATTGCGTTAGTACTGGATTGTATCACCTTTCATTCGTTTGTACTGCCCCCACCCTTTTAAATCTGCCTGGAGGGGCTGGTGACATGCCACCCCCCCCTTTTTCGATCTGGGGGTCCGGGATGGGTATGTTCGTTTGTACTGCGTTAGTATCGGATTATATCGCCCTTATTTTGTTTGTACTGCCCCCACCCGTCTAGATTTGCCTGGGGGGGCCAGTGACATGCTACCCTCTACTCTGCACTTTTTGCCTTCTGAATGTCGTAAATAGGATATTTCGTTTGTACTGCGTTAGTACTGGATTGTATCACCCTTCATTCGTTTGTACTGCCTCCATCATTTTAAATCTGCCTGGAGGGGCTGGTGACATGCCATCCCCCCTTTTTCGATATGGGGGTCCGGGATGGGTATGTTCGTTTGTACTACGTTAGTATCGGATTGTATCGCCCTTATTTTGTTTGTACCGCCCCCACCCGTCTAGATTGGCCTGGGGGGCTAGTGACATGCTACCGCTCTACTATGCATTATTTGCCATCTGAATGTCAAAAATAGCCTATTTCGTTTGTACTGCGTTAGTACTGGATTGTATTGCCCTTATTTTGTTTGTACTACCCCTACCCTTCTACATTTAAAACAGAGAAGGATTAGTGCTAGGAGTAAGGACACAAAATCAGCCAAACCTTACACATAGTAACACCGCGGGTGTCAAATTCGTCAAAAATGAAACGAATTAAATTTTGAAACAGAAAAACAGGCTTGCATGCCACCCTCCACTCTCCATGGGGAATGGAAATTTACCCCCTCAGATGGATCTCGGAGTAGTAGCGATTTGAAAAATGGTACATGTATTTGTTGGAGATATTTTGAACACCATTTTCAATCAGAAATCAGAGCAGCGACCTTGTCTTCCACCTCAATAAATTTTAGAGTTTCAGACGCTATCGACATGAAAATCAAAGATCTTATTCCGAAATGCACTCTTCGTTGTACAATTTCAACCTCTCTGGATAACTGATTAAATGAAATATACATACGGCAGAATTCATTGGAATCGAAAATTATTACTAAAAGAATTTGGAACATTAAATGAAAAATTCCCACAATCAATATCTTTCTTACCGTCAGAGACATAACAATAATTGCCGCTGCTATGTTATGGTAATTTGTTTTCTAGAAAGGTTTGTATTGTTCGTTTATGACTGCAATAAGATTCAGAATTTCCGTATTTCATTTTGTAAAATAAATATAGTGTCAAAAACTTGCTTATACATTTGACGCAATGTCCGTCAACGTGTTAATGACTCTACAGGTTCAGTGCCAAAACCAGACATTTTTATAGAAAAATATTTGCAAGTATATTAAATGCCAAACTGACCTATTAAATAAACAATGACATTGCAATTTTTGATTTCTACTATGGAATTGTCCTTCACATAACATTTCGAACATTTGTACTTATGGTAGTGGTCTTTTCGGGTCGCTGATCACAGTTTAAAGAAGCAGAAGAAGAAAAAGAAGATTATTAAGCTTCTTGACAAGTGACGTCCGCGCATCACTGTTTTTTTTCTGTGCGTGTACTGATCACAAGTGCTTTCCAAATAGTTTTATAAAAATTATTAGACAGTGTTTAAAATACCACAAAAGTCATCAGAGAATAATTGTGTATCCCGAAAGAGGCGGAAATATGAAAATTTGCAACAGAGACTGGTAGAGTTAAGGTATTTATATGATATTTTTGGGTTTTATCCCAAAAGACCAAGTTATTTATAAGATATTTTTGAATCATTTTATGTTAGATAAATTAAATTATGTGTGAATAGATCGAACTATAAATATTTAATATTTACGAAATGACAATTTTAACCAAATTCAAACTTGGGGTCCTTTTTTGTTGTGATCAATATATTTTCTCTGTTGTCATAGTTACTATATCTCGCCTTCTTCCCTATTCGAAATACTCAAAACGTCAATAGTATTTGTCAAAACACACAGAGATGTAACAGGCGCTATGTTGCCACACTGCACTGATTTTCCTATTAATGTTTATTTTGTAGCAAAATGTCCGACAGACATGATATTATGCAAAAATTTATATTGTTTGTGTCAATAAAGATACCTTAAGGTAGCCCAAAGTAATACAGACTACATTATTAGGGGTTTAAAAATAAAATTATAGCCCAAAGGTTTAAAATAGAACAAAATAAAGGGTTTACCAATAAAATTAGAGCAGGGGTGCTTTTAAGCAGCCCAAAAAATCTTTATGATTATTTGACCTGCCTCTATTTTTCAGAGGTACTCTACAGTAGTCCAGAAGTTTAGAATAGAACAAAATATATTAGTTTAACTGCTTTTGTAAATTTTACTTCGATTTCACGTTAAAAGCAAGTTTACTTGCACTAAATTATTTGTTTGGTTTTGTGTTCAAACAATAAAACTAGAGCAGAGGTATTTTTTAGTAGCCTAGACAATCTTTATGATCATTTTATCTGCTTCTATTTCTCAGAGGTATTTTTACAGTAGCCCAGCAGTTTGGAATACAACAGAATTATATTTAATTCACTACTTTTGTAAATTCTACTTCGATTTAAGATTACAAGCAAGTTTAATTACACCAAGCTTTTTGTTTGGTTTGTCTTCAAACAATAAAATTACAGCAGAGGGTACTTTTTAGCAGCCCAGACAATCTTTATGATTATTTTATCTGCTTCTATTTCTCCGAGGTACTTTAATGTAGCCCAGAAGTTTAGAATACAATAAAATGTATTTATTCAACTACTTTGTGCACATTTTGCCTAGATTTCATATTACGAGGGTAGTAAGTTTACTGCTTACATTAAATGTTTGTTTGGTTTATCCTCAAACAATAAAACTAGAAGAGGGTACTTTTTTTAGTAGCCCAGAAAATCTTTATTTTGAGCTACTCCTATTTCGCAGAGTTACTTATAGTAGCCCAGAAGTTTAGAATAGAATAAAATATATTTAACTACTTTTTGCACATTCTGCATTGATTTTTATCGTCTACCTTAATATTACAAAGTTAGTAAGTGTACTTACAATAATTTTTTGTTTGGTTTTGTCAAAAATATTAAACAAAGATACAAAATCAGCTTTATTAAGTCATCTCGAAGTCATTACGAAGCCACAAAAGACCACTGTTTATCCAAAGACTATACCACAAAGCCAAGCTGCTGTTTCCACTCAGCATCCATCAAGAGTTCTTTCAGAATCTAGCAACTTTAATCAGCAGCGTTTAAACTTCAATCCAACCTTGAGCAGACCAAGAATTGGACAAAGTCAGTACTCAAATCACCCTCTACTAGCATCGAGATGCAAACAATCGAACAGACAGCAGTACCAAAAGCAAATGAGAACAACCAGGATGTCATACTAAATGTCAATAAAAATTAATAGGGTAATATGGCTAACTGTATTAAAATATGGAAAGGGATTGCTTCAGATAAGAAATTTTTAAATTTGGTCTAAGGTTTTAATATTTTATTTAAAACAACGCCCTCTGAAAAGAGAGCACCAAAAGTTCTCATAGACCCAAACTGGTCGTAAGACAAAAAAAAAATTACTTGAAAAGTAATTAAAAATTACTATTTTTCCTTCTTCACATACAAAAGGACAATTTATTTTTCGTAGTTTTTTGTGCCTAAAAAGACGGAAATCAGAGATTTTGTTTTGAATTTAAAACAATTGAATTGCTTTATAGAAGCCACATATTTTAAGCTGGAAGACTATAATAGGTCAGTCCTCAAGCTCATTTTCAAGGGTTATGGCAAAAATAGATTTAAAAGTTGTCTATTTTGCTATTCCTGTTCATTAAAATTTTAAAAAATATTTAAAATTTAAGTACAGAACTTTTTTATATTAATTAAACTGTTTACCGTTTGGTTTGAATAATATCTCGGCTTTTATATTTACAAAAACTTTAAAACCAGCCCTAAATAATCTAATAACAGGAGGCTTTACTTTTGTCAATTTTTTAGAGGACCATTTACCAATTTCAAAATCATATTTGAAATGTAAAGAAAATATTGTTTAAACATTTTCTATGTTTTTTCTGCTTGGGATTTACTATAAATAAAAAAAAAGGAAAAGTATACTTTCACCCCCACAAAATATAACTTTTCTTGGTTTTACGTTTGATTCGAACCTGATATATTTTGCACATGCTGACAAAAAAAAAATCTAATAGTATTCAGAACATCAAAAATAAAAGTACATGTAAAATAAGATCATTTGCAGCCTTAATCGGTCAGTTTGTAACAGTTCGTCCATTTATGGAAGTTAAATATGGAAAATTATAAAAAAAAAAAAACAATATATAAATAAATACAAAAGAAAAGTAGCCTCTTTCTTAAACTAATAGTTATAACACTAAAATGACCATACCTAAATACTTAAAAATGATTACAATTGGTGGTTAAATAACATACCAATTAGTGAGCAAAATATAAAATAATCCAATTATGTACTTGAAATATTTTGCGATGCATATATCTTTTAGCATGGCGGGTATGCTGCATTGATAACAAAACTCATGGTTTTTGGAGTCATGAACAACAACTACATATAAATGTACTTCAGTTACTAGCAGCATATAGTGGCTTGAAATCCTTTTTCAACGAATATAGGAATTGTAACATTTTGCTAGGAATAAATAACGCAACAGCTGTGTCTTGCATTAACAAGATGGGTAGTGTACAGTACTCAACATTTGCAGATAAGTTTAATAATTCTGTGAAAATAGGAATTTAAAAATTATTTTTGCATCTGTAACAGCAAAAAAAATGCTTTTGCCTGACTCGGAATCAAGATCTTTAAAAATAGAAACAGAGTAGGTATTCTTTAAGTGATAATTGTGTTACTATAATTTTTGAGCAGCTTCTTATTCCAGAAATCGATATGTTTGCCACATATCCTAAAAAAAAAATGTGCAAGGTATGTAATTTTGAACCCTGACCCCGGATCAGAGAAAGCCAATGCCTTAACTCTAGATTGCCATGGATTTAAATTTTATGTTTTTCAGCCTTGGTACACAACCTTTGACCACCATACCTTACACAACCAAAAAGATAATTATGGACCTGATAAAAATTTAATCTAGAATTTTGTTTGGGGTTTTATATCCAGGACATCCTTTGGGTTTCCATATTCTTGTCAGGCAAGCTTTTTAAGAAAAGGCATTCCTGAGGATTCCATCCCATCTATTACAACAAATCACTAAATCTGTATGATACAGTTTTCAAGACATGGTGACGGTTTAGTATAAAATAATAACCATTTTGCTTATGAATTATCAAATTTTAATTTTATTAAATCTATCGTAGAACCGGATTATAATTATAGCTCGTATTAACATTCACAGTGCTGCATTGGCGTTGATAGAATATATCCTAGAATATTATAAAAACATTTTTAAATTTTTTTACAAATGTATATATAACCTCAAACCTTAATTGCCCAAATATTAATTAACTTGGGACCCTCTACCAGTATTACTTTATTTAGAAACATTATTTCGTCTCACAAGCCTTTCCCTGAAAGATCTTACTTACAAACTTGTAATGTTGATTGCACTCACTTCAGTTCAGAGGTTGCAAACCCTGTACCTAATAAAAATTCAGAATATTTTCATGGATCAAGATAAAATTGACATTCTGATATAACATAGGATAAAGACTTTCCCAAAAAATAATAATAATAATAATAAATAAACAAATATCAACCTATTTAAAACAAAAAACACAGTTGAGAGTGTTTAGAGATTTCTAAAACATTCGTCCTCAATCGGAAGACAATTTGTTTATAACTAAAAACAAAAAAAAAAGAGACGTATAAAGCAACATCTACCCAGGCGTTGAGTAGATAGATATAACATTTTTTTAAATTAAAAATATAGACACTAATATTTTTAAAGTGTATAGTGTCAGACATGCATCTACCTCAGCGGGAGTTAGAACTGGATTATAGAAGATATTAGAGAGACGGCGAGATGGACAGAAAATTCTCAAGTATTCAATATTTTTTATAATAAACCTCTAGCAAAAGATTACGGACTCTTTGCAAAACCGTGTTGTCTGGTGAGTCCATGTAATTGTATGTAATTGTAATTATATTACATGTGTAGGTTACTAATATTAGTAAGAACATTAATTTTCTTATTATGTTTATTTGTACCTGGTTGAAAGTACACATCTCATATAATTAAAATATAAACATGAATCTTAATTAATAATTGCTCTAATATATTAGTTAGGTATACATATGTATATATTTTGTGTAAAGTTTCTAAAAAAAAAAAAAATTGCTAAGTACTATTCATTTTTGGAGTGCAATGTACTTTTGTTTATTTATCGCACAATATTGTTTAATCTTTCAACAGCCTACCATAAGTACAAATGTTCGAAATGTTATGTGAAGGACAATTAATTGATTGGTTGACTTACCTGTTAAGGAGGGACAATCATAATTGTCCTATCTTACATTTCAAACATTTGTACGCTCCCCCCCATTGATTCTTTTGAACCCACCCATGTCTTGTGCGATAAAAATAAAATAAAAAAAAACAGTGATGCGCGGACGTCACTTGTCAAGAAGCTTAATAATCTTCTTTTTCTTCTTCTGCTTCTTTAAACTGTGATCAGCGGCCCGAAAAGACCACTACCATAAGTACAAATGTTCGAAATGTAAGATAGGACAATTATGATTGTCCCTCCTTAACAGGTAAGTCAACCAATCAATTAATTATCGCTGTATAGACCAGGACGGATCTGTTTTGAGGTGGATGTGAGAGGTGGCATTCCGATTTTTGCAGATAAAATTAGGTGACAACTTCAGTAATTATAATTGACTTATGCTCCTTCTGAAATATGTTTGGAACATTATTAAAAAAATTTCGAAAAACATCGATTTTTTTCAATTTTCATTGCTTGTAACTTAAAAACGATTCATTTTGGAACAAAGTCATAGGGAAATAAAATAAAGATAATTGAATTTTGTATGATATACGACACGACTGGTATAAAATATCTTAAATGATTATCCTTTCTGCAAAATAGCAATAAATAGAAAATAAGAGGGCAAAATAAGCCTCTTTATATTCAATGTTTTTCAACCACTTTGGTTGCACTTAGAACCTTCGTATTTTACTTAGAAAATTCTTACAACATACTCAATCTGTCCACCAAATTTCATTAAAATCGACATAATAGATTTTGCATAATAATTTGGCAATCTAAATTTTTTTAGAAAAAGTTCAAATTTTCTAAAAACTTTCTGAACAAAAAGTAGACGTGTTAGAAGTTTGCTAATTTTTTTACATATCGAGAGGTACTTTACCAATCCAATACACTTTACAAAATTAAAATCGGATTATTTAAGCGGCCTCAGCACTGTTTTAAGGACATAAACAATTTTTTTGCTTATAAACAAATATAGTGAGGACGTTTCAGTTGGAATAAATTCATTTTCTCGAGAATGGGCAACTCTGGAGGTAAATCCCTAAACAGGTCGATTTTTATATTTAAATTATAATTTTTGGGATATCTATCATACTACTAACGTCATTCATCTGGGTGTGATGACGTAATCGATGATTTTTTTAAATGAAAATGTGGGTCGTGTGCTAGCTTATTTGAAAGATTATTCAATTCTCTATTTATTACATAATTATTTATACAGGGTGCCCAAATTTTTTTTTAATTAATTGAGACAAACAGAAGAAAGTATTTAATTTAGTTAATTCGAGATACATTTTACTGTTGTCCTAAAACAGAAAAAAATGTTTATTTGATAAATAACAGAAAAATGAATTTATTCGTATTTATTAACTCAAACGTCTTCACTGTATTTGTTTATAAGCCAAAAAATTGTGTATAACTTTAAAACATTGCTGAGGCCGATTAAATAAACCAACTTAAGTTCTGTAAACTGTATTAGATAGGTAGGGCATATCTTTATATGTAAAAAAATTAGCAAATTTCTAAATAATGGTCTACTTTTTGTTCAGAAAGTTTATAAAAAATTTTAACTTTTTTAAAAAAATTTATATTGCAAAATTATTATGCAAAATCTATTAAGTGTATTTTATAGTCGTATATCATAAAAAATTAAATTATCTTTATTTTATTTCCCTACGACTTTGTTCCAAAATGAATCGTTTTAAAAACGATTGAATAGTTAAAAAAAATCGATGTTTTTCGAAATTTTTAAATATTTGAATGTTTTTATTAATGTTCCGGACATATTTGAGAAGGAGCATAAGCCAATTATAATTACTGAAGTTGTCACCTAATTTTATCTGCAAAAATTGGAATGCCACCTCTCACATCCACTTCAAAACAGATCCGCCCTGGTCTATACAGCGATAATTCTATAGTAAAAAAATCTAAAATTGCACTGTCATTGTTTATTTAATAGGTCAGTTTGGCATTTCATATCTTTGCAAATATTTTTCTATAAAAATGTCTCGTTTTGGCACTGAATCTGTAGAGTCAATTAACACGTTGACGGACAGTGCGTCAAATGTATAAGCAAGTTTTTGACACTATATTTATTTTGCAAATGGAATACGGAAATTCTGAATCTCATTGCAGTCATAACTGAACAATACAAACCTTTCTAGAAAACAAAATACCATAACATAGCAACGGCAATTATTGTTATCTGGTCTCTCGCATTAGATGGTAGGAAAGACATTGATTGTGGGAATTTTTTATTTAATGTTCCAAATACTTTTAATAATTTTCGATTTCAATAAATTCTGCCGTATGTATGTTTCAGTTAATCAGTTATCCAGAGAGGTTGAAATTTTACAACGAAGAGTGCATTTCGGAATGCGCCGCATGAGATCTTTGATTTTCATATCGATAGCGTGTAAAACTGTAAAATTTATTGAGGGGATGGATAAATTTCTTCCTAGTAGGAAAAGGCAAGGTCGCTCCTCTGATTTCTGATCGAAAATGGTGTTCAAAATATCTCCAACAAATACATGTACCATTTTTCAAATCGGTAGCGTAGAACTACTCCGAGATCCATCTGAGGGTGTAACTTTCCATTCCCCACGGAGAGTGGCTTGCAAGCCTGTTTTTCAGTTTCAAAATGTAGTTCGTTAGATTTTTGACGAATTTACCAAATTTTACACCCGCGGTGTTACTATAATAGTCTTGGTTAATTTTGTGTCCTTACTCCTAGCATTAATCCTCCCCTGTTTTAAATGTAGAAGGGTAGAATGTCACTGGCCCCCCAGGTCAATCTAGACGGGTTGGTGTGGTACAAACAAAATAAGGGCGATACAATCCGATACTAACGTAGTACAAACGAACGTACCCATCCCGGACCCCGTGATCGAAAAAAGGGATCCCCCTCCAGTCAGATTTAAAAGGGTGGGGCAGTACAAACGGATGAAGGGTGATACAATACAGTACTAACGCAGTACAAACGAAATAGCCTACTCTCGACGTCAGATGGCAAAAAGTGCAGATTAGAGGGATAGCATGTCACTGGCCCCCCCAGGCCCATCTAGATGAGTGGGGGCGGTACAAACAAAATAAGGGCGATACAATCCGATACTAACGTAGTACAAACGAACATACCCATCCCGGACCCCCATATCGAAAAAGGGGGGGATGGCATGTCACCAGCCCCTCCAGGCAGATTTAAAAGGGTGGAGGCAGTACAAAAGAATGAAGGGTGATACAATCCAGTACTAATGCAGTACAAACGAAATAGCCTATTTTCGACATTCAGAAGGCAAAAAGTGCAGAGTAGAGGGTAGCATGTCACTGGCCCCCCCAGGCCAATCTAGACGGGTTGGGGCAGTACAAACAAAATAAGGACGATACAATCCGATACTAACGCAGTACAAACGAACATACACATCCCGGACCTTCAGATCGAAAAAGGGGGGATGGCATGTCACCAGCCCCTCCAGGCAGATTTAAAAGGGAGGGGGCCGTACAAACGAATGAAGGATGATACAATCCAGTACTAACGCAATACAAACGAATGAGCTTTTTTTTGACCCTCAAATCGAAAAAGGGGGGGATGGCATGTCACCAGCCCCTCCAGGCAGATTTAAAAGGGTGGGGGCAGTACAAACGAATGAAGGAAGATACAATCCAGTACTAACGCAATACAAACGAATGAGCTTTTTTTTGATCCTCAAATTGAAAAAGGTGGGGCTGGTGACATGGACCTGTGAAACTGGCAGATAAAAAGACCAACGCATTTAAAATATAACGGGGAGTGCGACAGGGAGACACAATTTCGCCAAAATTGTTTACAATATTATTAAAGCATATGTTTAAGAAAGCTAATCTGAGTGAAAAAGGAATTAATGTCAACGGAGAAATATTTAGTCATTTGAGATTCGCTGACGATATTGTTTTTTTTTGCTGACAGAATCGATGATGCAGTATCACAACTGGAGAAATTATACCTAGCCTCCTTACAAGTTAGATTGAAAATCAACCACACAAAATCACAAATCATGACAAATCTTGTGTTAAGGGAAAAGATTTTAGTAAATGGTATGCCTATTGAAGAAACCACCTCTTATAAATTCTTACGATATTAGATACGCATATAAAGAGATAATCAAACGTGCAAACTAAGCCGCCGTATAGGACTTACTTGGGTGGCATTCGGCAAGCTGAGCTATGTCCTTTAGTCAGAACTGCCTATGTGTCTCAAAATAAAAGTCTTTGATCAGTGTGTGTTGCCCGTACTTACCTATGGTGCAGAAACTTCAACAATAACCAAGAAAGTAAGAAATAAAATTTGTGTTACCCAAAGAGCCATAGAATGCTCAATTTTAGGCATTTATCGTCGGGATCGAATTACGAACAGGGAGAGAAGACGGAGAACAGGAGTGAAGAATGCCATAGAAAGAATTATGACCCTAAAGTGGAACTGGGCTGGGCACATAGCTAGAATGTCGGATAACAGATGAACACAGCGAATAATACACTGGAGACCAAGACAAGAAGTATATCGAAGTAGAGGTCGTCCGCCAACCAGATGGTTTGATGACATAAAACGGATCGACAAAAACTGGATGCAAACAGCACAAAACAGAAATGCATAGAAAAGACTGAGGAAGGCCTATATCTAGCAATGGATAGATCCGGGTTGAATGATGATGATGATGCTAAAGTCTCTGCTCCATAAATTTTTACAGGCAAAACATATTGGTTATAATCCTTTCGTTTGAAACACATGGGAATTGAATAGAATATGGCTTAGTTTTCCAAATGCTGCCCATGTCAGACCTATTCGCCTCTCTGTATTTCATGTGTTTGATTATCTCTGCTTATTTTGACCTCGTGTTTAAGATATTTGTAAGTGTCTGTTTGTTGTGTGGCATTATTGTCAATAGTTATGTTTTCGATCATTCCTTCAACATTTCCACTTTCTATTTATGTATTTAAATATTATGTTTTTATTTATTTATTAAAAGTAGGAGTTAGTGCATAAATTAAAAGACGTTTTGAAAAACGGCATAAACAATCTTGATCACAGGCAACGTTTTATTTTGATCTTAAAAGATTCTCAGTAACTTGATCTCTCATGTCTCTACCTCAATATATTCATCAACGAGAAATTGTAAAGAAAGGGCTGTCGGTCAAATAGTTCAATACCCTGTACATAAAATCACAGTATAATGTTAGTTTATAAAGTAACTTTTTCTTGCGCAAATGTGTTACGTAAAGCATATAATATTAAGTAAACAGCAAACACGTAGTTTCATTGAATAAGCTCTACCAGATATATTTTTCGGTAATTTTAGGGCAATCAAACGAAACAAACCCTTAGCGTAAATTCAATAAATGCCAGGATGGCCTTCGTAATTGCTAATCGACCCTTTCGCGCTCAGTGGACCCAAAGGATAAAAAGGTTCTTCCGAATTCAATTATCATGTAGATATTTTTAGTTATGCTTAGCTGTTCAAACGTTTTATCGATAAATGAGGATTGTAAGTTGATTTAAAAAAAAAACAGAATATTCCATTAGTGCCACTGGTTTCTTTCAGTTTTAAGAAGTTTTTGTCTCACTAAGAAGACTATTCATTGTTTTCCTGATCCTATTTATTGGTTACGTAACATTTGAGAATTTGGAAGTAGGAGTAAAGGAGTAAATTCTTTTGGCATTTCTTGAATATATTATTATTATCATCATTAGTTGCTTAGAATCTACAGTTGAACATTGACCTTCCGTGAATAATTCCACTCCATCTGACCTTGGGCACCCTTAATCCAGTTGTAAGCAAGCAAGCAAGCAATTTGATTTAACCCGACCTATGAGAGGTGTCCACCCTATCGAAAAAGTACATTCGGGTGTAACAATTTATTGGGGCCAGGTGTTTTAACCCGAGTAAAAACAGGGATCACCCCACCTCGCTCCAATGCTCCAGGCCATCCCTTTCCCCCCTATAGCACGCTGATGCGCGATAGGGGCAAAACTATCGTAGCCAAATGCTTTTCACAATGGAATCCTGGGTAATAAGATTCCAATATGGTGCCCTAATCGAATTCAAAACTAGGCCAGCGTGAAGCGCTCTATGCCTTTATCTTCTAATTACTTATCCGCGAACTAAAAATTGCTTGCTTTGGCCCCAAGTCATTGTACCAAGCCCCACTGGGCTCGGTCCAATGGCTTAATGCTCAAGTATTTTTTTTTGTTTTTTATATTTTTTTGGTGGCTTGCCACTTTTCACTTTTCACTTGCCACTTTCCACTGTTCACTTTTAACAGCAGTGCCTTAAAATTTTTAAGCACTAGTGCCTTAAATAGCATTTTTAACGCTCCTATAATAGAGTGCTAAAAATTGAATTCTTAACACGGTTGTAGAAAAAGTATTTTAAACCTATATACACAGTTAGTAAAAACACAAAAATAATATTAAACCAGTTTATTTCTATTAGTATAACAATCTTGTATTCGACACATTTTGTTTTACAAACATCATCCACGTTTCTGATCCAACGTAAAAATATTTTGAGCAGTTTTAGTACCGGCGCTAAAAACAAAATTAAATGTTAAACCTATATATTCCAAAAGTACCGTAAGATAAAAAAAATTAGGGTTGGAATTAAAATCTTGGTCTAGCCTAAAATTAGCAAGCATAAATACTTACTCCAGATCGACCGATACTCCAAGATCCACCAAATCTTTTCTTGCGCTAGAACAAATTTTTTGTCATATTAGACTTTCTTTATAGTCTGGGCTGATTATCGGAGAATAGGCCATTTTTGGGAAAAGTTTTTTACCAGCAATTTTATTGCTGGAATCGAATATTATGATTGTATATATTAATAATATAGGTATGCAAAGTCCACAGATAGTGTGCTATTTTTTTTATAAACAAAATGGCGCCCGAAAATCGTGTTTTTTTCAATTTTTGCTCTATAACTCCAAAGATTTTAACTTTACACCAAAAACACTCAAATAAAAATTCACCACAATTAAATTCTGCATAGAGACGTTGTTTTTTCCGATTTACTTCGATGAAAACTTTCCCCGGAAAAAGCGGGTTCTTCCAACAAAATCTTTAATTTTCAACTAAACTTTTAGATAAGTAATTGTTAATCAATAATTAAATAGCTTGGTAATGTAAAAGCATTTTCGTATAGATTATAATTCCAGAAGCCGATGGAAATTGAACGAGTAGTTTAGCAACAATTGAATTGTTAATTAAAAATTTACGGTCACTATAATAACGACAATAATTACGATGCATAAGAATAACTATAATTTTTTCATAAAAAGACACTATACCTATCTAATGTACTTTACGGAATTAAAATTGGACTATTTAGGCGGCCTCAGGAATATTTTAAAATTATTAAGAATTTTTTTGGCTTAAAAACAAATAGAATATCTCGGGAAATAATAAACTAAATTAAATTATAAAAACGGTATTCGAAAAACAGCGGCAGGATGCTTCTTTTAAAAGAAAAAACGTTTAATTATGATGAGTAGTTCCTGAGATACAACCGGTCAAATTTGACCGGAATTTACGGCAAAGATATAAACAATAGGATCATAATTTTCAAACCATCCCCTTTTTATTTTTGTCGTCTTTCTGCACACCAATTTTCATATCTTTAAAATACTCATAACATATATTATTATAATAAAAACTATCGATAATACGTGTGAAAATTGCCAAAAATAGCAAAATCCCAATCAAAAATTAGGTTGGAGAAAATGAAAATCACAGAATAGCAATCTACGGAAAGTCTCACACAGAAGAAACAGAATGGAAGACTGCACCAATCACCCTAACTCAAATAACAGGAAAAATTACCCAAAAAACATAAGAGATATTAAATTCTTAGAAAGAAGTAAACTAAGACGAAGGTGTCAACAAAGAAGATACCCATCCCATAAAACATAAGTAAACAATGAACTACAAAAACTCAGAAAATAAAAACAAATGTATCAATTGAGCTTTACTTTAGCGAAAAATAGCTAAAATAAATCGCCTCGCGTCTTAAGAAACGTCATTACATTATTCAATATTTTTTTATTCCTAAACATTAATAATTTTGAAGCTGTTTTTGATTCATTAATTAAAGAAAGTTAATTACCTTTTCCGCGGCTTCCTCATGTATTCCTTTGCGCTAAAAAATATACGATATAATAGTTATTTATGTATTAAGAGCTAAAAGTGATATTATTGCTTGAGGTAATTACTCGAAACCAATAATGTCACTTTGCGCTTGTGATACATACAACATTTTTTCTACAATCACTTAATAAAATGAAACTAGTTTTGAAGCAGTACCTTTATTGTAACTATTTTATATCATTATGTCGTTGTTTAAATGTTCAATGTGTTTGTATGGTATGGTTGTACGGTTGCTACGGACAACGCGCGTAAAATAAAACTTTACGCGCTAGAGCGATAAAGTGTCGGTACTCTGTAAACGTCAACTTTTCGTTGCAATTGACAAGCGAAAAAGTCTTCTTTATCAAGTGATTGTAGAAAAATGATATTTAATTGTAAAATTAATTTGATAAGGTAGATTTGAGAAAAGCAAATTGTAAACCAAATATTCTTCCGACTGTGTCGAAAAATAATGTTGGTATTTTAGACCGGCGGATTTCAGTATGAAGATTAACCACGCTTTTATCCCTTATTCTTTTTTGTTGAAAATGTCATATATGAGATAACCAAATAGAAAAAAAATTACAGTTGAATCAAGTTGCGTTTTTTAGAAAATCTATTTTGCTATATTTTTCCCAACTTTTCCAAGGTAAAACTTTTAGCGAGAAATGCGAAAATTTTTAAAAATAGAAGCAATACTCTCTATGGGTTCGTAAAATGGCATAATGTAGAAAATCATTGCAGCACATGAAATTTTCTTTAGAAGGGAAAATTTAATTCTCCTAGAAAAATGCCCTAGGAAACGTCACGGTTTCGTCACATTTTACTCTCTTTGATTTCATCTTTCAGTACTTTTAAAGGCCTAATAGACAAAATTATTGTGGTTAAACTTTATCAGAAAACCGACAGCCTATTTTATTCAAGCTGATTTAAAGGTAAAATATAGCCTATTTACCTATATAAGTACTCACCAAGTTTATTTCTGAATTATACCTGGCTGAATGCTAAAACGATAAATATTGATTTATTTGTGCTCTGGTTTGTATAAAACTTATATGTAGTGACATTGCCTAACACTAAATATATTTTTTTATTGGTAAGTACCTAATTTTGCTTGTACTCCTCAGCGTGTTTAAATTCAACTTTCAAAAACGCGCCTGTTTAAAAGTTACTATGTCAACATCAATAGATTTAAATATTGATCTGATTTGACAGGAGGAAGTAACTTGTAAAGTCAAATAAATAAAATATGAATAAAATATTTAAGCTTTAATAACAAAAGCTTTATTCAAATATTTGAAAATCATCTTTTAAATGAATGTGAAAAGTAGAGTTGGAATTGTTTGACATATTTATATTTAACCGCCATTTTTGTCTACTATTTATAGGGGAGTGCAATTAGAAAGAAAATATGCATTTTTTCGGAAAAATTAAAACAAGCTTATATTTTTCTAAAACTTTTTTTGTTAGTTTATATACAAGTTAAAGTAAAAAGATCTACTCGCAGATTTGACCGCTAATTGTTTATTAATTGTTTAAACAATAACAATTATTTTGTATAAATAATTTTAAAAATATCGTTGAATTCATCATTTTCCTTTGATCAAATATATATCTATTTTGGTTTTGATTATGCTGAATCCGAATATGGCATTACAATTTAAAAATTCTTATACATAAGCTCTTATACAGTATGTCTGCGTAGCTAGGAACCACATGCAAAACTTTTTTATTATCAATTTTACGAAAAAAAGTTATTCTTCATAAAATGCTCTGGATAGTCAAAAACTTTAAACTTAACAATCATATATCAAATCTTATCAATTTTATACGAGTATGTCAAAAATATAAATTTCGTAAAGAGTAAAGTACCTCCATATTCCAGAATATGAAAAAATGCTATTATGAAAAGTTGTTTTTAATTAAAACTATGTTTTAATATACAATTACATCATTCTAACGGAAAAATTTTTTTTTCAATTTTTTCTCAAATTACGGATACCCATCGCCATTTTATTACAATTGTGATAACTAGTTTATTATCAATTTTACGAAAAAAAGTTATTCTTCATAAAATGCTGTACCTGGTCTAAAATCTAAAATACAGCTAACAGATAACAAACTTTTGCAATTTTATACGAGGTATGTAAAAAATATGAATTTTACTTTAGAGTGACTTTGGAGTTATAAATAAAAAATTATAGAACCTACAGATTTAATTTTAGAAAAATCTTTATAGAGGGTTTTTTGGTAAAGTTTTCTGAATTTTTCAACGGCCAAGTCAGTTTTTTTCTACAATTTAGATTTTCGGAGTTATTTAAAAAATATCTAATTTCGCAGCTCATTTGTTTAATAAAAAATAAAACACCGACTTCTCGAGTAGAACTTTTTGATATGTTGTTTATTAAACATTTCTTAATGAAATTGCAAAAAGTTCTATCTTGTTTTTTTTTTCGAAGTGAAAATCTAATGCACTCCCCTATTACGTAATATTAGAACTCATTTTTAAGCAATATAAAACCAGTAATAACATAATTATTAATCTTATGTGACAGATTGCAAACTAATCTTGTATATTTCTTATTTTCATATTTTCAATTTTTTATAGTAATCATAAATGATTTCAAAGTGTACCAATTAAAAAAATAACCTAAAGTATTCGTGGATAACTACTGGTCTTCAAAACACTTGCTATATTTCGATCTGTATTAAAATATGTGGAGTGTGCTAATTTTGTGAGTGAATTTTAGTGAAAGAAATTTTCACAGTGATTGATGTTTTATATCTGCAATTTATTGTTTCTTTTTTTTATTTTTATGTTTACTCGTATTCAAAATAAATCTAAATGAATTTATTATTTATTATTATACGTATTTTCCTAACTAGTGCAAAAAGTCATATTTTTCCGCAAGCAATTGCAGTTTGCCGAACGACGCGAAGCGGAGTTCGGCAAGCAGTCGAGTGCGGCAATGAGACTTTCCGCAAGAGTTAGGAACAATATTTTTTCTACGAGCGTTTATAAAATGACCAAATCTTTAATCAATTAATTGAATTAAAAAATAACGCTAATAAGTTATAATAATCCCAAACTAAAGTCAATGCGGTGCCTAAATACCTGTTATGCAGTAATGAGTAGTGTATATCAATACAGGTTTTAATATTTTAAATTTTTAACAATTAAATTTTTAATACTGCCTTGGGCATGGAATAGCGTGACCACAAAGTATTTGGTTTGCAGATTTTGGATAGACTAATAAAATAAGCTAAACACACTTCTTCTTTTAAGCTATTTACTGATATTATTTATTTATAATAATAAAGTTTTTAAAAAGTTGACTTTATATTAAACTTAAATAATATTTAGTAATTTTAAGTTATACGTTATCTTTGAACTAAGACATGCAAAGCATTTGGGCATTAAAAGCACAATATGTATGTAAATTCAGTGCGAAAAAATAATGCGGAAAAGTATAACTTTCTAAACAAAAACGAGTGCGGAAAAGTAGACTTTTTTGCACGCTCGTAGAAACAAAATATATGTCGTAATACTAGACTAAATAACTAATTTACCAAATCTTTAACTTATTGCTTTCATAAATTAAAAAAATTTGTTAGTATTAAACAAGTATCATCAATTTTTTCAATAAATTTTGTTATATTAGAAGACATTAATTTGAGAAAATTGTTTTTTACTTATAAATAAAGAATATTAATTACCTTGAGTCCGTCTTCTTCATGTCTGCGTTTACGCTGAAATAAATATATTTATGATACAGAAATGATGATACTGATTTGCAATGTATTTAAGAGCAAACAGTAGCGATCAACACGTAGCAACAAGCACGTTCCAAGATTGCGGCTTTAATTTTGAATATTTTGTCGAGATATTTGGCACACTTATTCGTAATATAATAAAGAATGGCGGTACACAGCCCAATTTCAGAAATATGTTAGTATGTGGAAATTACTCTTTAACTAAATAAAATATTGAAAAAAGGAGTCTGTACCGCCATTAAGAAAGACAAAAAAATACACTTTCTTCAAATAAACTTTATTATCCCGCGCCTAGATTTTGTGTCACATTGGAACTAGTAAAAATCGATTTTTTTATAACAAGAAATCGAACGTCACTGACTTGGCAACATTTCGTGCATATGTGTATAAAAATTATTGTTTTTGATAGTATATACGTCACTGCCAGTAGTGTCAGTGTCGAATTACCGACGCACTATTGCCTCACTTCTGAAAGTTCGCAGAAATTTCGCAATCTTGGACCGCGTTTGTTGGTATCTGTTGATCGCTACTGTGTGCTCTTAATAAAATAAATTTGAGAGAAGCAAATAGCCAAACAAATATTCATTTGACTTTCCGAATATTCAGAGAAGAATGCATGTAAAACAGCGGCCGAAAATAATGGTAAAAAGTGAAACAAAAAAATAGTAACAAGATAGGACCTATTGTAAAATGAAGAATTGTAAAATATATAACAACAAAATAAGGAAAAAATAATTTACGTGCGATACCTATGTGGTCAGGAAATAGAAATGGGTAAGTTTTTAAAATTAAAAAACGGTTTATCATGATTTTCAGGAAAATTACAAATCCTATGAAAATGGAAAATCAGTAATTAGTAGCTTAGTCAGTGGCTTAAATCAGTAGTTGAAAAATTATTGTTGTTGTACTGGGAGCTAACTTAAAGTTAAAGGGATTCCTACTTATATACTCACCAATTTTATTCCTGAAACATACTTAACTGGATGCTGAAACGACACAGAAATGATTTTATTTATTAGTTCTTTGTTTTGTACACTTCTGTATACAAATCATAATTACACTGTACAACTGCCGACCAAACGGCAGAAAAATTAACATCTATGCCATTTAAAGAATCTCTAGAAATGGAAGCTCAAGAAAAAGAAACGAAAAATGAATCTCAAGAGGAAGAGAAGTGAAAAGAATTTATATGGTATTAAAAAGAAAGGCTCCTCAAATTTAAAAAAGAAACAAAACACTCGTAAGAAAAAAACAAAACTCCAGTGAATCAGAAGATGATGCTAATTTATTGCGTTAGGGAATTTTTAAATTCCTATCCGTCTGATGGGTGGATATAGTGTCAAGAGTTGTCGAAAATGGGCTCACGAAAAGTATGCTGGAGCAACCAAAGACGATGACCAGTTTATTTGTGAGAGTTGTGACAACTTATATTTTACACCAAAATAATCTAGGTGCATCTACAGTTTTCAATTGAATGACCTATCTTGAAATGAATTCAATTTAAAATAAACATATTAGTCCTGTCGCCAGGGTGGGTGAGAGGTACAACCGCCTTCTTTATTCAGGTGGACTTACCCAAGTTTTTTATGTATTTTGACCCGTAGAACACAAATTTTTGGGTAACAGTTGATACGGATGTCGATAAGATTGTTATAAACAAAGAACTTGAGGAATTACATAACAGCGATTTTTCGCAAAATAAAACATTTCACCATCAGCACTTTTCCATTTTCCTCTAAGCTATTTGAGGCGTTTTAGAAGTTGTAGCTGTCAATGTCAAAGTTTCGGCACCGTAGGTAATCACAGATCACAGGCAACACACATTGGTCAAATGCTTTATATTTTAAAGAAATTGTTATATCGTTTTAAAAGATGTCTTTGAGTTTTCCATATGCTACCCAAGATAGGTTTATTTTTCTTCGTATTTCGCATGTTTGGTTGTCTATTGTGATGTTTATTTCGTGTCCAAGGTATATGTATTTTTTCACTAGCTCTACTTCGTTGTCTCCAATATTGATATTTTCACTAGGTACTAGGTTTGTTATGAATTTTGTTTTAAAGATGTTTATTTTAAGACCTACACTAGTGAAGATACACCTAGGTCAGTGGTGTAGGTTTATATTCACCTACCGTTTCGGTAAATAACTGTGTTTTAATTTCCTATAATAACAGATATGCCGGATTTTGTCACAAAACTTGATCAAATCTTTACTATCTGGAAAAGGTTTATTTACTTACCGCTTTAATGCCTTGTAGTTCATGGTGTGATACCCCTTTGGTGCCTTGAGGTTCATGGCGCGAATACTTAAATAAAAAACAGATTAGGTATAATATTTTTGTCCCAAGATTTTCTAATTACATTTTGTATTATTTCTTCAGTATTAAAGCTTAGATTACTGGAATTTTTCAAATATTGTCTCAAATTTTCAATATATTAATTTAGTGTTATTTATTTCTCTAGCATAAGATATGAAAAAAATATAATATAATAGTAAAATTTGTGGAAAACTTTAAAAATATTTTAAGTAGAATTACCTCTTTGGCAGGCACATATTTGACTGGCAACTGAAAAAATAATTTTTTTTTATTATTTGTTGTACAATAAAATGTCTAGCTGGGACTCATAAATTATTTCATGAGTTAACAGCGAGTAACACCTATCATTATGACAATGGTATTCCCCATTCCACGAATATAAAACTCTCTTGGATTATCGCGACAAAGAATATTTTACTGTGCAAAATATGAAGAATGAAAGTAAATTGCAAAATATATTGTTGTTTATTGGAGTAATTATTGTAGCAAAATACTTTCGGACTTCTTATGTTGCACACTAAAATATTCGTTTTCGCGATAATCCAAAACAGTCGTATATTCGTGGAATACACCATACCTATTAGAGTGTTATTTATTGTAACACAAACATATCTATAACACATACGTGTCTTTTTAAGATATACCTTTAAAATAAATAAAAATAAATTTATAAAAAGAACCTCCCTTAGAGTTAGACAAACATTTCACATAAAATAATTTTTCTTAAATTTAAAAATAGTAGTTTGCTTCCCAACCATCTCCTCCAGATACATCCCACTTTTCGATGTGTAATGATGCTGAAAGCATTAGACAGTACCATAGCGTAAATGGTCGTTTAATATGTATCTTTTTTTTTCTTTTTTTTTTTTTATTCTGGCCTTGGTTTAGTACTAGAACCTTTAGCCACGTAATTGTATAATTTATCACTAACTCAGGTGTAATGTGTAGTAAGTAAGTAAGTAAGTAAGTAAGTAAGTAAGGTATGCTTTATTTTCATAAAATTTTACCAATTTGTGGACAAAGCTTATACATAATAAAAAAATACAATAAAAAACAAAAAATAATAAAAAACTACAGACAAAACCAAAACAGAAACAGACACCAAGTAAATGGCGTGAGTTATACTACTTAATATAATTTTACAGTTATTAAGTACACATTAAAAAATTAAAAATTTTGCAAACAATATGTATACAACGTCAGAGCAAAAAGAAGGCGAACAAGGAAAAGGGAAAGGGAAAGTAAATCAAAAGTTCTATGTCGCTGCAAATATGTACAAAATTACTCGAAAGTAATAATCCTGAAAGTCAATTTGCTGAATTCAAATCGTTTACAAAAAAGTCATTCACTGTATAAAAAGCTCTCTCTAGCAAATAAGCTTTCAAGGCCTTGCGAAAAGCGGGAAATGCTGTAATAGATTTGATGTTAGATGGCAGGTGATTGTGCATTTTTCTCGAATTGTATAGTATAGAGCACTTAACCAGCTCAGACCGTGGGGTTGGCAGATAAAGATTATGCTCCACGTTTCTAAGGGGAGAGTTGTGAGTGGGTCTCTCTGGACCTTCTGATGCATGTTTGCGGTTAAACAAACGGATTCAAAAACAAACAAAGAAGGAAGAGTTAATATTTTAAATTTTTTAAAGAATTCTTGGCAATAAACTCTGCTATTGAGTCTTAGGGAGTAACGAAAAGCTCTCTTTTGTAGTTTAAAAATACGCTCAAATTGAGTCGCAAAACACGTACCCCAGAATGGAAGATGAGACTCAAAAAGCACATAATAAATGGTCCTAGATGTTGACAAATTCATTTCCGTAGCAACTGATCTTAGCGCAAAACAAGCAGAACTTAATTTTACTTCTAGACTGTTGTTATTATGTACTAAAGGTTGCATCATACTGTTGTAAGGTAGGACTTTGGTTTTAGAAACGTTAAATAACAGGAGATTCGAATCGCATCACGATTTAATGGTGATTAGGTCTGTAGCTATGGTATTGCGAAGATCCATAATATCCTTGTTACTCCAAGTAATACTAGTATCATCTGCAAAGAGACATATTTTACCTTTAATGTTCAGACTAGAGATATCATTTATGTATATCAGAAACAATATAGGGCCTAGAACTCAACCCTGAGGTACCCCACATTCTAATGGCATGCAGGAAGACGTCTTCGTGTCAACCCTTACAAACTGACTTCTTTTATTAAGATATGATTTAAGCCATTTAAGAGCCTTTCCCCTAAATCCATAGTGCTGTAATTTGTCAGTCAAGATGTTATGGTTTACACAATCGAATGCTTTAGAGAAATCACAGAAAATTGTTGCTGTAGAGTGATGGTTGTTTAGACTGGAGTAAACATGATCGAAAAGGAAGAACATAGCATCATTCGTGCATTTGTCACTCAGGAATCCAAATTAATGTGGAGTAAGCAATTTGTATTTCAACAGAAAAGATAAGATTCTTTTTTTTTACCAGACTTTCAATTATCTTCGACAACCTGGGCAGGAGTGCAATAGGGCGATAATTCGAAGCAAGATGTTTATCGCCTCCTTTGTGTATAGGAATAATTATCGCTGTGTTAAGGCAGCTTGGAAAAACTCCAGTTTCGAATGACCTGTTTATTAAGGTAGTAAGATGGTTTAAAGTGCAATCAGGTAGAGCAGAAAACATTTTATGGGTGAGGCTATCAGTCTCAGATGACGATTTATTCCGATTATTTATTATGACGATTTATTTAGTGTGTGTGTTGAGTGAGTAAGTGTCTTGTTACTTTGCAAAGAGACGCTAATTGAATCCGAACGTCTGCGATCCTTCCGGTGAGTAGGAACCGATCCCACAAGGACAGAAACTATTTTCATTTATTAATTTATAATAAATGAAAATATTCCTGACCCTGCTGGGATCCGAACTCACTACCATTCGGAACTTTCGATCCAAAGGTTAGGCGCTCTTACCACTGAGCAATATGTATCTAAACATATATAATAAATTTACATTCAAGATGCAGTAGAAATAAACAAACAAAGACACGTTAAATGATACTAGGAGCACTCCCAAATCATAATTTACAATATATACAGGGTGTCCAGAATCTCTACCGACAAACGAAGACAGGAGATTCCTCAGATAATTTTATGACAATTTAACCCAATTCACCTAGTCCGAAAATGGGACCACCTAAGGGAGCTAGAGCTCTTTGAAGATGGCGCCATGTAATTAGTTTTTCTTAAATACCTCCAGAACGCTTCTATTTAGAAAAACGAAAATTGGTACACATATTTACTTTCCTGAAATGAATCGATTACATCCATTGCGAATTTCTAGTACCGGTCATAGGCGTACGTTTTGGGTAGGGCAACGGTTATTTTATCGCATAACTTTGTTGTCTTCAACTTTTAAGCATTTTTGATACTGGATTATAAAATCGTGAGGTATTCTAGTACTAAAAGCTACTCTTACTTTAAGTCGATAGGATACACCGTTTTCTAGAAAAATCGATTTGAAAGTTTTTAGTTTTGGGAATTTGAAAAAAAAAAGTTAAAAAAAATTAAAAAAAACGATGTATTTTACCAAGTTAAAGCAAGAGTAACTTTTAGTACTCGAATATCTCATAATTGAATAATCTAGTGTCAAAAATACTTAAAAATTAAAGACAATAAATGTATGCTATAAAATAACTGTTGACCTACCCAAAACGGACGCCTATGACCGGTACTAGAAATTTGCCATTAATGAAATCGATTAATATCTGGAATATAAATAAATGTACTAGTTTTCATCTTTCTCAATAGTTTTTTTTGTATCTTTTTTTTTTAATTCAAGGAACGAAAAATTTTCAAATCGATTTTTCTAGCAAACGGTGTATCCTATCGACTTAAACTAAGAGTACCTTTTAGTACTAGAATAACTCACAATTAAATAATTCAGAGTCAAAAATTCTTAAAAATTAAAGACAAAAAAGTTAGGCGATAAAATAACCGTTGCCCTACCCAAAACGGGCGCCTATGAGTTGTACTAGAAATTCGCAATGGATGGAATCGATTCATTTCTGGAAAGTAAATATGTATACCAATTTTCGTTTTTCTAAATAGAAGCGTTCTGGAGGTATTTAAGAAAAACTAATTACATGACGCCATCTTCAAAGAGCTCTAGCTCCCTTAGGAAGCATTTTCGGACTAGGTGAATTGGGTTAAATTATCTTAAAATTATCTGAGGAATCTTCTGTCTTCGTTTGTCGGTAGAGTTTCTGGACACCCTGTATACATAGTATATTGTAAATCCTAATTCATAATTTCCACAGTTTATACATTGTAAATTATGATTCGGGAGTGCTCCTAGTATCATTTAACGTGTCTTGGTTTGTTATTTCTACTGCATCTTGATTGTAAATTTAGTATAGTTTCAAATTTTATGCACCACCTCAAATTGTGCTCATTTTCATAGTTGATTTTTTCATCAACAAGTTAACGGATTCCGTTAATTTTTTTTATTATTTTAAATGTTTCTTTACTATTTATGCAATTTTGCAAAGGTTTACTCAATCTTCTTTTTTGTACTTATACCGGGTGGAAAAACTTATGTTAAGTTTGAGACGAGGTAGGGAGGTCGAAGCGCGAGTTTTATAGAAATGTAATTTTAGTATTCATAGAAATCCTATTGTAGTGTAGTGTTTTGTTTTTTGGAAGTTCCTGATATCTTTAGAAACAAAGAAAATAGACGGTTTTATTCTTTAAGATATGTTTTAACCGAAACAAAAGTTTGAGACACTCTGTAGGGAGGAAATGCTAAAAAAGTGGATATAAATCGAAATTATATTTTAGTGTTATATTTTGTGAACCTTTTCTTTTTTTAGTTTCTCTGATGTCCTTAATAACAACGAAACTAGATGGTTTTACTCTTAAAAATCCATACGTACTCTCAAGGAAATTCCACCCCAAACCACCATAGAGCCCGGCGGGTGTAATTTCCTCACCAAAATAATCTTTTGTGATGTTTAGAAGGGTATGTCATAATCCGACAGGTATTTTCCTCACCAAGACCGAAATGGTTATTTCAGTTATTTCAGGTAGATTTTACTAAAAGGCATTCAATTGAATTATTTATCTACTTTTAAATTACAGTAGGTAGTAACACCTATAACAATTAATTAATTATATTATATTATTTTTAGTCACAGTGGGAATTTTGACAAAAATGGCATGTTTAATAGAAAGTGATTGCGGTAAACTTTACGCGGTATTGGTATTTGAAAATTTTATTTTGTATAAAGTGAAAGTTTTAAAAAGTGCAGAAGTGTTCTGGAGGATAAAAAAACTTGTAGTGCGAAATTTTTTACTGTTGTTCTGAAGCTATTTCCTTGTGGCATTTTTATAATTAGTCGGGTGTCGTTGTCAAAATACAAATTAATACTAAATAAACAAAAATGTTTATTTAGTAATAAATAAATGGGCTTTTATTTATTACTTGGGCGTCGAAACGTTAATAGATTTATTTTTTGGTAAAATTGTGGCTTATTTCTCATCGAAAATACTTAAATTTTTTACTATTGGTGCAAGTTTTACAATATCTAGAAGTAGCCTACAACATAATCATGAACCAGATTGCCAGAAGTTAGATCGAAAAATTATTTCTAACTATTGTAAACGTAAAGCCAAAGAGAATATTATTGAAAAACCAGCAAAAATTATAGGCCAAGCGCTTGCAGCTAATTTGTCTGAAACAATTACTACGATTGTTGTCAGTTACATAAGAAAAAATATATAATTATCGACGAAAAATGATGCCTGATCGACTTACTTCCAATATTGATGAGGTTCAAGAATTTGTGAAGAGGTGTGCTCAAAAAATAACCAAGACCAAGAGGGAAAATTTTCTCTTTATAAACTGTGTCAAAAGTAGGATAATTGTATTTAGTTGTGAAACAAATATAAGACTTTTAGCCACATTGAATTTTATTACAGTCGAACCCGCTTATTAGAGTACCGCTTATAGGAATATCCCGGTTTAAGGAATAGAATTTTGAGATCCCGGAACATTTCCATTTACTCCTTAATAAATTTAACCGTTTATAGTGATACGTTTTAGTAAAAGAATCCCGCTTTATCTAATAATCCTAAGTTACCAAAAACTTTTTAGGTACAATTTCCCACAAATTTTTATGTTTTCTGGTTTTATAGGACCTGTCGATCATATTTTATTACTTACTTTATTATGGGTACCAATTCTACCTTCCGCCAAACATTTACCGATCGTAAAGTAGGTACCTAATTTTTCAATTGTGTAAACATTCTTATTGCTCACTCACCGCCACGTCGTTGTCTGTTTAGATTTTTAA
Organism: Diabrotica virgifera virgifera; assembly: GCF_917563875.1. Taxonomy (NCBI): domain Eukaryota; kingdom Metazoa; phylum Arthropoda; class Insecta; order Coleoptera; family Chrysomelidae; genus Diabrotica; species Diabrotica virgifera. Next base: position 31,302,372 of record NC_065447.1, read on the forward strand.
CAGTTGGAAGTCATAAATAACCCCTTGTAATATAATAACCGCTGAAATTTCTGGAGGGTAAAACCAATGTCAATTTTTTATTTATTATAATTTTAGAGCAACAAGTGACTAATATCGTTGATTGAGGTATTGGACCCATATTAATATTTCAATCAACGCTAATATCTTATGTAACAAAACAAATAGTCTCAGATTACCGATTATTTTTCCAGAAAAAAAGTAAGTCTGTTGGATATATGTTAATAAGAAAATATATATGTATACGTATATCTACATATTGCATACATTTCATACTTATTTGTGTAGGTATGCATGGACAGATAATGTAGTTTGGTGTTGTAATAAAATAAGTAATAGTTACACTAGGTACTGTATTATTGACATAAAAAGAAATAGAACCATATACATAATATATGTACATAACGTATGTATGTACATGTAAATACATACTATGTACATGTACATACATACTATATACATGTACATACAGTATGTACCTCTACAAAGTGTGTTGTACTATTACGACGTATATTCCGTACATATATTTCTGCTAGCCACCACTGATCGGTTATTAGAATATCCCGGTTATAGGAATATTTTTGCTTGGCACGAAGGCTATTCTAATAAGCGGGTTCGACTGTATATGGATAGTACATTTTCTTACTGTACCACATAATATTTTCAATTATTCACTATTCATGGGCTAATTAATGGGCATTATATTTCTTTATTATACTGTTTATTGCCAAACAAAAAAAAAAAACAGAAATTTACAATATTTTTTATTTGTTAAAATCAGAAATTTTTAAAGCTCTCAAAATTGAGTTTAATGCTAGTAAAATTTTTGAAGATTGTGAAAAGGCTATACATAATGCAATCATTGAAATGTGTCCGAACACTGAAATACATGGTTGTAAATTTCCCTACACCAAGATTGGTATAGAAATGTTTTGGTCTCCTGAATCAGAATATAAAAATTATTCTGTAGGAGGCAAGTGGCTCAGACATACTTTTGGCCTTACATATAAAATCAGAAGACGTATCAGCTTGTTTTGTGTTTGATTTAATGTCATGCAAACCAGAAAATGAAATTTAAGATAGATATGTTGATTACTTAGTTGAAACTTATATAGACGAAACTGCCATATTCTCCTCATATTTGTGGACAGATACAAATTCTTGTGTTATTCGTATTACGAATGCTTGCGAATCTTTTCATTCGCATTTTAATTTATCGTTTTGTAATACGCATCCATCCATATATTATATTTTCTTTGAAAAAATTAAAGAATTTCAGGTAGATACGTATCTTAAAATTTAAAGTTTGCATATTGCAAAACATATCAAAGATAAACAAGCTAAACTGAAATTGAAAAATGTAGAAAATTTATTAATAAGATATCGGTCTAATCAAATGACTAGAATGAATTTTTTAAATTGTCTGTCTTATAGTAAATATTAAATAATAATTTAATACGTCTTGCATAATATTATCTATATTATAAATTATTATTATAATGTAAGGAAATTAATGTCTTGTATTCGGATTTCGGATGCTTTCATAATATACATTCCTAAATTAAATATATATTTTTATTTTATTACCTGAGTGAGTTGGTGAGGAAAATACCTACCGAACTAATAGGAACCCTTAAATTTGGTGAGGAAAGTACCTGTCGGATTATATGTTTTTACACGTTGGTGATGAATTTACCTCCGCCCATAGAGCCTCCAGTAAACAATTTTTTCTGTTTTATGTTGCACTGTGTATACCGCTCATTTGGTCGATAAATAACTCTTAAGGTGTAGACCAGAATTGTTAACGTTATGTGCCTTTCTGTTTTTAAAGTTTTGCTAACGGTTTTATTTTGTTTTTAATTTGTTTTGTTTCAATTAACACACGTCATGTTAGATAATAGAACCGTATATTTTATTTGTTTCTAAAGATATCAGAGACATTCGAAAAACAAAATGTTTACAAAACATAAGACTACAATACGAGTTTGATGTACAATCACGCTTGTATCTTGTCCTCCCTACAGGGTGTCTCAAACTTAACATGAGAAAAACATTTATTTCATCCATTCGGTTTAAGTTCAAATAAAAAGTTTGACCAAAAATTTGCCCAACTGTGTAAATAAAAAGGAAAAGCCTAAAATAACCAAAAATTTAGCGAAATCCGTTACGAAGTCTGTTCACAAGAAAATGAACTATGAAAATAAGCATACATTTAGGTAATGCACAACTTTTGAAGCTATGTGTATTTTACTGTATTCTTTGAAGCTATGTATTCAGTAAATTGCAGTGTCCGAAACCGGCCCTTCTTTTGGCTCAATACCAGATGGTGAGTATGTCTAAATTGTATTTCTACAATTTATTTAAAATGGCAATCCATTCATTATACCCCAGGCTGTGGGTGAAAAATAGGTCGATTTCAGGATATAATTCAGGAATTTTTGAAACCTATCAGGTGTTGTGAAGGACGATGCCAGGAATAACTTCTACTAAAATGTAACCAAAAATAATGTGCGCTTTTTTTATATTGCGATTTTCATTTGTTAAATTTGAAATTTTTAAAGATTTTTAATTTTCCAGCTTAGGATATTGACTTTAGAGAAAAACTTTTTAATAGAAAGTTGTAGTAAATTAAAAAACCTACAATTTGAGCTACAGTAAGCTTAATTTCGTTTATTGGTTATTGCAAAACAGCCTGCGAAAAGTCCAAAATGGCCGTTTTTTACAATTGCATTATTTATTGTACAGATCATTTTTTATATTTGTTGAAGCTTTAGAATGAAGATCTTTCAATTCCAAACATAAAAAAATGTTGTAAAGCCAGATTAACGAATTTGTTGCTTAGATATTATAAATTGTTTATCCCAAGAGGTCAAATGTCGAAGGCTATAACTTTTTGAAAAAAAAGCGTAGAGAGTTGGTGAAACATCCAATCTCCTTCTCAAGAGTTATATTTTCATATTCTGATGTAAATAAATGCGTAAAACATTTTTAGACCTCTAATTTTTGGGTTTGAAAATAAGGGGGCAAATTTCGTTATAAACATTTAGAGCTGAAGCGGCCTTGTACATCCCATGAGTTTTTAACTTACAGATTACTGTTGCTGAAGACGAAACGAAGATTTATAAAAAAATAAAAAATTTCTACGAACAACTGAAGCCGAGATAATTTTTGGGTTTGAAAATAAGGGGGCAAATTCGTTATAAACATTTAGAGTTGAAGTGGCCCTGTACATCCTATAAGTTTCTAACTTACAGACTAAAGTTGCTGAAGACGAAACGAAGATTTATAAAAAATAAAAAATTTCTACAATACAAATTTGTATTAAATTTTGACAGAAAACAATTTAACGATATTACAATAACAATATTAAAGCACCGATTTTAAAAATAATTTTAAATAATTAAATGTAATTATATTTTATAATAATTTTTATTTTAAGACAATATAAGTATTTCGTTAGTCAATGACTGTAAAATAATTTCTTAATTGTTATAAATAAAGGCACTACGATTTAAGAAAAAAAAATTTCTCGGCTTCAGTTGGTTGTAGAAAATTTTTGTTTTTTCATAAATCTTCGTTTAGTTTTCAGCAACTTTAGTCTGTAAGTGAAAAACTCATAGGATGTGCAGGGCCGCTTCAGCTCTAAATGTTTATAACGATATTTGCCCCCTTATTTTTAAACCCAAAAATTATCTCGGCTTCAGTTGGTCGTAGAAATTTTTATTTTTTTTTATAAATCTTCGTTTCGTGTTCAGCAACAATAATCTGTAAGTTAAAAACTCATAGGATGTACAGGGCCGCTTCAGCTCTAAATGATTATAACGAAAAATGCCCCCTTATTTTCAAACCTAAAAATTAGAGGTTTAAAAATGTTTTACGCATTTATTTACAGCAGAATATGAAAATATAACTCTTTAGAAGGAGATTGGATGTTTCACCAACTCTCTACGATTTTTTTTCAAAAAGTTATAGCCTTCGACATTTGACCTCTTGGGAAAAACAATTTATAATATCTAAGCAAAAAATTCGTTAATCTGGCTTTACAACTTTTTTTATGTTTGGAATTGAAAGATCTTCATTTTAAAGCTTTATAAAATATAAAAAAATTATTTGTACAATAAATTATGCAATTTTAATAAACGGCCAATTTGGAATTTTCGCAGGCTGTTTTGCAATAATCAATAAACGAAATTAAACTTGCCATAGCTCAAATTGTAGGTTTTTTAATTTACTGTAACTTTCTATTAAAAAGGTTTTCTGTAAAATCAATATCCTAAGCTGCAAAATTAAAAATCTTTAAAAATTGAAAAATTTAACCAATGACAATCGCAATATAAAAAAAGCGCACAATATTTTTGGTTACATTTTAGTAGAAGTTATTCCTGGCATCGTCCTTTACAACACCTGATAGGTTTCAAAAATTCCTGAGTTATATCACGTTTTTTCACCCACAGCCTGGGGTATTATGTATAATAGTATAACTAGACCCAAACCCAGACATCCAAAGGGAAAGTTATCCTCCAACACTAAATTGTTCTCTATGGTCCACATAGTGTTCACAAAAAAGTCACACCATTTTGAGCTTCGGGTTTGGGTGGGAGAGGTGGGAGAAATAGGTAAATTCGTAGTTTTTTACGTTTTTTGTCAATATTTCTAAAATTATGCAGTTTAGCATAAACAACCTTTTATACGAAAATATTCTACATAAAATTTGAAATAAAAAAGGCCCAATGCATAATCCTTCTAAAATGAACGGTTCCGAAGTTACGGAGATACTATATTATAATTGGTCCAAAAAAGGCCTAACCCAGACACCCAAAGTAAATGTTTTCCTCCAACACAAAATTATTCTATATGGTCCACATATTGTTCAGTAAAAAGTTACACCAATTTGAGCGTCCGGTTTGGGGGGAGATGGGGGAGAAGTCGGTAAACTAGTAGTTGTTTTACGTTTTTCGACAATATTTCTAAAACTATGCTTCAGCTTAACTTAAGTTCTATACTCAAATTTTCTACATAATATTCAAAACAAAAAAGGTCCAATACATAATTGTTGTAAAATCAACGGTTCCAGAGTTACGGAGGGTGAAAAGTGGAGGTTTTCGATACTTTTTATATGTTTTGGGCAACTTATAATATTATAACTGATAAAAGAAATTTTTTTGTAAATAAAATTTGCTATTTTAGTGGCATGTGGTATGTTAGTGATAAGCCCTTGAAGAAACGTCAACCTCACCACCCAAATCATCATCAATTGTCCAAATAATATAAAAAGTATCAAAAACTTCCAATTTTCACCCTCCGTAACTCTGGAATCGTTGATTTTATAACAGTTATGTATAGGACCTTTTTTGTTTTAAATTTTATGTAGAACATCTTTGCATAGAACATTGTTTAGGCTAAAGCATAGTTTTAGAACTATTGATGAAAAACCTAAAAAACTACTAATTTACCGACTTCTCTCCCATCTCCCCCTCCCCCCAAACCGGACGCTAAAAATGATGTAACTTTTTACTGAACAATATGTGGACCATATAGAACAATTTGGTGTTGGAGGAAAACTTTTATTTTGGATGTCTGGGTTAGGCGTTTTTTGGACCAATTACATTATACTACCTCCGTAACTTTGGAACCGTTCATTTTAGAAGGATTATGTATAGGAAATTTTTTATTTCAAATTTAATGTAGAACAATTTTGTATAGAAGGTGGTTCATGTTAAACCGCATAGTTTTAGAAATATTGACGAAAAACCTAAAAAACTACGAATTTACCTATTTCTCCCCCTCTCCCCCCCAAACCCGACGCTCAAAATGGTGTGACTTTTTTCTGAATATTATGTGGACCATATAGAACAATTTGGTGTTGGAGGATAACTTTCACTTTGGATGTCTGAGTTATGCCATTATTTGGATCAATTTTATCATACTATAAATAAATATCTGAATATAGTCATACCAGGCTAAATCTGTTCATTCCGCCAGTAGTAGCATATTGGTCAGAAGCGTTTGTTATACGAATATGAAAAAGAAAGTATGAACTGCAATGGTGTATTGAAGCAGATTTAGCAGTTTTTTACTGGACCATCAAGAAATTAAAGTCAATGAAAGATGTAGGTTGACAATATAATACTGGACAACATAGCTGAAAAGCAATTGAAATGGTACGGACATCTGTAACGTATGGAAAAATGGAAAATTTACGCTGAACTGGGGAGTTCAAAAGTAGATCGCAAAATATTGGATACTGAGTAAGTATTACGCTGGTATAAAAATAGTACAAGAGGTGACGAAAAATATAAGAGAATATTGAGAATAGAGAATAATGCTAGATAATTTATTGGTGTTAATAAAATAAATATCACTTAATCCACAAGGAAAAGAAAAGGTTTTCCTGTAGTTGGCTGTATACCATCAATCACAAAATTGGAAAGAAATCCTTTGTAAAAGGTATAAAATTTTTTTTTTTTTATTAAAATCCCTTAAAAGGGCTACATCACAACAAAACGTTTTCGATTTTTATAAAAAGTTGCCATTAAGTCATTGAAATGTGATCAACTCAATTTGGATCCCACGTGTTGGGAAACCTGTATACCTTACCTTAGGGCATTATCCTGTTTGCCATGTGACCATCACAGGCCTTTTTATCGAAGTATGCACTTTTAAGGCATCTATATTATATGTAAAGGGTTTTTACCCAGATATTTTTCTTTTGTGGCTCAGCTAGCATCCAGTTTATCGAACACTGATGATGATTTTTTATAAAAATCGAAAACGTTTTGTTGTGATGTAGCCCTTTTAAGGGATTTTTAATAAAAAAAATTTTATACCTTTTACAAAGGATTTCTTTCCAAATATCACTTACTTTTACTCCTTGAGATGCATGCTGAGAGTGCTGAAACAATAATTAAGAACACACTATTAACTTTTCAAGTTGTTTTCATATTATACAATTTGTAAGATGGGATGAAAAATATTTCTATTGCCTATTGATTATAACAAAAATACTATTTCTCATAAAATATTTATGTATGAACATAAACCTATAGTTTATTCATAGGTTAGCAAATTATTTAAGTACAATATGAACTTTTCAACAACAAAACTTAAAATGTATTTATTTTGCATTTATTCTTGGATGCAATGACAAGAAATGTTTAAAAGTACATTGTACATATTATTGTATATATTACATATATTGTACATTGTATATATTATGTCAAAATGACTTGATGTTACATATAGTAACCGACACGCTATTAGTAGTCGAGGTAATGAAGCATTTTGGCTCGCAATTTTTTCGTCCAGCATGGATTTATTTGAAATTTTCACAGAAGGTAAGGAATAGTCCAAGGATCATTTTCTATATCATACCGCTGTACGCTATAACCTTGGGGTGGTTGCCACCCCATCTCGGGGCGGGAATTTTTTATTACATTTTAACCATGTACATCGATGTAAAAAGTAATTCTAAGAAAAAAATGTTTTTTACATTTTCTTTGTAAAACTAATATTTTTCGAGTTATTCGCGCTTGAAAGTAACAGTTTTTCGATGAAAACATCGACTTTTTTAGAGGGTTTTTGAGAATACCTCGAAAAATATGCATTTAATCAAAAAAACTGCATATATCAAAATTGTAGATTTGCGTAACACAAAGCAAATTATTTTTCTGTAATATTTTTACGACCAATACAAACGGAGAAACTGCATGTTAAAGTTAGCATTTTTAATCAGATCCATAATTTGAAATATTCAAAGTAACATAACGGAAAAGCTTTGCATTTTTCGAGGAAAACTTAAATAAACTTTTTTCAAGTATGCAATCAGGCCTTTCAAAAAATAATAATAAAAAGTTTCTAGCCTAAAAATTAAGCAACTTATGATCAAAAAAATGTTGGTACCTGCTTTTCTCTATGAAAAAATCAGTGAAAACAACCCCCTAACTACCCGCCTAATTAAAAATTGGTTTTCAACTTTCTGTAGTTCCTTTTATATTTGTATTATCAATACAACCAAAAAGTTTTACCTATTTAAAAGGCCTAATTTTAGAAAAATTGGAGTTTAAAGAAAAATTAATTTTTTGGACTTTCCCATTTTTCACCTTTTACTTCAAAATTTCTCCAAAAACACTGGAGATACGAAAAAAATGAAGAACCACTAAATTATAGCTTTTTCAATAACTAAAATTCTTTTGTAGATAGATTTTCATTACATTGAACAGTTAGCGAGATATAGCTGTTTAAAACCTTTATTTACGAGCAAGCACTCCCTTATTCGAGCCCTTTAAACCCACCCTAAATAAAAACTAAGGGATCTTACGGAATTTAGTTTACACAGTCTTATAACTCTTCAAAAATCCTAAAAGGTCATTTTTGAAAAAACTTTTTATCGCAAAAAATGAAAGAGCTGTTTATAAAACGAATTTTTTTTTCGAAAAATTCGGAGAGCCCCCTTATGGATAATTTTCAGTGTATGTATAATACCACAGAACCGGTTCGTATACTGGAACATGACTAAAAAACTATTTGTATTTGTATTTTTACACATTTGTAAATTCGTATTTTTGTGTAAATAAATGTTTTTGTAATTCTTTAATTCTACTTTTTTTCTGTATAGATCTATTAAAATATTTATTTATAAAAACTGTAATGTTATTACTTGAGTAATGTTATTTAAACTTGAGTACTTGGGACATGTGATGAGAGGGCAAAAATACTCATTATTACAACTTGTTATGAAAGGCAAAATCCGAGGAAAGCGAAATGTGGGAAGACGAAGAACATCCTGGCTTAAAAACTTACGGGAATGGTTCGAATGCAGTAGTGCAGAGCTATTTAGAGCGACAGTCAACAGGGTCCGCATTGCCATGATGATTTCCAACCTTCGATAGAAGATGGAACTTAAAGAAGAAGAAGTAATGTTATTAAGGGTGGTTTTAAGGGTTAAAATATTATGATATTATATCCTACAGTATAAAACAATCATTATTTAACCAATCAAAACCAAATTTTACCCATATTAACATTTACAAGGTTTTTATATAATTTTTGAAAAAAGGGGTAGTTGACACCCCTAAAAATAATCAACGCCCTTAAGCATGATATAGAATATGAAGTACAGGGTTTGATGATCCTAATCCCAAATTTTTAAGTAAATCGATGCAAGCCGAAATTATTCTTTTAGGATAAGTAAATTTTTTATATATTAGCTCCAACAAGGGTGGTTTTAAAGGTTGAAATATTATGATAGTATATCTTAAAGCATAAAACAATCATTATGTAACTAATAGAAACCAAATGTTGACAATATTTAAGTTTAAAATGTTATTTTATAATTTTTTACAATTAGGGGTAGTTTTCACCCTTAAAAAACCAAAAGCGTACAACGGCTTACTATAGAAAATGAACTTGTGGGTGAAATGAGCCTAATCCCAAATTTTTGTACAAATCGATGCTGGACGAAAAAATTGCGAGGTTTTGCAATTTTTTCAGCTTCACTTCTTCGACTATAGACACACGGGTATATTGAGATAATACAGTCCTAAGCCCTTCACTTGTGGGAAAAATCCCGCAGGGCCTCGATTTTTGACCCTTCGCTTCGTTATCGAACGTAATCGCTACGTACACTAAACAGATACGAAGCGAATACGTTCGATAACGAAGCGAAGGGTCAAAAATCGAGGCCCTGGGCTAATAGGGAAAGAAAGATTCGAGTTCTTTTTTAGGGAAAGAGATTAGCGCAAAACACCTCTACTCAAAATCGTACCAAGAGGACAACAGAGAGCTGAAGTTATTAAACAAAACATTAAAATATATACAAATATCATAAAAACATCATAACAACTGTTAAAAACATCTACCAAAATATTATAATGGAAGTCAGAATAGAGGAACAACTTACATAACCTATAGACATTAGGGTAGGCCGATTTGTATACGAAATTCAAAAATATTTTAATTACAGATTTTGCAATCCCAATAAACATGTGGAGTAGGAAAACAATTTTTTTTTAAAAATAAATTTTTTCATATTTTGCTGTTTTGAACTGCCACAAGGTCACTAAAATTTTGAATTTAAAATTTTACTAGTTTTACAACTTGCATATCCGACATAGAATGAAACAAGTGTTGTTAATTATTAAAACTTAAAAGGGGTAAACCCTGTTAATTATTCATGTTTTTATTTTTAATATTTTAACTGCCACAACGTAATTTACATTAATATTTAAAAAAAATCATTAAATCATTAAAAATAAATTTTATGATTTAATTAAACAAACAAACAACTGTTCTTACAACTTATAATCTGTTTTTGACCTAAAAGAAGGCATAATTCGGTGTGATTCCAGTTTGGTTCTGATCAAACCATCTCTGCTATCAGCAACACAAACTTTTGCTGAAGCTTCTGTCACAAGTAGTAAACTTCTAGTAGCTTCTAGTAGCTTCTGTCACAAGTAGAACCCAAAGAAGACATCAAATAAGTTTGCTTAAGGACAAAGACGGAAATATTATTATAGACTTAACAGAAAAAATTAATAGATGGAGTGAATACATAAAATAATTGTTTGGGGACAACAGAAATAACATTGACAAGGTAAATGGTGAAACGGGACCTGAAATCCTAAAATGTAAAGTAGAAATGGCACTTAGAAATTCCAAAACTGGAAAGGCAAATGGAACCGATGAGGTTCCTACTGAATTACTAAAGCTCTTGAATGATGAATCAATAGGTATAATATTGCACTTATTTAACACAGTATACAATACTTGTATTATACCTCAAGAGTGGCTGCTGTCTACATTCGTTACACTGCCAAAGAAATCCAATGCAAAAGAATGTTCAGAACATCGAACAATATCTTTAATGAATCATCTACTAAAGATATTTCTAAAAATCATCCACAAACGAGTTTGTCAAAAGTCAGATATTAGTAATACACAGATGGGGTTCAGAAAAGGACTAGGTACTCGAGAAGCTCTCTTCAGTTTGAATGTTCTTACACAAAGATGCCTAGACGTTAATCAAGAAGTACATGCATGTTTTATCGATTTTGAAAAAGTGTTTGACAGAGTACGCCACGATTGGCTAAGAGACATTCTTGAAAGAAAATACATAGATAATAAAGATCTGCGAATAATTCTCAACTTATATTGGAATCAGAAAGCTAACATCAAAATAGAAAACGAGATATCAAAAGCAATAGAAATACGTAGAGTAGTAAGGCAGGGATGCATTTTGTCACCACTGCTATTTAATGTATATAGTGAAAGCATCTGTCAGGAAGCCCTTTTGCAAGCAAATGAAGGAATCGTAATCAATGGAGAGGTTGTAAATAATATTCGATACGCAGACGACACTGTACTAGTTGCAAGAACAGTAGAAGAATTACAACGATTACTTACAAACATAAATATTGCTTGCAACAATTATGGCATAAGCATTAATATCAAAATAACCAAGTATATGGTCTTCAGTAAAATCATGACACAACCAGCACATATTAGTATAAACGGCATTCAAATTGAAAAAGTATCATGCTATAAATACTCTGGAACTTTAATAAACGAAACTGGAGACCAAAACAATGAAATAAAAAGACGTATCGAAATTGCCAGGGCCACCTTCATAAAGATGAGAAAATTCTTCTGCAACAGAGATATAAGCATCCCTCTACGATTAAGAATGCTAAGAGGCTACGTATTTAACACGCTACTATACGGTGTAGAGGCCTGGACTCTCAAACAGAACAACATAAAAAATATTGAGAGTTTCGAGATGTGGTGCTACCGTCGAATGCTGAAGATAAGTTGGGTTGAACGAATCACAAATCTTGAAGTAATACGAAGGGTAGGAAGAGACCCAGAAATTTTGTTAACGATAAAACGAAGAAGACTCGAGTATTTGGGTCACCTGATGAGATGTCATAAATACGCATTACCTCAAAATATAATGCAAGGAAAAATAGAAAGAAAACGGAATCCAGGCCGTAGAAGAATGTCGTGGATGCGGAATTTGAGAGAGTGGTTTGGCTGCACCACTAATGAACTTTTTAGGTCAGCTGTAAACAAAGTCAGGGTAGCCTTGATGATTTCCAATCTCCGATAGGAGTGGCACAAGAAGAAGAAGATACACACTTACGTAATAGGGATACTGATATCTAGAAATAATCAAAACAATCTAAAACTTCTACCAGAACAACACAATAAAACTAAAAGTAAAAGAACTAACTGAAACAATTGAAACTGGTAATGGTATAAAACACTGGCAGGGGACTTGAGAGAGAACAACACAATAAAAGTAAAAGTAAAAGAACTCACTGAGCCAATTGAATCTAGCAATGGAATAAGACAGTGGCAGGGGATTTGAGAGAAAACGATTTAGGTGAAGAAGACATGATGGACAGAAATTTGACAAAAGACTAAAGAACAGCGATCTAAAAAGAGAAAAGATAAGGATGATGAAAAATGAGAAGAATACAGTAAATTATTAAATGTTGATCTGCTTGTTCCACAATTTTGCTATTAAGTGTTATTTAATTATTTGATTATAATATTTCTTACCTCATCTAGGTACTCTGTTTCGTAGTCAGGATTACATCCTAATGATCTTACACTAGCAGCCTCAGAAATACTTAGAATTGTGCAGATAAAAACCGCGTTTATTATAAATAACTTCATGTTGAAGGCAGAAGTGTTTCTCTTAAACTGACCCTCGTTTTAAGTAGTTTTATATCTCAATATTTGTTATCAATTGCATACATAACAGGTTTCCGGGTGCCGTTCCTAATATTAATTAATGCTATCTTAATAAGTGTTAGTAGGTAATTAAAAAGTTATCAAAAGCTAAAAGATATTTACTACAATATCTAAAAAAATATTGCAATTAGGTCTTAAAAAAATACAGATAGTGCGGCAGATTAGTGCAATATATTATAAGAATTGCACATTTAATGATACAAGCGTATAATTTGGTCCACATATACTGCACAAATAAAGGTTCAAATTTAGATATGAGGCCATCTCAGATTTTGCCTTTTACAAAAATGGCGGTCATTCAAATTGGGCGACTATACATATATGACTAATAGCACGATATCTTTTGAATAAAAAGTCCGATTTCAATAAAATTTGGTACGTACGTTCGTTTTGTGATTTACAAGATCGATGCCATAAACTGGAAGAATCGTTTTACCAGAAGTTTTGTTTTTCCTGGTTTTTTATGTAAAACTATTTTATATTATGTAAATAATTTATTTTCAATTTTTTCACCCTGTATATATTAATTTTTCAAAATGGTAATACCACTATTGAAAAGAGCGTAAGAATATGTTTTAGGAAATATTTTGAACTTTGTAGTTATGTTAATTATAATTACCATTTAATAAATGCCTAACGTATCTCAACATGTACCTATATGTGGCAGATTCGTGCAAATATTATAAGAATTATTGTACACTTAATGGTAGAGTCATATAATTTGGACAACATATACTACACATACAAAGGTTCAAATTAAGATATGAAACCATCTCAGATTTGGCCTTTTACAAAAATGGCGAGCATTCAAAAATGGCGGCTATACATATGTGACTAATAGCACGATAACTTTTGAACGAAAAGTCCGATTTTAGCCAAATTTGGTATCAAGTTCCTTTTTGTGATGAATAAGATCGAGGTCTTGAACCGGAAGAATGGGTTCACCAGAAGTTGTGTTTTTACTGTTTTATATGTAAAAATATGTTGTTGTTTTTCATTTCTTTCACTCTGTATATATTAATTTTTCAAAAAGGTAATACCGCTATTGAAAATAGTGTAAAAATATTTTTTAGGAAATATTTTGAACTTTTTAGTTATGTTAATTTCCATTTAATAAATGCATAACGTATCTTCACATGTACCTATGTGCGGTAGATTCATTTTGAATGCCTGCCATTTTTGTAAAAGACGAAATCTGAGATGGCCTCATATCTAAATTTGAATCTTTGTATGTGTAGTGTGTGTGGTCCAAATTATATGCTTTTACCATTAAATGTACAATAATTCTTTGCACGAATGCGCCGCACATAGGTTCATAGGTACATGTTAAGATACCTTATGCATTTATTAATTGGTAATTAATATAATTAAAGAGTTCAAAATATTTCCTAGATAACATTTTTACGCTCTTTTCAACGTCGGTATTAACTTTTTGAAAAATTAATATATACAGGGTGAAAGAATTGGTAAAAAAACAACATCTTTTTACATAAAAATCAAGAAACACACAACTTCTGGTAAATCGATTCTTCCGGTTCAAGACCTTGGTCTAACATATCAAAATAATAATCTATATAACAAGTTTGGTTGAAATCGGACTTTTCGTTCAAAAGTTATCGTGCTATAAGTCACATATGTATAGTCGCCATTTTGAACGCCCGCCATTTTTGTAAAAGACAAAATCTGAGATGGCCTCATATCTAGGTTTGAACCTTTATATGTGTAGTATATGTGGTGAAAATAATATGCTTGTATCGTTAAATGTGCAATTGTTTCACATATCGGCCGCACTAAGATTTAATAATAAAAGAAAAAATATTTATATTATAGAAACAAAACACTAGTCGGCAAAATTGTTCACTTTTTATTTAATACCCGTGGAATAAATAAATAAAATAAAATAAAATAAAATAAAAATAAAAATAAAAATAAAAACGTTTATTGCCCTAATAATATTTACATGTCACAATCTTAAGATATTTTATTTCTTCTAGATGTTCCGCAGTTGCACCATCTCCTTTGGTCTTCATCCTCTCGGTGTTGGTTCTTCTCTTGTTGTGTCCTGGACGTCTTCTTCTGTAGGTACTTTATTTGGCTCTGTACCTACTTTCCTGACCGGTTTGCAACCACCTGGCTATTGTCTGATCATATGGTCGATCAGACGATGTGTTTCACGAAACATCCTCTGGGCCCTGTTATTCACGAGGATGTTCCTGGTCTTTAGGAGTCTTCTTGTAGCCTGGTGGAAGAAGTACTGGGTCCTTTTCTCGGCCACCTCCCTCAGTGGTGTGTACTGGAGCCTTTCTTGGATGGTTGCATTTGTCACCCGGTCCTGCCATGCTGTACCGTCGATTATCCTGTAGCATGACGTTTCTGTTGCTTCTAGTTTCTTCCAGTTGCTGTTGGCGGTTGAACTCCATATTGGGACTGCATAAAGCATAGTCGACCTGACATATGCTTGGTAGAGCTGGATCTTCTTCTTCTTAGATAGGGGTGATGACCTGAAAATGTAAGGCAGAATTAGTTTCTTACTGACTGTGGCTCTCTTCTTAATTTGCTTTGTATGCAGATTGAAGTTCATTTTTCTATCTAGGTGGACTCCTAGGTACTTCACTGATGGCGTGGCTGGTATAACGTCTCCTCTCATCGTTAGTTCTGCCGCTGGTGGGTTGGGTTGTTGTGTGAAGATGGTGAACTGTGTCTTCTGCGTGTTTATCTTGATTTTCCATTTATCCGTGAATTCTGCTATCCTCTCTAGGTGGCCTTCTAATGTTTGGATGATTCTTCTGTCCTGTTTGCCTGAAGTGTAGATTGCCGTGTCATCTGCATACAAAGCTGTACTGGTTCTTGCATCTGTTGGTAAGTCTGAAACAAAAATGTTATATAGAATGGGAGACAAGATACTGCCTTGTGGCATCCCTTCTTGAATTTGTTGTATCCTGGACATATTTTTGTCAGCTGAAACATGAAAAGTTCTATTAGTTAAATATGTGTCACAAATATTAACTATATAATGTGGTAATCTAGCCTTGTCCATCTTGAAGATGAGTGCTTTCTTCCAGACCGTGTCATATGCCTTTTCTATGTCCAGTATTGCCATCCCTGTTTTCTGTTTTCTGTTGAACCGGATTTTGGTGTCGCTGACAACTCTTGCGAGTTGTAGTTCACAGTTCCTTCCTTTTCTGAATCCGAATTGGTCTTCCTGGATGATGTTTCTTCTTTCAGCGTGTTTGTTGAGCCTCTTGAATATGATTTTCTCTAGGATTTTTCCCATGGGTTCCAGCAGCGAGATTGGTCTGTAGCTTTCTGGTCTTCTTCCATCTTTTCTTGGCTTCAGGAGAGGTATCGTCTTTGCATGTTTCCAGTTGTTTGGGAAATGAGCTTTCTCAAGACAATACCTGAAAATGTAGTACAGTTGTACTATCATCTTCTTCGGTAGTTCCTTGAGGACGATGTTGTGGATGTCTTCCTGTCCTGGAGCTCTGGATCCTTTGAGTTTCTTGATGATCCTGTGGACTTCTGATGGGTGTAGCTGGTCTTCTTCTTCTATCACGAATTGATTTCTTTCTGAAATCCTGTTGTAGGCCCTGTTTACTTCGTCTATGGTCTGTTGGTCCGACATGTGTTGATTTTGCCTGTGTGTGGCTTCCAGTTTTCTTGCAATTGCATCTGCTTTTCTTTGGGCCTCGTAGTGTGTTCCTTCCTCATCCGTGATAGGTGGTATTTTCTGTTTTCCTCTTTTTCTGGCCTTCATCATTTTCCAGACGTTTCCTTGATTTTCTTCGGCTTTTCTGATGATGTTGTGCCATTTGTTCTCGTTGATGCTGGTCAGTCTTGTCCTTATTTCTGCTGACAGTTCGTCGCTGTAGTCCTTGTAGTCTTGTCTTCTTGTCCTTTGGTAAGCCCTTCTTGCGTTGTTTCTGTCTCTGATAAGGTCCTTGACTTCGTTTGGAATGATGAGTCCTTTGTTGTTTGTCTTCTCTCTTGGTATGTTGTCCTTCATAGCTTGTTGTATTTTCCTGGTGATTTCTTCTATTTTTCCTTCTATTTCTTCTGTTGTTTCAAATTCTCTACTCATCTGGAATTGATTGATTTGTCTTCTGAAGTTTGGCCAGTTTGCTTCTTTCCATTTCCATCGTTCTTCTGGTTCAACAGTAGGGAGGTCTGTTCTTGACGTCGTGGTGCCTGTTACTGGTTTGTGGTCAGAACTGCATTCAAAATGAGTTCTGACGTCTTCTACGATGATGTTCTTCGTGATGAATAAGTCCAGTGTGTTGTTGCGTTGTCCTCTTATTGGATTTATCCTAGTGGGTTCGTCTGGTGCGAACAACATTTTTCCTCTGTCTTCACAGTATCTGAAAAGTTGTTCACCTTCTCTGTCCGTGTCATGGCATCCCCAGTTGATGTGGTGGCAGTTGAAATCTCCAGCTATGACTACTGTCTCTTCTGTGTTGAACATTTCTTCAATTTCACCTAGGTCTAGGTCTACTCTGAAGGGCCTGTAAACTGAAAAAATATTAATATTACCTATTTTGATTCCAATATTTTCGAAATTTTCAGTTTCGACGTCTACTTGGTTCCATACGATGTTATTTTTCACGTAGATGGCCACGCCTCTGTGGGTGTTTCTTCCGATTCCCTCGTAGTTAGTTATCCTCGGTAGTTGTGTTGTTGTTTGATATCTCGTTTCGGACAGGCATATGACATCAGGTTGAAGACGGATCACCATTTCCCTTAATTCGTTTGTTCTTAACCTTAGGGAGGCTATGTTGAATTGTAGGATTTTTAACTTCCTATTTGGCATTGTAGAGAGCTTCGTATCTTGCAAAGATTTCTCCTCTTGTCCTGAGATCGGTGTGAATCCTGAGTTCGTCCCTCATTTGTTTGAGTAGATGGATCATCCTGTCGTAGTCACAGATGTCGTATATTTCTTGCCATAGGTTATTTATTTCGTCCTGTTTTTGGTTGTTGTTCCTCGGTTGGGGTTGTTGAGGTACATTCCTTGTGGTTTGTGCATAGGTTCTTCCACTTGTCGTAGTCCTGTATGCCGAAGGGTGACTTCTTGGTGCTGCTGATGGCGCCGTAGGTTGAGGTCTTCCGTTCTTCTGTGCTTGGAAGTCCAGGAATTGAAGGTGTTTTGGGCACATCAGGTAATTTGATGTGTGGCTATCACCACAGTTGCAGCACTTGACTTTGTTGATTTGTCCTTTTGGTAAAGGACACAGTCTTGTGCTGTGGTCTTCAGCGCATTTCATGCACTTGGGAGCCCTGTAGCAGTTCCTGGCACTGTGTCCGAAGGACTGACAGTTAAAACACTGAGTAGCTCGTTGAGGTCTACTGTATGTATCCCACCGTACTCTAATGTTTTGGATCCCTGTCAGCCTCCTCACTTCTTTGACGTCTTGGGTTTTGGGTACTTGTACCAAGTAGGTGCTGCCATCTACTCCACTCTTTGGTTTTAGTACCGAGATTTTCGCCTCGATACCTGCTTCTTTCAGTTCGTCGGTCATCTCCTTGATATCCATTCTGGGTGCACCTCTCATGATGATCTTCTTCGTGATGTCTTCTTTCCTGGCGTAGGTGTGGAATCCTTGATTTTGTGCAATCAAGTTTTCTTTTACTTTATCATAGTCCGCTGTGGTATAGGTGAACACTCTCGTGCCACTTCTACCTGCAGGTGCAATGGTGAAATTTTTATGACCAAGTAACTTGATCAAATGTTTCACCAGATCAGTATAGTGTCCAATCTCGTGCTGGAGTACGATTGGAGCTATCCTGATTTTCTTCTGTGCACTTGTCGTTGGATTTTCGTTGCCCTTGTTCTGCATTTCGGGTCTCTTGAATATCTCGAATCGGTTTTCCGTAGCAATGCTTGATGAGGTTGAAGCTTGTTCCCTTGCGTCTGCTACGTTATTGTTGTGTGTTCTTTTCGATACCTTTGCTGGTTCGAATCCGTCCTGTTCCATTGTTTCATTGTGGAAGTTTTCCATCTTGTCCTGAAATTTGTTATTTGTTCCTAACGAATCTTGATTTTCGTTCCTTTCCGTTATTTCTGATATTTTTGTCCCACCTCTATTCGAGGTTGACCTGATATTCTTGGCTGTTTCCTTTACTAAATCTTTCCTCAGATTAGTAAGGTTATTGTTTCTAGGGGTGCTAGAAACCTTAATGATTCTGCAACGTCTTTTTGCCGTTCCAAACGCTGGTCCTTTATTAGTCTTAAGAAAGACTATTTCATTTGTATTAATCACGGATTTCTCCGAGACCTGAATTTTTTCTAAGTCCCCAAATTCCAAACTGCTCAGTCTACCGTCCGACCAGTTTGATATACTCAAGAACTTGTCCTCAAACGACGCTTCAGTCGAGGACCAATCAGCGCGCGGAGAGCATCTCTGACCAAAATCGCGTAATGCGATTGGTTCAACCGCTTGGGAAAATCCATCTCCTACGTCATAATCCCTAAGACAAAGGAAATATCGGACATAAAAGGAGGTGGATTTTCAATATTTCTTCAGTCAGAGATTGCTCTCGTAGTATCAAAGACTCTTGGGTTCTGTGTAGTATTATACCTAGAATCTGCCTTTTATTTCTTTACCATTTGAATGTGAGAAGACAAAACTGTTGATATATTTTGCTTTGTATATTTTTGTTGTGTTATTCTAGCGGTATCTCTGCTTGCAGACCAAGCGCTGAGAAGACACATATTTTATGCCATTTTATTGTTGCATTTATTTTTGATTTACTGTTTGAAAATATCTTCTAGTGGAATTCCTCTTGTAGGTCACGCATCTGAGATATTTTCCCATTTATATGTCTATTTTTTTGATCTAAGTCGATTCCTTCCGTAAGTCAAGGAAAACTTAGAATTTTTATGCCATTTTATTGTTGCATTTTTCTGATTTACTGTTTGAAAATATCGTCTAGTGGAATTCCTTTCGTGGGTCACGCACCTGAGATATTTTCCCATTATTTTATCATTATATTTGATATATGTATATTTTTCTCTAAGTCGATTCCTTCCGTAAGTCAAGGAAAACTTAGAATTTTTGCCATTTTATTGTCGCATTTTCTCTAAGTCGTTTACTTCTGTAAACACTTAGACATTTTTTGACTTTTTGTTTTCTCTCTTACTAAGGTTCCTTCCGTAAGTTAAGGAAATACTTAGCCATTTTTTCTGTACCATATATTTTCTTTTTGAGAAGACACTAACGTTGTGGAACTCCTCCTCGAAGGTTACGCACTTCTAGTGTCCCTCTTATGCCATTTTATAGTGCAAAAAAATATATTATATTGTTTGTGTTTTTCTGAGGTCAGAGTGATACTTCTACGCTAGTAGATTACACACTATAGACCCACATTTCTAGGAATCAGTGGTATTTTTACTTAGCAAGCTAAGAAAATCACGCACTGTCCTCTAACTTCTCGTGTAAGACGTAATTCTTGACGAATATATCTTTACACACGAGATATCTCCCCTTTTGCAATGGTAGACACACGTAATACATCTCGTTCGTCTTCACAGGAGCGAAAAGAGTCCCAGGAGCCCAGTACAGCCTCTTCAGGACCAATGGAACCTCCTCGGGAACATGGCACCCAACTCGTCAACAACCCCACGACCCAAACACCGACTGAGCAGCCGAAGCCGACATTCAAAACACCCGTCACGCCACCCACGTCCGAGGAACAATTCATGAACCGGTTCCTCCAGGCAATGACAGCTCTTTCAGTCTTGAAGACAACAAACGATCCACCACCCAAGCCCAGAATCTGGAACTCCAAACCACCAAAATTTGAAGGGAGAGATACAGAAATTCCGACAAAATTCCTACACAAGGCAGAAGAGTTCCTCATAAAAAGTCAACGAGGAAGACTGGATAGACTTCCTATTGACGAATTCACTCTACGGAGACGCCCTAAGATGGGCAGAGAGTCAACCTTCAGTCGAGATAGACTACCAGACATTCAGGACTCGCTTTTTGAAAAAGTACGACGATCCAGCCCTCCTATCTGCCCTCACAGTGAAACTCTATGGCCAACGACAGGATGACGAACCAGCCGAACACTTCATCTCAAGGAAAGCGGCCTTATTTAAACGTCTGCTACCCGACATCCCAGAGGACCAACGCTGCCGAATTATAGCCGAACAGTTGAATCCTCAAATCAGAGTCTGCCTACGTCTAGGAATGCCCAAAACAGAGGATGACCTGACCACTATTGCAAGAGAGATGGAAGGCGACATCAAACACTTACACACTAGCAATACCGGACAAGACAGACGGGATAACCGACCACCTCGACGCTCCGAGACTATCCATGAATGGCGAAACAGGAACCCCCACAGACAGGAACGTCAACAACAGGAGCCTCAACAACAACAGCAGCCGGAAAACTCCAACAGGGGCACCAACTAAACCCTGTGGAAGACCTGGTGCCCCAACTGAATCCAATCCACCCAAGGTCGAAGACAGCAGGACTCCCCTACCTAGACGGACGGATCAACCAACACCGAGTGAAGATTCTAGTCGACACCGGAGCATCTGGAAATTTCATACACCAGAACCTGATCCAGAAGAGGGACCTGCAGATTCGACCAGGGACGATTCAGTTGGCGTGCACGGACAGTACGTCCCGAAGCCTAGGGACTACAACCGTCGAACTACAGATTGACAACTTCTCCACAACATTCCGATGTATAGTTCTGGAGAATCTCAACCACGACGTTGTACTAGGGATGCCATGGCTAGAGCAGGAAGACGCCAACGTTGACATTCGGAGAAAATGTCTGCACGTTGGTACCACCAGCAGAACAACCATCTACTGGAAGAAGCAAGCCAAACCGCATCCCACCACCCAATCACTGGAAACTCATCAAGCGCCTGATTTCGCCTTCGACACCATCCAGGGATTGATAAAAGAGTACAGCGACGTATTCGACGACCGTCTACGCCAACCAACAATCAAAGCAACCGAGATGAAGATAGAGGTGACAGACAAGAGGCCAATCAACGTAAAGCCATACAAGTATTCCACAGAGAAAAAGAAGACGATGTTCCGAGAGGTACAAGAGATGTTGGCAGCAGGAGTCATCCGACCCAGCAAGTCTCCTTACAATAGCCCGGTGGTCATTGTAAACAAGAAGGATGGTACCCCTCGCTTCTGCGTGGACTACAGGAAACTCAATGCTATCACAGTGAACGAAGCCTCTAGCATGCCACCTATACATGACAGTATAAAAGAAATTGGAACAGCACAAATCTTCACCACACTCGATCTGAAAAGTGGATTTTGGCAAGTTCCACTACACAAAGACTCCAGCCCCAAAACCGCCTTCAGCCTCCCGGACGGATCAGCATACGAATTCTCAGTGATGCCCTTCGGACTCAAAAATGGACCAGCTGTCTTCCAGAAACTAGTAACAGCAGTATTCGCCGGATATATAGACAACTTCATCAAAGTATATATGGACGACATTATTATATACTCCGAAAACTGGGAAGAACATCAAAGACACTTACATCTGGTACTAGAGAGACTCCGAACACACGGACTGTGGGCATCACTGAAGAAATGCAGATTCGCCACCAATGAACTGGAATACCTAGGCCACAAAATCACCTCCAGCAACACGCAACCCTTGGGAAAGCACGTCGAGAAGATCAGAGGCTTCGACACACCCACGACGATGAGGCAATTAAGGAGCTTCATCGGG
This sequence comes from Diabrotica virgifera virgifera, assembly GCF_917563875.1. NCBI lineage: Eukaryota > Metazoa > Arthropoda > Insecta > Coleoptera > Chrysomelidae > Diabrotica > Diabrotica virgifera. Next base: position 31,324,852 of record NC_065447.1, read on the forward strand.
ACAGCGAACTGGCTGAGAGACTTCATCCCTCGATTTGCAGAGATTGTGACCCCCCTTACCAACCTGACAGCCGGAAATAACAGACGATTAAAATGGAACCAAGCTGCAGAAGAGGCATTCAGTCACATCAAACAAGCAATCGAGGGACAACTACAACTACACAGACCAGATCCATCCAAGCCTTTTAGCCTACAGACAGACGCCTCCGACATCGGTATGGGAGCCGTGCTTTTCCAGGGGACACAACAGGACAAACGAGTCATCGCCTACGCCTCCACCAAGTTGAAGTCAACCCAGAGACGCTATCATATAAACGAAAAAGAGTGTCTCGCCCTAGTTTGGGCCCTTGCGAGATATAAGCACTTCCTGCAGGACCAACAGTTCACCTTATACACAGACAGCCAAGCCCTCTTATGGTTACATCGCTTCAAAGAAGACAAAGCCAAGCTGTCCAGATGGGCCTTACTGCTCCAAGAGTTTAACTTTACCATTCAACATATTCCTGGCAAAGAAAATGAACTTCCGGACCACCTCTCAAGGAACCCATCAGACACTAGGGAAGAAGACACCAACCAAGACGACGAAGTGAACCGTCTAAGCTGGCCAACCACGGAAACCAAAGAGGACGATGACTTTCCACTCTTGTGCATGCTGGAGGACGTGGAAGAAGGACAAAATAACCCCATTCTCGACGACCTGACTGACCTACCACTCCAGGACAAAATCCGTCGCAGCCACCTGGTACACCATGGAATGGTACGTTTCCGCCGACGATACCAGGAGATCACAGACAGAGGTCCAAGGAGCCAGGTCGAGGAGGACCTTCTCCGAGAATTCTCAGTAACAGACAACACTGCCTATTACCACGCCAGCCCGGAAAAGAAAACGATAGTTGTTCCACAATCCTTCCGGACGGACGTCCTGCGTGTATACCACGACTCCGAAGAAGCAAACCATCCAGGACAGGACGAAACCATCCGAGCTATAAAGAACTTCTATTACTGGCCCACGTTGTCCAAAGATGTCCGAAAATACGCCCAATCCTGCCTCACATGCGCCAGAACCAAAGCAGCAGCCAGACAGCCAGCAGCACCAATCATCCCAAGAGAGCCAAAGAACCCTTGGGAAAGGGTGTCATTCGACGTACTAGGACCATACCCAGCTGCCCGAGGGACCCGCAATCGTTACATCCTGATAGCCACAGACTGCCTAAGTAGCTGGGTAGAATTCCGATGCACCCAAACCGCCAAAAGCCGGCAGATCACCTCATTCCTCCAAGAAGACGTATGCAACCGCTGGGGAAAGCCAAGCATTCTCATCACGGACAACGCACCTCAATACCGGACAGACGCCTGGGAAAGGTTCCTGAGACGAAATAACATTACTGGAGAATACAGCCCTATATACCACCAAAGAGCAAATCCAGTGGAACGTCGAGCTCAGGAACTGAAGAAAGGACTGAGGGCCAGGTGCAAGTCCAACGACGATCCGCGATGGGACACCTACGTGGCTGACATAATCCTCAGCATGAGAACCAGGAGGAATGAGGCTACCCAAGATTCACCCGCTGAGCTGCTGCTGGGATACATGCCAAGACGAGCCGAGGAACTCGAACAGGAACAGAGAGAAGCCAACACCGCAGCAAGACGGCAAGAGAGAGTCGACAGAGCCGTCAGAAATGCTACGGTGTACGCCCGGAACCTGTTTCCAGACAACCCGAACGCCCCACCAGCCCGGAGGTTCATCGAGGGGGAACAAGTCATGGTGAAGAACCACAACAAAGGGAACTTCGGACACACATGGACTGGACCACACACGATCCTGAGATCCCTAGGAGACCATACATACGAAGTACACCGGGACCAGGATATCAACAGGACCATCCATGTGGACGATATTCGACCAGTTCCCCCACCTAGAGATGGACCTCCACAACTAAACATAATCCTTACGACGGAGCATCGTGGGTGCCAGAGTGGACTGAGTAGCTCTGCGTCACCCACAACGCCACAGGATTTGAATCAACGAGACTTCAGGGGGTCGCACCAGAGTGAACTGAGTAGCTCTGGGCACCCCCACAACAACACACGGACCAGAGACCACCAGATGGACCGAGAGACGCCACCATGGACCACGGTTCAACCCAAGAGAAGAAAGAAGGCTAAAATGAATAGAATTTTTGAAATGTAAATTTTTTTTTCCATTGAATAAAAACAAAACATCAGGAACCAAGAGTCTTCGAAGGGGGGGGGATGTCCTCAAACGACGCTTCAGTCGAGGACCAATCAGCGCGCGGAGAGCATCTCTGACCAAAATCGCGTAATGCGATTGGTTCAACCGCTTGGGAAAATCCATCTCCTACGTCATAATCCCTAAGACAAAGGAAATATCGGACATAAAAGGAGGTGGATTTTCAATATTTCTTCAGTCAGAGATTGCTCTCGTAGTATCAAAGACTCTTGGGTTCTGTGTAGTATTACACCTAGAATCTGCCTTTTATTTCTTTACCATTTAAATGTGAGAAGACAAAACTGTTGATATATTTTGCTTTGTATATTTTTGTTGTGTTATTCTAGCGGTATCTCTGCTTGCAGACCAAGCGCTGAGAAGACACATATTTTATGCCATTTTATTGTTGCATTTATTTTTGATTTACTGTTTGAAAATATCTTCTAGTGGAATTCCTCTTGTAGGTCACGCATCTGAGATATTTTCCCATTTATATGTCTATTTTTTTGATCTAAGTCGATTCCTTCCGTAAGTCAAGGAAAACTTAGAATTTTTATGCCATTTTATTGTTGCATTTTTCTGATTTACTGTTTGAAAATATCGTCTAGTGGAATTCCTTTCGTGGGTCACGCACCTGAGATATTTTCCCATTATTTTATCATTATATTTGATATATGTATATTTTTCTCTAAGTCGATTCCTTCCGTAAGTCAAGGAAAACTTAGAATTTTTGCCATTTTATTGTCGCATTTTCTCTAAGTCGTTTACTTCTGTAAACACTTAGACATTTTTTGACTTTTTGTTTTCTCTCTTACTAAGGTTCCTTCCGTAAGTTAAGGAAATACTTAGCCATTTTTTCTGTACCATATATTTTCTTTTTGAGAAGACACTAACGTTGTGGAACTCCTCCTCGAAGGTTACGCACTTCTAGTGTCCCTCTTATGCCATTTTATAGTGCAAAAAAATATATTATATTGTTTGTGTTTTTCTGAGGTCAGAGTGATACTTCTACGCTAGTAGATTACACACTATAGACCCACATTTCTAGGAATCAGTGGTATTTTTACTTAGCAAGCTAAGAAAATCACGCACTGTCCTCTAACTTCTCGTGTAAGACGTAATTCTTGACGAATATATCTTTACACACGAGATATCTCCCCTTTTGCAATGGTAGACACACGTAATACATCTCGTTCGTCTTCACAGGAGCGAAAAGAGTCCCAGGAGCCCAGTACAGCCTCTTCAGGACCAATGGAACCTCCTCGGGAACAAACTTAGAAAATTTCGAGCGTCAGTTCTCTCTGAGACAGAGTCGAGTGACAGGGTTAGAATGTAAGTCCAGGTACGTGTTGCCAGTACGAGTCGTCACAGTCTAGTGCCCGTGGAAGTACCGTACCATCATATTTTATGTCTTAAATCACTACAGAAAAAGTGACATTATTCCCCCTGGGAAACTCCTCCCATGATTATTCTGACTTCAGATAGGGTAATGGTTCCTATATATTAAACTTTTTGTTTTCTAGATACGATGAAAAACTGCATGTATCATTGCCTTGTCGTATCACAGTTTGTGAATAAGCCCATCATGCCACACTTTGCTTTGTCAAATGCCTTACTGATATCTAGTAATGCAGCGGCAATATTACCCAACGAAATACGATTAAATAATTATGTGCCTTATTCAACCAAACCACGTTATCACTGAACAGTTACGTTCTTTTAACCGTACTGATATAATTATAATATATTTTTCATACAATATAGATATCGTTGCAAGTCATTATCTACGTCAGAGGTCTAAGTAGATTGATGCCTAATTCCAAAAATTCTTTTTTTTTTCTCTGATTCTGGCATTGGTTTAGAACTAGAACATTTAGCCACGTAATTGTATAACTTATTACTAACTCAGGCGTAATGTGTAGTGTGTGTGTGTTGAGTAAGTGTCTTGTTACTTTACAAAGTCGACGTCATTGTCTTTGCAAAGAGACTAAAAAATTCTTGAATTCATTTTAAATCAAATATATCACATAATTATTGCGAAGTGTTAGAATTAAGTAATCACCTTACATTAAAGTAAATATTAAAAGCAATAAGTATAATAAAACAAATACTTATAGTAAAGAATAAAAATAAGTCTGAAGTGTCAATATCGAAACGGTCAAATCAATCTTACCGATTTATGCCAAAATGTCACCTGTGTTCGATTACAGTTACAGTGTATTCCGAACAAGTGTGCTTTATAAAAACGCTTTTTATTCCACTTACACAAACTAAATAAAACAAGTTAGGATATGTTTCTTTAAATTTAAATTTACAGAAAACTTCTAATATTATTTCTACGCGCGTATAATAAAATATGTCTAGTGTCTGTAATTCCAGTGTACTCAGCTAAACGATTCTAAAAAGGAACACACCTATGACTTAAATATTTCTTGTTGGCATCATGTGACGTCACGTGCTATAACGCGGATGACGTGCAACGGTATCTACAGGGTGATTGATTAGTGGGGTAAAGCTCAATAGATCCGTTATAGTAATAGATAGCAATAAAAGTTAATAACAAAAATTGTAGCCAACTTTGAACTTCACATTTCAAAATTAGTAAGAATGTTACAGGTTGCTCGATAACAAAATGGCAGACCAAATTTTGTTTTTTTAAATAGAACACCTTATATTTTATTTTACATTCGAAATCCTGTTAACTTCTCCATCACAAAAATATAAAGGTTTGTTATGTTACATAGGGTATTTACAAAGTTATAACCAATTTTGTATGAAAATCGTAACAAGTTTAACTCCCTGTATAAATAAAAATAAGCACAACAGAAATGGTTTTTTAATGCCATATTTTTTAACGTATGTCAAAATTTTCAAGAATGGTCGATATTGCTAATTTTCTTTATATCAAATACAGAGTGAGTCAAAACGAAAGTACATTATTTTCTCAGTAATTTTAAAAGGAACACCCTGTATTTTATATCACTATTGAAAAGTACCATTACCGTACTTTAAGTTTTAGATAACATTTCCTATGTCTAAATTTATTAGTTTCCAAGATATTTTCATTTTCCACTGGACCAGTAACGTGGCTACCCAAATCACCAGAATTTAATAAACTGGACTGATTTTTTGGGGTTACGTTAATAATGAAGTTTATAAAATACCTCCAACAACAAGGGATGAGATTAAAAATATAATACAAAGTGTATTTCGATGTGTTAATTTACAAATGCTCCGCAGAGTAAGTAGCTCATTCAATAATCATTTTTAGGTGAACATAAATGTGTTAGGAGGTAATTTTGAACACCTTTTGTAATTAAATATTAAAAATATTTTATTAAAATAGCTTCTAATTTTTTTCAAACATGTTTTTTTTGCAAAATGCATTACTGATAAATTATGTGTCGTTCTTCATTTGTTACATTGTTACATTTACACACAAAAGTAATGTTTAATTGTCTTTACAAAATATTGTATTTTGTGTTTGTGTTTTTTTTTTGTAAAATTTGTTACTAATTTTCTTTGTTTATTTTTTGCATTTACATAAAAAGTTAGTTTTTTTTTTGTTTCAAAAATGTTGCATGTAGTGGTTGTGTTTTTGTTTGTAAAATGTATTACTAATAAATTATTTTTATTTCTTTATTTGCTACAGTGTTACATTGATTACCGGATCAATAATCGCTAATCTTCAATTGTCAATTCAGTCATGGCTTACTTAAAATTTAGATTTTATACACAAAAAATAATTTGCTCTGAAAAATGAAAATATCTCGAAAACTAATAAATTTGGGCATAGGGAATGTTATATAAAAATTAAAGTACGTTAATGTTCCTTTTTAATAATGATATAAAATACAGGGTGATCCATTTAATATTACTGAGAAAATAATGTACTTGCGTTTTGACTCACCATGTATTTGATATAAAGAAAATTAGCAATATCAATAATTCTTAAAAATTTTGACAATAAATAAATAATATGGCATCAATAAACCATTGCTGTTGTGCTTATTTTTATTTATACAGGGAGTTGAACTTGTTACGATTTTCATACAAAATTGGTTATAACTTTGTAAATAACCTGTATAACAGTACAAAACTTTATATTTTTGTGATGGAGAAGTTAACAGAATTTCGAATTTAAAATAAAATATAGGGTGTTCCATTAAAAAACAAAAGTTAGGTCTGCCACTGTGTTATCGAACACCCTGTAACATTCTAACTAATTTTGTAATGTGAAGCTCAAAGGTAGCTAAAATTTTTGTTCTTAACTTTTATTGCTATCTATTACGATAGCGGAACTATTGAGCTTTACCCTGCTAATCAATCACCCTGTGTAGTAGGGTGGTACGAAAAAAGTCAAGTTGATAATTCCGTGTCGCTATAGTGCGGAAAAGTTGCGATTGGTAATTACAAGAAAAACAAAACAAAAATTATTAAAATCGGACTTTATCTTCCGATCCCGCAACGGGCCTAAAGATTATGAAAAAAATGAAATTTTACCTATTTTTCGGAAATTTTTATTGATCCTCCATGTACTTTTTATTTATCGCTATAGTAAAATTTAATTACAGTTTGCATGGTTGAGTAATAAAAACAAGAGTTTTACGCATCTAACGAATATCTTCCGATCCCGCAAGGTCAATCAAAATCTATATAAATTTTGAAATTCTGGATGATTTTGATTAATTAAAAAACATTTATTTCATTTTTCTCCTAAACTGTGTTTTTCGCTTGTTTATATATTGTATGACAATACTTAAACAACCCAGAACTCACAACGAAGAGGTGGTTGCACTTCTAGCTCCACACACACCCTTCTCTCCAACCAACCAATGAGCGTGATTTTTACATAATTTACATAGTAAATTTCTTTTCCATGTTTGTACCCAGCTTTTAAACTTCAACTTTGTAGTGTGATTTGGTGGTAGAATCTGGCAGCATGGACCTTGATTTAAGTGTTGCCCTTATGAATCAATCTCTTGATTGGGGCCCACATTCATTAGACAAGGGGTGACCAACTTAATCGGACTCGAGATCTACTGTCTGTCTTTCTAATTCTCTGCGATCTACCGACTAGGAATTTTCGTAATATTTAGGACGGGAATAGGTAGGTAGGTACATAATTTTTTCTTGTCATCGATCGACTGACCTAGGGGTCGCGATCCACGGGTTTGCCTCCCTTGCATTAGACGATGCTTCCGTGACCAACTTTAGGCACCTCTCATCAGCTTGCGTGTGTCAGGGATAGATTTGTACATTCCAGTCTGGTATGTCGCCCGATGTAATGCAAGAACTTATATCTTCATTTGACACTTCGAAGAAGTGGTGGAGAAGACAGATTTGCAACAGTCTGCAATAGTTTTGCAACATTATATTTCAGTCTATTATTTCATTTTAGTCCCGTGTTTCAAAATTTCAAGTACTAGGGAGAAAGGAAACACATTAGAGAGCTAGGATTAAGGAGAGTGTTAAAAGCCGGATAGACTAAAGCCAAGGGCAAACGTATTAGATATTTCATCCCTCCTACTTTAAATTTTGAAGCAGAGGACTACACTGAAATATTAGATTGGAATGTTGCAAACTATCTTCTCCACCAGTTCTTCAAAGCGTTTCAAATGAAGATATAAATCCCTACATTATATCAGGCAACACGCCAGACTGGAATGTACAAAACCATCCCTGTCATACGCAAGCTGTCTAGCGGTACGTAGAGTTGGTCACGGAATTATCGTCTAATTATGTATGTGTGAACCAATCAAGAGATGGAATCATCAAGGCAACACTTAAATCAAGGCCCATGCTGCCAGATTTTACCCCCAAATCAAAATTCAAAGTTGACGTTTAAAAGCTGGACACAAACAAATGAAAAAGAAATGTACTATGTAAATAATGTAAAAAAACACACTCATTGGTTGTATGGAGAGAAGGGTGTGGGTGGAATAAAAACTGCAACCACCTTCTTGTTGTGAGTTCTGGGTCGTTTAAATATTATTATACAATATCTAAACAAGCGAAGAGCTTCACAATGTTACAGAAAAATGAGATAACTAAATGTTTTTTAGTTTATCAGAATCATCAACAATTTCAAATTTTTATAGATTTTGATTGACCTTGCGGGATCGGAAGATATTCGTTAAGTGAGTAAAACTATTGTTTTTATTACTCAACCATGCAAACTGTAAATAAATTTTACTATAGCGATAAATAAAATGTACATGGAGAATAAATAAAAATTTCCGAAAACATGGGAAAATTTCATTTTTTTTTTCATAATCTTTAGGCCCGTTGCGTGATCGAAAGGTAAAGTGCGATTTGAATAATTTTTATTTTGTTTTTCTTGTAATTACCAATCGCAACTTTTCCGCACTATAGCGATACTGGATTATCAACTTGACTTTTTTCGCACCACCCTAGTGTGTAGTGGCTGTAATTCCAGTGTACTCAGCTTAACGATTCTAAAAAGGAACACAGCAACGACTTAAATATTTCTTGTTGGTATCATGTGACGTTACGTGCTATGACGCGGATGACGTGCAACGGTATCTATATTGTACGGACTGTATAGAGTTTTATGGCCCATTGTATTAAATTTTTATTGCTTCTATTTAAAAATATCAATACACCTATAATAATGCTTATCTTAATTAAAAATTAATTTATCAGTTAGCTACGTAGTACGTAAATTCAGTTTCTCGTACTACATACTACACACACAAACTTTATGTCAGTATTACAAAATAAAATTTTTGAATTCATGACGACGACGTAGTTAAAGTTAAAATATGAAAATTCTTGTCTTATTGTTTTCACTTGCCGTTCTAAGTGCGCAACCACAAATAACACAAGGCCAATCGGAAACTGGAAAATTCACAGAGCATGGTAATTCTTCCATTAATAGTATTTTAGAAAAACATTTGTTATGTGATCAAAATTTTTGTTTTAACTCGCATCAATAAGGTATTAATACTGAAAGTTCGCCCATCATTGTCCTATAAGTAAATTTATCTTATTTTTTGTTTTCACACAATTTCGAAAAAATGTGAAAACTCTAAATTATTATCCACGTCCGTCTCTCCGGCCGTCCGTCCGTCCGTATGTTTTTCTGTTCGTGAGCACAACTCATCAGACTTTATACCAGGTAGAATGACAAATGAGGTGCCAAATCAAAGCTTATAAGCCAAGTATGTTACTGAAGGTGAAAATTTTGACCTGGGGCTTCCGGTTTTAGAAATGCAATCATAAGTAATGTTTTAAATTCACCGGGATAGTGTAAGCGATATATTATTCGACGTGCCTTAGCCAGATGAATAAAAATGTAAAATTTTGGTTTTAATAACATTTCCGGTTAAAAAGTTCTAACCAGAAGTGTCATTATATTCGCAGAAAAAGTACATGTAATACGTCAATCGAAGCGTATTGAAAAGTTCAGTTTAAATGTTTAGTTCAGGCACAGGTTCCGGTTTGGAAATAATTTCTGTTTAAACAATGATAACCCAAAGTTTAGTAAAAATGACTCAAAATTAGTAAAATCGTATATCAATCGACGCAAAGTTACACGAAGAGTTCAAATATTGACTTCCAGTTCTACTAGCGATTACTTTGGGTGAAAACCTATTACTTACCGAGTCAAATTTCTTGTTTCACTAACCCTTAAGTAAACCGCGTCAACCATGACAGGTTATTCGGAGGAGACTTTTACATAAAATCAAATGTTAACTTATAGTTGATTAATAATTACAAATGACGACTTAAGTAAATATCAGTTTCTTCAATTTTGAGGTTAAAAAACTGTATCACTTTATCACTACATATTACTTATAGGTCAAAGCACTTTTGAGATCACTTGCTAAATCACTTTGGGTATTTAGATGTTGTCATATGTTTGGTTTTTTCTGCTGATATTTATTATATTGTATTTTTTGGCTGTTTTATTGAAGATGTGTGTTAATCTTTGAAGATCGTCTTCTGCCTCGGCGATTAATGCGGCGTCGTCTACATAATATACTATTTGGATTTATTTGTTCCCCATTTTGTAACCATGACCTGTACGTCGTGTACGTACTTTGGGATATACTGTAATTATTTTTAATAACTTAAAAGCGTTGTAGAATTATAATTTAAATTATAGAAACAGTCTAATATCTCGAGAAATACATTTCCAAATGAAAAACCAAAAACACTGGCTTAATATTTTTCAAAAACCTATCGAATAACAACAAACACGACCCCCTTCTCTCCACCTCATAAATGTGGGGTGGGGGTAAAGTTAAAATTTTAAACAGGAACCCCCATTAATTCATTCGAGACATTTTTTAGATTTGTTGATAGATGGAGCTAATAAATCGGATTTTTTCCAATTACAGCGCCATCTATCAAGAATTGTAAAAAAATGTATCAAATAAACATTCCTTATTTTTTTCATGAGGAATCTAAAACTGCAATAAAAAACGGGGGTTCGTATTTAAGGTTTTAAAGTTAGTCCCACCCCACATCCATGGGATGGAGGGTGGGGTCGTGCTTGGTAGTTATTATTCGATAAATTTTTAAGAAATATTGAGCACGAATTTTTAGTTTTTCGATTGGATGTTCGTTTCGCAAAATATTCGACCGTCCCGCTACGTTTGGTATACTCTCTATGACATATAATTATATTCTGTGACATATATCACTATACATATTCCCTGTCCTACTTAATTATACTATTTAACTTATTTAAAGATGACCACTATTAAACCATATTGAAACTGAAGCAATAATTTTAAATACGCTGTTTTATTATTAGTACATTCTTTCACGGTTTTTGCTCTAAATTTTAAAGAACCGCTTGGATTGACATGATATTTCGCATACGAATAACTTACATGTCAAAGAAAAAAGTGATATTGTACCGATGTGTGCTTTTGCCCTGGGAGTGACTTTAACCCCCTATTGGGAGTGAAAAAATATATGTCCAAAATAAGTCCGGAAATGGATAAACTGACTAATTTAAAGTAAATTTTGTTCTATAGAGCTTTTTCGCCAACTCAACACTTTTCGAGTTATTTGCGAGTGAATATGTTCATTTTTCAACAAAATAGCTCAAAGTTTTTCGCAAATAACTCGAAAAGTAAGTATTTTGTCGAAAAAAACGTTATAACAAAAATATTGCCTTTAAAAAAGTAAAAAAAAACGTCTACGCATTAGGTCTCTGGACCTCGTCGAACCAGAGTTATAGCCAATAAAAATAAATTCATATTCACCAAATTTCAAATAGAATATTTCGAAGTGAAATATCCAAAAAATTAAGCACTTTTTGGGGAAAACCCATTATAACTTTTTTAAAGTGTTTAAAAAAACTTTATTTCTGTTTTTATAAAAAGTTTCTAGCATTAAATTTAAGCAAGTTACGCTCAAAATAAAGTTGGTCCCTTTTGTTTTGGCAAAAATAAATCGGGAAGACCACCCCCTAATTAACAACTTAAATGAAATTAATCGTTACCGCTCCACAAATTATTTTAAATATGTTTTGTTTATATCATATGTAAGTGTCATCGATACAAAGTGCTTATCTTTGAAAAAATTTGGTTTTAAAGTAAAATTTTTAAAAATTTTAATTTTGAAAAATATTCTTTTTTTCAAAATAACTTAAAAATTGTTAGAGATACCAAAAATCTCGAAAAACAAAAAAAGTCAGCATTGCTTTTCTGAATACCATTTATTTTTTTTTTTTTCTGTTAGACAAAAATTGATTAAGATTTGGTGTTTCTAAATTTGCATGCATTCGTGATCAGTGACTCGTTCAATCCCTTTTAACTACAGCCCTTTCAAAAATAAGGACTTTTAACCGATGAAACTTACAGATCATATAAACAATATATACACGAGTCAGGAAACTTGTGAAGTCGTAACGATTAAGTTCATTTGAGATACTGATTAGGGGGTGATTTTCCCGATTTTTTAACCAATAAAAAGGGCTAACTTTATTTTGAGCGTAACTCGTTTAATTTTGTTGCTAGAATTTTCTTTAAAAAACAAAAATGAAGCTTTTTTTAAACACTTTAAATAAGTTGTAATGACTTTTCTCCGAAATGTGCTTCATTATTGGTTATTTCACGTTAAGGTATTCCATTTTGAATTTGACGAATATGAATCTATTTTTAATTAACTATAACTCTGCTTCTACTAGGTATAGAGATGTGATATATACACCATTTTTTTAAATTTTTTACAGGCTATATTTTTGCTAGGAATGTTTTTTTGACAAAAAAACTTACTTTTTAAGTTATTTGCAAAAAACTGTCTAAAAGCTTGGTTATTTTGTTGAAAAAATGAAGATATTCACTGGCAAATAACTCGAAAAGTATTGACTTAATGAAAAAACTCTATAGGACAAAAGTTACTATTAGTCAGTTTATCCATTTCCGGACTTACTTTGGACGAATAATTTTTTTTCACCAATTAAGAGGGGGTGAAAACCACCGCGGGGCAAAAGCACATATCGGCACAATATCACTGTTTTTTCTTTGACTAATTAGCTATGTGTATGCCAAATATCATATCAATCCAAGCGGTTCTTTAAAATTTAGAGGTATTGCAAAATTTTCCGTTAAAGAACGTACTATATGCCTAATTATAATATTTTCTTTCTTGTTACAGATTGCTTTTTAATTACTTACATACCCCCCTGCAACGGCACCTCAGTTAACGATTTTATTTGGAGATGGGAGACACAGAGTAAAAAATGCGTACGCGTTCATTCAAAATTGGGTTGTTCCATGACCAAGAACAATTTTAGAAGTTCAGAAGATTGTGAATCAATAGCAGGAAGAGTCTGTAAAAACGTCGTCTTTACGGGCACTCCTATAATGTTAAACCTGTAATATATCCTAAGAAACACTATAGTTTGTTACTGTTTAAACTTCTCTTTTATGCAATTGGATATACATCAGTATTACGCTGAATAGCATAATAAATAATAGTCTAAGAGCTAGTGAACCCACCGACTAACGGTCGTCCTGTAAGGCTGGAAATTTGTCTAGTGATAACTCATAGCACACCAAGGCTAAAAACCATGACTTGGCAGGCATCAGCGGTGCACGTGTATCTACCAGGTGAATCGAAAAGTGCAAATTTAGGGGGTAAAATGAACTTTATCCCGTAAGGTTTAAATTTAAGTATGTGTTTGAGTAAGTCATTTAGAAGAAATGTGTACAATGACAGGCGATTCTGAAGAGCATAAGACCTTGCCAGCGAAGGGGAAAGATTAGGGGTTTTTCCTAAAATTATTTTTTTTTTGCATCGAACAAATTTTTTTTAAGTTTTTTGAATCATTCCAAACAGAAAATGTCTTTACTGATTTTTCTCTTAAGTTAATAGTTTTTGTTATATAAGCGATTAAAAATTTTGAAAATTGCGAAATCGGCCATTTTTAACCCTAAATCGGACATTTATCTAAATATTTCAAAGTTGCTAAGATAGCTAGATATTCTTTAAACATTGATTGATGAAATTCCAAAGAGTTTTTTGCAATACGATATCGGAAACCCCTTTGTTTTTTAATTGCTACTCAAGCGGGCACGACACTGTAGTATAAGTGAGGACCTTTGAGTAGGCATAAATTAATTATATCCAGAATGGGCAAATTTCAAGAGAAATCCTCAGACAGGTCGATTTTTATTTTTAAATTAGGACTTTTTGGCATATATATAATACTAGTGACGTCATCCATCTGAGCGTGATGACTTAACCGATAATTTTTTTAAATGAGAGTAGGGGTTGTGTGACAGCTTATTTGAAAGGTTAATTAATTCTCTATTCACTAATATAAACATTAACATAATTATAGCTTGCAAATTGTAGAAGCCTCGGAGGTGTAACCAGAGAAGGTTCCCATTGTTTTCATTCTGGTGGGATGTAGAATAGCATTATGTTGTTTTATATGCCATTAGAGTGAAAACTTAGTCATTTTGCTAGCAGTTGCCGCTAGGGCATCCATGCCATTTCGTTCGTTGCAATCCGGGACTGCACGCTGGGGTTTGTTTTGGTTGGATCAGGGAGAGCAGCATATGAGCCTCCTGATGAGAGACTAATAAGTTTCGAAACCGGTAGAGGTGCTTGCAGCACTCTCTGATTGGACTAGAATATGGTTCGGCTGTATTTTCGTTTTGCAACGAAATTGAAAATGGTTATTCATTTTTCATTAACATAATTATTTATACAGGGTGTACAAAAAAATTTTTTTTATTAAATTAACTTTGATTAAATTTGACAAATAGAAGAAAAATTTCTTTCAAACGAGCTATCACACAACCCCTACTCTTATTTAAAAAAATCATCGATTATGTCATCACGCCCAGATGAATGACGTCACTAGTATTATATATATGCCAAAAAGTCCTAATTCAAAAATAAAAATCGATCTGTCTGAGGCTTTCTCTTGAAATTTGCCCATTTTCGAGATAATGAATTTATGCAAACTCAAACGTCCTCAGTTATAATACAGTGTCGCGCCCGCTTGATCAGCAATTAAAAAAACAAAGGGGTTTTCGATATTGTATTGCAAAAAACTCTTTGGGATTTCATCAATCAATGTTTAAAGAATATCTACGTACCTTGGGAACATTGAAATTTTGAGATAAATGTCCGATTTAGGGTTAAAAATGGCAAATTTCGCAATTTTCAAAATTTTCAATCGCTTATATAACAAAAACTATTAACTTAGTAGAAAAATCACCAAAGACCTTTTTTATTTGAAATGATTCAAAAAATATAAAAAAAAATTGTTCGATGCAAAAAGAATAATTTTAGGAAACACCCCTAATCTTTCCCCTCGCCTGGCAAGGTCTTATGCTCTTCAGAATCGCCTGTCATTGTACACATTTCTTCTAAATGACTTATTCAAACACATAATTAAATTAAAAAAAAAAGAATAGTTGAAAGACAAAAAAATAGTTGAAAGACTGAAATTTAGACCTTACAGGAGAAAGTTTATTTTACCCCCTAAATTTGCACTTTTCGATTCACCTGGTAGATACACGTGCACCGCTGATGCCTGCAGGTCATGGTTTTTAGCCTTGGTGTGCTATGGATTATCCCTAGATAAATTTCTAGCCTTACAGAACGACCGTTAGTCGGAGGGTTCACTAGCTCTTAGACTATAATATCATATTAGAATATTAGTGAACAAAAAGCGCTAAACCCCTTAAAATGAGTGGCGTATACAATATTCCAGCTACAAAAGAGCTGATGTGAATATTACGTGGCATAAAAATGTATTTCCATTTTGATGGAAATCAGTAGCGGATCTAGGGGTGGGGCACGGGGAACGCCCCCCAGACGGATCAAAAATACACTAGACAGAATAGACTTTTATTGGGGTATATTCCAGACTCCTTGAATTTTTACCCTATGTGCCCCCCCTAGTCGATTTTCTGGATCCGCTCCTGATGGAAAATAAAAATTCTAGTTTTAGTTTGAAAGATTTTTACATAATATTTGCTAAATTTGAAATACAACACGCCACAAAATAGTAAGTTTATTGCAGTGAAGTATTTTGAAGCTTCGTTGTGACGCGTTTTATTTCAAATTTGGCAAATATTTTGGAAAAATCTTTCAAAATAAAACTAGAATATTATTTTACATCAAAATGAAAATACATTTTAGCGCCACGTAATATAGCGCCTTATCAGCTCTTCTTTTGTAGCTGGAATATTGTATGCGCCACTCATTTTTACGGAGTTCGACGGTTTTTTATTCTTGTATCTGGAGCTTTCCACAGCTTTTTATTTATTTCATAGTATCATGTAATAATATTATTAAAATTTTTCAACATCCGCTAATAACCTTCCATGGTTGATGCGGCTTTATGTAAATAAAAAAATAAGTTTTTTATAAACTAAATGTATAAAATTTAATGTAATATTTCTCGATTACACGTTAAGCTTTATGAATGGTCGCCTTTGCCCCACTATCTTCAAAATGATCTAGTGTTTACGACACTATACTTATGATAGGAAAATCCGAGTTCATATCATAACCATCCTAATACTTCTTCTTTTTTTTTCAATATAATTCTTTGTGTTCATCAAATGTAAACTCGATTTTTTTCTATTCGAAATAGACGGAAAAAAATTAGGATGACCTCCAAATGAACTCAAATTACTCGATCAAATTTAGCCTTGTAACCACTACAACTACATAAACCATTTCGGCGATAATGGTTAAATGAGTTATATCCTTTTGGATAGATAACTTCTAAACGGTTTAACCGATTTTGATTACTAAACATAAGAATTTGGAAAGCATTGAAAAGTAGCACCGGATGCATCCAAGGTAAAGTATGATTCTAATTTTGGAGCTAGATAACTTCTAAACGGTTTAACGGATTTTGATCAAGAAACATAAATGGGAAACCATTGACAAGTATAACTGAAGGTATTAGAGGAATTATCGGGCTTGAAATTCCGTTTTCTCCCAAAGGAAATAGATTTGGTCGTAGTTATGAAGTATA
Organism: Diabrotica virgifera virgifera; assembly: GCF_917563875.1. Classification (NCBI taxonomy): domain Eukaryota; kingdom Metazoa; phylum Arthropoda; class Insecta; order Coleoptera; family Chrysomelidae; genus Diabrotica; species Diabrotica virgifera. The sequence continues at coordinate 31,341,572 of NC_065447.1, forward strand.
TAGCTTAAGAATTCGAATTTTCCCAGATATAAGGTATACACCGTTAGACACACCTGGAGTCATCCTACAGTTGTTATTGGCGCCAATGACGCTCAGATATTGGCGCAATTTTTAGGTTGAAATTTTGATTAATTGTAGAAAAACCAAAAGTTTCAAAGTTTAATTTTTCAGTTTTTCGGCTAAACTGAGCCGTATGTAAACGTATGTCTAATCCTGACAGCTTAGGCACCATTTGAAAGCTTACCTCAACGCTATTGATTTGGTGTACTTGCAGTTTTTCTGTCTCTCCCTGAATCCAAGAATTTTACCCCCAAAATGATGCCGATTTGTACCTACCCAATCCTATAGCTGGCTTATGGGTGACCAAAAGTCGCAAACTACACCAGATCTGAATCGGCCCTGACTCCCTCTTGAAGCACAGAAAAATAATTCAGATCGGTGTAACTTTTCTACACACATACATACATATCTATACACATACATACTCACAAACATTTTCTCCTTTTTAAATAGATATTCAGTCATAATTCTCAGCTCGGTAACTTTTGAATGCTATAACCGACTTTCAAAATTGGACATGCGTTGGAAAGGTAATGATCAAAGGGAATGCTTAAGAAATAAAAAAGTACCATAAAATATCATTTCATTACAATACTAAAATACAGGGTGTTACATTTAAGAAAACTCAGAAAATACTCATTCCGAGTTTCGACCAACCCTGTATACTAAAATTAAAAATTTGGCTACACTAATGTTTCTTAACAATAGTAGAGTATATTAAAAATCATTTGAACGTAAGTAGAGTTTTAGATGTAAAACTTCTACAATTCTACAGGTTGTTAATTTTGCTACGAAATTAATAAAAAACGTAATTATCTTTTAATATACCCTGTATAATATTACAAAACCTCATATTTTAAGAAAGTAAACATCGAAGAGAATCCAAAAATGTATATAAAGGGTGTCCCATTAAAAAAAAGAAGTCATAAGCAACTTCCGGTATAACCGGAAGTTGCAAAGAGATGAAAATATTTTCATTTGATAGATAATCCTTCAAAACCGCTTTATTCCAATTTTCATAATTCTGTTGCCTTTAGTCCTCGAGATATTTCTAATAGGCCCTTTATTTGCCTCACCCTGTAGATATACAGATTATTGCATAAATTAATAGAATATTATAGTCATACTTTCATTTCAAATTAGTTCATTTTTCTGAGAAATTAATAGTTTACAGTATTTGCATTTCATTCTATTTCGATTACGCCAGTCAATGCGCGAGATTAAGAACAAGATATTATCTCCGAATTCTATCCTACTGCATGGATTTTAATGAAATTTTGGGAGTAGCCCAATCTCATAATTCAAAGTCTCTCCTATATACTATGGCGCTTTTATCATGGGGGCGGTTCCCACCACTTCTCAGGGGTGAAATATTTTTATTTTCGAATTACATGGAGAAAAAGAAAGACTTTTAAGAAAATTTAAAAATTCATTCTATAATTTGATCACATTTTTTACAAAAACCATTCATTTTAAACTCGTTCAACTTTTTGAAACTAGAAATAACACTATATTAACCCTGCTGTCCCGTTCGAGTCAACTACACAAATGTACTGTTCGGGTCAATATGACCCAACTATGGTTTACGCTCCTTAATCGAAATAAAATAAGCTAATGGTGATAAATAAAACTTTACTAACAATAAATTATGGTTAACTAAACAAAAATTATGTTATTAATGTAACTTAAACCTTCTTAACAAAAACAAAAGACATTTTTTCTTTCAAAAAAGCCTAGTAACAAATATCTACAAAAATTTAATTCAGTTTACAACTGGGACATTAATAAAAAGAATGGATTTTACAAATATGTTTGTGATGTAATCCAATATAACAATTTGTCTTGTCATCGTTTTTACGGCAAGTTTACAGCGTGTTCGTTTAGCAGGCGGAGTTAGATTTAATAGACGGTTCACTAGCATTTCCATCTTGTCTACTTGTTCATTCTCGTGTCCTTTTTGCCAGTTCGTAAGAGCCTTTAGTTATTGGTATATTTTTTCTGGAAATGATGACTAGATTCATTAGTTTTTTCCCAATTCCTCAAGAAAAATTCGCCGTTTTCCCAATTGATTGGTATTCCATTGGATATTTATTGATGCCCATAATACGAACGCGTTGTAGGCAGAAATGTCCAGTAGATTATAAAAAACAATCATTGGCCAGCGATTTATCTCTTCTCACATATATACGTGCCAACAAGCTAATCTAGAGTATCCATTGCTCCCTTATTGGAATTGTAATCTAAAATAATTTGGGGCTTTTTCATTTGATGAAAATGATGCATGATGCCTCGATTCATGATGCAAAGTACTCATAAGAACAACATTTTTATTATTTTTGGGAATATTGTCAAATCTTGCATGAAGCAAAAAAGACGAGCTATGAACTTCTCTATTCGCGATTTTTGCTGAAAGCTCCGGTTTATTTTACTTATAATCCCAGGCGTTGTATCTACTTTGTTTTAGAAGAAATTTTCCCAAATTTTACGATGAAAAAAAATTATTATACACGTAATATTGTGGCATTTCAAATCACTACTCAAGTCACACATCACACGCATTTCTGTATAGATCTTCAATTTTAGAGCATAAGAAGTTTTACTGTTCATAATTACATAAACTCTAAAGTTTTGTGCCATATTTCGCTGGCTTGCTGGAATATACCATTTGAAGGGAGAGCGGTTGCCTCTAAAGGCAACTAGTTGCTTATCGACGGTAACATTTTTATCAGGGTTAAAAGTTCTGTTTACATTGTCTACCCATGTTTCATAAATTTCACGTATTGCCGCAAGTTTATCAAAACGTCTTCTATCCTGTCTAGTAGTTTTGTTATCAAAACGTATTACTGGCAAACTTTCTGTAAATAGATCAAGCGACATTGTTGATCTAAATATAGTACGACCCGTTTCTTCATTCCATAAACTTTTAGTTGATTCACCATGGGACTTATAAACTCGAGCTAAAAATAAAAAACCAATGTATGCTTGGAAACCAACTTTATTTATGTCTTTCCAGTTGGTTCCAAATACATGCTGTCTGTCCATGTTGGTCATATTTATAATTTGGTTTGCAACATCGTCCAGCTACACTACAGTTGATTTTACAAGTTTTAGCTTGCAGTAACCTGTTTTTATTTACAGACGTATGCGGCTGACAAACACACAGGTACTGCTAATATAGAATACTGCCAACTAAACACACATACACAAGTAATTTTTAACGGTTTAAATACTCGGGTCACATTGACCCGAACGTACCATAGGTAACAATTTCATTTTTATCAAAAAAATCAGGAAGTTGATTGTTTATCTCATATGCAATTGAAAGACCTCATATTAGGTAATAAAGTCACGAAACACCAAATCGTTACGCCGCGTAATAATTTGTAAAATAAGAAATAAATTATTTTTTGGGTCAAATAGACCCGAACAGGACAGCAGGGTTAAAAGGTATTGTAAAAGAAAAAAAAATGCATTTAAATTATGGTCAATGGAGAGTTAAATGTATATACTTTTCATTTTTCCTTAAAGTACATTAGTCATATATTTTTTGCACCATATCTCGCTTAATTTGTGTGTAACCGACATTTACCGGTGCTCGTTTTAAAGGCCTTTTCAAACACTACAAAAGGTGTTGGTAGTATTATACACCTAAAACCTACCGTTCCTCTGTTATTTCAAGTTGAATACACCAATTTGAGCATGCACCAAAAAACAAACTATTTTCACCTACCGTATCTCTTTTTGTATTATAAATAGAACATTTACGAAGAAACGAATCTCTTTATTATTTATAATCTAAAAAATGTTTTATTAGTATAGTATAGTTGATCCAAAAGATGGCATAACCCAGACATCCTAAGTGAAAGTTATCCTTCAACACCAAATTGTTCTATATGGTCCACAGAATGTCCAGAAAAAAGTCACACCATTTTGAGCGTCGGGTTTGGGGGGGAGAGGGGGGAGAAATCGGTAAATTCGTAGTTTTTTGAAGTTTTTCGCCAATATTTCTAAAACTATGCTGTTTAGCATGAACAACCCTCTATACAAAATTGTTCTACATTGAATTTGGAAAAAAAAGGCCCTATGCATAATCTTTCTAAAATGAATGGTTCCAAAGTTACGGAGGTAGTATTGTATAACTGGTCCAAAAAAAGACCTAACCCAAACATACAAAGTAAAAGTTTTCCTCCAACACCAAAATGTTCTATATGGTCCACATATTGTTCAGTAAAAAGTTACACCATTTTGAGCGTCCGGTTTGGGAGGGAGATGGGAGAGAAGCCGGTAAATTAGTAGTTTTTTTTTTTCGTTTTTCGTCAATATTTCTAAAACTATGCTTTAGCGCAAACAATGTTATAAACAAAAATGATCTACGGGAAATTTAGAACAAAAAATGTTTTATACAGAATTGTTATAAAATCAACGGTTCCAGAGTTACGGAGGGTGAAATGACGAAGGTTTCGATACTTTTAATATTTTTTGGGCAATATTTATGATATAACTATACCAAAAACCCAGACATCCAAAGTGAAAGTTATCCTCCAACACCAAATTGTTCTATATGGTCCACATAATATTCAAAAAAAAGTCACACCATTTTGAGCGTCGGGTTTGGGGAGGAGAGGAGGGAGAAATCGGTAAATATAAAAAGTATCGAAAGCCTCCACTTTTCACCCTCCGTAACTCTGGAACCGTTGATTTTATAACAATTATGTATAGAACCTTTTTTGTTTCAAATTTTATGTAGAACATTTTTTTATAGAACATTCCTTACGCTAAAGTATAGTTTTAGAAATATTGACGAAAAACTTAAAAAAACTACTAATTTACCGACTTCTCCCCCATCTCCCCCCCAAACCGGACGCTCAAAATAATCTAACTTTTTACTGAACAATATGTGGACCATATAGAACAATTTGGTGTTGAAGGAAAACTTTTACTTTGGGTGTCTGGGTTAGGCCTTTTTTGGACCAATTATACTATACTACCTCCGTAACTCTGGAACCGTTCATTTTAGAAGGGTTATGCATAGGACCTTTTTTATTTCAAATTTAATGTAGAACAATTTTGTGTAGAGGGTTGTTCATGCTAAACCGCTTAGTTTTAGAAATATTAACGAAAAACATAAAAAACTACGAATTTGCAGATTTCTCCACCCTCTCCCCCCCAAACCCGACGCTCAAAATGGTGTGACTTTTTTCTGAACATTATGTGGACCATATAGAACAATTTGGTATTGGAGGATAACTTTCACTTTGGACGTCTGGGTTTGGGTCTAACTATACCATACTATATATAGTGTTTTTAGTTCGATGCATAGTTTTTAAGGTATTCACAAAAAATCCGTCCGAAAAGGTGTCATTTTTCAATGAAAATGGCCAATTTTGAACTACGCATAACTCAAAAAGTATTGAGTTCTCAAAAAAAAAAGTATAAACCAGTTTTTGCTTAGAAATAGGTTCTTTAGCCACTTCCGTGCTTATTTTGACCAACAAATTTTCCACCCCCTTGAAGAAGTGGGAACCCCCCCAAGATAAAAGTTCCATAGTATATAGGGTAGATTTTGTTTCTTGAGCTATTCCCTACTTACTGTGAAAATATCAAGTATATCAATGTAGTAGGATGGAATTCGGAGCCAAATACCCTCATTGACTGCCCTACAATAATGCTCTGCTATGATCGTTTGAGAGAGGACACACATAAGATTATAGCAAAATTTTATTTGCCGTAACTTTTCGAGTTTTTGAGCTATAGCAATGAATTTTATGTCATTGGAAAGGTAATTTTGCATTCTTTTAAAGTATGTAAAAATATATAGAGCGTATCTACAAAATTAAAATTTTTTATTCATTTCCGGTTCAACCGGAAGCCATATTTTTGGTAAAATTTATTGTGATAATAGATAATAAAGTACCGTATACGTCTGCAAAATTTCAAATTTTAGTTTCTATTAAGAAGAAAGTTACGGGCACTCGAATATTTTTTAATAAAAAATTCATAACTCCCCTCCTATGGGGAGTTAAGAAATCTAGCTAATGTTATTCCATTCACCGATAGTATATCAAAAACATGTCAAAAAATAAAAAAAAATCCTTTGAGCCTTTTTTGAGAAAATGTAGTTCAAATTTATGTCAAATTTTGACCCCTTAAATATAGGCAACCCGTAACATTTTCTGAAAAACAATAACATCCTTCTTATAGCCCCATCCTTTGGCTATATAACGACTTTTGAAAATTAAACTTATCTTAAACAAATTTTTAGATAGGTAGGGAAATGTGTCGGGTGGGCGGTCGGCCATGTTGGCCGCCATTTTGAATTTGGAAATGTCAAATTCCGTATTTTTATTTATCTATCGATGAGCTTACTTTGAGTCGAATTTCATTCATTTCGGTCAAAACTTGCAAAAATGCAAAAACTCTTAAACTTACTTATACCGAATTTCATCAAAATCGGTCCGGTAGTTTTTGCTGGGCGGTGGTGACATACGTATTACGTACATACGTACGTACGTACATACGTACGTACGTACATACTTCCGACATGTTTTTTTATTTGCTTTTTAGACTCAGAGGGACTCAAAACGTCGAAAAAAAGTGAAATCTAAAAATTTGTTTTTGCACGATCCTATAACTTTATCTATTATACTATACTACGTATATAGTACGATAAAGTAAAAAAGGCTGCCCACAATATCTCTGTACTGAATTCTACAATTCTTTGGTCAAGTGGTTAGCAGAAGTGACTATAATTTAGAGAGATTATTAATAGAAGATAAATAAATTAATGAAACGTTCTTGAAAGAAGACAAAGAGGACGGATCTTCTTCTTGCATTACTGCCTCCTATCGAAAGTTGGCTACGATCACAGCACTCTTAACTTTGTTGGCTGCAGCTCTGAAAAATAAATGTATTTAACTGAACCCGTACCACTCCCTTAAATTCAGTTTTTCATAGGAAAGGATGGATAAATATTGGTAATAGCTATTTGTATAACAAGGGAGGAAAGTGCTACTTTTTCTCCCGAGAGCGAAGGCAGTAATCATTCAAGGGAGGAAAAGGCACTCCCACGTTATACATAAGATTTTTCCACCTTCCTCAAATAACAAGCATTTTTTCATATGAAACTAATAGTTCAAGCAATGAAGCTTAAAATGGGACAAAACCTCGCAATTTTTACAGAATTTTCTTGAAAATTTGAAAATAAGTATTATATAGTCCAGGGATCAAAATCTATATGGTGCTGAAAGGTGAGGTGTTTTACCATGGGGGTGGACATTTTTTATTATAGTTTCACTGCAATAGTTGGTAACAATATTCATTCTTAGCATAAAACGTTCAATACATTTTTTTGATAAAATGAATAGTTTTCGATTCTTTCGCTATTCAAAATGTTAGTTTTATATCGAAAAGATCAATGTTTTTAATCAGTTTTCTGCTAATAACTCAAAAAGTTTTCGTTGTATCAAAACAACTTTGCTTAACAAAAATATGCCTTTCGAAAAATAAACAAAACAGTTTTTTCTAGTTTTCTTTATGACCCATAGTGATCGTGCTATACTTTATTATATGGTAGCTCTTCTTCGTCTAATGGTAAATATTGTAGTTGCAAAGTCAAAAAACGAAAAGCTATGCAGTTTTTTAGCATAACTTGTTTAAAATAATACAAAGTATTTAAATATATCTATCTCTAGAAAAAAAAGTCTTTATCTCAAAAATTAATTGAATTAATTGAAAATAATGTCAGTCCCTATTTTTTTCAGCGGAAAAATGATCCGACACAACCCCCTAATCACAACACTAAGTTAAATTAGTCATTGACCTTATTTGGTTTTCTTTATTTATGTAATATTAATAAGTTTTAGAAGTTTTACCGGCTTAGCATTATTAATTTAAAAAAAAAAATGGAGTTAAAAGCGAATAAAGAATTTTTATAATTTGGTAAAAAATGACATTTTCTTCAAAATGAAAAGATTAGCATTAGAGATACGAAAAAAAATGTTTAAATACAAAATTGTAGCCTATTTATTTCCCATTATTGTAGCCTATATAAAGTTGGTTTGCAAAAGTTTTTTCTACGGCAGAAATTGAGTGAGCTATTAACAATTAAAACTTGTAATAACATGCAAAAACCACCTTTATTAACCCATTCAAAGTCAACTCTGTTTGCGACTGAGCATTTAAAAAAATATTCATAGCCTTATAGATCTTGTAAAAAACTACAAAATTATTTTTTAACAAACTTTCTAAGATAAAAATAAAAAAGTTACGGTTAAAAAATCAATATATTTTTTCGAAAAAAAAAGGAGAAATCTAAGTGGAAGCATAATTATGTAAGTTAGCGCTGTTATTTAATAACTAATTTAGTCATTAGCCTTAGTACCGGCGCAAATTGATCCTAAGCAGACACAACCTGGCACCGGCGAGTTGCGTAGACCGTTCTGCGCATCCTACTATCAGTTCATGCGTTCGCAGGTCGCGCTTGGGAAGGTTTGTCATCGACGTACAGTTTTCTTGGGCTTGGGACGGGTGACTCAGCGCCAGATGTTAATTTTTACGTGTTTTTGTTTTGCGAGATGGAAATATCTGAAATGAATAAGCGGCGATATATTTTACACTATCTTGAATGAATAACATTTTATTGCTCTGTTGTATCAATTAGCACTACTCTACAAATTTTCGTTTATTTGTTTTAATATGTATTTTATTATATAATATAGTAGGCGCAATAGTAGGGAATATAATATATCTGATTAAAACAGTGGATTTTTTACATGTTAAGTATTTTTAATTTCTTGTGAAGTATCTAGTTAGTGTGGCTTTAGCCAATAAATCAAAGTTATGCGTTTACAAGAGCATATTATTTGAAAAATAAGGAGTACCAAAATGTGTCATAATTATAATCTCTTTTATACAGATAAAAAAATTGTTTAGTATGTATTTCTAAATCCACACAATCATTGGAAAATTATTCATGGTAAAAAATATTTATTAATGACACTGTTATCGACAAAGTCGCTCAATTTTAAACTTGTCATCATATATTTATTAGACTTTTGTTTGTCGTTAAAAATTAAATGATGGTTGGGAATTGTATTTTTTTGTGATTTAATATTTTATCAAAAACATAATCAGCAAAAATCTTATTTAAAACATGTGAACCGTTTTTGCAATCACAATCAATGCAGTGTTTAACTTATGCTTGTTATTATAAAGGTTTGTTGAAATAGAATACTCAGTGTAAGATATCTTTTTATGCACCCGCTTATGATCAAATTCGATGTTTTCGAAAGTCATACCGCTACGACTACTAGGGACATGTAATATATTTTTAAAACGTTACTAGTTACATGTACGGAACTACCGTTTTTTAGTTGCCTACTCAATTCAGTACAAGGATCAGATACATCAGTATTTTGTAATCAGTATTTGTACTCAGTACCACTGAGAACCGGTATCAATAGTAACCGTTACACGTTTGCACTTATTTCGCCCGTCTCTATTCGTTACGGCGACAGCCGATGGTCGGGTTAGCTTGTTTTTAATATGCGGCACGCTAGAAAAATAACTGCACAGGTCACCCGTCCCACCGGCGCAGGTTGTGACTGGCTTAGGTTCAATTTGCGCCGCGCCTAAGGCGTTTCGTTCTTCTTTATTTATGTGTTGTTAATAGATTGTACAGGTGATGTGTGGTAGTAGCAACTCACCATCATACCTCATGCCTCATGCTACTTGAAACACGGCAAGGTGCCCTTTGCTCCACTTGGAGATGTATGATTATGATGAATAGATTCTAGAAGTTTGACTGGCTTAGATTGATTAGTTTTTAAAAAACTGGAGTAAAGACCGAATAACAAAATTTTGTAGTTTATTAAAAAATGCTATTTTCTTGAGAATAGAAATATTAGCATCAGAGATACGAAAAAATATTTAAATATGAAATTCTAGGTTATTTAATTCTCAAGAACTTGGGTTGAAACAATTTTTTCTACGGCAAAAACTAAGTCAATTGTAAATGAGTATAATATCGAAAAACATTAATTACTTCGATATAATACTAACACTATCGATAGCGAATTAATCGAAAACTGTAAATTTTATCAAGAAAATGTATATAACGTTTTTTGCTTAGAATGAATGGTTTTATCAACTTTTGCGGTCAAAATATAATAAAAAATTTCCACCCCGGAGATGGGTGGCAACCACATCCATGGTAAAAGCGACTTTCGGCATCATATAGCTTTTAATTCTTGGACTATCCACTGTAATAAATAAGTGTGTGGTTACTGCCTTCTAGGTCCCAATTAATTAAAACTATCTTCTTGGTTCAAATACGTTATATTTACATTTAACTCCATCAACGATTAACCATAATAAATTGTTTACATATCACAGTAACGACCTACCTTTACATTACTACTACAAATAATAATGATGATATCATATCATCGGGCATTCACTTATATATATAGAATGAACTATTTCGACCTCACGCGCCAGCCTTGGTCAAGGGCGGGCAATTAATGATATGCTTTAATTTCAATCAAACATCTTTTGTACAGGGTGATATTATAATACCACACCTCCCCGTTTTGTTAAAATTACATATTTTTAAAATGAGATTGATTGTCCATCATCGCCTTTTAGGAGATAGACCTTATATTACTTATATAGTTAAAAAAAATCCTATTCTACACAAAAGTTCATATTTTTCCTATTCTAAACCGGTTTTTTCTAATACTAAAAAATTGTTTATTATTATCACTAATTCACTTTCTGGTCCGTCTTGCCTTTTAGGCTTTTCTCCATTCACAAAAAAACAGTGTCCACATAAAAACAGTGACTAAACCTATCCGGATTTTTAACATAGACTTTTAGTGCCTATAAGCATCTCATATAAGCAGGGGAATACTCTAATCTACCTAAATAATTATAAAAATGACATATCTAACTAAAAGTCCTAAGCTAAGCTAATATTACTCGAATCAGTTAATGAAAATGTAACCTTTACTTTATTAGTAATTCCTATTTCAGTCTTCTTTTATTTATTTATATACGCCTTCCTAACTTCAAAGTAATGTACCTATAATAAAAATGTAATCTCTCTAAAAACTTCTAATATGTCTTTATAAAACTTTCAATAACTCTCTTGTACTTATAATAAAGATTTAATCTATGTTGCTGAATGTTTAAAAATTTCACTTTCTGTGTCCCTTTGCTTACTATCTACTAACACTTATTGTAAGATATTGTCTATCCTTAATTGAAACACTTCCATTTTCCGCGAAAATTTAACCTGAATTCATTTATATACATTTAAAAATAACTTATTTATAATTTACGTTACTTTAGAGAAAAAAAATTACAGCTTTAATTCTTAGACATATTTCAATAATTAGCTACTTATTTGCTTAGTATCTTCTTAATTTTGCTTCTTTTCTTGTAATTTTTATGTGTCTTCTTTCATTTTTCCCACATATTTTACTAAAAATTCTCTTTTTTCTTTCTTTTCTTCTTGTCTGGTACTACAACTCATATAATTAATTTTCCTTCATATAATAGCACTTCTACAGTGTACATAATTCATCTTCATATACATATCTCATATAACAACCATATATCATTTATCTCATATATCATTTCATATAACATCATAATCATCACTTCATATACTAGCTCCGATACCTTCGTTTTACCTTAATAAAAGAGGTTTCACTCGGATGTCTTAGTTCTCCGCCAATATTAACCCGAATTTTCGCCCTGATCTGTACGCACCATTGGGGTGGTATAGTTAACTCAAAACACGAAATAGGTATTTTATGCGGTTCAAATTCTTCTAAAAATATCACAACCTCAATTCCTTGCTTTGAGGCCGTTGTTTATTCACGAATAATCATGAATAAAATAGGTACCCTTCAAAACACAGAGTAGGTCTCGTATAAGCTTTCAAGCTTCTATAAATCACTTAGTACCTTCCTAATTTGACAAGAGCAGTGGGTTTCTTATTGTCTGTAGTTGCCTCATCATATTTAGCTTATAATATTGTTAGTTATTCTTCTTATCTATATAGTTCTCCAGATTCCTTATCTCGACTTTTCAGGTCGGTTCGTTAAAAATATATCTTGCTTACAGCAATGTTTATCTTAAGCTCTTATATCAACGTATGTCATCACTAATCATTATTCATTAAAAAAAATCATTTATCACACCAAAAATTATTAATTCAGGTTCATATCGTACAAAATTTAACACAAAATCGATAAAAATGTATCTAAAAGATCAATAATAAACACAACTGGCTAATAAAAATTCAATAATAGTATACATATTCGATACAAATTCAATTCAAAATTCAAACATAGCGTATGCAAAAGTCAGATAAGAATATTCAAAATCAGTTCAAATATCAAAATTCGATATTCCATAAAATATTTAAAAAATAACCGTACTAAAAATCGAAATCGGATAGAGATTTTTCAAATAAATTCAATAACAATTCAAAATTCAAGAATAGCATATATAATAAACTTTGATAAAAATATTCAGTTCAAAAATCACTTCATGTTTCAAAATTCATAGATATTCTTAAAAAAAAAAATCGATACTTTATAAATTATTCAAAAATCAGCAAAGATAATTATTCAATGTTCAATAATAATATGTATATATAAAAAACGAGGGAAGCATTTTCAATAAAGATAGACTAAATTTCTTACTTACATTTTAACACTTGTGTCTTTGTTCACTGGGTTCGGTTCCTGGGTCCTGGTCTGGTCCATTTTCCGCCGTCGGTGTTTCCAATTTTTGTCGCCCATTGTCAGAAGATTCTCCCAATTAATTTACAGGAGCGCCATGTAATAAATAAGTGTGTGGTTACTGCCTTCTAGGTCCCAATTAATTAAAACTCTCTTCTTGGTTCAAATACGTTATATTTACATTTAACTCATCAACGATTAACCATAATAAATTGTTTACATATCACAGTAACGACCTACCTTTACATTACTACTACAAATAATAATGATGATATCATATCATCGGGCATTCACTTATATATAAAATGAACTATTTCGACCTCACGCGCCAGCCTTGGTCAAGGGCGGGCAATTAATGATATGCTTTACTTTCAATCAAACATCTTTTGTACAGGGTGATATTATAATACCACACCACTACTTTTTCTTAAATTTTCAATCAAATCGATTTATTGTGTAAAAATTGCGAGGTGAAAAGCTTCGGTTACTGTACTATAACTAACAAAATTTATTAGGGAATTAAAACTGACAAGTAGGTATAGGTCTGGATTATGCGTATGAAAAACAAGTTGATTAATAGCAAGCTGAAAATTTGTTAATAGCTTTAGGGTGTCTAGTCGGACAAACTTTGATATATGGGAACACTGGAACAGGAGAAGTTTTAACTGTGGAACAGGTTAAAAATTTGGAACGGTCAGATCACGAAAACGGCACATGTATTTTTTCCGACAAAACAAACTTAAACTCTCCGAACAGAGATTAAACTCTGATGCAAAAATCAGATTGTTATTTATCACCAAATGGGCGTCTTAATGTGTGGAACATGTAGAATATGTCAAATGACAGGAATTATGAAAGGTGATAAATAGCAGTCTGATTTTTGTATGAAAGTTTAATCTCTGTTCGGAGAGTACAAGTCTGTTCTGTCGGACAAAATAAATGTGCCGTTTTCGTGATCTGTTTTAACCTGTTCCACAATTAAAACTGCCCCTGTTCCAGTGTTCCCATATATCAAAGTTTATCCGACTAGACACCCTTAAGCTAATAACAAATTTTCAGTTTGCTATTAATCAACTTTTTTTTCATACGCGGGATCCAGACCTAGTACAGTAGAACTATCAACTGTCAAATATAAGTCAAATTATTAATGTAAACATTGTTAAATCAAAATAAAAATTTACTGTTTTTTCCATTCTGCAAAATACAGGGTGTTCTCTAAATAAACGTTAAAATATAGATATTTAACCTTCCGTTACTCGCGCCAACTTTTTGTGATCGAATACTCGCGCACGGTGCAGAAGACCGGGTCCAAAAATATGGGTCAGCAATATTTGAAAAAAAAAAATTTTTGCAAAATTGTGTACAATTACATCATTTAATGAGAATATATAGTCGGAGAGATAGAAGCGGATTTTGTGCGTGATAAGTAATATGGAAAAACTATACGGGGATATGTTGAATTAGTTGTGTACATGACTTTCACCAACGGCCGGAAACCAGAGTTGGGGCCGAGGGTAGTTATAAGGGGTCAAAGTCGCGGATTTTATTATTTTTTTTATGATGCTCATGATCGAGATAGTGCACCAAAATTTGGGAATAAGTAGGTCATGACGTAACTAAGTAAAATCTCCAAGGGTAGCACGCTGCGTGGCCGACAAAGGGGTGGGGCAGGGGTGAATACAAAAATATAAGGGGTTTTTTTGCGACGTTCGTGATTGAGATGGTACACCAAAATTTGGGAATAAGTAGACCATGACATAACTAAGTAAAATCCTCAGAGCCGGAAACCAGAGTTGGGCTTGAGGGTAGTTATAAGGGGTCAAAATCGCCGTTTTCATTATTTTTTTTGTGACGCCCATGATCGAGATGCCCAAAATTTGGGAATAAGTAGGTCATGAGGTAACTAAGTACAATCTCCAGGGGTGGAACGCTGCGTGGCCGGCAAAGGGGTGGGGGTAGGTGTGAATATAAAAAATATAAGGGTTTTTTGCGACGTGCTAGATTGAGATAGTGCTCCAAAATTTCGGAATAAGTAGACCATGACTTAGCTAATTAAAGTCCCCAGAGCCGGAAACCAGAGTTAAGGATGAGGGTAGTTTTAAAGGGTCAAAGTCGCAGTGTGTATTATTTTTTTTGTGACCCGGCACAACATTTGTCCCCCACGCAGCGATCCGCCCCTGGAGATTTTACTTAGTAATGTCATGATCTACTTATTCCCAAATTTTGGTGCACTATCTCGATCACTAACGGCAAAAAAAAACCCGATATATTTTTATACTTACCTCTGCCTACCAGCCCTTTGTACCCCAAGCAGCGTTTTTCCCCTGAAGATTTTACTTAGTTACGTCATAACCTACTTACTCCCAAATTTTGGTGCACTAGCTCCATAATGAGCGCCACAAAAAAAAATAATAAAAACCGCGACTTTTACTCCTTATAACTACCCTCATTCGCCACTCTGGTTTCCGCCTCTGGGAATATTACTTAGTTATGTCATGGTCTACTTATTCTCAAATTTTGGTGCACTATCTCAATCACGAACGTCGCAAAAAACCCCTTACATTTTTTTATATTCACCCCTGCCCCACCCCTTTGTCGGCCACGCAGCGTTCAACTCCTGGAGATTTTACTTAGTTACGTCATGACCTACTCATTCCCAAATTTTAGCGCGCTATCTCGATCATGAGCGTCACAAAAAAATAATAAAAACGGAACTTTGACCCCTTAAAACTACCTTCCTTCCCCATTATGGTTTCCGGCTCTGGGGATTTTAATTATTTATGTCATGGTCTACTTATACCCAAATTTTGGTGCACTATCTCAATCACGAACGTCGCAAAAATCCTTTTATATTTTTTATTTTCACCCCTACCCCTACCCCTTTGTCGGCCACGCAGCGTTGAGCCCCTAGAGATTTTACTTAGGTACGTCATGACCTACTTATTCCCAAATTTTGGTGCACTATCTCGATCATGAGCGTCATAAAAAAAATAATAAATTCCGGGATTTTGACCCCTTATAACTACCCTCGGCCCCAACTCTGGTTTCCGGTCGTTGGTGAAAGTCATGTACACAACTAATTCAACATATCCCCGTACAGTTTTTCCATATTACTTATCACGCACAAAATCCGCTCCCAGCTCTTAGACTAATATGATCATCTATCTATCTAATCAGCCCTAAACATCCATCCTTGGATATAGGCCTCCTCTTCCTTCTTCCATGCCTCTCTATCTTGGGCAATTTGCATCCATTTTGACCCAGTGTGTTTCTTCAGGTCATCTGACCATCGCATCTGTGGCCTTCCCCTTTTTCGTTTGTGGTTCCATGGTCTCCAATGTATTATCATCTTAGTCCATCTTTCATCCTTCTGCCGTAGGGTGTGTCCGGCGAACTTCCATTTAAGCTTTGCTACTTGGGTAGAGACGTCTTTCACTTTTGTTTTGTTACGGATCCATTCGTTTCTTTTCCTGTCTGATAATTTAATGTTCAGCATTTGTCTTTCCATGGCTCTTTCTGTCTTTGCTATTTTTTCCATATTCTCTTTTGTAAACGTCCATGTCTGAGAGCCATATATTAAAACAGGGAGTATACATTGATTGAAGACTTTTGTTTTTAGGTATTGCGGGTATTTTCTGTTCTTTAGAATATAAGACAGTTTTCCGAATGATGCCCAGGCCAACCTTATTCTTCTCTTTATTTCTTCGGTCTGATTTTCTTTATTTAATCTAGTGATTTGTCCTAGATATATATATTCTTTTACTTGTTCTATTCTTGTTTGTGCCACTGTAATTACTAGTTCTTCTTGTTGATCATATAATATGATCATATAATTGTGTAAATATGCGTTTGTGTCAACGTTATATTACTTTAACAAAAAGTAATTTTGTTAATCATCATCTTCATACGTTTCCTCGTCAGTCGATACATCCTCAAATAATTTTAATAATCTTTGCTTCTCCTTCTCGTAATCCATATCTAAATATAAATAAACAAATATATAAACATTAAAAATAAGAAAAAGACCTTAAATTACCTGACTAATTAAAACTTACTATTTTTAATTACCTGAATAATTAATAGGTCTTGCCTAATAATAAAAGTACAATACACTTTTTTACACTGCACGTGGACTTCACACACAGTTGACTAATGACTGAAGAGGTATGTGCAGCAGCAATTGAAAATATGCACTACAATCAGAGTTACAGGCAGTTATTTAGAGGCCGGGTCTCATACACCGTGTGCGAGTAACGGAGGGTTAAGTACGTAAAGCATAATAGAATATTGTATATGGTATCAATAAGTTATTTCAACAATGACATACCATGACGTCCCTTTTAATTTTACTCCCTAGGGAGGAAAAGTACGACGCTCCCTACAATCAGGTCAAGAAAACTATAGTTTCGGTAGAGGTAGTTGGAAAAATTAGTTACCAATGTAATTTTTTCCATTGTACCAAAAATTGTACCAATTATTTTTCCGTAAATTTTTACTCCCACATCCTATTGTTCATTGTTTTAGTTAAAAAGTAATATGTAATATTCTTATCTTAATTAAATATTTTAATTTAAAAAACTTATGAAATAGAATGGTATATATACGTGGTTTATAAAAAATAGTTACTTATTCTAAAAGTATAAACTTTATTTCCGTGTTATATTTAAAAAACTCAAATATGAAGTTTATTTTCTTGTTTTTGATTGCCGCTGTGAACATAAGATTTCCTAGTGCCAGATCTCAAGACAGCGTAGTCAGAGTTTGGCCATCCGACGACTTCAACAAATATGGTAATATTTTTATTATTTAAAAAAAAAATTGATTTTGATTTTTTTTTTAAATAAAACTATTAGTAGAATATTCAATTTAAGAACCAGCTGTACCGATCTGATTAATGGAAAAAATGATTTGATATGTAATTTAGTATGTTAAGAATATGACTGCTAAAGTCATATGTGCTATCCGTAGTACACTACGCTGAAGAAAATTTACGTGATTTACCGAAGAGTATTGAAGATCTCATGGATAGACAGAATTACCAACGTAGAAATGAGACGTACGCATAAGGAAGGAGAAGTACATACTTTTAACGATTAAGAGAAGAAAACTGAGATATATTGGACATGTGATGAGAAGAAATAAATTTCTAATACTCCAGGTCATTATTCAAGGAAAAATTCAGGGGAAAAGATCCATAGGAAGCAGACGTATCTAATGGCTGAAGAACTTTAGGGAATGATTTGGATGTATGTAGTAACAAGGAATTATTTAAAACCGTGGTTTCAAAAATAACAATCGCTCTTATAATTCCCTTCTTTGAAGCGGAGATGGCAACTAGAGGAGAAGAAGTTAAAAATAGAGGCCAGTATTTCGTCAGTTCTTAAATGCTTTTTTCCAGGGGTATATCAATTAAAAGTCCATTATTAAAATGTAAGGTTTTACAGACCCAATAGAAACAAATAAAAAAAACTGCTCGTCAAATGTCAGGGATATAGAAAATTCCGCTTATTTTTTTAATATTTTAGAATTTTCTTTAGTATTTACACAGTTGTGCAAAGGTTTACTCAAACTTCTTTTTTGTACTTAGACCGGATGGAAGAAGAGAAAAGTTTTTCTTATGTTAATTTAGTAGGGAGAACTAGGCACAAAAATGTGAGTATGCATCAGAATCGTATTGTAGTCTTATATATTGTGAACATTTGGTTTTTTGAATGTCCATGATATCTTTAGAAATAAAGAAAATATACGGTTTTGTAGCTTAACATGTGTTTTAACCGAAACAAAAGTTTGAGACGCCTTTTAGGGAGGAAAAGGCACGAAGGTGGGTATATATCGATATTATGTTGTAGTCTCATATTTTGCGAATATTTTATTTTTTAATTTCTCTGATATCTTTGATAACAAAAAAATCTAGACAGATTTATTCTTTAATATATGTTTTAACTGATGACGTGCGATACGTGAAGAGGTAATGTCTTATCATAGAGCGAAATATAGAGCATATAGAGCGAAATAAACAGAGTGTATAAAGAAAAAAATATCTGCAATGGACTTGCCGCTATTTAAAGCGCCTCCACGTAGAAACCAAATCCGTACTTACTCTCAAGAAAATTCCACCCCAAAACGTCACAGAGCCTCCATTAAACAATCTTGCCTCTCTTGTATTGCGCCGTGCATACCGCTTACCTGATTGACAAATAACTATCGGAGTTGTCGATAAGGAATGTTTACCTTATGTGCCTTTCTCTGTTTAAAGTTCTCGTAACTGTTATTTTTTTAATGATAATTTGGTTTTGTTTCAGTTAAAACACATGTTAAAGAGTAAAACCACTTTCTTCTTTGTTTTTAAAAATATCGGGGACATTCAAAAACCAAAATGTTCACAAAACCGAAGACTAAAATACGATTCCGATTTATACTTACATTTTTGGACTTCGTCCTCCCTACAGAGTGTCACAAACTTAACATAAGAAAAACATTTCTTTTCTTTCACCCTGTATAAATACAAAAAAGAAGTTTGAGTAAATCTCTGCACAACTGTGTCAATACTATCTAAAGAAAAATCTGAAATAATAAAAAAACTAGCGGAATCCGTTATATATTATATATTAATGCGTTCACGAAAAAATCAACTATTAAAATAAGCATAATTTTCTATATCCATAACTTTTGACGAGCTGTTTATTTAATAAGTACTTTAAATGTATAGTTCGTCCGCCCTAACTTTTCCCATGCGTCACGATTTATTTTCAAACAAATTAAGTCAAAACCTAAACTGGAACGTCGATGTGTATACAGGGTGTTTCATTAATAATTGTCCATATAGTAACTGGGAAACCTTAGTACAAAATACGAAGATTTAACCCAAAACACTTAAATAAAATGTTGTTCCTTACTGAGTTACAGGGTGTTTTATCTAAAAATTAAAAACTATTTTTGCTCAGCATTTTAAAACTGTTCGGCGTATCCTTTTCATACTTGGCAGGAAGTGTAGGTACCGTACAAACTACTAAATTATATTAAACAAATGTTTTTGGCTATTACCAGAGGCGTACGACGGGGAAAGTGAATGCTTGACCCTGTTTAAATTATACGCCACTGGCGGAATTGCTATTTTAGTTCAATTTTTGGATTCTCCAACACTTTCTATCAAAATAATATACTCTTTATTCGTAACGATAAAGTCATTAGTTTTCGAGATCTTTGAAGTTAAAAATGAAACGACACGGTCATTTTGATTAATGTATTGTGTCGCTTCATTTTTAATTTCAAATATCTCGAAAACTAATCATTTTATCGTTACGAATGAAGAGTTATAATATTTACATAAAAAGTTTTGAAAAATCAAAAAATTACACTAAAATAGCAATTTCGCCAGTGGCGTAGAATTTGGGAAGTTTCAACCTGCCACTATCCTCTGTCGTACGCCTCTGGTAGTAGCTAGAAACGTTTATTTATCTTAATTTAGTAGGGTGTACAGTACCTACACTTTCTTCCAAGTATGATAAGGATACGTCAAATAGTTTTAAAGTAATGGGTACAAATAATTTTTAAATTTTAATCATATAAATCATATAAATTATTAATCAAAATAACTGTACCGTTTCATATTTAACTTCAAATATCTCGAAAACTAATGACTTTATCGTTACCAAGGAAGAGTATATTATTCACGTAGAAAGTAATGGAGAATCTAAAAATGGCGCCAAAATGGCAATTGCACCAGTGGCATAGAATTTGATAAGGGTCAAACATTCACCATCCCCTGTCGTACGCCACTGGTAGTAGCTAGAAACGTTTGTTAATCATAATTTAGTAGGGTGTATAGTAGTCGCACTTTCTGCTAAGTATGAAAAGGATACGTACAATAATTTTAAAATGCTGAGCAAAAATAGTTTTTAAATTTTTAGATACACCCTGTAACTCAGTAAGGAACCACATTTTATTTAAGTGTTTTAGGTTAAATCTTCGTATTTTGTGCTAAGGTTTCTCCAGTTACTATATGGACAATTATTAATGAAACACCCTGTATACATTTTGTATACTGTATCCTATATACTACACATATCGGCGTTGGTTTAGTCCAAGTAGTAAAGCTTAAAATAGGACAAAACCTCGAAATTTTTACAGAATAGCTCGATTTGCTTGAAAATTTGAGAAAAAGTAGTGGATAGTCCAAGGATCAAAATCTATATGAGGCCGAAAGGCGCTTTAACCATAGGGGTGATTGCCACCCCATGTCGGGGTGGAAGTTTTTTATTTTATTTTGACCGCAAAAGTTGGCAAAAACATGCATTCTAAGCAAAAAACGTTCTATACATGTTTTTGATAAAATTAATAGTTTTGGATTTATTCGCTATCGAAACTCTTAGTTTTATATCCAAAAAAATCAATGTTTTTAATCAGATTTCTGCTAATCACTCAAAAAGCTTTGGTTTTATCAAAAGAACTTTTCTTAACAAAAATGTACCTTTTAAAAAAATAAACAAAATCGTTCTTTTTAATATTCTTTAGGACCAATAGTAATCGAGCTATACTTTATTATATGTTAGCTCTTCTTCGTCAAATGTTAAATATTGTAGTTTCAAAGTCAAAGAACGGGAAAACAATGCATTTTTCGAGGGCAACTTGTTTAAACAAACTTAAAGTATTAAAAAATATCTATCTCCTGAAATAAAAAAGTTGCCTCTAGCTCAAAAATTAAGTAATCCATAATAAAAAGAATGTCAGTCCCTATTTTTATCAGCTAAAAAGTGATTGGAAACTTCCCCCTACTCACCATCCTAATTAAAATTGGTCATTGACCTCATCTGGTCTTCTTTATTTATGTATTAATTATAGGTTATTATAGAGGTTTGACCGACTTATACTGATTAGATTAAAAAAAAATAGAGTTAAAAGCGAATAACGAATTTTTGTAGTTTGGTAAAAAATACTCTTTTCTTCATAATAGAAAGATTAGTATCAGAGATACGAAAAAATATTTAAATATAAAATTGTAGGTTATTTAATTCCCAAGAACATGGTTTAAAAAAATTTTGCGGCAAAAATTGAGTGAGCTATTGACAATTAAAACTTTTAATAACATGCAAAAACCAACTTTACCAACCCTTTCACAGTCACCTCTTTTTGCGACTAATAATTTTACAAGAATTTAATATAGATCTTATAAAAACCTACAAAATTTTTTTTAACAAACTTTCTAGGATAAAAAATAAAAAGTTACGGTTAAAAAATCAATATTTATGTTTTTGTAAGAAAAGGAGAATTCTAATTGGAAGCATAACAGTGTAAGTTAGCGGTGTTTTTAGTCATTGGCCTTATTTATTTTTCTTTGTTTTTGCATTGTTAAAAGATTCCAGAAGTTTGACTTAGAATGACTAGTTTTAAAAAAACTGGAGTAAAAACGAATTTTTGAACTTTTGTAAAAAACGCAATTTTTTCAGAATAGAAGGATTAGCATCAGATATACGAAAAAATGTTTAAATATGAAATTGTACGTTATTAAATTCCCAAGGAATTGGATTAAAAAAAAATTTTCTACGGCAAACATTGAGTGGATCGCAAAGGAGTATAACATCGAAAAACATTTTTTCGATATAAAATTAACATTTTCGATAGCGAATAAATCGAAAACTATTAATATTATCAAAAAAATGTATAAAACATTTTTTGCTTAATATTTTTGTCAACTTTTGCGGTCAAAATATAATAAAAAAAAAGAATGTGTGTACTTTGTATGCACGTAAGAAGTTATACTTCTATTATATGATTTCAACGAAATCAATATACTTTAAACAGTTCCTCTACTACTTTCCAAAAGTTTTTATTAAAACAATACCAAAAATTAAAAAAATAAAACACACACAAACACATTGAAAAATGCCACAAATGATTTCTGAACAATAATTGTTGCCAAAAATTTTAATTAAACACGTATTTTCTGAAAAAAATTATATAATAATATACTTACAATCATAAAATCTATAAAGAAAAAATAAAAAAAAATGATATAACTTGCATTGGGCTTGAACCTAGTTCCCGTGTATCCCGCCGTACGAGAGTCGAAGCGATTTAAAACTGCACCACCTTCGCGTATAGGTCATGTGGGAATATACACAAACTGAACAACTTTTTGACATTTTGTTTATATGAATTTTTATTAGTTTGATTTTTGTCGAATTAAAATACAACAATATATAGAATAAGAAAACGATACATTAGATGAAAGTTTGTAGAAAGTTTGTTCGTAATCAGATTATGTAAATTAAAGCATTGCCTACTAGGGATATAGCATAGCAAGTACTAGGTAAGTACATTATTGTTTTTACATTTTCCAAATAGGTATGAAGATAATTTTTTATTGGAATACAACTGAAACATTTAGAATTACATACCTGTGGCTTTTCAAAACTATTTAAAAAGTCACTATAATTATAAATTTGATTTTATTTCTGTTCTCATAACAATAAAAACTAATATACAACATTTTTGTTTACCGATAACCTCCATATTGAACAATTATTGACAGATCATTTCAACACCCAATCAGAGCCCGTATAAAGACTAATACCAAACTGTCGGTGTGCGCATGCGCGCAGATCAATATAAATTCACCCTCAATCTCAATCGCGCCTAAAGAAGTATAACTTCAAAAATTTCCACCACGAGATGGGGTGGCAACCACCCCCATGGTAAAAGCGCGTTTCGGTATCATATAGATTTCGATCCTAGGATTCTTCACTACTTATTCTCAAATTTTCAAGCAAATCGATCTATTCTGTAAAAATTGCGAGGTGAAAAGCTTCGATTCCTGGACTATTTAGGTTTTGAGTTAATTTGTTTGAAAATTTTTTGCTCAATTAGAAATTCAATGAAATCAATTAATTTGTGGTCATCTGATTGAATACAACCAATAAAACCAACATTATACTGAAAACAGATCCCATGGGCTGTTTTCACTCAAATCATGTAGCTATGGATACCTACATTTCGTTTCATTTCGATTTTGACATTTCAAGTATTCAAATTATCGGATCAAATATACCAAAGAATACTGTTTACAGTAAAAAATTTGTATGGAAAGCGTTTATGGACTTTTGCAATGATAGAAAATATGAATTAGATGGAAATCGGACGGTGGAAGAATTGTTAATTGCACATTTAAATAAATTGTTTCTGCTCTGTATTTTTTTTTCATAACCAGCAAAAAATTTTCTATCCGAATAACCATCGAACATTGATAAATGCTCAAAAATTGTTTAACAACTTTCTCAAGTTTGTTGCTTACAGGCAACAAGCTTTCGAAATCTGTTATAAAATTTTTTCGAACAATTATCAATGTCCTTGGGTTATTACTACTGAAAATAAACCATGGCGCATGGAAAAAGTTAGGGCGGACAAACAATATATTCCAATATCTAATGAAAATATTTCCTTATTTGTTAAAGATTGTTTCAAATCCCACGAGACTTGCCGTCCCTGGCCTCTAGGTGACTCTCTAGGCGACTTTGTAGTTTGGACATGGGACATAAACCAGCGTCGTTGTGTATCAGTTATTGGTCATAAACGTTGCACTCCTACCAAAAATTGCTTTGTGAGTAAAGTAAAATGTATAGTGACAGCATACAAAATATGTAGATTTTTGTAGACGAATAAGAAATTAAATAAATTCCTAAAAGTATAATGTGTTGCTCTTTCTAAATTTACTACATTTTGCGTTGTATTCCTTTCCTCAAGTACAAATTAACTAAATTATTATATATATTTTATTATTTAAATTTAATACCGATTTCGATATAGTAAATATCGGAGTAGTACCAGCGGAATGGAAGGAAAGTCTCCTGCTACCGATACTCAAAAAGGGAGACGCGAAAAATCCTGAAGATTATAGAGGTATTAATCTGATAAACAGTACATTAAAATTGTTGACTACAGTCATAAAAGATAAAATCGAGGAAAAAGAGAACATGGCAGATGAACAACAAGGATTTCGGAAGAACCGCAGCACAAGAGATGCAATTTTTATTATCAGACAAATAGTAGAAAAGTCTATTGAATATGAAAAACTAGCATAGATGTGCTTTGTAGATTTAAAAAGTGCTTTTGACAAGGTGAGGCGAAATGACATCTTAAATGTTGTTCTGAAGCTATTTTCTTGCGGCATTTTTACAATTTTAACTATTTATAATGGGAAATAAGCCACAATAGTATAAAAAATGATTTTTATTAACGTTTCGACGCCCAAATCGGGTGCCGTTGTCAAAATACATAATACTACTACCATAAACAAGAATGTTGTTGCTTAGTAAAAAAATTCTTCTAATAATTTATTTAATTTGACTCATTTATATCGGCAATTGAACGTATTGAACATAATCGTATTACGTATGAATTACGTATCAATCAGTAAAGAGCCGATTAGATGCAAGTTAGAAATAGACGGCAAAATTGTAGAGCAAGTAATGAAATTCAAGTACTTAGGAGTAGAGCTCACTAGTGGCAGGAATATAAAAACACAGACCACAACACAAGCAACAAAAGCGGCAAGAGTAAGTGGTTGCCTCTGAGAAACCATATGGAGAAATAAATATCTGACCACGGAGAGCAAATTAAAAGTATACAAGACAACAGTAAGACCTATCCTAACATACGCAGCGGAGACAAGGACCGATGAAAGAAAGATGAAACAACAAATCAACAATATCGAAATGAAAGTATTAAGAACAATAATAGCGGGCATTAAGAGACAGAAAAAGCAATAGAAGTATACGAAAACGATGCAAAATTGTGGTGGATAAAAACAAGAAAGAAAAAGAACATGTAAACCGAATTGAACCAGATAGATTAGCGAACATCTGTAAAAACAACAAGCCGTATAGCAGAAGACCCGTTGGAAGGCCGCCGAAAAGGTGAAAAGACAATGTACAGTCAAAAACAACTGAAACAGACTAAGAGGCAGACAAACAGGAGTAATCCTAGTCGCACGAATAGGAAGAAGAAGAAGAAGAATTTAATACCCATCATAGATTTTATCAGACCACGAGTTAATGCGAACAATATGTTACTATAACAAATCAATACATTTTTCGACTAATTTTGAACACTCAATATACAATCAGATGCTTTGGACGAATACATAAGAGAGTGTGTATGTATTACCAAATTCAAATTTGGCTATGTGATAAAGCTCTCAATCCAATTGATTGGGGGTGGGATACTGTTAATGGTAGGGGATCCCAATCGGGTATTTTTGCAGTCACTCGAGAGCGTCAGATTATCACATGGGGAGAAACCTTGTACCCTGTAAATGTACCTCTGCTATATATTGGCTCTTAATAGAGGGGAGTTAGTTAAGAGGAGTCAAAAAAAAAATATATCCTTGGAAAACTCGAAATCGTCATATAAAAGTATGGAAAGTTAAGTAATGCAAAACAGTGTATATTTCAAAAATCTGCCGATTTGAGCGGGGTGTAAGGAAGTGGGAAAATCACAAAATTTCACAAACAACAAGCGAATATTTCGTGAAATGAACGTAAAATTGAACAACTAAAAAATACGTATTGAGTATTTTTGAAAAATCTATCGAATGGGACCAAACACGACCCCCTACGGAGGTGGCATGAGGGTTACTTTAAAATCTTAAATACGAGCCCCCATTTTTTATTACAGATTTGGATTCTTTACGTAAAAATAAGTGATTTTATTCGAAACATTTGTTCGAATTATGGATAGATGGCACTATAATCGGAAAAACGATTGTTGGAAATGGAAAATTAATTTAAAAATTGGAAAGTCGCACCTTAATGGAAAATGTTACTTAAATCTTTTTGGTTTTAGGGCCTAATCTTCACAACCCAATGGGTCCCCATAACGCTCGAGTAACTGCAAATTTAGCATACTTTTCTCCCCTACTATATACGATATTTGCAGCCTACAAAAATGCATAAATCACCTACACCGGAAATATTAGACATTATTTCATTCATAGGAGATTCTGACCAGTAGAAACCTACAAGAATAAAAAATAACAGCGACCATTTCATTCATAGAGATTCTGGCCAATAGAAAGCTATAGAAATAAAAATTACAGCGATTATTTCATTCATAGGAGATTCTGACCGATAGAAAGCTACAGAAATCTAAATTAAACTGATAATTTTTGATAATTTCCCATCGTCAACTATATTACGTCAGATGCCTTTCGTTGCTACGAAAAAATACATTCAGTGACATTAATGACAATTAATGTTTTAAAAATTATAAAAGTGATGACTTTCAACCGTGAAATATTTATAAAAACTGTGTGTTTAATTGTACTAATTTGTACTTACATAAATAAACTACAATAAAATTTTGGTTTTGAACAGTTTTATTCATGAAATAATCGCAACAAATTGCACTCGATCTCTAAAATTAATATAGAATTTTTGCGCTCGTGACACTTTGACATAATTTCACTCGCCTTAACTCGTGAAATTAAAACTGTCAAAGTGTCACCCGGGAAAAATTCAATAATTTTAGAGCTTTTGTGCAATTACTACTAAAAATTACACTTTACCCATTTGTCTACTCGACAATTATACGCTCTGAGCTTCGCTGGTGTCGCTCCTAGCGGTTACTAATTCAACTTTCACTGGTAATTTTTAAATTTACTATTTAATTGTCTTCGCTTAATATTTACAACGCTAAAAATTAATTAAATTGTAATAGATTTTTTAAAGATTTTGCTAATCATTTTGACGTTCTATTGATGAAATATTAATTTCTTACTTCGGGATACTTTCACAATTATCATGTAGATGGCGCCAAGATTAATTTATAATTACATATTACAGAACATTAAAAAACGCAAATTCGGTATTTAAAACGTAAGTATATTTAAGGTAAAAATATATACCACAGCTTTGATCAACTAATATTTTTTATAATTAATGTTTTTAATTTTAATTTTAAATTAATCACATTGATATTTACGTCAAATATTTATGTCAAATTTCCGGTAAACGTTTACAGACTTGTCACTACTGGCGCTCACGAATTTATAAATATCCCCTCTACGTACGAGCTCACAGCGTATAGCTTGATTACAGCAATAGTTGCATAATAGAAATCGAAAATTGCTCTGTTATGTTTTTAAATAGCTGAATTTGACAACAACAGCTTTGTTTATTTAATATGTCAGTTTTATATTTCATATATTTGCAAACATTTCCTATACGCTCTGAGCTTCGCTGGTGTCGCTCCTGGCGGATTACTAATTCAACTTTCACCGGTAATTTTTAAATTTACATATTATTTAATTTTTATCGCTTAATATTTACAACGCTAAAAAGTAATTAAATTATAATAGTTTTTTTTAAGATTTTAATCATCATTTTGACGTTCTATTGATGAAATATTGATTTCTTACTTCGGATACTTTCACAATTATCGTGTAGATGGCGCTAAGATTAATAGAATAATTTATAATTACATATTACGGAACATTAAAGAAAGGCAAATTCAGTGTTTAAAACGTAAGTATATTTAAGGTAAAAATATATACCACAGATTTGACCAACTTACTCCGGATACTTTCACAATTATCGTGTAGATGGCGCTAAGATTAATAGATTAATTCATAATTTCATATTACGGAACATTAAAAAAAAACTTAAAAATTCAGTATTTAAAACGTAAGTATATTTAAGGTAAAAATATATACCACAGCTTTGACCAACTAATATTTTTTATAATTAATGTTTTTAATTTTAATTTTAAATTAATCAGTTTGACATAAATGTCAAAGTGATTAATTTAAAATTAAAATTAAAAACATTAATTATAAAAAATATTAGTTAAATTAATCATTTGTGGTATATATTTTTACCTTAAATATACTTACGTTTTAAATACTGAATTTTTAAGTTTTTTTTAATGTTCCGTAATATGTAATAATCTATTAATCTTAGCGCCATCTACACGATAATTGTGAAAGTATCCGAAGTAAGAAATTCATATTTCATCAATAAAACCTCAAAATGATTAGCAAAATCTTAAAAAAATCGATTACAATTTGATTATTTTTTGCGTTGTAAATATCAAGCGATAACAATTAAATAATAAATTTAAAAATTACCGGTGAAAGTTGAATTAGTAATCCGTTAGGAGCGACACCAGCGAAGCTCAGAGCGTATAAATATTTCGTTTGGGCAATGAATCTGAATAGTCCACAGAGGTTATTAATAAAACTGGGCCAAAAAATACAATCAACAACATAAAGTAAGTTTGGCGTCAATTTACGCAGTTATGTGTTGACAGAAACTACAGTTTTAACGAAGAGACCCAAATTGGTAAGCTTGCGGATATACCTAAAAATTGGGCATTTAACATGAAGCGGCAAAACGGGGAAGATTTTAAGAAGTTCACAATAAAAACAATTTGGAAACAACACTGTCGAAGGAAGGTAGTTGAGGAACAGCATCTCATAAAAATAACCGGGCATTCCAACACAAAATCTATAATATAGATATTAGAAGGAAGATATTAGGTAGGAAGATATTATCTTCCTACCTGCTGATGGACCAGGAATACCATGAGAGGATCATTCAGCAGATGAGAACCAATACAACGGAGCTCCAACCTAGTTGTTCCAAAAATTTAAATCCATATTCAAAGGAATCGGGAAATACTGTAAACAATTATTATAACTGTGTCTTTAAAAATTATTAGCTTTTTTAAAATTGGGTTTTGTTGTATTGTTTAATAAATTGTTTAGAGAATTATTATTTCTTCATTTGATAGTTTCATTTTCTTCGAGTAGTTTTCTCCCTAAATTATACTCGTGCATCAAAATAATCAGATATCTTAGCTTTCAAGTATGTTGCCTTTTAAAAACTACTCTCGTTCATTTTCACATTTTGGCGAAAGAGCCCTCCTTCTTCGGAGTCAAGTCATATGAAAATAAACTCTAGTACTTTTTAGGCAATAAGCTTTCAAGTAAAGTTATCGATAATTTTGATGCACCTGTGTAATTACCCCCGATAATTTTTGATAATACCCCATCGTCCAGCATTACGTCACATGTCCTTCGTTACTACACAAAAATAAAATTTTAGTGAAATTAATGACAATTAATATTTTACAGCTTGTCACACAGAACACCAAGAAACGGGTTTAGCAAATATTCAGGGGAAGATATGAATAAAATATTAGTTAAACTGATTTAAAAAGACAGCTTTCTTCATGAATTAATCTCAGCGGATTACACTCGATCTCTAAAATTATTATCGACTTGTTGCCTCGTGACATTTTTACATCAAATTAAAACTGTTAAAGTGTCACTCGGGAAACAACTCGAAAATTTTAGAGCTCTCTGGCAATTATTACTGATTATTTCAAGCATAGGAGCTTCTGACCAATAGAAAGCTACAGAAATAAAAATTAAAATGATTCTTTTTTACTGATTTTAACTTAATCGTATAGGAAGATTTTTGATCACTCGTTTAATTCTGTCCAATCAGATTATTATACTGGGAATAATCTACTGTAGATTATTCCCAGTATAATAATAATCTGATTGGACAGAGTTTTGAGAACTGTCACATTTGATATGCATATTATCCGTTCACTTTGACAAGTTAAAAAATGTGTGTCACATTAATTGAGATCAATGTTACTGACTATTTTATATAAAGAATTGAATTGTAGGTATATGTAAGTATTAAAAAATAATCTTACGAATATCACACAATAGTAAGAATAAATAAGACAATAATGCCTCATTTTTTCTCAAATTTGTTGTCATTGGGCAATAGCCACTCGAGCTCTGCGGGCTCTCGTGTCTATTGCCAGATAACAAATTTTCGAAAAACTGTCGCATCATTGTCAATTTATTCTCACTCTCTTGTGATATTATACTTGATTATTTCATTCATAGGAGATTCTGACCAATAGAAAGATACAGAAATAAAAATTAAAGTGATAATTCTTGATAATATCCCGTCGTCAAGAATATTACGTCAGATGCCCTTCGTTGCTACGAAAAAATACATTCAGTGACATTAATGACAATTACTGTTTTAAAAGTTATAGAAGTGATGACTATCAACCGTCAAATATTTATAACAACTGTGTGTTGAACTGTAGTAATTTGTACTTACATAAATAAATTACAATAAAATTTTGGTTTTCAACAGTTTTATTCATGAAATAATCGCAGCAAGTTGCACTCGATCTCTAAAATTATTATCGAGTTGTTTCCATCGTGCCACTTTGACATAATTAAACTCCCCTTCGGGTCGTGAAATTAAAACTGTCAAAGTGTCACGCGGAAAATATTCGATAATTTTAGAGCTCTTGTGCAATTACTACTGATTATTGTATTCATAGAGATTCTGACCAATAGAAACTTTCAAGGACAAAAATTACAAACATAATTTTTGATTATTTCAGTCATAGGAGATTCTGACCAATAGAAAGCTACATAAATCTGAATTAAATCAATAATTTTTGATAATTGCCCGTCGTTAAGTATATTACGTCAGATGCCCTTCGTTGCTACGAAAAAATACATTCAGTGACATTAATGACAATTAATGTTTTAAAAATTATAAAAGTGATGACTTTCAATCGTCAAATATTTATTAAAACTTTGTGGTTAATTGTACTAATTTGTACTTACATAAATAAATTACAATAAAATTTTGGTTTTGAACAGTTTTATTCATGAAATAATCGCACCAAATTGCACTCGAAATCTAAAATTAATATAGAATTTTTGCCCTCGTGACACTTTGACATAATTTCACTAGCCTTTGGCTCGTGAAATTAAAACTGTCAAAGTGTCACTCGGGAAAAATTCAATAATTTTAGAGATCTTGTGCAATTACTACTGATTATTTCATTCATAGGAGATTCTGACCAATAGAAAGCTACAGAAATCTGAATTAAATCGATAATTTTTGATAATCTCCCGTCGTTAAGTATATTACGTCAGATGCCCTTCGTTGCTACGAAAAAATACATTCAGTGACATTAATGACAATTAATGTTTAAAAATTATAAAAGTGATGACTTTCAATCGTCAACTATTTATAAAAACTGTGTGTTTAATGGTACTTACATAAATAAATTACAATAAAATTTTGGTTTTGAACAGTTTTATTCATAAAATAATCGCAACAAATTGCACTCGACCTCTGAAATTAATATAGAATTTTTGCTTTCGTGACACTTTGACAAATTTTCATTGACAAATTATGTAAAACTGTCAAAGTGTCACTCGGGAAAAATTCAATAATTTCAGAGCTTTTGTGCAATTACTAGTGATAATTTCACATTGTCAATTATTTTACGTCAGATGCCCTTCGTTGCTACGAATAAATATATTCAGTGACATTAATGACAATTAATGTTTTACAATTTGTCACAGAGAACAAAAAGAAACAGGTTTAGCAAATATTCAGGTGAAGATATGAATAAAATGAGTTTTATTCATGAAATAATCTTACCGAATAACTCTAGAGCTCGAATTATCAATTTGTTTCGTTCTCGTGACACTTTGAAACACAACTAGAACATGAGAATATTAACAGTTAAGACTAAATCCCTGGTAGTGTCAAGGGAATCCATAAGATGCAAAATAGTAATTAACCACGAACTACTTTAACAAGTCTCGGGATTCCAATATTGGGGAGTCGAAATATGTAGTTAGGGAGATGTTAAAAAGAGCGTCCGAAAGCAAACAAATAAAGCCTGTTACGTGTCAGGATGTCTGAGGGATGTCATCTGGAGAAATGAAGATATTGAGGCTGGAAGGGAAAGTGCGCATATACAAATCATGTGTAAGACCGATCATGACGTACGTGATAGAAACAAGATGTGACACAGCCGAAACCAAGAAGATACTGAGAGTATCACAAAAAATGAGAACGTTGTGGTCAATAACATAAAAAATACTGAGAGACAGAAGCATAAAGGATACAGAACGACAGAATAAGAGATCTCTGTAACATACAAGACATAGTATGGTGGGGAAGAGAGAGAAGACGAGAGTGGAATCAGCATGTGACGAGAATGGCCAGCGAGTAAATAGCCCGTGTAGCCAGAGATTCAAAGCCAACAAGCAAGTAACAAATAGAAGGCCCTTTAAAAACTGCTGAGATAGCTGGCAGTCAACATCACAGTAACGAATACAAGCTCAAAATCGGTTAACGATAGATCCACAGGCCTAATATAAGAAGAAAAAAATATTTTAGTATTATTATGGTAAAATATTTTACCATACAATTTATCTTCACATCTTTTAATTGTATTCAATCTAACGCTTTCTCTAGGTCTATGAAACAGAAAAAGGCTGCCTTGTTATATTCTAATGATTTCTCCGCTAGTTGCCTTATCACAAAAACTGCATTGTTACAAGATCTTTCACTTCTAAATCCTTGTTTCTGATCCTATATATTTGTGCACGCCATTATTTTCTTCATCGGTACTTTTGTTATGAGTTTCAGTATAGTGTTCAATAAATTTATTCCTCTATAATTACTGGGGTTTGTCCTATCACCTTTCTAAAATATCGCTATCATTTGAGTGGTTCTCACTAAGAACAAGCACCTAAGAATGGACACAATGGCCCGAATTTATGTCAGTTATTAGACCAGTTATGACTTACATGACCGAAACAAGACCAGATACAAGCAAAACACAAAGACCTCTGGAGACCAACGAAATGAAGATCTTAAGACGGATTGCTGAAAAAGGACTACAGGACCGGGTAAGAAGTGAGGAAATCGGGCGGATATGTGGGGTAGACAATATAAATACCTGGGTAAAGAACAGAAAAGGATAGTGAAATAAACACATAAGCAGGGTGTATGAATTAACAATAGTAAGAATAGCCTGGGACAAGTCGTTAGGCAGAAGAAGGAACGCATAAGGAAAAGATGGAATGACAATTTAGAGACCGAATGAAAGGCACCGCTGAAGAGAAAACAGGCAGTACTGCCTAAATAAAAGAAAAAGAAGAAGAAGAAGAAATTTCTTTTATGGTAAAATTGTTACATAACAATGTAAAATAGACTAAAATTATTAATCTTGCGTGAAATTATTTTTTCTAAATTTACACGCCCACATCCTATTTTTTCATTGTTTCTGTGTAAACAGTTTTATTCATAATTTTGATCTAAATTTTTTTTTTTAATTTTTGACATTTTTAAACTAGAATATATTAATTAATATATAATTTTAAACTATATATACCTGGTTTATACATAGATATTATTTATTCTAAAGTAGACCAGTAAGGATTTGTTTTAAGGTGGATGTGAGAGGTGGCATTCAGATTTTTGCGGATAAAATTAGGTGATAACTTCGTTAATAATAATTGATTTATGCTCCTTCTCAAATATGCCCGGAACATTAATAAAACAATAAATATTTAAAAATTTCCAAAATTTCGCTTTTTTTTCTATTTTTTTTGCTTGTAACTTAAAACTATTCATTTTAGAACAAAGTCCTATAGGAATAAAACAAAGATAAATAAATTTTCTATCAGATGCGATTGGTTAAAAATGTCTTGATTTATCACCCTTGCTTCAAAATAGCAATAAATATAAAATAAGGGGGCAAAACAAGCCTGTCTTTATTCAATGATTTTCCATCATTTAGGTTACACTTGGAACCTTCCTAATTCGCTTAGAAAATTTTTGTAATGTGCTTAAACCGTACACCAAATTTCAAAAATTGACTTACTAGATTTTGCATAATAATTTTGCAATCTAAACTTTTTTTTAAAAATTTAAGTTTTTTAAAATATTGCACAACAAAAACTAGAATATACAAAGATTTGTCAATTTTTTTAAATATAAAGAAGTACTCCACCTATCTAATGCACTTTACAGAATTGAAATCAGATTATTTAAGCAGCCTCAGCAACGATTTCAAGTTATAAACAATTTTTTGGCTTATAAACAAATTAGTGCTGTGACAAGGAGGGGGTGCTAGGGACTCCTTTACTTAGATGGACTTACCCAAGTTTTTTTTATATATTTTGACCCGTAGAACACGAATTTTTTGGGTAACAGTTGATCCGGATGTCGATAAGATTGTTATAAACAAAGAACTTGAGGAATTACATAAAATCGATTTTTCGCAAAATAAAACATTTTTTTGTATTTCTTGGGTAATTCTAAGCAAAAAATGTTTTTACAAGTTTTTTTGTAGGATGCATAGTTTTCGAGATAAACGCGGTGGAACTTTCAAAAAATCGAGAAAATGCAATTTTTGAACGAGAATAACGTTTGATTAAAAAATAAAATAGCAATTCTGCTGACAGCATTTGAAAGTTTAAGTCAAATTATACCGGTTTTAATTATTTGCATTGCTAAAAATTAATCTTTTTTAATATTAAACAAAGCTATATAGTCCAGAAAGCCACTGCGCATCCGCTAGGAAAAATATTCTAATTCAGATTTTTTGCACAATCTTACTCAAAAAGGACTCCTTTTAACAAATTTGCATGTTGCCAGGACCAAAAGGTGGTCAAAAATTTTTTAAACGTTTTTTTTTTGTTTTTTTCCTAAAATTATTTTTTTTTTTGCATGGAAAAAAGTTTTTTTAGGTTTTTTGGATCATTCCAAACAGAAAAGGTCTTTAGTGACTTTTCTCTAAAAATGATAGTTTTTGACATAGGTATAAGCGATTAAAAATTTAAAAATTGCGAAATCGGCCATTTTAACCCTCACAAACTATGTGAAAAACTGAAAATTTGAATGTTGCCAAGGTAGGTAGATATTCTTTAAACATCGATTGATGAAATCCCGAAGAGTTTTTTGCAATACAATATTCAAAACTCCTATTTTTTTTTAATTGCTAATCAAGCGTGCTCGACACTATATATTTTCCACCGACAGTATGGTGCAAATGAAAGGAATAAATTCGTTATTTCGTAAACCGACGACTTTGAGGAAAAATCCCGAAACAGGTCGATTTTTATTTTTAAGTTATGATATTGTGGCATATATGGTATACTAGTGACGTCATCCGTCTGGGCGTGATGACGTAATTGATGATTTTTTTAAATGAGAATAGGGATCGTGTGGTAGCTCATTTGAAAGGTTCTTCAATTCTCTATTCAGTAATGTAAACGTTTACATAATTATTTATACAGGGTGTCCTTCTACTTCTTTTTTTGTCAAATAATTTGATTTAATAAAAATTTTTTGGACACCCTGTATAAATAATTATGTAAATGTTTGTATTACTGAATAGAGAATTGAAGAACTTTTCAAATGAGCTAGCACACGACCCCTATTCTCATTTAAAAAAATCATCGATTACGTCATCACGCCCAGACGGATGACGTCACTAGTATACCATATATGCTACAATATCATAACTTAAAAATAAAAATCGACCTGTTTCGGGATTTTTCCTCAAAGTCGTCGGTTTACGAAATAACGAATTTATTCCTTTCATTTGCACCATACTGTCGGTGGAAAATAGTGTCGAACACGCTTGATTAGCAATTAAAAAAAATAGGAGTTTTGAATATTGTATTGCAAAAAACTCTTCGGGATTTCATCAACCGATGTTTAGAGAATATCCACCTATCTTGGCAACATTCAAATTTTCAGCTTTTCACATAGTTTGTGAGGGTTAAAAATGGCCGATTTCGCAATTTTTAAATTTTTAATCGCTTATATGTCAAAAACTGTCATTTTTAGAGAAAAGTCACTAAAGAACTTTTCTGTTTGGAATGATCCAAAAAACCTAAAAAAACTTTTTTCCATGCAAAAAAAATAATTTTAGGAAAAAACAAAAAAAAAACGTTTAAAAAATTTTTGACCACCTTTTGGTCCTGGCAACATGCAAATTTGTTAAAAGGAGTCCTTTTTGAGTAAGATTGTGCAAAAAATCTGAATTAGAATATTTTTCCTAGCGGATGCGCAGTGGCTTTCTGGACTAATATATTTATAAGCCAAAAAATTTTTATAAATTTAAAACATTGCTGGAGCCCCTTAAATAATCCGATTTTAATTCTGTAAAGTGTATTAGATAGGTAGAGCACCTCTTTATATGTAAAAAAATTAACCAACTTCTAAATGGTCTACTTTTTGTTCAGAAAGATTTTAAAAAATTGGATCTTTTTAAAAACATTTAGATTGCAAATTTATTATGCAAAATTTGTTAGGTCGATTTTAATGAAATTTGGTAAACGATTTAAGTATGTTACAAAAAAATTCCTAAGCGAATTACTAAGGTTCTAAGTGCCACCAAAGTGGTTAAAAAATATTGAATAACAACAGACTTATTTTGCCCCCTTATTTTGTATTTATTGCTATATTGCAGAAAAGGTAATACCTTAAGCCATTTTTTCCCAGTCGTATATCATACAAAATTCAATTATCTTTATTTTATTTCTCTACGACTTTGTTCCAGAATGAATCGTTTTAAAGTTATAAGCAAAGAAAGCAGAAAAAAATCGATGTTTTTCGAAATGTTTAAATATTTTAATTTTTTTATTAATGTTCCGGGCATATTTGAGAAGGAGCATAAGTCAATTATTATTACTGAAGGTGTCACCTAACTTTATCTGCAAAAATCCGAATGCCACCTCTCGCATCCAAAAATCGACGTTTTTTCGCACATCATTACTGGCCTAAAGGTATAAAGCTTATTTTAGTGTTATACTTAGAAAAAATCAGGTATGAAAAAATTTTGTTTATTGTTTTTGTTTGCTGCTGTGAATGCCAGATTCCGCTCTGGAGACAGCCTGGCGAGTTTACCATCTGGAGACAGCCTGGCCAGATTACCATCTGGAGACAACCTGGCCAGATTACCATCTGGAGACAGTCTGGCCAGATTACCATCTCAAGACAACCTGGCTAGTTCCGAAAGGAGTTTCTTCCCAATATATGGTAATTTTTTTATAATTTAAAAAATTTTTAGGTTCGACTGTTTTTAAAATTAAAATTTTGCTTTTACACTACAAATTTTGTTATTTAAATATTTATTGGTAAGAAGCGAAATATATAGTACTGTCGCCAGGGGGTATAACGGCCTCAGTTATTTAGATGGAATTAGCTTTAAGTTTTTTTATGTATTTTCACCCGTAGAAAACCAATTTTTTGGGTAACAATTTTTCCGGATGTCAATAAAAATCTGCAAAATCTTGCAGAATTACAAAAAAACAATTTTGTGCAAAACGAAATGTTTTTGTATATTTTGGGTGATTATAAGCAAAAAAGGTCCTTACAAGTTTTTTTAAACGCGGTTAAACTTTGGAAAAATCGAAAAATTGCATTGTTTTAACCCGAATATTTTTTTATTAAAAAATAAAATAGCAATTCTACTTATAGTGGGGCCGATATGTGAAACAATTGCACATTTAATGATACAAGCATATAATTTGGACCACATATAATACACATATAAAGGTTTTAATTTAGGTATTAGGCCATTTCAGATTTTGTCTTTTGCAAAAATGGCGGGCGTTCAAAATGGCGGCTATACATATGTGTTTAATAGTACCATAACTTTTGAACGAAAAGCCCGATTTCAACCAAATTTGGTATATAGGTTCTCTTTCTTATTTATAAGATGGATGTGGTGAACCAGAATAATCACTTTACCAGAAGTTGTGTTTTTACTGGTTGTTTATGTAAAAATATGTTTTTTTTTAATTTTTTCCCTCTGTATATATTTATTTTTCAAAAAGGTAATACCGCAATTGACAAGAGCATAAAAATATTTTGAACTTTTTAGTTATGTTAATTACCATTTACTAAATGCATAACGTATCTTCACATGTACCTATGTGTGGCAGATTCGTGCCAATATTATAAGAATTACTGTGCATTTAATGGTAGAAGCATATAATTTGGACCACATATACTACAAACATCAAGGTTCAAATTTAGATGTAAGGCCATCTCAGATTTTACATTTTACAAAAATGGCGGGCATTCAAAATGGCGACTATACATACGTGATTAATAGCACGATAACTTTTGAACTAAATGTCTGATGTCAACCTAATTTGGTATATAGGTTATTTTTTGGTGTGTAAGACCAAGGTCTTGAATAATCGGAAGAATCGATTTACCAGAACTTGTTTTTTACTGATTTTTATGTAAAAACATGTTGTTATTTTACCAATTCTTTTACCCTGTATATATTAATTTTTCAAAAAGTTAATACCGGCTTTGAAAGAGCGTAAAAATAATTTTTAGAAAATATTTTGAACTCTTTAGTTATGTTAATTACCAATTAATAAATGCATAACGTGTCTTCACATGTTCCTATTCACCCATGTACGGCAGATTCGTGCAAATAATATAAGGAATTATTGTGCATTTAATGGTAAAATCATATAATTTGGACCACACACACTACACATACAAATATTCAAATTTAGATATAAGGCCATCTCAGATCTTGTTTTTTACAAAAATGGCGGACATTCAAAATGAATCTGCCGCACATAGGTACATGTGAAGATACGTTATGCATTTATTAAATGGTAATTAACATAACTAAAATGTTCAAAATCTTTCCTAAAAAATATTTTTTCACTCTTTTCAATGGCGGTATTACCTTTTGAAAAATTAATATACACAGGGTGAAAGAATTGAAAAAAAATAACATATTTTTACATAAAAAACAGTAAAAACACAACTTCTGGTAAACCGATTCTTCCGGTTCAAGACCTCGATCTTATTCATAAAAAAAAAGAACCTGGATGCCAAATTTGGCTGAAGTCGGACTTTTCGTTCAAAAGTTATCGTGCTATTAGTCATATATGTATAGCCGCGAATTTGAATGCTCGCCATTTTTGTAAAAGGCAGAATCTGAGATGGCCTCATATCTAAATTTGAATTTTTGTATGTGTAGTATATGTGGTCCAAATTATACGCTTCTACTATTAAATTCACAATAATTCTTATAATATTAGCTCTAATCTGCCACACATGGGTACATGTGAAGATACGTTATGCATTTATTAAATGGTAATTAACACAACTAAAAAGTTCAATATATATATTTCCTAAAACATATTCTCACGCTCTTTTCAATGGTGGTATTACCATTTTGAAAAATTAATATATACAGGGTGAAAAAATTTAAAATAAATTATTTACATAATATAAAATAGTTTTACATTTAAAACCAGGAAAACACAACTTCTGGTAAACCGATTCTTCCAGTTCACGACAACCATCTTGTAAATCACAAAAACAACCTATGTACCAAATTTGGTTGAACTCAGACGTTTCATTCAAAAGATATCGTGCTATTAGTCACATATGTTTAGTCGCTCATTTTGAATGACCGCCATTTTTGTAAAAGGCAAAATCTGAGATGGCCTCATATCTAGGTTTGAACCTTTATATGTGCAGTATATGTGGACCAAATTATATGCTTGTATCATTAAATGTGCAATTCTTATAATATTTGCACGAATCTGCCGCACTATTACTGCATTTGAAAGTTAAATTAAAATTATAGCAATTTTGATTATATACATTGCTAAATATTAATTTTTTATTGTTAATAAAGCTATAAACACATAGTGCTTGAGTAATATTTCCAATGCATCTCTCATTTAAAATGGAACGAGTCGGTACAAGTACAATCGCCTGCAAATGGGCAATTTCTACGTAGCTTATATTTATTAAAACTCATGCATGGGCACGCGTCAATACGCTCAAACACTATTTGTTTACAGCTTTGTTTAACAGTAAAAGAATTAATTTCTAGCAATGAAAATAATCAAAACCAGTATAATTTGACTTAAACTTTGAAATTCTGTGAGCAGAATTGCTATTTTAATTTTAGTCAAAAGTTATTCGGGTTCAAATATTGCAATTTTTCGATTTTTTGAAAGTTCAACCGCGTTTATCTCGAAAACTATGCATTCTACCAAAAAACTTTAAAGACATTTTTTGTTTAAACCCAACAAGTACAAAAGAATGTTTTGTTCTGCGAGAAATTGCTTGTTTGTAATTTTGCAAGTTTTTTATTTATAACAAACTTATCGACATCCGTACCAATTGTTACCCAACAAATTCGTGTTCTACAGGTAAAAATACATAAAAAGAACTTGGATAAGTCCATCTAAATAAATGAGGCCATTGTACCCCCCTGGCGACAGCAATAATATGCAAAGTGCATAATATGCATTTTTTGACACGTTTCATTGTACGTTTCATTGTACGTGTAAGACACAAGGTTTCATTGTACGTTTAAACTAGAAATTTAATGTTTGTGTAGATACTAAAACTATTCGATAGACCCTAATAATTGTTTGTGTATCCCTTCACAAAAATCGTAGCATGTTTTTAAAAAGACAACCACATGCATTTGTGACAGTATAATTCTCGTGTTAGCGATTTCATAATAAATCGCGAGGAAAAACCAGAAAAAACCTCTATGTGGCATAATATTTCCAAATTAGAATAATAAGTCACATAAATGCCACAAAGAAATAGCTTCAGAACAATATTAAATGTCTAATGTAATGTAATCTAATCAAAATTTCTTATTCTTTGTCTTAGGTTGTTATTTACCCGCCAACATAAATTGCAAGAATATGTCTCAAGAAATTGCAGATGCCTATCTAGCTTGGGAATGGAAAGTAGAGGAGCATAGTTGTCAAAGTACAATTTGCCATGGTCGGTGCACTCCCACCATAAATCACTTTGAGAGCGCACTAGAGTGTTGGCTTAACGCAGGACCACTATGTTCAACTATAGAAGCAGGCCAACCACCTATAGTCCGTTCTTTAACGGCAAAATATTGCAAAACCTCTAAATTTTAAAGAACCGCTTGGATTGACATGAAATTTGGGATACACATAGCTAACAAGTCAAAGAAAAAAAGTGATATTGTGCCGATATGTGCTTTTGCCCTGGGGGTGGTTTTCACCCCCTCTTGGGGGTGAAAAAATATTCGTCCAAAGAAAGTCAGGAAATGGATAAACTGGATAATTTTAAGTAACTTTTGTTCTATAGAGTTTTTTCAGTAAGTCAATACTTTTCGAGTTATTTGGCAGTGAATATGTTCATTTTTTCAACAAAATAATCACGCTTTTAAACGGTTTTTTGCAAATAACTCAAATGGTAAGTATTTTGTCGAAAAAACATTCTTAGAAAAAATATAGCCCCTAAAAAATTTAAAAAATGGTATATACATCATATAAACGAAATATAAATGAAACTTAGAGATCATATAAACACAACATAAGTAAAATAATTTGTGGAGCGGTAATGATTAATTTCATTTAAGTTGCTAATTAGGGGAGCGTCTTCCCGATTTTTTTTTGCAAAAACAAAAGGGACCAACTTTATTTTGAGTGTAACTTGCTTAAATTTAATGCTAGAAACTTTTTGTAAAAACAGAAATAAAGATTTTTTAAAACACTTTAAAAAAGTGATAATGGGTTTTCCCCAAAAAGTGCTTAATTTTTTGGATATTCCACGTCGAAATATTATATTTGAAATTTGGTGAATATGAATCTATTTTTCATTGACTATAACTCTGGTTCTACGAGATCCAGAGACCTAACGCGTACACCATTTTTTTTATTTTTTATAAGCTATATTTTTGCTAAGAACGTTTTTTTCGACAAAATACTCACTTTTTGAGTTATTTGCGAAAAACCGTCTAAAAATGTGGTTATTTTGTTGAAAAATGAACATATTCACTCGCAAATAACTCGAAAAGTGTTGACTTGGCCAAAAAACTCTATAGAACAAAAGTTACTTAAAATTAGTCAGTTTACCCATTTCCGGACTTATTTTGGACATATATTTTTTCACCCCCAGAGGGGGTGAAAGTCACCCCCCGGGCAAAAGCTCCATCGGCACAATATCACTTTTTTTCTTTGACATGTAAGCTATATGCATTCCAAATTTCATGTCAATCCAAGCAGTTGTTTAAAATTTAGAGCAAAAACCGTGAAAGAATGGACTACTAGATAAAATACCTTCGAAAAGTATAATGTATTGCTTTTTCTACATTTTGTGTTATGTTATTGGACTCTTTGACTTCGATTACGGAAAACTTTCTTCAAATAAACATTAAGCAAATTATTATGATTTTTTATTTCAATTTAATACCCGTCATAGAATTATCAGACCAAGAATCAATGAAGAACATTCACGCAACAGTTGATAAGTCCAATTTCACAAGTTTTGTGAAACTAGTCCTTTTGATATTGCCCTTTGAATCA
Source organism: Diabrotica virgifera virgifera (assembly GCF_917563875.1). NCBI lineage: Eukaryota > Metazoa > Arthropoda > Insecta > Coleoptera > Chrysomelidae > Diabrotica > Diabrotica virgifera. Next base: position 31,384,598 of record NC_065447.1, read on the forward strand.
AATGAATTGTTTATTGGGATAAATAAATTTAAAATAGGAGTACGTTAAGAAAGCATTTTACATGGTCAAATTAAAGGAAATTATAATCACCTCTAAATACCTCTAGAAATAATTAAAAAGATCGAAAATATCTACCAGAGCAACACAATAAAAATAAAAATAATTACACTTTTATAAAAAAGAACTTTTTTATAATAAAACCTTTTTATTATTTATAGGAAAGAATATAAAATATTTTAACGATAAACGATTTAACGATTAGATGCTTAAAATTCCAAAAATTACACTCTAATAAAAAAGTACTTTTTATATTATCACGGTTGTGTTATTGTACATATAGGACACAACATGTTTGGAAACAATAATTAACTTATAAAATATGAATTTTTAGCAGATGTATTAACTGTTATTTATAATTATGATTCCAAAAATTACACTAGTATTAAATAGAATTTTTTTAAATACCACGGTTGTTTAAAATGGTATAATATATAACTTTAAGTATATAAACTTTTAATTATTTATTAAAACAATTAAAAAAAGATACGCAACAGCCGGGTTTCAACTGGGGACCTCTCGATCTGCAGTCTAATGCCATTGAGGCACCATCAATTTGTAGATATCGATTTATTAACGTACAGTGGAACCCCGATAAGTCGGCCCCCGATAATCCAGAAGTCCGGCTAATCCGTACCGATTTTTATCAGACAAACATTTCAACAATAAAAATGTATGTAATATAATATTTGAGAGATAATTTGTATTTGTGTAATTTCAACAATGCGATAGTAAAAAGGAGTCAAGGCACAAAATGATTATCGAAAACAGCAGGCACCTGTAGTATCCCTTTATGTATTTCAAAATGTCTTAGCATTGTTTAAAAAAGACTAAAAGGCTATTTAAAAAATTATTTTTTAAACAATGGTTTTAGTCTGTATTGTGTAATATAGTCTTGTATTGCTCGATTCCGTTCTGTAATAGTGCTTCAGATATATTTGTGTTTGCGTGTATTTTTGTCTACTTAATGGCAACAAAACGTAAAAATGTTGTAGTGACAATGGAAAAGAAAGTAGAAGCATTAGGTAGGATTGATAAAGGCGAATCTTTAAAAACAATTGCAGATTGCAGCATCATATGGTGTCGGTACATCTACAGTATTGGATTGGAAGAGAAATAGAACTAAAATCCAAGAATTTTGTTTCAAAATGATAATAAAAGACAAGTTTCATGTTATTTCAATTATAACAGAGTTTATTTGTAAGTATACCGAATTTTATTAATTTTTACCATATTTTCCGGCTAACCCGGATTTTCGATAACCCGGATCGGCCGCGGTCCCGATTAATCCGAGTTATCGAGGTTCCACTGTATTTTAAAAGATCATTGCATTAGTCATATTTTTAAAGTAGTTTGAAATTAAAAAAAAACTAGATTTATCCATACAGTGTGATTGGTCAGTGAGGTAAAGCTTTGTAGATCTGTTATAAGTAATAGATAGTAATAAAATTTAATAACAAAAATCGTAGCCAACTTTTATTACAGATTGATAATCAGTAATCGTAAATTGTAAGTTTTACACAATTATTCAGTCATGGCTTACTTAAAATTGGGAAAGATTTAGACCCGTCATTATTAATAATTTTGCTCTGAAAAATGAAAATATCTCGAAAACTAATAAATTTACACATAGGGAATGTTATACAAAAATTATAGTATGGTAATGGTACTTTTCGATAATGATATAAAATACAGGGTGTTCTATTTAAAATTACTGAGAAAATAATGTACTTGCGTTTTGACTCACCCTGTATTCAATATGAAGAAAATTAGCAAAACAATTATTTGCGAAAATTTTGACAATAAATAAAAAAATATGACGTCAATAAACCATTGACCTTGTGCTTGATTTTATTTATACAGGTAGTTAAACTTGTTACGATTTTCATATAAAATTGGTTATAACTTTGTAAATACCCCGTATAACATACCAAAGCTTTATTCGAGAAGTTACGAAGATTTCGAATACAAAATAAAATACAGGGTGTTCTATTTAAAAAAACATAATTTTGGTCTGCCACTATGTTATCGAACACCCTGTAACACTTTTACTAATTTTGTAATGTGAAGCTCAAAGTTCGCTACAATTTTTGTTATTAAGTTTTATCGCTATACATTACTATAACGGAGCTACGGAGCTTCATCCCACTAATTATTAATCACCCTGTATAATAGTAGTAAAATATTGCATTGTTAGCTAAGCTATCCTGAAAATTTCAGGTGTCTAGGTAGCCTAGAACTATTTTTAAAATGGATTACAAAATTTGCGGAGTCCGTGACACCAACCAACCCAAGTATATAAAAAGGTTTTAATAAAAATGAACTAACTGAGCCAACTGAAGCTGGCAGTGGGATAAGACAGTGGAACTTCCTGTCTTTTATTCTTCAACGTGATCATGGATGAAATAATAAGAAAATTAAGAATTAAAAAAGGATATCAAATGGGAGAAAAACAACTTAAAAAATCCTGCTATGCAAACGATGCAATACTAGTCTATCAAAGTGAAAATGGTTTACGAGGTATGCTGCACCAATTTAATATAACTACCAAAAAATATAACATGTTAACTTTCCCAAAAAAGATAAAATGCATGGTTATAACAGCAACTCCATAAAATAGAAATTGGAGTTAGAGGGTAAGATAATAGAACAAGAAGTATGGAGTTTAAATATCTAGGCATAACTGCTATGGAAAGCTCGAAGCATAAGTGAAAAATTTTAAGTGAATAGAGCAAACAGGGCCGCAGATTGCTGAACGACACAATCTGAAGAAATAAAAATATCGGAAAATAAATGAAAGGTAGAACTTACAAAATAGTCATCAGACTAATAATACCATACGTGATAGGAACAGGGCCTGACATATGGGATAAAAGTATTGCTCGAAAAGTCGAGATAAAAACTCTTCGAAAAATCAATGGTAAGAAACTACGAGACAAAGCAAGAAGAACATAAAATATATACGAAGAAGATGCAAGGCAAAGAACATTATTAACTGGGTAAGGTAAAAATGGAATGACCAAAAAAGCCGAGTGACAGCTAGCAAACAGAGAAGCAAGGGATGGGAGAGACGATTCCCCAATAGGAAGACGATCAGTGGGGAGACCACGAAAAAGATGGAACGACAACTTACTGGAATTGGAGGCACATTAAAAAACCGACAGAGTCATGTCTATACAAAAAGAAGAAGAAAAAGATGAAGGAGGAAACAGAGAAGAAGAACAAATTTAATAATTTTTATATTTAATTTCTCTATAGTCTCTGCCAATTTTATTTTTCGCCTGTTGCCATCTATACTACAATCACAACAAAGATGCTCAATGTTATAGAAATAAACAAACCAAGATAAGTTGAGTGTTACGAGGTTACCTCCTGAATCATAATAATTATTTACAATGTATATACAGTGTATTAAAAATAAATCGAACAAAAACTAAATATCTGACCAACGAATCTCTAGACATAAATGAGAATATAACTCTGGACAATAATATAATAATATAGAAAAGATTGAGTCTTATACATATTATATACTTAGGATAAAAATAAAATTGTCCAAGCTTAACCTAAAGGCTGATTTAAGTAAAGATCTTCCTTAACATGGGCAGCATTTGGTCGATTACAAACAGTAAGTATTTAAATCAAACTTAACAAATACTTTAAAGGATAAAACGTTCGATCAGTACGCGTTGTCAGTTCTGACATACGAAGCCTTTAACAACAACGTAGTATACAAACTTCAAGTGACTCAGAGAGCTATGGAACGGAGAATGCACAACATTAAGCTCAGTGATCGCAAGTCCAAAGAATAAGAAGGCAATCAAAAGTAACAGATGCGATCCAGAAGATTGCCATGTTAAAAAGGAACTAGGTAGAATACATAGGAAGAATGGAAGACAACCGTACTGCCGTGCTAAGCAGAAAGGCGGTAACTGATTTTTTTTCTAAAATGAGATTTTTGTATTTTTAGGTAGAATAGGGTATTTAGTATATATTTAAAAAGTCTTTGGAGTTGTAGAAGCATTATATTTTAAATAAAATTGCAATTTTGTTAGCGATATCTACACTTTTCAGTTAAAATACTAAGCCATTTGGCGGCAAATGTTAAATACTATGGCGTTTTGACGGCTACAGTTGCCGTCCATATACCTTAGCATATTGCACTTACCGCTAATCTACTTTCAAGAATGCTACGCCTACATTTAGAAACCGTTAAATCGCCTTAGTATTACAAAGTAAATTCGGCCTAACTTTACAATAACTCCTTTCTTCCATAAGTTGTAATATATTGTCGTTCATCCAACTTTTTCTCATCTCTTTCTTTTCTATTAGATGTTCTTCTCTGATGCTGTTAAAGGTTTCACATATATTTTGGAGTGATTCTTCGGCATTATATGTTTGCTCCATATTATTTAGCTTCTCTGAAAGAATCTGTGCGACTGTCTCTTTGTTTTCTTATCTTTTAGTATTCTCATATCGCACTTTTTGTTGCTGTTCTTTTTTGCAACCTTCCTGAATTTAAACCTAAATTTACCAACAATAGGAACATGATCTGATGATACGTCAGCACCGGGGTAACCCTTAACCGATAGGCATCCATTACGGAATCTCTTGTTCACCATTATGTAGTCAATTTGATTCCGTATTACGTTTCCTGGTTGATCTTGCGGGGAGACCCAGGTGTACAAGCGTCTTGGTGGTAGTTTGAAGAATGTGTTTAGTATTGCAAATTCTTCTTTTTCTACAAACAGTTTTAATCTGTCTCCCCTTTCATTTCTCTGTCCTAGACCAAAATCACCTATGAATTCACCGCTTCTCCCTTCACCAATTTTCTCTCATTGAAGTCACCCATAATAATAGTTATATCTTCTTTTTTAAGTCGTTTAAGTGACTTTATCAACAACTCATAGAACTGCTCTAGATCTTCTTCTGGTTTATCGCTCGTGGGGGCATACACTTGTAATATATTTAATTTGACGGGGCTAGTATTCAGTTGGATTATTATTAATCTTTCAGAAATAGGTATAACATTTGTAACATATTGACGTAATTGGGGAGACACGATTATTCCAACCCCATATATATGTTGACCACCGTCATTTCCAGAGTGATATACCATGTGGTTGTCAACAATACAAGATGTCGGACTAGATACATTGGGTTAAATGATCTCAAAATTATTAGTAGTAATTACACGAGAGCTCTAAATTATCGATTTCTCTCCCGAGTGACACTTTGAGAGTTTTAACTTCACGACCCGAAGGGGAGTGAAATTATGTCAAAGTGTCACGAGGGTAAAACAAATCGATAATTTTTAGGAGCTCGAGAGTAATTCTGTAAGATTATTTCGTGAATAAAACTGTCTTTTTAAATAATTTAACTAACATTTTATTGATATCTTCGCCTGAATAACTACCAAACCCTTTTCTTGGTGTTATTTGTGACATGTTGTAAAATATTAATTGTTAATGTCACTGAATGTTCATTTTTGCGTAGCAACGAAGGGCATCTGACGTAATATTTGACAAGGGGAAATTATCGAAAAAAATTATCGCTTACTTCTGTAGCTTTCTATTGGTCAAAATGTCTATGAATGAAATAATCTGAGGATTTTTCAGACTTCGTTTGTCGGGAAAGTTTCTGGACACCCTGTATACAATATAAAAGATACTTACAGGATAGCGAGAAAGTATGGAAACACGGTGATTTCTCGGAAACTGCTCGAATGATTTTTATAAATTTTGGTGGGTAGTGGTATCCTAATGCAGCCGATATTATAGTGGTAATTACATTGTTGTCAAATCTTCAGTTTTTCTGGAAATCTAATGAACTTTCTTATTTTAAATGGAATACCCTATATATTTTTTGCGTTTTGAAGTCCTTAAGAAATACTGATTATTTTTAATGTTATGTTCCCTATACCTAAATGCCATAATTTCGGAGTTATTGCTACATTTATTAAAAAAAAAATTTAACAATTAATAAATATCAATTTTTTCGGCCCAAGTAGACATTATTTTAGGTTCTTTGGATCATTGGGAACAAAAATGGCCTTTTGTAATTTTCCTCAAAAGTTAATCGTTTCCGAGTTATAAACAATTTTAAACAGAAAAAAATCGAAAAATGACGATTTTCAAGGTTCAAAAACACCACACAAGCTCAAACCTTTTTCTATCAGATCCCTATAATAATTTTTGGCATATTTTATTCTAAAACATTTTTTTTAATTGTTAATAAAGCTCATATGAGAGGACGGGCTATCGCGCATGAATAACAACTAAAAAATAATGTTTTAGAATGAAATAAGACCAAATCACTTATCGGCATCTGATAAAATAAGGTTTGAACTTGAATTTAGGCAATTCATAGTTTCAAAAATATTTTTTACTTATGTTTTTGAACCCAGAAATCGTAATTTTTCGATTTTTTCAATTTAAAAAGTCTATAACTCGGAAAGGATTAACTTTTGAGGAAAATTACAAAAGACCTTTTTGTGCCCAATAACTCAAAGAACCTAAAATAATATCTACCCGGTTCAAAAAAATTAATTTGTATAATTTAAAATTTTTTTATAATAAATGTACCAATAACTCCGAAATTATGGCATTTAGGTATAGGGAATATAACATAAAAAATAATCAGTATTTCTTAAGGAATTCAAAACGTAAAAAACATACAGGGTGTTCCATTTAAAATAAGAAAGTTCATTAGATTTCCAAAAAAACGAAAGACTTGACAACAATGTAATTACCACTATAATATCGGCCATATTAGAATACCCTTACCCACCAAAATTTATAACAATCGTTCAAGCGGTTTCCGAGAAATTACCTTGTTTCCTTACTTTCTCGCTACCCTGTATATCAATTATACAGGGTGTTTCATTAATAATTGTCCATACAGTAACTGGAGAAACCTTAGCACAAAATACGAAGATCTAACCTAAAACACTTAAATAAAATGTGGTTCCTTACTGAGTTACAGGGTGTTTTATCTAAAAATTTAAAAATTATTTTTGCTCAGCATTTTAAAACTATCCGACGTATCCTTTTTATACTTGGCAGAAAGTGTGACTACTAGACACTTTACTAAATTGTGATAAACAAACGTTTCCAGCTACTACCATAGGCGTACGACAGGGGATGGTGAATGGTTGACCCTTCTCAAATTCTACGCCACTGGAAGAATTACTATTTAAGTGCCATTTTTAGATTCTACAATACTTTCTACGTAAATAATATACTCTTCATCGGTAACGATAAAGTCATTAGTTTTCGAGATATTTGAAGTTAAATATGAAACGGCACAGTTATTTTGATTAATTTATGATATGATTCATATTATGATTAGAATTTAAAAATTATTTGTAACCAGTACTTTAAAATTATTTGGCTTATCCTTATCATACTTGGCAGAACGTGTAGGTACTGTACACCCTACTAAATTAAGATAAATAAACGTTTCTAGCTACTACCAGAGGCGTACAACAGGGGATAGTGGCTGGTTGACCCTTCCGAAATTCTACGCCACTGACGAAATTGCTATTTTAGTGTAATTTTTTGATTTTGCAATACTTTTTATGTAAATAATATACTCTTCATTCGTAACGATAAAATGATTAGTTTTCGAGATATTTGAAATTAAAAATGAAGCGACACAATACTCTGGTCAAAATAACCGTGTCGTTTCATTTTTAACTTCAAATATCTCGAAAACTAATGGCCTTATCGTTACAAATGAAGAGTATATTATTTTCATAGAAAGTATTGGACAATTTAAAAATTGAACTAAAATAGCAATTTCGCCAGTGGCGTAGAATTTGGAAAGGGTCAACCATTCACTTTCCCCCGTCGTACGCCTCTGGTAATAGCCATAAACGTTTGTTTAACATAATTTAGTAGTTTGTACAGTATCTATACTTCCTGCCAAGTATGAAAATTATACGTAGAACAGTTTTAAAATGCTGAGCAAAAATAGTTTTTAAATTTCTAGATAAAACACCCTGTAACTCAGTAAGAAACCACATTTTATTTAAGTGTTTTAGGTTAAATCTTCGTATTTTGTGCTAAGGTTTCTCGAGTTACTATATGAACAATTATTAATGAAACACCCTGTATAATGGCAATAAAAAAAGTAATTATTTATAAAATAGATTAATTATTTTATTAATCCAGCTGGAAATTATCTTTCTCTAAATTTACTCCCACATTTAATTCTTCATTGTTTCTGTTTAAAAATTATCCTTCATATTCTTATCTTAATTAAACTTTTTAATGAAAGACATTTACGTAGTAGGAAGGTACCTATAAATACCTGGTTTTTATACTTATTCTGAAAGTTTAAACTTGATTTCAGTGTTGTACTTCACAAATTCAAATATGAAATTTATTTTGTTATTGTTTTTGGTTGCCGCTGTAAGTGCCAGATTGCCATCTAGAGAAGACCTGGACTTATTAGCATCTCGACACCACAGTCAGGTCATATTACCACCTCTAGGCAGCCTGGCTAGATTGGCATCTCCAGAAAACCTGGACAGAATACCATCTGGAAACAGCGGGGCCAGGTTGTCAGATTGGCCGAAGATACCATTCACAGTGATGGGTAATTTTTTTATTATTTAAACAATAATTTTTGGTTTTGCTGATTTTATTTATTTATCTATTTACATAAAGTACCTCAAAAACATTATGGCCATTGGTTCAGGAGCACTTACATTAGACATATATTAAATAACGAAAACAAGGCGCAAAATTTCGGCTCCAATGCTTTTTATATGCATTATTTTTTTCGAATCCTGAGAAAACTTATAAGTATTTTTGAAAAATTTAAACGCAGAATAACAGAGTTCGTTAATACCGAGGTCAGAAAGTATTTTTTGTGGCTTTTTTCCAAACGTATGGCCTTAGAAAAAATATTGTTCCTAACTCATGCGGAAAGTGTCTTCCCCGCACTCGACTGCTTGCCAGAACTCCGCTGTGGCGTCGTTCGGGTCAACGGCAGTCTCGTGCGTGAAAGTATCACTTTCCGCACTAGTTAGGAAAATAACTATTTTACATATTTTACAATAAGTTACAGGTTTGAAAAAAAAAATATTATGATTTTAAATATCACATTTAAAAGAAATTTTTGTTTATTCTAAGGGACCTTCTTGTGCGTGAAAATATCACTTTCCGCACTAGTTAGGAAAATAACTATTTTATATATTTTACAATAAGTTACAGGTTTGAAAAAAAAATCATTATGATTTTAAATTTTAAATATCACATTTAAAAGAAACTTTTTGTTTATTCTAAGGGACCTTCGGCCCTTGGTAATAATGTAATCTTTCATTCTGCGTTTAAATTGTTCAAAAACATTTTATTAGTTTTCTCAGGATTCGAAAAAAAATGCATTTAAAAAGCAATAGGGCCGAAGTTTTGCGCCTATGCACTTAATTAATGTCTATTAGATTAAATGTTGTGACAGAGTTAAGTGGTTTTTCAAAACAATACAGTTTTCATGATCTCTGTAGAGTTGTTAAACGTTCCCTTTAGTGATGTAAAATTTCCGGGAAGATTCGAACGCTGGAAAGTTTCGGCAAACTTTCCGGGAATATTGGAAACTTTCGGAAACTTATGAAAATATTGCATTTTTATTAAAATTATTATAATAAATTATACAAATCAGTAGTTAGCTTTACTTATTGTTGTGGTATTACGACTACACAAAAAATCAGTTAAAAATTAGATGTCCAAAAACACTTTTAAAATTTATTTAATTTAATTAAAAAAATACTTTGAATATTTGTTATTAGTCATTATAATTAAAACTAGAAAAGTTATTTTATTTAAAAAATATTAAACTAAAAAACATAACGTACAATAAACACACCAAAATTGATTATTTAGGGCAGTCAATGAGGGTATTTGGCTCCGAATTCCATCCTATTACATCGATTTACTTCATATTTTCACAGTAAGTAGGGAATGGATCGAGAAACAAAGTCTACCCTATGCCGATGTGTGCGATGAAGGGGCTCCCACCCCTTCTCGTGGGTGGAAAATTTTTTGGTTAAAATAGCCACGGAAATGGCCAGAGAACCTAATTCTAAGCCAAAACTGTTCTATCATTTTTTTTTGAAAACTCAATAATTTTTGAGTTATGCGTGGTTGAATATGGGCTATTTTCTTTGAAAAATGACACCTTTGCGGAAGGTTTTTGTGCGAATACCCTAAAAACTATGCATCTAACGAAAAAATTATATAAAATATTTTTGTAGCTTATAAAAAAGCAAAGAGATTCATTCCTTCATAAATCTTCTAGTTATAATACAAAAAGAGATATGGTAGGCTAGACGAGTTTTTTTTTTTCGTGCATGCTCAAATCGGTGTATTTAACCTGAATTAACAGAGAAACTGTAGATTTTACGTGTATAATGGTACTAATACTTTTTGTAGTACGTAAAAAGACCTTTAAAATGAGCAACATTAAATGTCAATTACATTTAAACTGAGCGAGATATGCTGCAAAAAATTGATGACTAACGTAGGTATCTTAAGAAAAAATGAGAAGTTTACTTATCGCCTCATCCGTCAGAATTTAAATACATTGTTTTCTTCTACAATACTTTTTATTGTAGTGTTATTTCTATGTTCAAAAAGTTGGACGGGTTTAAAATGAATTGTTTTTGAAAAAAATAAAATCAAACTATAGAGCGCATCTTAAAATTTTCTAAAAAATCTTCCTTTTTCTCCATGTAATTCGAAAATGATATGAGATACGTAAAAAAGATACTGCACAAAAATGTAGGGTCTTTTTAGATAAAAATGTTGTTTCTATTTTTCATTACTGCATCTCTTATAATTTTAAAGTTACATGGAGAAAAAAAAAAGATTTTAAGAGAATTTAAAAATGCGGTCTATAATTTGATCTTATTTTTTTCAAAAACCATGCATTTTAAACCAGTCCAACTTTTTTAAAATAGAAACTGTAGGGCTTAGTTATAAGGGGGAAGATAAAAGCTTGGAAAATTTAGATACTGCTTAAATACAAAAGGGTCAAGAAAACTAGGGGATATTTCTAAAAACTACTTTGCTACGGCGGCTCGTGTTTTGGTTGGAGAGCTAAGGTTGTGAGTTCGTTAAGAAGAAGTTAGGGATTAGGGAATATTTACTACTATCAAAAATTTAAACAAGGGTACTTACAGATATCCTGGGGTGTTAAATATTAATCCTGGCTATATTTTGTTAGGGCGCCTTACCAGGAGTTTTACTTTCTATGATCATCCAACATCTTAAAATTTGACTCTAAAAAGCTTTTAAAGTTTGTGGTTAAAATTTTGCCAATAGGTTAGCGGTAAATAAACAGGACAAAATACACAGTTATGGCATTTATTGAAAAATTATTCCTTGACATAACAAAACTTTCAGATTACATAAAAGATTACCTGTAAAAAAAAAATACATCTACTTTTCTGAACATAGGTTATGGTGCACCAAAAGATAAACAATAATATTATTGCATTGAGGATTTGATATCTGACTTAATTATGACTTGTATAACTGACTGACTGACCTAATTATGACATATATTATAGCATTTGCATTAAAACAAAAATTTATATTCATTCAGGGAACAATGTTTACATTAAAGAATTACTGACTACTCCTCGTAGTACTTAATTATTGAAAATAACAACAACTATGTCACCTGTCAAATATCATTCCGTAAATCTTTTATTTTTAACTATTTCAAAAGGTTTCAAAAAGGATTTTAACATTAACTTACAATTATGTCTTTACAATAATATTTTAATGATGGAAGCAAAATTATTCTTTGTTCTGTTCAACAATTTACTTTTTCATCTTTGTATTTTAAGTTCCAAAAAGATTTATTTTTTTTATGTTGAAAGAAATTAACGTTATTAGTTTGAGAATTTTATAATTATTAAAAGTCACTATACCTTAAAATTCAAAACTTCACCATTGTGAAACTTGACATGACACTTGACAGCACGTACGTAGTTCATACGTCACTCGAAGGGGAAAATGTCAATGGAAAATTACTGATTGCACCATATACCATTATACCATGAAAATACCATAAAACAAAAGAAATTTGCTTATTTACCTCGGGAAATAGGTTTTCTAATCCAGGAGACGGGAGGCTTGGGTTTAATTCATCACTACGATATTAGTACTATGCCGGCTTTCATAAATACATACGCAGTATTTTTACAAAGCGTATATTACACTTTTACCATCAAAAAAGGAACTGCTACACCATCAAACTGATGGTACACCTACTTAACAAAAACACAGAAGAACTTTGATAGATCCCATTTACTTGGAAATTCTTTTTGCGTCACAAAAAAGCCGGTAACTCACTATCGATGTTTACTGATTCACTACCATTGTAAGAATGCCTGCTTTCTTCTCCGTCTCCTGCCAAAATTCCTTGATCCTGTCACTACGCAATTTCCGGCTTCCGTTCTTCAGAGCCAATTACGAGCTTCGATCTTTGTACCAAATTCAAACAAACCAATCAAATTGATTTTCAACATTTATTCTAGAAAGTTCATCAACGCATTAGAACTGTACTTTTGTCAAAACTTCTTACAAATTCTGTTTTTGCGTCTCAAATAAACAGGAATCTTGTAACACATTGAAATGTTGCGGAATACTTCGTAGATGTATACAGGTGCGGTTTTAGAAAATTCCTTGCAATCTGAATTTAAGTAAAAAACTGAATAAAAAAATTTGGACTTCTTAGAGAGGGATTGTAAAATCTATACAAATCTAAAGATCATATTTTCACTGGTTTTTTAAACGCTACACAGCCTCCTCCGAAAAGAGAAAGCTCGGATAGCTATCCAGTTTTCGATAAACCAAACAAAAATCAACCATGACTCCTTGAGTGAGGCTAAACAATCACATCAAAAATTTTTTTAGATGATGGCTAGTGGGGATTAAATTAAACAAACAAACGTTAGGGATTGGGCTAGCGTACCATCGATCGCCAGACTCTTTAAAGTCGAGTAGACTGAAATGTGTAATGACTCTAAAATGAACTGTAGGTGACAAGAGTTTCTGTGCCTTGGGAAAGAAACTAAACTTGTGCCCTGTGTGGACCTCGCTGACATCCACAGCAGTAACACAAGTGACATACCAGGGCAGACACAGCCTTGTCACCTCGTTGCCTAACCGCGAGCGGTTCTCAAAAACTAAACAAATCATTTGAGCTCTAGGCTCAGCAGATAGGCATCTGCCTAAACTCCACTAAACGCCTAGCGAGTTTCAGGGAATTTTGTTGGCAACGGTTCAGCAAAAATGAGGATTTAGAATCTCCATTCTAAATACCTCAATGAGACAACGTAATCTTAACATTTGTCTCAAGTCGAGATCGGTAACTTTATGTTAAACGTCTCACAGGGAATATACTCACTTCAACAACTAGACTAAAATAAAAGAAGACTAACAAAGGGGGATACAACAACAACAAGGGCCAAATCACAACAAATTCATACAAGGGGGTATACGACAACAACAGGGACCAAAAGACGACATACCAAAATCAAAGAGAATATCAACTTCTTATCAAGACTAAGGGAACTGAAGAACAATACAGGGGGAACATGGAATAGGGGATCAGGACTAAGGGGATGACATATTATCTCCATCAGATACAAAAGGTTTTAAGTCTTTAACATGCCATTTACCAAGATCAGAACCATTTAAATCAGAGAGACGATACACCACTGGTGACAACTTTTCACGGACTGTAGCTTCAATGTACCTCGGTGCTAGTTTAGACATAAACTTGTTAGCAGCATTAGACAGGACTTTATTCCTTTTCCATACTCTATCTCCTACTTGGAATTGGACTTCTCTTCTTCGTAAGTTGTAACTTCTAGCGTTACGTTCATATCCTTTTCGAAGATTAGCCCTGACCTTTTCGAAGACTTGACTTAATCCTTTTACTTCTGAAGCATACATATCACGGTTACCAGGAATAATTTCTAGATCTTGCTTCCGTTGATCGTTTTGATCAACACCATAGTAGTTTCCACTCAGGGGAACATGACGGCCATAATTAAGGAAAGCTGGGGTGTATCCAGTTACTTCGTGCTTTGCGGTATTAATAGCTTGTCTGATCTTTGCTAAATTCTTGTCCCAGTCTACGTGGTCTTTTATATACATACGGATTGCTGTTCCAATGGTTTTATTATTTCTCTCCACAAAATTACATTGTGGTGCATACACGGGGCTAAACCATACTTTCTGAACATTATACCTACTACAGAGATTAATTAGAAGAGGGTTGTTCAGATTTGAGGCATTATCACAAATCACATACTGGGGAACACCAAACATCAGGAAGACATTATCTTCCAAAAATTCAGTAATACTCTTAGCCGTAGCCTTCCTCAAAGGATGGACTAAGGTATATTTACTAAACCAATCAGCAACCACTAATAACCATGTATAACCTTTTTTAGAACGAACAAAGGGACCTATCAGATCAATGGCAACTATTTGCCAGGGGAATTGGGCTTCTCTCTGCTTACCCATTTTACCTAAAGGAGCATGATTTGGTGTTTTCTGAGCACCACAAACTTTACATGATCTGACAAACTTAAGCACATCACAACGCATTTTGGGCCAATAGTACCTTTCTTGAATACGGGACAAAGTTTTATAGAATCCAAAGTGAGCACACGTAGGTGGCTCATGACAAGATTGCATTACTTCTAATCTTTGGGGTTTGGGAACTAAAATTTTCCATTCAATATCATTAGTCTTGAAAGAATTGGGGGATGGGGCATACTTGTAAATGAAATCATTTTCCACTTTCCATTGTGGAAAATCACCAGGGGAACGGAGTATCTTTGATCTTAAATCATCGAACCAAGGGTCTATTCTGTCAAGATCTATTTCTAGATAATCAACTTTTTGGGCATCTTTGGGTGTATCATTGGTATGAGCTCGAGATAAAGCATCAGGGACTAAATGGGATGTTCCTTTTCTATGAATCAAATCGAAAGTATGTTGTCTTAGGCGCATAGCCCACCTGGCTAATTTGCCTGTAGGATTGGACAGTTTATTCAACCAGAGAAGTGAATGGTGGTCAGTAATGACCGAAAACTTAACTCCTTCAATATAACCTCGAAATTTCTCGATAGCGAAGATCACTGCGAGACATTCTCGCTCTGTAACTGAATAATTTCTTTCAGCTCGGGAAAGGGACCTACTTGCATAAGCTATAACTTTTTCTTCACCATCAATAGTTTGAGTCAAGACACCACCAAGACCAGTGTCAGATGCATCACATTGCACAACAAAGGGAAGTTCGAAATTGGGTTGGGCTAAGATAGGGGCAGAAATTAGGAGTTCTTTAATTTTCAAAAAAGCTTTTTCAGCTTCACTAGTCCAAACTACTGGTTGTTTTTTCTTTCTATGACCTTTAAGGAGGTCATTAATAGGGGAGGCTAAACTGGAAAAATCTCTAATGAAACGACGATACCAGGAACACATACCTATAAATCTTTTAATTTCAGTAGAATTAGATGGCCTGGGATAATTAACCATAGCTAAGATTTTTTCAGGATCTGCTTTAAGGGAATTGTTACCAACTACATAACCAAGATACTTCAATTCAGATTTAAAAAAATCACACTTATCGATGTTAATGGTCAAGTTTGCTTCTTTCAGTTTATCTCTTATAATTTTCAACAATCGGATATGTTCTTCAAAAGATGGGGTACACACTATGATGTCATCTAAATAACAGAATATATAGGGTTCAAATTCAGGGCCAAAGATAGCATCAACTAATCTTTGTTGAATCTGTGCACTATTACACAAACCAAAAGGAACAGAAGTGAATTGAAAGGAACCTCTACCAGAAACATTAAAGGCTGTCTTTTTCCTAGAGTCAGGATGCAGCGGGATTTGCCAAAAAGCTTTTCTTAAGTCAATGGAACTAATGCATTTAGCTCCTCTAAGTAACGAAAGAATTCTGTCTATTTGGGGCAAAGGATATGTATCATGAACAGTGACTTCATTTAATGAACGACCATCAAAACAGAACCTATATTCACCTGACTTTTTCTTGACTAATAATATGGGACTTGACCATGGGGATTGGGCTGGTTCGATTACTCCTAATCGTAACATATCGTCTAACTCTTCATGTAGTATTTTATTCATGTATGGGGATAAAGGATATTGTCTTTTCTTAAATGGCTTTGCATCACCAGTGTCAATAACCATTTCAATTTTATTGGTTCTTCCAATGTAGTTGGAACTAGAAATTTCCTCAAAAGAAGCGACTGTGGAATCTACTAAATTTTTTTCAGTGGGGGAAAATGAGTCTACAGAATACAAAGTTTCTGTTTTCTCTTCCTTTTGGGAAGAATGCCATGTTCCATCTCTAAAATTCAAGAACACTGAAAATTTATGCATAAAGTTACTTCCCAAAATAAAACTATGGGGAACGGAGGGTACGACAAGAAATTTCACTACTTGGGAAACACCATCAGCCTCAATTGGAAGATCAATAGTACCAACAACTGATTTTTGAGAACCATCTGCTAAGCAGACGTGTTTACAGGGGGTAGAATTATATTTAATTCCTTGGGAATCCAAAAATTTAACTCCAGCGGCACCTACTACGGATGTGGTGCAACCACTGTCTAAGAGGGCGACAAAGTTTTTAGAAAAGATAGAAATACTAACATGAGGACGACTGTCACAACCTTTCTTTTCAAAAAGAGGGTTAAGTATGTTTTGGGGGAATTTGTCGGGCTTAACTCTATATGGAGTGCAACTGCCGACTGGCTGCACACTACCTAGTTTTTTTTGACACATACAGGAGGACGTTCTCACTCCTTTATTACCACAACGAGAACAAGACATTTCTCTGTTTGTACAATTGCGAGAAATGTGGTTGGGCTTACCACAAGTAAAACAAAAAATAATTTTTCTAGGGTTGTCATGTGTTTGGTAGGGTTGTGGAGGGGGTTGCATTGAATGAGGTTGATAAGAAGAAGACTGATTTCCATACGGTCGATAGGGAGGGGATTGCATCAATGGAGGTGGATAAGAAGACTGATTTCTGTGGGGTGGATAAGAAGAAGAAGACTGATGTCTTTCATCAGTATCTACTGGAGGATTGGGTCTCTCATTTCTCTGCGTAGACTTGGATTTCTTAAAGGGACGATCTTGCTTTTCTCGTTTGTCTCCTTTGGGGTTATCAGGCTTGTCTTGTTTATCAAGTACCTGAAGCTTCTCTTGGGGTTTTTCTGAATCCTCTAATGAAATACCAGCAAGACCTTTTGTAGTTTGAAGCAGGGGCAAAACATTTTGCTCCAAACGTTTAACAGTTATGACTAACATTTCGACAGTGGGAAAATCTTGAAGGGCTACGAGTGGAATATAATCCACCAAAATATTTTTTCTTAAAATCTTTACTCGTTGGGCTTCAGATGGGTACTCTTCTAAACGTTTAAAGAGATTCTCCATGATTGCGGAATAAATAGTGATTGACTCAGACTTTTTTTGTTTTCGACCTTTAATTTCATCAAGGAGATTATCATTATAATCTGGGGGTAGGAAAGCAGTTTTGAGAAGGGTTACCAACTCATTCCAACTGTTAACTGTATTTCCAACACTCCTATACCAAATAGCAGCGTTTCCGTCGAATAACTCAAAAGCTGATCTAAACAGGACATCATCAGAAATATTTCTGGATCTAGCAGAATCTCTTACTTTTTCTAAAAATGTGGGAAGGGCTTTACTCTCACCATTAAATTTGATATTTAAATCAGAAACTCTAACAGGAGTTGAAATTTGTATAATAGGGGCTGAAACTGAACTAATAGGGGCAACGGGGACTGAAGTTGTACCACTAGTCGATGGGACGGACACATTGTCAGATGTCTCTTCCTTTTCTAAGACATCTCCAGTCAACATCAATAAATCCATCTTATAGTTGTCAATAACTTCTTTTATAGCTTCTTCTACATTATCAGGGAAATTTTCCAATCTGAAATCCAGATGACTGGACCTTGTTTTGAAACGAGCAAAGTCAGCCTTTGATGACTGTGCACTCATTGCCCGCGCAATACTTTGCAAATCTGCTAATATTGACTGGATTGTAGGTAACTCTTGATCAGGATCGACTACATTTTTAGTCAAATTAATGGAAGATGAGATGGTCTCTTTACTTAACTGACCTCTCAACAACTTACGTTTTTCTTCAACAGTCCTATTTTGGACATTAAAACCTCTTATGAAAAGTTCATAAGATAACTCATCGGTTTTCAGATCATTAACTTGGGTAGACTTCATTTTTAAAACTGGGGTGAAAACAACACACAGGGGAAAGACCAAAGGGAATAGTAGAAAGTATGACTTTCGGACAAAAAACCGTTTCTATTTATCAAACGAACACAAACCTCACTTGCACTCTCACGCAGCCAGATCCTAACCTCACTGACTTTGTTGCAACTTCTGCTCTTGGTCTGCAATCACTCAATAAACAAAAGAGGGGTCAATAAACTATTGGTCAAAAAATTCACACTCCACCACTGACACGGACTAACAGGGAATAACACAAGGGTACACAAAACAAACAGGAAACAACAGACTCAAATATTTTCAGACAAAACAGGGATAGACAAACACAAATAATATTGAAACTTGCTTCTCGAATGAGCTTACACGGGATAACACCAACAACGGTTCTTGTTCCGATAACTATTGGGAGCGTTCCTAGACAACTAAGCACACTTCCTTTATCACGAGTATTACACTTGTGATCTATTCTGGTACAAGAAGGGAAAGACAAATAGTAATTGGACTGACTAACTACTTTACTTCACGGATACACTCAAACTACTTCACAGGCAGACTCCAACTAACCTTTGGTATCTTTATGACACTGACAAAACTAGATTAGTTGAGAAAAAAATAATGGGACAACTAGACAACATTGGGACTAAAAACTCAAACGGAAACTACACAGACTATACACATATACTCAAATGACGAACAAAAAAAATCACAAAAACAAGTTATTCTGTAAAAAATTGTTAATCAATTATGAATAAATGCACAAATACAACTAAAATGTTATACTTTATCAATAGTTTCAATATTGGAATGTTCAACGCTACTTATATAGACTACTTGTCTATACAATCAATACTTTTTTAAAAAAAATTTAAATATTGCTTTCACCATGGGTACTGTATTAACATCTACTATAAGTACATACATAAAAACAATGTTAATACACTACTATGAGTACATATTTACACATCCTATTGAAAATTTTATACCACTTCGTAACGTTCTAAAAAAATGTAGGGGCTCTTGGGCTAAACTATGTTGCGATACTGGTTGTGATAGTAGAATCGGTCTCAAATCTGGGGCAAGGAGAGGAAATTAAGTTGAAAAACAGTTGGGACTAACTAAAAAAATGTAAACTGCTTGGGAACAACTTAACGATATGACTGGGGGGTGAAAAGAGACTGGCCTCACGTCTGAGGGTGCTATTTTGTAGCGCACAACTGGACACTGAAAGAGGCAGAAAAATGAATCGGCCCCACGTTGGGCGCCATTTTGTAGGGCTTAGTTATAAGGGGGAAGATAAAAGCTTGGAAAATTTAGATACTGCTTAAATACAAAAGGGTCAAGAAAACTAGGGGATATTTCTAAAAACTACTTTGCTACGGCGGCTCGTGTTTTGGTTGGAGAGCTAAGGTTGTGAGTTCGTTAAGAAGAAGTTAGGGATTAGGGAATATTTACTACTATCAAAAATTTAAACAAGGGTACTTACAGATATCCTGGGGTGTTAAATATTAATCCTGGCTATATTTTGTTAGGGCGCCTTACCAGGAGTTTTACTTTCTATGATCATCCAACATCTTAAAATTTGACTCTAAAAAGCTTTTAAAGTTTGTGGTTAAAATTTTGCCAATAGGTTAGCGGTAAATAAACAGGACAAAATACACAGCTTACACGGGATAACACCAACAACGGTTCTTGTTCCGATAACTATTGGGAGCGTTCCTAGACAACTAAGCACACTTCCTTTATCACGAGTATTACACTTGTGATCTATTCTGGTACAAGAAGGGAAAGACAAATAGTAATTGGACTGACTAACTACTTTACTTCACGGATACACTCAAACTACTTCACAGGCAGACTCCAACTAACCTTTGGTATCTTTATGACACTGACAAAACTAGATTAGTTGAGAAAAAAATAATGGGACAACTAGACAACATTGGGACTAAAAACTCAAACGGAAACTACACAGACTATACACATATACTCAAATGACGAACAAAAAAAATCACAAAAACAAGTTATTCTGTAAAAAATTGTTAATCAATTATGAATAAATGCACAAATACAACTAAAATGTTATACTTTATCAATAGTTTCAATATTGGAATGTTCAACGCTACTTATATAGACTACTTGTCTATACAATCAATACTTTTTTAAAAAAAATTTAAATATTGCTTTCACCATGGGTACTGTATTAACATCTACTATAAGTACATACATAAAAACAATGTTAATACACTACTATGAGTACATATTTACACATCCTATTGAAAATTTTATACCACTTCGTAACGTTCTAAAAAAATGTAGGGGCTCTTGGGCTAAACTATGTTGCGATACTGGTTGTGATAGTAGAATCGGTCTCAAATCTGGGGCAAGGAGAGGAAATTAAGTTGAAAAACAGTTGGGACTAACTAAAAAAATGTAAACTGCTTGGGAACAACTTAACGATATGACTGGGGGGTGAAAAGAGACTGGCCTCACGTCTGAGGGTGCTATTTTGTAGCGCACAACTGGACACTGAAAGAGGCAGAAAAATGAATCGGCCCCACGTTCTAGGGCGACATTTTGTAGGGCTTAGTTATAAGGGGGAAGATAAAAGCTTGGAAAATTTAGATACTGCTTAAATACAAAAGGGTCAAGAAAACTAGGGGATATTTCTAAAAACTACTTTGCTACGGCGGCTCGTGTTTTGGTTGGAGAGCTAAGGTTGTGAGTTCGTTAAGAAGAAGTTAGGGATTAGGGAATATTTACTACTATCAAAAATTTAAACAAGGGTACTTACAGATATCCTGGGGTGTTAAATATTAGTCCTGGCTATATTTTGTTAGGGCGCCTTACCAGGAGTTTTACTTTCTATGATCATCCAACATCTTAAAATTTGACTCTAAAAAGCTTTTAAAGTTTGTGGTTAAAATTTTGCCAATAGGTTAGCGGTAAATAAACAGGACAAAATACACAGTTATGGCATTTATTGAAAAATTATTCCTTGACATAACAAAACTTTCAGATTACATAAAAGATTACCTGTAAAAAAAAAAATACATCTACTTTTCTGAACATAGGTTATGGTGCACCAAAAGATAAACAATAATATTATTGCATTGAGGATTTGATATCTGACTTAATTATGACTTGTATAACTGACTGACTGACCTAATTATGACATATATTATAGCATTTGCATTAAAACAAAAATTTATATTCATTCAGGGAACAATGTTTACATTAAAGAATTACTGACTACTCCTCGTAGTACTTAATTATTGAAAATAACAACAACTATGTCACCTGTCAAATATCATTCCGTAAATCTTTTATTTTTAACTATTTCAAAAGGTTTCAAAAAGGATTTTAACATTAACTTACAATTATGTCTTTACAATAATATTTTAATGATGGAAGCAAAATTATTCTTTGTTCTGTTCAACAATTTACTTTTTCATCTTTGTATTTTAAGTTCCAAAAAGATTTATTTTTTTTATGTTGAAAGAAATTAACGTTATTAGTTTGAGAATTTTATAATTATTAAAAGTCACTATACCTTAAAATTCAAAACTTCACCATTGTGAAACTTGACATGACACTTGACAGCACGTACGTAGTTCATACGTCACTCGAAGGGGAAAATGTCAATGGAAAATTACTGATTGCACCATATACCATTATACCATGAAAATACCATAAAACAAAAGAAATTTGCTTATTTACCTCGGGAAATAGGTTTTCTAATCCAGGAGACGGGAGGCTTGGGTTTAATTCATCACTACGATATTAGTACTATGCCGGCTTTCATAAATACATACGCAGTATTTTTACAAAGCGTATATTACACTTTTACCATCAAAAAAGGAACTGCTACACCATCAAACTGATGGTACACCTACTTAACAAAAACACAGAAGAACTTTGATAGATCCCATTTACTTGGAAATTCTTTTTGCGTCACAAAAAAGCCGGTAACTCACTATCGATGTTTACTGATTCACTACCATTGTAAGAATGCCTGCTTTCTTCTCCGTCTCCTGCCAAAATTCCTTGATCCTGTCACTACGCAATTTCCGGCTTCCGTTCTTCAGAGCCAATTACGAGCTTCGATCTTTGTACCAAATTCAAACAAACCAATCAAATTGATTTTCAACATTTATTCTAGAAAGTTCATCAACGCATTAGAACTGTACTTTTGTCAAAACTTCTTACAAATTCTGTTTTTGCGTCTCAAATAAACAGGAATCTTGTAACACATTGAAATGTTGCGGAATACTTCGTAGATGTATACAGGTGCGGTTTTAGAAAATTCCTTGCAATCTGAATTTAAGTAAAAAACTGAATAAAAAAATTTGGACTTCTTAGAGAGGGATTGTAAAATCTATACAAATCTAAAGATCATATTTTCACTGGTTTTTTAAACGCTACAAAACAACACTATAATAAAAAGTACTGTAGAAGGAAAACGATGTATTTAAATTCTGACGAATGAGGGGTTAGATATACTTCTCATTTTTTCTTAAAATACATTAGCCATCAATTTTTTTCAGTATATCTCGCTTAGTTTGAATGCTATCGACATTTAATATTGCTCATTTTAAAGGTATTTTCAAGCACTATAAAAGGTACTGGAATCAATATACACGTAAAATCGACCGTTTCTCTGTTATTTCAAGTTATTTTTTTTTATATACACCGATTTGAGCATGCAACAAAAAACAAAAAAGAAGATTTATAAAGGAACGAATCTCTTTACTTTTTTATAAGCTACAAAATATTTTATATAGTTTTTTCGTTAGATGCATAGTTTTTAGGGTATTCGCAAAAAATCGTCCGCAAAGGTGTCATTTTTCAATGAAAATGGCCAATTTCAACTGCGAATAACTCAAAAAGTATTGAGCTTTAAAAAAATATTATAGAATAGTTTTTGCTTAGATTAGGTTATCTATCGACTTCCGTGATTATTTTAACCAAAAAATTTTCCACCCCCGTGAAGGGGTCGGAACCACCTCCAAGATAAAAGCACACATCGGCATAGGGTAGACTTTGAATTAGGAGATAAGTAGAGGCTATTCCAAAAATTTTATTAAAATCCATGCAGTAGGATAGAATTCGGAGGTAATATCCTATTCTTGCTCCCATTGCCTGGCGTAATTTAGGAACTTACTTCAGGAAATCTGTATTCTTATATAGTATTATAGCAGGAAATTTTTACTTAACTAATAATAACAGAAGACACTACAAAATTCTTAGGAAGTATAACTATGAAATATATAAATAAGAGTCTATCCTTGTGAATCAGAGAAATTTTCTTCACACAAGCTGGAATCTGAGTATGAAGAGAATATAATGAAGAGACTCTCTCCATCTCACTTAATCTGTCATTTTCTGATATGGATTTAGAGTCTTGCCCTGGCTCCAACAGATGAGTTCTAGAAAGACTCTCATCACATACCATTTTTCCATGTTTATGATCTTTTATAAGTTTTTCGTTATAGTCCTGTCGCCAGGGGGGGTACAACGGCCTCCTGTATTCAGATGGACTTACCCAAGTTTTTTTTATGTATTTTGACCCGTAGAACACGAATTTTTTGGGTAACAGTTGATCCGGATGTCGATAAGATTGTTATAAACAAAGAAGTTGAGGAATTACATAACAGCGATTTCTCGCAAAACAAAACATGTCTTTGTATTTTTTGGGCCATTCTAACCAAAAAGTGTTCCTACAAATTTTTTCGTAGGATGCATAGTTTTCGAGATAAACGCGGTGGAACTTTCAAAAAATCGAAAAATTGCAATTTTTGTACCCGAATAACTTTTGATTAAAAAATAAAATAGAAATTCTGCTTACCGCATTTGAAAGTTCAAGTCAAAGTATATCGGTTTTAGTTATTTGCATTGCTAAAAATTTATTGTTTTATTGTTAAACAAAAGTATAAACACCTAGTGCTGGAGTGATGTTTTCAATGATTTCTCATTTAAAATCGAACGAGTAGATAGAGTAGGTACAAGTGCAAGCGAGGCTATTTCTACGTAGCATGCATGTAAACGCATGTATTAGGCACGGGAAACACTATGTGTTTATAGCTTTTTTTAGCAATAAACACATAAATTTTTAGCAATGTATATATTAGAAACCGATAGAATTTGACTTGAACTTTCAAATGCGGTAAGCAGAATTGCTATTTTATTTTTTAATCAAAAGTTATTCGGGTTCAAAAATTGCAATTTTTCGATTTTTTTCAACCGCGTTTATCTCGAAAACTATGCATCCTACGAAAAAACTTGTAGGAACATTTTTTGGTTAGAATGACCCAAAAAATACAAAAACAGGTTTCGTTTTGCGAGAAATCGCTGTTATGTAATTCCTCAACTTCTTTGTTTATAACAATCTTATCGACATCCGGATCAACTGTTACCCAAAAAATTCGTGTTCTACGGGCCAAAATACATAATAAAAACTTGGGTAAGTCCATCTGAATACAGGAGGCCGTTGTACCCCCCCTGGCGACAGGACTATTAGGAGCTATTTATTATACATTAACTTCCCTCCTATGATCAGTCTATTTCTCCTTTTATTATGTATGAAAGAGTATGTACTAAAGCTACGCTCTGTTTCAGCATAGGAAGCTGGTAACCCAAGTATTGTAATTGTAGTCTCTTAAAGTACTTTTGTTGCACATTCCTTGTCACCAGCTTATACAATCTATTGATCGTGCTGAAAGCCAAATAAGATCCATTGATCAAAGGTCTGCTTTTGCACAGAACTTTATTAGTTCTAAAAAATTTTTTTCTTTTTTGTCAATAAACTTTGGATGATTGGTTAATATCATGTCTATACACTGCATAGCTAATATATGCTCCTCACCAGTGAGGCTTTGTCCTATTAAAGAAGAATTAAGTAAGCTTGCAGCATAGTGCACAGGCTTCACTGTAATTTTTCCTTTTTTCTAATTCAGATAAGCATTCCTTTTCCTCGGGCTTACTGATTGGAAGTAATGGAATATTCTCGGTAAAAATATTTCCTGTATCCTTAAATGCCTCGACAATCAACTGCTACTTTTTGCAACTTTATCCAAAACATTTCGCCATCCAGACAATGCTGTTGAAAATTCTGTGAAAATTAAATTTTCTCCCTTTATGACCATAGGTATCGGTAAAGCACTTTTACACGCAATAATGTTATTTATACAATTAAGGATTGAACCCCATCTAGTTGTTACAAGAAGTTTTGATGATATAACTTTTTTGTTGTTTTGAATTTTTCTTTTTATTTATTATTTCTCGTTTGACATATTCCCATGCATTACACATATACTAAAATCACAATAAAGATGCACTAGAAATAAGCAAACCAAGACACACTAAATGTTCGAGGAGGACTCCCAAATCACGATTTGCAAAGTTTATACATTCTAAATCATGATTCAGGATTAATCCTGGTAACATTCAACGTGTCTTGGTATGCTTATTTCTAGTGCATCTTTATTGTGATTTTATTATAGCTTTAGGCATTTTTAGTATAAAAATAATAAAGGTAATGTTTAAACAAATGTTCCTATTGCACTTGGCAGTCGTATAGGTTCGCCGGCCGTGTGAATTAAATGGCACTCTTCCTTCTTCTTCTTTAAGTACCGTGCCCAAATTTTTAGGCGTGGGTAGCTTCCATAACAATTTGCCGATATCGTTCTCGATCTTGTGCGGCATGTAACAATTGATCTGCTGATAAGCCATTCCATTGACGAAGGTTTCGGAGCCATGAATATTTCTTTCGACCAATTCCTCTTTTTCCGTCGATCTTTCCATTGAGTATTAACTGCAGCATCCTGTATCTGCTACCTCTCATTATATGCCCCAGATATTCAAGTTTTCTCTTTTTTATCATCTTCATTAAGTCACCTTCGCCTTGACCTACTCTGTTTAAGACTTCTCTGTTTGAAATGCGTTGAACCCAAGATATTCTGAGCATTCTACGATACGACCACATCTCAGAGGCTTCTAATTTGTTCATCATGTTAACCTTCATGATCCAGGTTTCACATCCATATAGTAATACAGGATACACATAACATTTTAGGAACTTGATGCTTAGTTGTAAGTTCAGCTGAGAGTTGCTCAGAATAGATCTAAGTTTCATAAATGCTCCTCTTGCAATTTCTACACGAGTTTTAATTTCTTCATCCGGATTTAGTGTCTCGTCTATCCAACATCCTAGGTATTTAAAATGGTTAACTTTTGTTATTGATTCATCATTGAAAATTAGTTGCATAGGGCCGACGTCTTGTTTACTAAACACAAGTAACTTTGTCTTTGTTGCATTTATGTTAAGTCCGTTATTGGAGCATTCCCTAGTGACTCGATCTATAAGGAATTGAAGATCTTCGATATTTTCAGCCATGATCGCGGTGTCGTCTGCATATCTGATGTTGTTAATAGTTTCTCCCCCGATTCGAACTCCACATTGTCCTTCCAAGGCTTCATTAAAAATTATTTCTGAGTATACGTTAAACAAAGTTGGGGATAACACACAACCCTGTCTGACACCTCTTTGAATGCAAATTTTGTCTGTTTCTTTGCCGTCTACCAGAATAGAAGCTTCTTGATACCAATAGAGATGTTGTAAAAGTCTCAGATCTTTATCGTCTATTCCAATCATTTCTAGATATTCAAACAACCTATTATGTTGAACTCTATCAAACGCCTTCTCAAAATCTATAAAGCAGACGTAAATTGGTTTCTGTACTTGCCATGATCGTTGAAGTAATGTTAACATTGAGAACAAAGCTTCCCTTGTTCCCAATCCTTCTCTGAAACCGAATTGTTTGTTTCCCATTGTCTCTTCACATTTCTGCTTGATTCTATTAAGAATTATCTTAAGAAGTAGCTTGAGAGAGTGGCTCGTGAGACTAATTAGTCTAAAGTCTTTACATGATGATGTATTAGGCTTTTTTGGGAGTGGAATAAATGTAGACTCTAACCATATCTGTGGCATCATGCCAGTCTCGTATATATGGTTATAAATGTTTGTTAGTTGTGAGACATTGTCGTCATCCAGAAGTTTGAGCCAGTCTGACGGTATTTGGTCAGGGACTAGAGATTTCCCATTTTCTGGAAGGCACTCTTCCATGTAAGTTCAAGTTATGTCACTGACTCAAATGTCACTGACTTTATGTCCAAATGGCTCTTGGAAATATTCTCAACAGTTCTCGGAAATATTACGGAAAGGTCTCGGAAATATTCTTGAAAGTTCTCGGAAATATGCTCGAGAATTTTCCATTGAACCTTTCTGGGAATATTAGCGGCCAGGAGAATATTTCCATTTTTATATGCGAATATTTTAGGAAACTTTCCAATGTTCTCGAATACTCGCTTGGAAATATTCTCGACTCACATTACTAATTTCCTTAACAGTAGGTTCCAAATACAATGATTTATACAGGTTGTAGAATGATTCACAGTCAGTTTATTTTATTTAGCGTATGGCTTAAGTACGTCACAGAATATACCTATTTAAATTTATGCATTATACAATGCATCACAAACAGATGTCCAGATAAGATTTCTGTTTGTGGTCTGTGATGTTGGCAGGATTTTTTTTTGTTTTTCGTTCGTCTGCTGCCAAATGTTGCTAGTTCATTTAGCGTTACCCAGGGTGCACCACATGGAGGCTAACTAGCGTTACACCCCTCACAGTTAGTGAGGATGTGTTTCACGGTCAGGTAAAAATTGGATTGAAGGCAGATTGGACAAGTTCCTGAGGACTTTAAGAAATCATGAGTAAATTTGGGATGGTTAATTCGGAGTCTTCTAATAATATATGCTTCTTTTCTAGAAAGTCCAGCGAGAGATGACCAACAGACGGTTGGAGTTCTTGTAGAATTAGTTGTTTTACTCTGTTGCCATAAGTTTTGCCAGGCATCATTTACTGACTTTTTGATAACGAGTTTGGGATCGCTAGCTATAGTCCAGGGCGCATCTGTTTTGAGATGGACGTTGAGAGGCGACTGAAATTTTTTTGCAGAATTTGCTTGAAAATAACTCAAATAATAATATTTGAGTTATTCTCCCACTCAAAATGGTCCGGAACATTGTTTAAATAATCAAAATGTCAAAATATGAAGGAAAAACTCGATTTTTTATTGGTTTTTTGATTATAACTTTAAAATTATTCATTTCTGAGAAAAGAATTGGTTATAAATTTAAAAAATAGTCAACCTTGTTGCAAAATAGCAATAATTTCAAAAAAACCATACAAAAACAAGTATTTGCATTTTACGTTTTTCAACCATTTTCGCTACACTGAGGACCTTCATATTTTACCCAGAAAAACTTTATGATATAGTAAAACAACACTGAAAATTCATTAAGATCGGTTTAATAGATTTTGCAAATAAATTTTGCAATCCAGCTTTCACAAAAAAATACATTTTTTAAATGTTGCAGGACTGAAAATAAAGCAGATAGCAAGTTGAATTTTTTTTTGCTTATAGAAGTGTACCTTTCATTTGCAATTTGCAAAATTAAAATTGATTAATTACCACGGCGTCAGGAAATTTTTTAAATAAACATTAATTTTTGGTGCTACGCACAGGACAGCTGTGTTCGATTCACTCAAATTTATTTCCACCAAAATTTCTTCTAATCTTCATCTAAATTATTTTCTTAATCTATATTTTGTTGTATTTTAATATTTTAATTCCACAAAAATCAAACTAATTTTATTATTGTTTGTGAAATATTGTTTAAACAATTGTATATGTTTAAAAATAACAAACTTTTATTCTAAATATATGAACAAAGAAAGTTTTTGCTAAAAAAATATTAGGTATTTCATAGAGTATGTGTTTTTATTTTGCAATAAACAAATTTATTTATTTATATCGAAATGTAATAAAAATTAAAATGTATCAATCATTATTAAAGGTCATTGGAATGCCCAATCGGAGCAAACTATCCGCTGTCCTGCGCGTAGCACCAATAATTAATGTTTATTTAAAAAAAATTCTGACGCCGTGTTAGTTAACCGATTTTAATTTTGCAAGTTGGAAATGAAAGACAAAGTACAATTCTATGCGCAAAAAATATTTCAAATCGGTATCTGCTTTATTTTCAGTCCTGTAACATTTTGAAAAAATGAATTTTTTTTCGAAAGCTGGATTGCAAAATTTATTTTGCAAAATTTATTAAACCGATCCTAATGAAATTTTTAATACTGTTTTAATGTATCCTAAAGTTTTTTTAGGTGAAATATGAAGGTGCTAAGTGTAGCATAAATGGTAGAAAAACGTAAAATGTGAATACTTGTTTTTGTATGTTTTTTTCGCAATTATTGCTATTTTGCAACAAGTTTGACTATTTTATAAACTTTTAACCAATTTTATCTTATAGCTAATTTAATTACGCAACATCTATGTCAGCACAACTATTTGTGAAATGAATACTTTTAAAGTTATAATCAAAAAACCAAGAAAAAAATCGAATTTTTCCTTCACTTTTTGACATTTTGATTATCTAAATAATGTTCCGGACCTTTTTGGGAGGGAGAATAACTCAAACATGTATTATTGTTTGAGTTATTTTCAAGAAATTTCTGCAAAAAAATTTGAGTCGCCTCTCAACGTCCAAATGTACTAATATTTTTACAGATGCGCCCTGGTCTACTAGTTAAGTTGTGGTTAATCCAGTTTTGGGGTTGGTAGCTTATGTGTCAAAATGATCTGCTGTTTCATTACCAGTAATTCAAGTACGAGAGAATAGAGCCATTTGAGAGAGACTGCTACATTAAACATTTCGCTATATTAATAATGTTCAAGAATAATAGACAAGATAGTGTAAACATACACAGAAATTTTGATGTCAAATCACTGCAATTCTATAGCGTATAGGGCTAAGAAATTAACATAAAAACGTAATTTCCTATTAAACTACTTCGTATAATAATACGAAACACCATATTTTATTAAATAAGTCATCGAGAAGAATCCAAAGGTGTAAAGATATACAGGGTGTTCCCTTTAAAAAACATAATTTTCTGTCACCCTGTCAATACGGATGGTTCTGTATATTTAAAAATATTTTTAATTATGGTCCTATCTGTAAACCAACTTTTACCTAAATAACTTTTTTTCGTATCTCTTACAATAAACAAGTAATTAGACAGGGGAAGGGAAAAAAGAAAAAGCAGTTTTTGTTTTTATTTGATTCAGAGTTGGACCACCATCTCCAGATATGGTCTTTTTTGTGAGCATTTTTTAGTGGGTCACAAATGATAGAAAAAAAGGTAAGTCCGTGATAATACACATTTATAACATTTATTCTAACATGACATTTTAGTTAAATCTGACAGTTGTCACATTTTATTTGCAATTTGGCATAAAAACAAATCAATTGTGTTTATTGCATTTATAAAATGGTATTTTCTTCGATTTGTATAGTCTTATAAATTTTACAGATTATATTCCTAGATATATTATATAATTCGTAAATAACTTTTTTTAGATTATAGCGCAATCTATCGACAACTAGAATAAATGATATAAATGTCTGTAATCACCGGCGTGCCTTTTTCTGTCACATACAATTTAATGAGTTAGAAAGAAATCGAAAAACTGTGACGCACTGAAAGATGCTGATGAGAAAAAGAATAGCTATTTCTGCCTCTTAGGCGTTGAGACGCAAAACAGCGACATCCCTCGTAAAACGAGGAAGACAAAAAGTCCCAGATACAAAGTTTACTACAATTAAACAATTAAAAAAACTGAAATAAAAATAATAAACAATAATTTAAATCTAAGACTTTTGGTAAAGGAACTGCTTTCTGACTGCATCCCGTATCTCTGGCTTTACAATATATAAGCACAGAGACGACGAATATAGAAGAAAGCAAATAAAGTATCCGGTTACGTATTTATCTTCTTTTCGTCTTAGAAAAGGATCGAAACACAGTTTCAGCTATTCAATTCTGAGTAAAGATGAAAAAGAAAAAGACAGTTTTTGTTTCTATTTGATTCAGAGTTGGACCACCATCTCCAGATAGGTATTTCTGCCTCTCAGGCGTCATCGGTGGAGCTATGCAGTCACAACTCTAAACCAAATACCAACAGCCTGCCAATTTAAGGGAAATTGCCGGTTGCAATAATTCCAACTTTGAGATGCAAAACAGCGACATCCCTCGTAAAACGAGGAAGACAAAAAGTCCCAGATACAAAGTTTACTACAATTAACCAATTAAAATAACTGAAATAAAAATAATAAACAATATTTTAAATCAAAGACTCTTCGTTAAGAAACTGCTTTCTGGCCGCATCCGGATCTCACTCTTTTACAATATATAAGCACAGAGACGATGAATATTAAAGAAAGCAAATAAAGGACACGGTTAGAGTTGCATAAGTTTGACTTGAATGTTTGAAGACTTGAGTTTGACTTAATTTCAAATCAAACTCAAGTCAATTCTTCTGACAAATAATTCAAGTCAAGTCAAACTGGCCAATCGTACAGGTTTGAAAACTCAAACTGTTTTTCAAACTAGTTTGAAAGAGTTTAAAAAATAATTTATTTAGCAGATATACTTTTTTGTCGAGATAGACATGTTCTCTCTCGGACCATCACTCCTAGTGGAGTATTGGGCGCATCTGCGTTTCTTGACCGATGGTGCAAGACGGCTGGTGGCCAGCTCAGATAGACATGTAAGTTGCCAATT
The DNA here is from genome assembly GCF_917563875.1 of Diabrotica virgifera virgifera. Taxonomy (NCBI): domain Eukaryota; kingdom Metazoa; phylum Arthropoda; class Insecta; order Coleoptera; family Chrysomelidae; genus Diabrotica; species Diabrotica virgifera. Next base: position 31,416,686 of record NC_065447.1, read on the forward strand.
AAGATAAGAAAAGTAATAACACATACAATTAATGCCACATAAAATAACTTGATACAGGAAGCGATTATAGTCAAAATAGGATCGTAAATTTCATGAAAATGATTTCTGTACACCTAGAAATGCTTGCTGGCAAGTTTCGTTTTATCCATATAATTTTTTTATATTTTTATTAACTTGAGTGTTACTAGATTAAAACAAAGAATTCGTTGGGTGGTTATTTTTATCATACCAAGATTTAATCTACTATAACAAAAATTTATAAAGGAGCAACAAAATGTTATATTCTTGATAGAGTAGGTTTAATGAGCTTTTTGTAACTTTGTAATGTTGTTTTAAAGAGTTAGTTCACTATTTGTCATTTTATAACGCTGTTCTTTTTTCTCCTTTTTTTTTCTTGGAAGTATATGACTAACGCTGTTCTTTTTATACATATTACAAGTATGCACTTTGCAATTTTCATTGTTTTGAAATCACCTGTTTCAATGAATCAGTGACTTTTTCAATGAATACCTTCAACATTAGACTCGATTTGTTCTGGTACCTATTCTGAGCCGAAAAATATTCATGTTGAGATATTATTTCACAAAGCACACACTTCAAAACGAACGTAATAAACAAGATAAGCATAGACTTCTTAATATGAACAACAAACTAATTTGCGGAGTGTACATATTCAGACCTAGCCAAATAAGTCAACACATTAGTCGGTACGCTCTCAATAAAATTGGAAATAAAAACGTTGCGCAATATGATATTCAAACTTCAAACTGTTTGAAGAATTTTGATTTCAAGTCAAACCTAAAGATATCGAAATCAAGTCAAATCAAACTTTTACAAAAAAGTTTGGTTTTCAAGTCAAGTAAAGTTTGTTGAATAATATCAAACTAGTTTGACTTAACCCTTAAACGCCCAACCTTTTTTAGGCTCCATGTACGCCCAAGGGTGGGTAAAAAAATAACCTTACAACAAAATTACAATGTACAATGTACATCAAAATTAACAAACCAGTAAAAGCCATTAATTCAGATTTGTTGATTTTCTCTACATTCTTCATTTCAGCCTCCTCAATGGCGGAAAATTATGTCGATAATATAATTATACGTCGATAATTATATGGATTATGTTCCTACCAACGAGAAATTATAGAGAAACCTGTAGTAGCAAGTTTTACCAAGGGTGTACTTTTTATGCCCACCCATATTTAACTCAAGATATTACTTTCATTTTCAAAAGTATCGGTAAAATCAAATTAACATTCGATAAAGGGCTGTATTTTTAACAATAAGTAATTTTTGAAAAATTTTTGAACACGTAATAAATATGTTACAAGGGAATACGCATTAGGTGGACATTTTTTATCCACCCTTGGGCGTTTAAGGGTTAATGCATTTCTAGACACGGTCACATATTTACCTTATTTTCATCTAGGAAAAGGACAGAAAGACAGTTTCAAGTACTTAAATCTGAGTAGAGATGAAAAAGAAAAAGGCAGTTTTTGTTTTTATATTAATTAGACTTTGTCACACTAATGCCCCACCCTGGGGTAAATATATTTCAATATCTAATGCAAATATTTTCTTATTTTTTGTTAAAGATTGTTATTCACCCGTCGAAAAAGACTGCAAACCTGCAGGTTTAGATGGCTATCTCGTTTGGACATGGGACGTAACGGAGAATCGTTGTGCAAGAGCAGTTGCTCAGGGTGGTTGTACTCCCACCAAAAATAACTTTGGAAGCTTCCAACAGTGTTGGCATATCGCAAGACCAGTATGTCATAACCGAAGCCCCACTGGACTTAAACATAACTTCTAAAATTATAATATATTTTTTTGTCTACATTACGGAAATTTTTCTAAAATACAAACTAATCAAATTATTTTGTTTCATTATTTTAACGCGGCATCCGACAGGTGAACTTTTTTGCCACTAACAGACAGGTGGGGTGTAACAAACCCCAGCATTTGAACGAGTTAGGGATTCTCAAAAAATCTATTTACAATTAGTTGTCTGTGATGTCTGGAACGTCAATATCTTAAAGCTGGTCAGCATAGTCACTATCTACTCTAACATTGTCTATTTCTTCACTTACTTCCGAATTACTCTTGTCAATACATTCATCACTGTCTGCTTCGTCGCATAAGACCTGAAGACGTGTTTAGTCTCGATCGTAATTAACTTTAGCTTAGACTAATAAAAAATATATTAAAATCTGTAATAAGTATTATTCACTTACCTATACCACAGAATAACTAACCATACAGAAGCGAAACTCAGGCCCAAAATGGTAACATAATTTTCATGCTCATGTGTCAATGTAACTGGTATAACCTCACTTTTAGACTGACGGTGACAGTTGTTTTTAGTTAAATTTTATATTTATATATGTTTTATTTTATAGTTTATTTATATTTTATAGTTAAATTTTATATTTCAAAATTAATTAATAACTACTTGTCAAAATATCACATCATTTGAATTCGTCTATTCCTTAGAAAATCAAGTTCTAATCTGTAACTAGGGCTCAAGGTCAAATATTTCGCTTCCCACACAATCCTGTATGGTTAGTTATTCTGTGCCTATACTTATTTATTTACAGGAGTAATACAAAATAAAGACAATTCTGCAGAAAGTACAAAATCAGAAACGTGGGGCGTGACAATTTCCAATCCAAATTTACTTGCTGAAACTAAATAGATGACTAAAAACTATGTATCTTCGCATAGATGAATATACAATAGAAAACTATCTAGCCGCTGTGGCTACTGTATGCAAAATTTCCTTATGTTTTACGCGCTTTAGCATTGTTGAGGTGTTCCACACTCCACCTGTCAGATGCCGGGTTAATTGTATACCCTATTGCGAGTCATTTTTCGGGGTCTGTGAGTATGCTTTCTTCTTACCCATGGATGAAATTATTCATGAATTCAAAAACCTGAGTACAGGGTACAGAATGGACGAAAAAATTATTTCCATAGTATTCTATACAGAGGATGCCATACTTATTGCAGAGAGTGAACATGACCTTCAGACACTTTTACATCAATTTAATATGACAGCAAGAATGTTAAACATGATAATATCACCAAATAAAGCAAACATTATGGTAGTCTCTAAAGATCCAATAAGGTGCAAGCTGGAAGTGGACAGCAAGAAAGAAGTATCAGCTACCTGGGGGTACTAATGCACAGTTATGGAGATACAGAAGCGAAAGTTGCCCAACAAATAAACAAATCCAACAGAATAGTAGGATGTCTTAAACACACTATCTGGCGCAACACACATATACGGACAGAAACAATGGTCAAAATTTATAGGACAGTAGTTAGGCCAATTATGACTTACACTGCGGAAACAAGACCTGACACCACAAGGACAAAAATACTGATGGAAACTCGTGAAATCAAAATAGTTGGATATATCACAGGAAAATCATTATGGCACAGACAACGTAGCACAGACCTCAGCCAAAGTTGCAATATAGAGAACATAAATGACTGTGAAACGAAATAAGCGATGGACTACCCCAGCTAATTGAAATAATATTCGAAAATATTACCCCAATCCACTAAGATAGCCATCGTTACACCCTTAGCTTAGCTCAGTCACTCAGGTGTGTGTTCGTCTTGTCCTAATCTTAGAAATTAACTATGGAAGTTTGGAATGAAAGCAAACAAAACAATATTTTTAACTAATCATGTTTATTGTTCAAAAAGATATATAAAAATATGACTTTGTAAATTGCATTAACAAATATATTCAAATTCTTACCAAAAACTAACAATTCTGGATTATATTTATGGCTTTTGGTCTTCTTCTTCTTCTTATGCAATCCACTAATGGATGTTCGCGATCACGTTTGACCATTTTTCTCTATCCCTTGCAGTATGTATTAGGTCTCCTATGTTTTTTAGTCCTGTCCATTGTTTGAAATTACGGAGCCATGACATTTTCTTCCTGCCCACTCCCCTTCTTCCTTCGATCTTTCTTTCACTTAAGGTTTGCAGAAACTGATATCTTTCATTTCTAATTATGTGTCCCAGGTATGCCGTTTTTCTCTGTTTAATTGTGCACATCAGTTGTCGTTCTGTACCAATTCTTCTCAGGATTTCTTCATTTGTTATTCTTGCGGTCCAGGGAACTTTAAGGATTCGTCGATAGATCCACATCTCAAATGCCTCTAGCTTATTCATTGTGTTTATTTTTAAAGTCCATCCTTCCATGCCATATAGGAGCACCGACCATATATAGCATTTTGTGAATCTTAATCTTAGGTTTAGGTCAAAGTCAGAGTTCATAAAGACGTTTCTGAATTTCATGAATGCACTTCTGGCTCTTTCTATCCGACATTTAATTTCCATATCCGACATCCAGTCTTCACATAGCCAGGTTCCCAGGTACTTAAACTTTCTTACGCGCTCTACATCTTGGTTGTTATATGCTAGTCTTGCATTTTGATGTTGACATAATTGACGGCTGATTATAAGGAACTTTGTCTTTTTTATGTTGATGCTAAGTCCCATGTTCTCGCTATGCTCTGCAATTTTATTAAGAAGGTTTTGGAGGTCTTCTATATTGTCTGCTATTAAGACCGAATCATCCGCATATCGTATATTATTGACCCAGGTACCATTCACTTTGATGCCGCTTTCGCATTCCTCAAGAGCTTCCTGGAAGATACTTTCTGAATATAGATTGAACAGTAGTGGGGAGAGAATGCATCCCTGTCTTACACCTCTGAGAATTTTTTGAGCTTGCGTTGTTTCATTGTCCACCTTGACGACAGCTGTTTGATTCCAGTAAAGAGCCTCTATGCAAACGAATGTCTTTTTGATCTATGTCGAGTTGTTTCAGTATATGTACGAGTTTATGATGTTGTACTCGATCGAAGGCTTTTTCATAATCTATAAAGCACATCATTACATCTTTCCTTTGATCGTAGCAGTTCTGAGCTAGCACTTGGATTGCAACTAGTGCTTCCCTGGTACCCAGGCCTTTTTGAAATCCAAATTGTGAGCAACCAATAACCTTATCGCGTTTTGTGGAGATTCTGTAGTGAAGATCTTTGAGGAATATTTTTAAAGAATGGCTCATCAGACTTTAAGTCGGTGCTCTTGACACTTTGTTGCGTTGTTCTTTTTTGGCAAACGGATAAAGGTAGATACAAGCCATTGGACAGGGAATTTTCCTTTTTTATAGATTTGGTTGAAAAATCTTTGGAGTATCGTAATTCCCTCTTCATCTAACAATCTGAGTAACTCAACAGGAATTTTATCAGGTCCAACTGCTTTCCCGTCTTTCGAGGTATTTACTGCTCTAGTAATTTCTTCAATTGTGATCTCGGGACCAGATAGGTTGTTAATATCTATCACTTTTTCCTGAACGACTTCTATCTCAGGCCTCTCGTCTGCAAAGAGATTTTTGATGCATTTTTCCCATACGAGTTTCCTCTCTCTATCATCTTGTGCCATTTTTCCTTGTTTTTTGGTTTCCTTGGCTTTTGGTAGCTGATGGTAACTTCTTGATGTTGAATAGTACTTCTGTGTACTTCTCTTGACCTGGGCAGATGTTATGGCCCTAGGTCAGTGCAGCTTCTCTCTCGGTGGTGTCATACTTAGATATTTGGTGCTGCTGTCTAGTTGCGATGCATCCATGAAGTCCTTTGCCTTTGTAGTTCCATCACCGGTGATGAGGATGGCTTGAAGCTCCCGAAGGGAGAAAGGTTAATCTTTATCCCAAAAACTGTAATAGTAAAACACATATCAACAATCAAGAAGTTAATAACCAACGTGTGCCAGCCTGCCATTCCTTAATCCAAAGAGTAGCAGATGACAAGAATAAATTAAATGGAATTTAGATGAAGAGAATAGTTAAATTTTGATTACTAAACGTGCATACATGTAAATTAGAAAAAATATTTAATAGATGAGAATGTAAAATATAGAAACTAAACACATCGTTTAACATTTGAAGGTTGGAGAAAAAATCATTATAAAAAATTAAAAGTAGACTATAAAAAACTTAGAACAATAACTCACCCCAAGAGAAGATTTGATTTGGAATAAAAGTGATTTATTTTTACAATTACATGCCTTTTTAATAAATAATAATTCTTCCCTTCCAGTATGTGTCAGTAGGAGTAGGGATGAAGTGACACTGTCATTGAAAACGACATAGGAAGTGGCGGGCATGTTCCGTATTGAAAACAGTTACTTATAGAGTAAGAATGTAACGGGGTACGTTCAGTATGTTTAATCAATGATTTAAATGAAAAGAGATATAGTAAATAGAAGATAATAAAAGAGGATAATAAAAGAGGGTAATAAAAGAGGATAATAAAAGAGGGCGCCAACGAGTTTTTAACGAAAAAACTGGTAAAACAAATAGAAGAAAATTATTGTTAACGAAATATTAAAGAATATAAAGTAGAATAATTATTTAAAAATAAAATATCAAAGATGTGACGTTTGTAACGTTACAACTGTACACTGAAAAGAAAAAAAGAAGGGTATAGCCATATAATCAGAATGGAAGAAAGAAGACTGGTAACGATAGCGCGATACAGATCAATAAATGGCCGAAGGGGTATAGGAAGGTCAAGCAAGAGATGGAGTGACAACCAGGGTATCTGATGAGGAGGCGTCCGAAGATGGAACAGGCGCGATCCTATTAAGAAAGAAGGAAGAAGAAAAAGCATTTTCTACCCCTCATACATTTTATTAGGCCAAGAATTAAGAGCAAACAGTAGCGAACAACAGGTACCAACAAAGGCGTTCCAAGATTGCGGTTCTAATTTTGAATATTTTGTCAAGATATTTGGCACACATATTCGTAATATAATAGAGAATGGCGGTGCAGAGCACAATTTCAGAAATATGTTGGTATATAGAAATTACTCTATAACTAAATAAAATATTAAAAAAGCAGCCTGTGCCGCCATTAATAAAGACAACAAAATTCACTTTCTTCAAATAAACTTTGATTTGTGTCTAGATTTTGTGTCACATTGTTACTAATAAAAATCGATTTTTTTATAACAAAAAATCGAACGTCACTGACTTGGCAACAATTTGCGCCTATGTGTATAAAAATGATTGTTTTAGATAGTATAAACGTCACTGTCAGTGTCGAATTACCGACGCACCGTTGCCTCACTTTTGAAAGTTCGCAGAATTTTCGCAATCTTGGACCGCGTTTGTTGCTACCTGTTGATGGCTACTGTGTGCTCTTAGTGTCAAAAATATTATACCAAAGCTAATCAACATTTATTGTTTATACCCCAGAATCGAGTGGGTATCGAAATTTTACTGGGTCATGGTTTTTTATTATAACACTTAAAAAAAAGCCACTCTTTTCATTCAATTCTGTGAAAAAGGTCCTTACAAGTTTTTTCGTAGGACGCATAGTTTTCGAGATAAACGCGGTTAAACTTTGAAAAAGCAAAAAAATTGCATTTTTTGAACCCGAATAATTTTTTTATTAAAAAATAAAATAACAATTCTGCTTACAGCATTTTTGAAAGTTAAATTAAAATTATACCGATATTGATTATATGCATTGCTAAATATTAATTTTTTATTGTTAATAAAGCTATAAACACATAGTGCTTAAGTAATGTTTTCAATGCATCTCTCATTTAAAATCGAACGTGTCGGTACAAATGCAAGCGCCTGCAAACGGGCAATTTCTACGTAGCATACATTAAAACTTATGCATGGGCACGAGTCAAAAAGCTCAATCAATATTTGTTTACAGCTTTGTTTAACGATAAAAGAATTAATTTATAGCAATTAAAATATTCAAAACCGGTATAATTTGACTTAAACTTTTAAATTATGTGTGCAGAATTGCCATTTTAATTTTAATCAAAAGTTATTCGGGTTCAAAGATTGCAAATTTTCGGTTTTTTGAAAGTTCAACCGCGTTTATCTCGAAAACTGTGTATTCCACGAAAAAACTTGTAAAGGAATTTTCTGTTTAATATTACCCAAAAATACAAAAGGATGTTTTGTTTTGCGAGAAATTGCTTTTTTGTAATTTTGCAAGTTTTTTATTTATAACAATCTTATCGACATCCGTACCAACTGCTACCCAACCAATTCGTATTCTACGGGTCAAAATACATAAAAAAACTTGGGTGAGTCCATCTAAATAAATGAGGCCATTGTACCTCCCTGGCGACAGCACCAATATGCAAAATGCATACTATGCATTTTTTGCATATTTTGTAAATTTTATAATAAAATGCATATTTTTCACAAATTAAACAGTATCTAATTTTTCGTTCCTTTTTTAAGACGCAAACTTTCATTGTACGTTTAAACTAGAAATGGTTTATATAGATATTAAAACTATTGGATAGACCCTAATACTTAATAGCATGTCTTTAAAAAGACAACCACAGGCAATGGTGACAGTAAAATTTTCGTGTTAGTAATTCCATAATAAATCACGAGGAAAAACCAAGAAAAAACCTCAATGTGGCTTATTTCCAAATTAGAATAATAAATCACATAAATGCCACAAAGAAGTAGCTTCAGAACAATATTAAATGTCTAATGTAATGTAATCTAATCAAAATTTCTTATTCTTTGTCTTAGGTTGTTATTTACCCGCCAACATATATTGCAATAATATGTCTTAACCAATTCCTGATGCCTATCTAGCTTTGGAGTGGCAAGTAGAGGAGTACTTATGGTTGTCAAAGTAAAATTTGCGATTATGGTCGGTGCACTCCCACCATAAATCACTTTTAGAGCGAACTAGAGTGTTGACTTATAGCAGGACCAGTATGTTCAACTATAGAACCAGGCCCACCACCTAGACAAAATACTTTCGAAAAGTATAATGCATTGCTTTTTCTACATTTTTTGTTATGTTATTGGAGTCTTCGACTTCGATTAAGGAAAACTTTTTTCAAATAGACATTAAGCAAATTATTATGATTTTTATTTCAACTTAATACCCGTTATAAATTTCTCAGACCAATAATCAATGGAGACCATTCACGGAACAGTTGATAAGTCCAATTTCACAAATTTTGAGAAACTATTCCTTTTGATATTGCCCTTTGAATCAACTGAATTTTCAATTGGGATAAATAGATTTAAAATAGGATTAGGTTAAAAAAGCGTTTGACACTGTCAAATTAAAGGAAATTATAATCAAGAGAGGTACCTCTGGAAATAATTAAGAAGATCGAAAATATCTACCAGAGCAACACAATAAAATAAAAGTAAAAAATGAACTAACTGACCCAATTGAAGCTGGCAGTGGGATAAGACTTCCTGTCTTTTATTGTTCAACGTGATCATGGATGAAATAATAAAAAAATTAAGAATTAAAAAAGGATATCAAATGGGAGAAAAACAACTTAAAAAACTCTGCTATGCAAACGATGCAATACTAATCTCTCAAAGTGAAAATGGTTTACGAGGTGTACTGCACCAATTTAATATAACTGCCAAAAAATTTAACATATTAACTTTTCCAAAAAAGATAAAATGCATGGTTATAACAGCAACTCAAATAAAATATAAATTGGAGGTAGAGGGTCAGATAATAGAACAAGAATTTATGGAGTTTAAATATCAAGGCGTAACTGCTGTGGAAAGCTCGAAACATAAGCGAAAGTGTAAGTGAATAGAGCAAACAGGGCCAGAGGTTGCTGAACGACACAATGTGAAGAAATAAAAATATCGGAAAATAAATGAAAGGTTGAACTTATAAAATAGTCATCGGACTAATAATAGCATACAGGGCCTGACATAGAGATAGACAAGGCAAAAACGGCGGGTTCGTTGGAAAAAATATTCCCATGAGATTTTTTTGCACCATCGCATTCGTGAGACATCCTAGAATTAGGTTCAAGAAGTCGCCCACGCAAAAAGTGGTCCAAATTTTTTTGAAAATTTTTTTTGTTCAAATTTCAAAAACCAATATTTTTGGCCCGTACAATTTTTTTTAGATTTTTTGGACCATTCTGGACAAAAAAGATCTTTTATAGTTTTTCTTTAGAGCTGATCGTTTTAGAGTTATAAGCAATTTAAAATTGAATAAAACGAAAAATGGCGATTTTCAAGGCTTTAAATCGCTTAAAAGTTATTATTATGAATGTCAGAAAGTGACTAAATCAAAGTTTAAAGCCCCTGCTACAATATTCTGAACACATTTTTGTCATTATTTTATTACTAAGCTATTAACGCATCTGTAAATGTGAGTGCGAGTAAGATGCATGATTGGACTGCCGGAATGGCATCTCATTCGCACTCATAATTGACTGCCACCTAGCACGTGCATGGCGCTCATTATTACTACGTAAAAATAACAGCTTAGTAATAAAATAATGACAGAAATTTCTTTAGGATCGTGTATGGGGGGCTTTAAATTTGATTTAGTCACTTTCTGACTTTCATGATAATAACTTTTAACCGAGTTATTAAGCCTTGAAAATCGCCATTTTTCGTTTTATTCAATTTTAAATTGCTTATAACTCCAAAACCGATCAAATTTAGAGAAAAATTATAAGGGATACTTCTAGGGCCGGCAGACTATAGCACATAAGTCAAAAAAACCGATTTTTCTTTTTGTGCATGCACATTTGCACATGTCCATATATTTTTTCTCGACCGACTGACTCAAGCACAAACGTCATACACGTATATTTCACATTGATTTTAAGTAGCGTACTGTTTCAACCTTTCAATTCTTATAAATCTTTAGACGTTATAAAGAACATAAGTTGACTTATGTGAAAAAATACAACTGATATATTCAGCTTTGCTGATTTATAAGCATGCCTTAAGTTGTTAGGTACCTCAAGTATATGACGTTATGGTCTTACTTGTTTAAGAATATACAGATATTTAACTTTAGGTACCTACTTAAAACATGTCTAAGAGAGAAGCAATATTCAAAGGATATTGGCTAATGGGTACATACAAAAAAGGTCTGTTTATGTACATGCCATCATCAATAGAGATTGAAGAAAAAGCTTTTCAAAGACAACGCGAAATAGACCCTGAAAAACAGAAATTTCGTATGAAGACGTATAAATATTTTCTTGTAATAGATGGATTGCGTTAAGCTATTTCTAGGGGGTGGAAATGAAGAAACAGTCTTCAGTAGGTGGTACAAAAATTAATGATATGCGTGGAACAACTGTACCTTAAAAGAAAATATTCGATGACAAAAGGAAGGAAATAAAAATCATATTGTGTCTCTTTCGTCATAAGCAAGTCACTACACCAAAAAGAGTACATCAAAGAAATATTTGCCTTCCCTCCTAAGAATCACCAAAATATATCAACTATTTGTCTATCAAACCTCCTTCAATGAAAACTTACAGCCAAGAATTTAAAAAATTAGGATAATGTTTCAAAAACCCAGAGTTGATATATTCTACACTTTTGATAAGTTTAAAATATATTTTCAACTTTGTCAAGATGAACAAACCAAAACTGAAATAAATTCGCAACATGATAATTATAAAATGACAGCAGATCAAGCTTACGAATCTAAAAAAAAAACGACACACAGATTTATCAAAATGATAGTACCGTACAAGTGTATACCTTCATGTGATTTACAACAGTGTTTACGGACTCCATCATTGACTTCTTAAGTTGCTTTTTTGATATGTATGGTATGAATCTACTCCTGCTCGAAAAGCAAATCAGATTGCATCTTGTCTCTTTAAAGATCTTCACACAAATCTGCTAATAACACAAGATTTACTCTGATACCTCTGGAGGTCAGTATAGAAATTCTCACGTGTGTTTTATGTTTACGTGGGCTGTACATAACTTACATTTAGAGAGAATCGACCATCAATTTATGGTTCCCGGACATAGCCATTTAGAATGTGAAACATGAGATAATAGAAAAGAAGGAAAAAAGACAGAAATCCAAATATATCATCCTCATGACTGGAGTCAACTTATTAGGCCAGCAGTAACAAATTTCATGTTGTGGAAATACTGACTTTTTGGACTTTTGACTTTGGTATTAAGAAATAAAGATATAGATGGAAAGCAGTTTAAATGGTTGGACAAAAGTGGCTCCGCTATGATACGGAATTTGGAATGGTATCCTACAAAGACACCTTATAAATGGAATCAGAATTTCACAAGATACATTTAAGACGGAGAGCATCCTTTATGGGTCGCCCACTAAATCTCAACTGTCATCAATACGCCTAACTTCACGCGCAACTTTGATACATCATTGATTCAATATCTATAATATTCTAAATATATATTTTTCCTTAATATTATGTGTCCGAGTTGCTGTGAATATGATAGGTCGTATCCAACTTGGTACCTATGCTTTTTGGATATACTTTGATATTATCAAAGTTGCGAGTGTTAGGTTAGGTTATCAAAGTTAGGCGTGTTGATGACAGTTGATCTTTTGGGCCGCACCCATCCTTTATACCTTGAAACATTTCAGTTGTATCACTATTGCCTTTACCTATATCAAAAGAAAAAAAATGACTGCGTTTCTCTACTAACATTAATACCAAATTAATATTTTCCATAAATTTGATATAAATTTGTCTAGTAAGAAAAATGTAGCTAATATGGATTGATGGAAGAAAATATTGTATTGTAACAAACTAAAATACCTAGTTTGCTGTTAGACATAAGCCATTTGTGTACTTTTTAACATAAGTCAGGAAAAACAATTTTCCATACTTTTTATAGAGTCATACTTAGCTCCTATGTAATAACTATGTTATACACACTCTCATAAAATGCAATAAATGTTTTTAACAAATATTGAATTATTTTTTTATACAGTTTTATTCGATTTCTGGAAATTTATAATTTTTGACTTATATGCTTTAGTCTACCGACCGATTAGTCTACCGACTATATTTTTTGTCCAAAATTGTCCAAAAACCATAAAAAAATTAGTACCGGCCGAAAATATTTTGAACAAATAAAAATTGTTAAAAAAAAATTTGGACCACTTTTCTCGTGGGCGACTTCTTGAAACTTATTCTGGGATGTCCCACAAATGTGATTATGCAAAAAAATCTCATGGGAATATTTTTTCCAATGAACCCGACGTTTTCGCCTTGTCTAAGAGGACAAAAATATTGCTCGAAACAGCAGAGATAAAAGCCCTTCGAAAAATCAATGGTAAGATACTATGGGACAGAACAAGAAATACAGATATACGAAGAAGATGCAAGGCAAAGAAGATTAATAACTGGGTAAGATACAGACTGTAATGTAGAATGGGATGACCACATAAGCCGAGTGACAGCAAACAGAGTAGCAAGGAATGGGAGAGGCGATTCCCCAATGGGAAGACGATCAGTGGGAAGACCACGAAGACGATTGAACGACAACTTACTGTAGGCACATTAAAAAGCCGAGAGAGTCATGTCTGTACAAAAACCGAGAAATAAAGGAGAAAAAGGAGAAAAAGAAAAACAAATTGTTGGTAAATTTTTAGACTTAAATGGCCTATAGTCAGAAATCTCTGCCAATTTTATTTTTTGGCATGCTAGCATCTATACGACAATCACAATAAAGATGCACTAAAAGAAATAAGCAAACCAGGATACTTTGATTGTTACAAGGAGCACTCCCAAATCATAATTTACAATGTATATATAGTGGATTAACAATAAATCGAACAAAAAATAATATCTAACCAACGAATCTCTAGACATAAATGGGAATATAACTCTGGACAATAATAATATAGGAAATATTGAATCGTAGATATACTTAGTATAAAATACTGTCAAAGCTTAACCTAAAGGCTGATTTAAATAGCAGATGTTCCTTAACATGGGCAACATTTGGTCAATTATATACAGTATTTAAATCAAACTTACCAAATACTTTAAACGTAAAAACGTTCGATCAGTACGCGTTGCCAATTCTGTAGTGGGAGCGCTCAAAATATAATTCTATTTTAATGACGTCACGTTGCTTAGCAACCGTCGATTCTCGCATTGTGAAATTCGTTTTGTAACGTCAACAAAATATTTTGCGTGCTCCCACACCAGACATACGGAACTGAAACTTAAGCTTTTAACAAAAACGCAGTCAACAAACTTCAACAAGAGAGCTATTGATCGCAAGTCTAATGAAGAGATAAGAAGACTATCAAAAGTAACAGATGTTATCCATAAGATTGCCATGTGAAAATGAAACTGGGCAGGACACATCGGAAAAATGGAAGACAACCGTAGGACAAAGCGAATTCTCGAGTGGCGAACAAGGGCAAGCACAAGAAATAGAGGCTGACCTCAAACAAGATGGACAAATTCAAAAACAAAAAATTTTCAAATCGATTTTTCTAGGAAACGGTGAATCATACCGAATTAAAGTGAGAGTACCTTTTGGTAGTAGCTCTCTAGTGTCAAAAATACTTAAAAGTTAAAGACAAAAATGTTATCCGTTAAAATAACCGTTGCTCTACCTAAAACGGACGCTTAGATGGTCGAGATGGTATTCTTTGCGTCAAGATATAAGAAATTTGGCTTGGCGCTGGTGGGATGGCCCTACCGATTTAGTATCATAATAACAAACAACAAACCCTCCAGGAGCGGATTCGCTAAAATTAAGGGGAAAGGAACAAATGCAAAATTTTGACGCCTGTCAAAATTTTCAATGTGTTTTAAATGTAATAATTTTTTTCGAATCCTGAGAAAACTAATATGTAAGTATTTTTGAAAAATTTAAACGCAGAATGAAAAATTACTTTATTACCGAGGGCCGAAAGTCCCTTGGAATGAATTAAAATTTCTTTTGAATGAGATATTTGAAATTAAAAATCACACTAAATTTTCTCTTAGTTTTTCACCCCTGTAACTAATTAAAATAAACATTATAGAAGTTTTCAGGGACTTTCGGCCCTCGGTAATAACGTAAAGGCTTAAAGCCGAAAGTTCGTACCCATCCCCTTAACAAAAAAAAATTCAAGTCTTCAAGTAGATATAATATTTTAATGGGGTTGGAATAATAAATATAAATTTAAATATCATATCATTATATTTATTACGTATTTATATCTATGTAGTTATAGGTATATTATTATGTACAATGAAATAAGAGAAATGAACAAATTAAAGAAATTAAGGAAATTAATGATAATAACAATAAAAGATTAAAAGAGTGGTAGCAAAAATCAGAATTAAAAAGATAACATAATAAAAAATAACATAGAAAATAACATAGAAAATAAAATTTGAAGTTTAGACGGAAAAAAATAAATACAAATTACAACTCTATGTCGTCACTATCGCTGTCATCTTCACTAGAATCGTTATCTAATGTTATAATTATTGGTTTAATATGTGAGGTTAATGTTCTGTAATGATCTTCCGTTTTTATAACATGTGTAACACAATTTTGCCACAGTGTTTGGAAAATTTTTTTTATTTCTTCTAGAACATGTGAAACCGATTCGCTATTAAATTTGGGACGGCAGTTGTTTCGCCGTAAACTTTCCTTAAGTTGGCTCCAGAATAATTCAATGGGGTTGAAGACACAGTAGTAAGGAGGTAATCGCAATACATTATGACCATCACGTTTGGCTAATTCGTCTATAACAAATTGTTTCTCAAACACTTTTGTGTGAAGAATTTCCAACATTTCTTTTTTTGTATATGTTTCTTCAAAGTACAAATCATTGTCATACAAAAAATCAGATATCTGTTTTTTTGTCAAACCTACACCGGGGATTTTTCTAATTTGTTCGCTGTGATACGTTGCGTTATCCATTACAATTACACTCTTTGGAGGCAAATTTGGCAACACCTTCTTTCAAACCACTTCTTAAACAAGCTACTCGTCATATTTTCATGGTAGTCCTGCTTTGAATCTTTAATGTTTTTTGCCGATAGTAAAAAACTTTCCCCTCCAAGCCAGCCATTTTTGGATCCAATATTCAGAATAATTATTCACTGACCTCTATTAATTGGATAATTGGGTGCACAATTAATAGAATCGTCTGTACAACCTTTTTGAGCAGTATCGTGGGTATCGAACCATGTTTCATCTATATAAAATATCGGTCTTCCTTCATCTCTAAATTTAGATATAGCATCCAAGTATTCATTTCTCCATTTAATTAGACGAGGAGAATCCATTATTGATGATCGCTTATTAATTTTCTTTTATCGAAAACCAATGTGATTCAAAAATCTTGATAAAGTTGAAGGCGAATACGTAATGGAATAGTCTTTAACAAGTTGATCGTAGATCATACTAAGCATTGGAACTAGGTTCTTTGAATAGAAATTTTAAATTGCTCTTCTAATTACCTCAGAATCTTTTTCATTTACTGCTTTATGTGTAGAAAAGTCACTCCCTTTTTACGAGGTTGAATTCTATTCGCAATAATTTTCCACACTATTGTATATGGCATCCTTGTCAGTCGAGATGTTGTCCTGATGAGGAATTTACCGTCTTCTGGATTTGGATTATCTTGTTTCACAGTTTGATAATTCAAATATGATATTCAAATATGTTGATAAGAATGTTTCACATTCCTAATAATTTCTTTGGCATCATCGGATAAATGTGCACGTGTTTTACACTTAGCACTAGCTTCACCGACTTCAGACATTTTACTTGAATACTCGCGATCTAACCTTCTATCTAAATGCAAGAAAATAACTGCCTGAATGTGCAAATGTCAAACTTAAATATGTTTGCCCCCCTTTCATAATGTTCCATAATGTATGTTTTCTGGATAAATAAATGATACTTAATTTTACCTAAATACCTATAAGCACGAGAATTATGTGTAAAGCTATATAATAATAATTAGAGATATATCTTATCTTTAACTAATGCTCTTTCTAATGATTCTTTCATTTTTTTATTTAAAGATAGAAAGCTGCATTATCGGAAGTCCATTTTGTTTAAAATGAAAACGATATAAAACACATTATAATCTAACTCCATAAAATTCACGTAATGAGCGCATTGGACATAAAAATTGTTTGTGGTCGTTTGTAATTGATTCCAAGCAAGTTAATTTCAGATGACTAAACGAATTCGTCTACAGTAAACAAAATTTTTAATACATTGTCTATTGTGCATCCCACTTTGACTTTACAGTACAGGTTCTTATGACCAACAGTAATGCCAAATTTCATCAGAAACAGATTTTAAGCAAACATACTTTTTTCTATAGGATAACTATTAATAACTTAGAAATTAATATTATTGACATTTTGTGGCTGTCAGGGGTTCTAAAACATTTTTTTTTTCGAAAAATAGCTTTATGTGAACAAAATAAAAATAATTTTGTATAAAACATTTATATAATAATGTATTTAAGCGCATAAATATGTTAAACCTTAATAAATACGTAGGTACCTACAGAAATAATTAAAATACATTTAAACTATATATTTTAGCTTCTTTCTATAATCCCGTCTTCCTCACTTTCACTGCCACTGTCGTAGGGTGTAAACACATTAAAATGACATTAATTTCATCTTGGAAATCAGTCATTAAGAATAACAATAAACTGGAATTAGGATCCAAATTTTCCAAATAAGCAATGAGTTACTCAATACAATGTTGTCAGTAATAATTTTAAGCTTATTTAATATTCTTTGTTATAATTTAATTTAGGTGAACTGACTATCAACAATAATTATACACTATTTATTCTCAACTGTAGGACCTGGTAGGATAATATAAAACTTTACTTAAACTTGACTGACAGTCTATTTTATATTTTTCTTGACATTACTTCAGAACTGTCAATACATAAATTAACAACTATAGAACAACATCCACTTTTAATGTTGAATATTCTAACATTCTTAACCAAAAAAAGTTATTACGTATATCGATTATAAAATTGCTGATTACTTTTCGAAAATTACTATCACTCACAAAAAAACAATGAAAAATATTGTTTTACTTGACTGTAAACGGGATAGTTTTAATTTAACATTTTTAGGGACCTACGTTTTTAGGACCTTAGTAATGTCCGATTGAAAATTCTTTTGAAGAAAGTCGGCATCGCCGCGCTAAAAATTCGCATAAGGATTGTATTGCCGTATGTTCGTGTACTGTAAAGTCAAGGTGGGACAGACAATAGAAATTTTAATTTTAATAATTTATTTGCATTGATAGGTAACGAGTCAGTTCTGTAAATAATATAAAGTACGGCCCTAGTAGCTGTTCCAAAACTATTGCCACCCGTCGCAAAGACAATTGAGGGATTAGTAACATCAACTATTTATTATGATACTAAATCGGTAGGGACCTCCCACCAACGTCAGCTCAAATTTCTTATATCTTGACGAAATTAAAAACTAGAAATTCACAATTCATGGAACGGATTTATCTATGGAAGATTAATAGGCGTACCAGTTTCCGTTTTTCTACATAAAAGCGTTCTGGAGATAATTTAAAAAGATTAATTACAACACGTTATCTTTAAAGAGCTCTAGCTCGCTTATGATTCATTTTCGGACTAGATAAATTGGGTTAAGTTAAACGATCTTAAAATTATCAGTAGTAAATACGTGACGGCTCTAAAATGATCGATATGTATCCAGAGTGACACTTTGACAGTTTTAATTTAATTTAGAAAATTATGTCAAAGTGTCACGAGGGCAAAACAAATCGATAATTTTTAGGAGCTCGAGAGTAATTCTGTAAGATTATTTCGTGCATAAAACTGTCTTTTCAAATCATTTTAACTAACATTTTATTGATATCTTCGCCTAAATAACTGCCAAACCTTTTTCTTGGTATTGTTTGTGACATGTTGTAGAATATTAATTGTCATTAATGTCACTGAATGTTCATTTTTGCGTAGCAACGAAGGGCATCTGACGTAATATTTCATCATCATCATCATTTGGCTCTACAACTCTATGTGAGTCTTGGCCGCGTTTACTATTTCCCTTCATAGTTGTCGGTCCTGAGCAGCTATTTCCCATTGCTGTACTCCCATTTTGCGTAGATCACTGGCTACTGCGCCCTTCCATCTCTTTCTTGGGCGACCAACTGATCTTTTCTATCGGGCCTTTCCCAGAATGTGGCGTTCAGAAGTCTTTCGTCACTTGATCTTTGCACGTGATGTTTTCATCTCCATATATTGTCTGGAGTTCATCATTGTGTCTTCTTCTCCATTCTCCTGTTTTCTCTTCTCTGCAAGGTCCATAGATAGCCCGAAGTATCTATCTTTCAAGTACCAGTAATTTTGTCGTTTCCCGCTGATTCAGTGGTAATATTTGAAAACGAGAAATTATCGAAAAAAAAATATCGCTTATTTATGTAGCTTTCTATTGGTCAAATTGTCTATTAATAAAATAATCTGAGGATTTTTCGGACTTCGTTTGTCGGGAAAGTTTCTGGACATCCTCTATACAATACAAAAGATACATATTTCAATATATGGCAATAAAAAAGGTTATTATTTATAAAATAGATTAATTTTATTAATCCGGCGTGAAATTATCTCTCCCTAAATTTACTCCCACATTTAATTCTTCATTGTTTCTCTTAAAAAAAATCATCATTCATAGTCTTATCTTAATTAAACTTTTTAATGAAAGACATTTATGTAGTAGGAAGGTACCTATATATACCTTGTTTTTATACTTAGTTACTTATTCTAAAAGTTTAAATTTGATTTCAGTGTCATACTTCACAAATTCAAATATGAAATTTATTTTGTTATTGTTTTTGGTTGCCGCTGTAAGCGCCAGATTGCCATCTAGAGAAGACCTGGACTTATTAGCATCTCGACACCACAGCCAGGTCATATTACCGCCTCCAGGCAGCCTGGCCAAATTGGCACCTCCAGATAGTCTGGACAGATTACCATCTGGAGACAGATGGCATGATTGGCAGGAGATACCACTCAGAGTGATTGGTAATTTTTTATTATTTGAAAAATAATTTTTGGTTTTGATGATTTTATACTTATTTATTTATTTACATAAAATACCTCAAAAACACTATGGCCATTGGTTTGAGAACACTAACATTATAAATTTATATTAGATAACGAAAACAAATAATAATTATATAATATTAAGGGAGTAGGCGCAAAATTTAAGGGAGTAGAAGCTCCAACCATAGAGGAAGTTTTCGAAGCCATTAAGGCCCAGAAAAACAATAAAGCTCCAGGAGTTGATGAAATACCAGCAGAACTATATAAGGTAGGTGGCGACCACCTAGCAAGTCACATCCACGCGCTCATCAGAGACGTATGGCAAGAAGAGAAAATACCCGACGACTGGAAGAAAAGTATAGTATGCCCGATCTATAAAAAAGGAGACAAACTCCAGTGCAAAAACTACCGTGGAATCTCTCTACTATGTACAGCATATAAAGTCCTCAGGTATATTATAAATCAGCGGCTCCAACCACTAGCAGAAAATATTATTGGAGAGTATCAGACGGGCTTCCGACGGGGAAGATCGACACTGGATCAAATATTCACAGTAAAACAGATCTTGAGCAAAGCATGGGAACACGATATTGATGTTCACAACGTGTTTGTAGACTTCAAACAGGCATACGACTCAGTCAAAAGGAACAAACTATACTATATATTGGCTGAATTGGCAATACCACACAAGTTAATAAGACTCATTAAAGCCACAATGGATGAAACTCAGGCATGTATACGAATACAAAACCACCGGACAGACTTTTTTAACATTTCGCAGGGACTAAAACAGGGAGATGGGCTGGCCCCAACATTGTTTAACCTGGCACTGGAGTATGCGGTTAGGCAAATGCAAACTGGACGAGGAAATCTACTGACCAACCGAACGGTTCAACTGGCCGCTTATGCTGATGATATTAATATTATGAGTAGAACATCAACAGGATCACAGGAAACATATGCAGAGTTAAAAACACAAACAAAAATGCTAGGTCTGGAAATTAACACAGAAAAAACAAAAATAATGACTCAGACGAGAAGAAATATAGTCCCAGAAAACATTATACATGAAGATGACATTGAAACGGTTGAAAAGTTTACATACCTGGGAGTAGAAATATATGCCGACGGATCAGAAGATGGAGAAATAAGGAAGAGAATAACGCAGGCAAACAGAGCTTATTTTGCCCTCTCCCATATATTTCGGTCAAAAAGTGTCCACCGAAATACAAAGATGAGAATCTATAAAACCTTAATTCGACCAATAACATGCTATGGCAGTGAAGTCTGGGTGCTGAAAGAAACATCCAAAAACAAACTCGACACATTCGAAAGGAAAGTACTTAGGAGAATACTAGGACCTGTGAGGGAAAACGGAATCTTCAGAAGTCGATACAACAACGAGCTTTATCAACTTTATAAGGAAACGCCCCTGTCAGACTTCATTAGATTACAAAGATTGCAATGGGCCGGACATGTCATAAGAATGGGAGAGGATAGGCTACCAAAACGAGCACTGAATGCTAGAATGCAAGGAAAGAGACCGGTTGGGAAGCCACGAAAGCGCTGGGAAGACACAGTAAACAGCGACGCACAAGCCCTTTTAGGTGTCCGTGTATGGAGAAGAGCAGCCACAGACAGGCAAGGGTGGAGGCAAAAAATAAAGGAGGCCAAGGCTCAATTTGGGCTGTAGTGCCGTAGAAGAAGAAGAAGAAGAAGGCGCAAAATTTCGGCTTCAATGCTTTTTAAATGCTTTCATTTTTTTTCGAAACCTAATAAGTATTTTTGAAACATTTAAACGCAGAATAAAATACTTCGTTATTACCGAGGGCAGAAAGTCCCTAAAAACTTCGATAAAGTTTATTTAAATAAGTTTCAGGAGTGAAAAAAAAAATTAGTGTGATTTTTAATTTTAAATATCACATTTAAAAGAAACTGTGTGTGTATTCTAGGGGACTTTCGGCCCTTGGTAATAATCTTTCATTCGGCTTTTAAATTTTTTAAAAATATTTATTTGTTTTCTAAGGATTCGAAAAAAAAAATATGAATGCATTTGGAAAGCAATTTAAAAAAATAAATTTTATAAGGCTGCCACCGTACGCTTCACCTAAGTATATTTAGGTTTTAGTTTATAGGTATACTAAGTACATTTATCTTACCGTTTTATAGGTAAACGCATTTTAAATCAGCGATGCAAAATAATTTTTTGTATATCATTGTAGTTACACCCGAAAAATAAACTTACAACAATAATATTTTCCAAAAATGTATCGCAAATTTTTTCAAATGGAATTTGCGATGCAATTACATAAGTATGAGAACTTAAACAATTATTGTGGCTTCAAGTTTATTTTTAGGGTGTAACTACAATGATATTATGCCAACTATGTTTTCTTATAAATATATACAATGTTAAATGTGCCACATTTAAAATGCGTTTAGTTCGAAAACGGTTGAGTTTAGCGAGGAGAATGTAGTATATTTTTGATAAATAAAAATATTTAGAACTAAAATAAAGTATATTTTGAATTTTAAGTTGGGGAACATCTCAATTTGGCCCAGTTTTTAAATTTGGGGTAAAATTTCAACATCGCTACTGCAATGATTCTTCACTTGAAATTCAAATTAGCGATTCACCACCCGTGGTCAGTATTTCGAGAAATGAGCATTATTTTGTTGGTGTAGGTATAACGTTGGTATTACAAGTTGCACCATTTTTTTTATATAAAATGTGGCAGTGTAAAGCTCCCCAGAAAAGTTATTTATACTCTACATTTTAACAAAAATCTCTATTTATTATTTATACTCTTAAATTTCAAATTATGTCACTCAACTTTGTAATTCACGAATCTGTACTTTTTGTTTAAAAATTTATATCTTTTACTAGCATAAGGCTAATGGCTTACAGCTAAAAGCTTGCAGCAGGTTTCATAATCTTCAAAAATGTGAAGGATAAATATGCTATAAAAATTTCAGAAAAAAATGCAGAAAACGCGATTTTATTTTTTTGTAGTTTTAGAATAAAATTGCGATTTTTAAAAAGTTCCTTCACTTAAAATTCAAAATTGACTTCATTTTCGTTTTCACCACTATCAAAAACATCAAATACGACCAAAATTAGCAAATTAGCCACTCGCCACCCGTGGTCACTATCTCGAAAACTTAGCGTTATTTTGGGGGTTTATAACGTCGCTATTAACCCTCGTAAGGCGGTGCGGGGTGCAGCGGTACCCCAGACTTTGTTTTTCTCACCTATCTTTTTTAATGTTTTTTTTTTGATTTTTGTAATTTTTTTATTCGTATTAAATTCAATTCTAAACGTATTCCACCCATTACAGCATGTCTAACTCTTTCCGTTTACGTGCTTTTTTGGAAAAATGACTGTAGGGTATAAATGATGAAAATTTCATATACTGAATTGGACGTTTCAGATGTTCAACCTGGAACTAACAGAGTTACGGGACAAGGTCGGTATTACTTATGTCAGAGAAAAGAGACCGAAAGTCCCGGCATAAATGTATTGTGTAAAAATTTTGTGTTGCTCAGTCTGTGAAAAATTGCATGTGCTTTTCTTGCAACCATAATAATTTTTAAGAAGAAATGAGTATTTTTTTTGTAAAATTATGTTTCATGGAATAAAAAGTAAGTCCTAATTATCTTTCAAATTAATTTCCCCGACGTTCACATATACAAAAATGGATAAACAGATGGAGTGCAAATGCACCCCGCACCGTTGTTTACATAAGAATCTAAACACCGCCTTACGATGGCTAAAAGTTGCACCTTTTTTTCTATAAACATATTCATCTAAATCTACCCAGAAAACTTCTTTGTACTCCAAGGGCCGGTTGTTCGAACGCTAATCAACAATGATCATTATCAAATATTTAATTACTGTCACCAACTGTCAATGTCAACTTTGATTGGGTTGCTGAAATCATAATTATTGATTACAATTATGAAATTACTTAATCAATTATGTTAATAATGGTTATGTTAATTGAATAACTAATCTCATAATTATAATCAATTATGTTTTTAGCAACCCAACCAAAGTTGACATTGACAGTTGTGACAGTAATTAAA
The DNA here is from genome assembly GCF_917563875.1 of Diabrotica virgifera virgifera. Classification (NCBI taxonomy): domain Eukaryota; kingdom Metazoa; phylum Arthropoda; class Insecta; order Coleoptera; family Chrysomelidae; genus Diabrotica; species Diabrotica virgifera. The sequence continues at coordinate 31,440,665 of NC_065447.1, forward strand.
TATTTGATAGTGATCATTGTTGATTAGCGTTCGAACAACCGGCCCTAAGAATAATAAAAAACTAAATTTCAAGTTTTGTCGCTTAGCATTTACGATTTAACTTTGAATTTCACGAATCTGCACAATTTAAAAATTCATGTCCTTTACTACAGTAAGATTTAAGGCTTGCAACAGGTCCTATTGTCTTCAGAAAGGTGAAAAATGTATACTACAAAAAATATTAATACCATACAGGGGTGTAGAGAGTTACACGAAAAAATAGTTATTTATGTACCAAGTCAGTAAAGAGTCTATATTGACGTGGTGCATACAAAATTTTATCGCCAAAAATTTGGTATTGGTCTTAACACTTACTTATGTTTTATATATTTATATAACTGTGTAACAGCGTGGCAAGGGGCTGCGTGATAGACATGACAGAGCTAACTTCAAGCCAGTCGACATGGTTGTCACTTATATGATTCATTGTATCTCAGATATTTGAATAAGTTTTGACTTGTAATCCATTAAATAATAGTATATTATTCAACAAGCATGTAATGATGGCTATTACTCACGATGATGAAGTTTGCGACACGAGCCGTAGGCGAGTGTCGTAATTCATCAGAGTGAGTAATAGCCATTACATGCGAGTAGAATACTGTACTTTTTCTACGACCTTTTTTTATTTTAATTAGTAAAAAATTTTATTATCAACTAGTCGAGATTTAAATTATAATAATTTACTTCTTCTTTACGTGCCATCCCCGCGACAAAGGTTGGCAATCATCATTACTATTCTCACTTTCGACACTACAGCCCGAAAGAGTTCAGTTGAGCTGCATTCAAACCATTCTCTGAGATTTCTCAGCCGGGACATTTTTCTCCTACCTATGCTGCGCCTTTATCTGTCACTACGTGTTATATGACCCAAGTATTGAAGTTTTCTTATTTTGATGGAATCATAATAATTTACAAAAATACCTAAGTGCTATTTACCTCTAGTACGTGGCTGAATAATTGGTTGCCTACTATTACTAAATTATGATTTATTGTAAAAATACAACTATAAATAGTCAATATAAGTTCTATTCGTTTCCGAAAAATTATAAGCTTAAATTTGTACCTACTGTCAGTGAATCTGATAAATAGGAAATGGCTGTTGTCGGTGGACGTATTTCATATATTATATTAGTTATAATGTATAGTTACATTTAACTATATATATAATATAATAATATAACTATACATAATATGTTATATGGGCTATTCCACGAACATACGCCTGTTTTGGATTACTTCGATAACGAATATTTTACTGTGCAACATAAGAAGTACGAAAGTAAATGGCGCTAATAATTATTCCAATAAACAACAATGTAATTTGCAATTTACTTTCGTTCTTCTTATTTTGCACAGTAAAATATTCGTTGTCGAAGTAATCCAAAACAGGCGTATGTTCGTGGAATAGGGATTACCTAACATATTTAACACAATATAACTTGAAAAACAAACACAATATTAGTTATAAATTCCAATTAACATAAACAAAATGCGCTAATGTCACTGTCACTAAATTAAATGATAAACGTCAAATTTTTTAGCAAACAAGATATAAACGTAAAAAATATATTGACACTGTTACAGTTAAAATTCTTTTAAACATTTTTCGAAATTAATTATTGGTATAAATTACAATAATTATTATTGTATTAAATAAACAAGTTTAAGTAATTTTATTTGTAGTTTATATACGATTAATATTAAAAGTGGCATGTGCCACTTGAATCTAACTTCAGCCCGTGAGTAATGACCCGTGAGTAACTTCAGCCCGTGAGTAATGAATTATTATTCACAGGTACAGTAATGAGTGCTATTATCTATGAAAAAATAGCGAATAATGAGCATGTTATTAAACGGTCGTAGAAAAAGTATTTAAAATAACTTACAATTTACAATTTAAGCTTTTTAAAATTTTATACGTAATAAAAATTTTATGACAGTGATGACAGATGAATTTTGCATGATGGCCGCTTTCGATTTTTAATCAATAGATATCAATATTGAATAAATACTAAATCGATAAAGTTTTGATCCGTTTTATATGAATATAATTACAAAATACTACAGAATTTCACTTTTTGACATAAATTTAATTAACAATGTCGTAAATTTTGTAGAATATTTTTAATAATTAAAGTAAATAAATTGTAAGTTAACTCAAATAAATAATTGATTACTGCCGTCGATCACTTACTCAATCTCGATTAATCGCGCGAGGTAAAGTAAATTTCTTCTTTCAGTACAATAAAGTGTTACTTTACTACCGCAAATGAGGGCAAATGAGTACAATAATGAATGACTTTAGTGACGGTTGGCGATAAAATTTATTTTTGTTGTAAAATTTCCTATTTGACAATTTTTCCTCGCTTAAAATACAAAATAAACCTCATTTTCATTGTGAGCGCCATAAAAACATAAAGTATGACCAAAATAGGCCATTTACCACACCACCGTGTTCATTACCATGTCATTTTGGGTGACTCGCTCGCCTATTATAGATCAAATAGTTTTATCGATCAAATGTCGAAACACAGCTGAAATTTATTATCTAAAATGTATACAGGGTGGGGCATTAGTGTGACAAAGACCAATTATTATTCGTTGGTCGTAAGAGATACAAAAAAAGTTATTTAGGTAAAAGTTGGGGTGCAGATAGGACCATAATTTAAAAATATTTTCAAATATACAGGGTCGTCCGTATTTACAGGGTGGCACAAAATTTTGTTTTTTTAAATTGAATAACCTGTATATTTTTAAATTTTTGGATCCTTTTCAGTGCCTTATTTTATAAAATATAGGATTTTTTAATGTTGTACAAAGTAGTTTAAACTATAAACACGTTTTCTTGTTAATTTCGTAGCAAACTTAACACCTTTTAGAACTGTAGGGATTTGACATCGAAATTTCTGTTTATGTTCAAACGATTTTTAATATAGCCTACTATTCTTAAACATTATTAAAATAGCGAAATGTTTAATTTTAGTATACAGAGTTGGTCAAAAGTCGGATTAGTATTTACTCGGGAGTAGTATTTTGCGGAGTTTTCTTAAATGGAAGACCCTATATTTTATTATTATAAAGAGATATTTTTGTGGTGCTTTTTTATTTTTTAAGCATTGCCTCATTAATCTATCAGGGAATTGCTGATGATAAATTCTTATTTCTATTGGTAGAACACTTTTGTTATACTCTCCAAGGGCAAAAATCATATTAGTCAGTTCCTCATTGGAAAAATTCTTATTAGTAATGGCAATAAAGCTACTGGAACTATTAGACAAGGCCAAAACGGCGGGTTTGTTGAAAAAATATTCCCATGAGATTTTTTTGCATAATCAGAAAAGTCCAAATTTTTTTTTAATCAAATTGGAAAAATCCATATTTTCGGCCCAGACAATTTTTTTTTAGATTTTTCGGACCATTTCAGACAAGAAGGTCTGTTGTAATTTTCCTCTAAAGTAATTGTGTTCGAGTTATAAGCAATTTAAAATTTGAAAAACGCGAAAAGGACCATTTTTAATACTTAATATCTCGGTTAAAAATTATTATTATGAAAGTCAGAAAGTGACTAAATCAAATATAAAGCCCCCCTACATGATCCTGAAGAAATTTGTGTCATCACTTTATTACTAAGCTGTTATTTTTAATTATTAATAATGAGATCGTATTGACGCGGCTGTAAATGTGAGTGTGAGTGAGATTCGCCATTAGACTGCCAGAATGGCATAAAAATAACAGGTTAGTAAATAGTGAAAATTTCTCCAGGATCTTGAAGGTGGGCTTTAAACTTTGATTTAGTCACTTTCTTACTTCCATAGTAATAACTTATGTATAACTGAGTTATTAAGCCTTGAAAATCGTTAGTTTTCGTTTTTTTTTTTTCAATTTTAAAATGCTTTTACTTCGAAAACGATCAACTTGAGAGAAAAATTATAAGAGACCTTTTTTATCCAGAATGGTCCAAAAAACCTAAAAAAATTGTCCGGGTCAAAAATATTAATTGTTGCAATTTGATTTAAAAAATTGTTAAAAAAAATTTATACCACTTTTCGCGTGGGCGACTTCTTGAATGTTGTTCTGGAATGCCTCACGAATGCGATTATAAAAAAAAATCTAATGGGAATATTTTCTCCAAAGAACCTGCCGTTTTCGCCTTGTCTATATAAAAATAGTATAATGTCAAAATAGTGTCATAGCAAATTTAATGTCATATTGTTTTTATTAATATTTTATGCAGCAACAATCTTAATATAACTACGTAACTATTTTGATATATCATCCAATATTAATAAATTAAGTATCAGTCGAAATTAATAGGTTTTGTTTTTTCGAAAAATGATTTGTGATTGAATATTTTCACGGCCCCCTAATAAAATTTCACCTAATTTTCATTGCAATCAATGTTTGGCTTAAAAAATCATGAATTTCTCACAAATTGAAGCACTTAGCTATCGGGAATGCTTAAGAAATAATAAAGTACCGAAAAATATCATCTCATTACAATACTAAAATAAATACAGGGTGTTCCATTTAAGAAAACTTCGAAAATACTCATTCCGAGATTCGATCAACCCTGTGTACTAAAACATAAACATTTCGCTATATTAATAATCTTCTAATGTAATAAGAATATTAGACTATATTAGAAATCGCTTAAACATAAACAGAAATTTTGATGTCAAATCACTCTGATTCTGCAGGGTGTTAATCTTGCTACGAAATTAACAAGTAAACGTAGTTATTTAATAAACTACTTCCTACAATATTACAAAACCTCATATTTTATGGAAGAAGAAATCGAGAAGAATCGAAAAGTGTAAAAATATACAGGGTGTTCCATTAAAAAAAAAACAAAATTTTTGTCACCCTCTCAATAAGAATGGCGCTGTATATTTGAAAATATTTTTAAATTATGGTACTATCTGTAACAAAACTTTTAACTAATAGTCTAGTAAAATAAAATTACACTACATGTAAATCAAAATATAAATTCGTACAGGTTGAAACAAATTTTATATTAAAGTTTAGGTGGGTACAAAAGATATTTTCAAGAAAGTATCCAAATCATACAAGGGGATTATTGTTTAAATAATTAGAAAGGGGTCATTTTGGCAAAAAAATTACTTTTTTAACTGCTGAGGTCATTAAATTACTAATGAAGGTATATAGGATTGTTTTCTGCAAAGCTGAAAAGTAAATATTTCACATAGAACTTACAGAATTAAATTTGACCCCCTATTTATTTTAAATAATTATACATAAATCTTTAAAAACAAATTTGCAAAAAATGATTTTTAGCGTTTTAAATAAGCACTATAAAATATCTTGTTTTACAGGAGAAGTTGCACTATGTTATCAGTATTAACCAAAAAAAAATTGTCCAGGAATATTTAACATTCTTTGAAATATCAAACTTCCTTATTAAATGTTACTCTCTTTTCAATTGCAAAAACGCGGTTGTTGCCAAAGAAATATTCACATGTGTTAAATCTTATTATTTTTATTTTGATGCATGTTTTCGATGGATGTATTGATAAATTCAAATTTCAATTAAACTTCCCCCTAAAATGGCATTTGAAAATTATTCAAATTTGTTTATAATTTGTTTTTTTAATAACGTCGAGGGGATTAAATATTTTGAAATGCTGTTTCGATAATTGGATTCCTGGGAAGTTTAGGGTTAAGTTTCATTAAGAATGTCGAATCTCTAAGTTGTAGATTCTAGACCTAAAAATATTAATATTAGTCTAAAATCACTTAAATAAAATGTGGCTACTTACTGAGTTACAGGGTGTTTTAATTAAAAATTTTATCATTATTTTTACCAAGAACTTTCAAACTATTTGACGTATCCTTATAATACTTGGCAGAAAGTGTGGGTACTATACAGTCTACTAAACTGTGATAAACAAAAGTTTCTAGCTACTACCAGAGGCGTACGATAGGGGATAGTTAATGATTGACACTTTTCAAATTCTACACTACTGAGGGAATTACTATTTTAGTGAAATTTTTCGATTCTCCAATACTTTCCATGTAAATAATATACTCTTTACTGGTAACGATTAAGTCATTAGTTTTCGAGATATTGGACGTTAAAAATGAAACAGCATAGTTATTTTGATTCATTCATTCATTCATTTTAAACTTTTAATATCTCTCAAACTGATGACTTTATCGATACCAATAAAGTTATTTACATACACAGTATTGGATAATCGAAAAATTTCGCTAAAATAGTAATTCACTCAGTGGCGTAGAATTTGAGAAGGGTCAACCATTCCCTATCCCCTGTCGTACGCCTCTGGCAATAGGTAGAAACGTTTGTTAATCACAGTTTAGTAGGGTGTATAATAGCCACACTTTCTGCTAAGTATGATAAAGATACGTCAAATTGTTTTAAAGTAATTGGTAAAAATAATTTTTAAATTTTTAAATAAAACACCCTGTAACTCAGACCCTGTAACTCAGTAAGTAGCCACATTTTATTTAAGAGATTTTAGTTAAATCTTAATATTTTTAGGTTTAGAATCTACAACTCAGAGATTCGACATTCTTAAAAAAATTTAACCCTAAAAGGGCCCGTAGTAATAAAACTACAAAAAAAAAGAAGAATAAAAAACGATAAAAAAATTTTGTTAAATAGTAAAAAATTCCCAGGAACTCAATTATCGAAACGGCATTTCAAAATACTTAATCCCCGCGACGTTATTAAAAAAAAAAGTTATAAACAAATTTGAATAATTTTCAAATGCCATTTTAGGGGGGAGTTTAATTGAAATTTGAGTTTATCAATACACTTATCGAAAATATACATAAAAATAAAAGAAGTGAGATCTTAAGCCGGTGAATATTCTTTGGCAACAACCGCATTTTTGCAATTGACAATATAGTAACATTTAATAATCAAATTCAATATCTCAAAAAATATTAAATATTTTTTGACCAATTTTTTTTTGCTTAATACTGGTAACATAGCGCAACTTAGTCTGTAAAATAAGATATTTTATAGTGCTTATTTAAAACGATAAAAATATTTTTTTTTGCAAATTTCTTTTTAAAGTTTTATATACAATTATTTAAATAAAAAGGGGGTCAAATTTAATTTAGTAAATCTTATATGAAATATTTACTGTTTAACTTTGCCGAAAAAATCCCATAGACCTTCACTAATAAGTGAATTACCTCAGCAGTTAAAAAAGTATTTTTTTTTGCAAAAATGACCATTTTTTAATTATTTAAACAATGATCCCCTTGTATGATTTGGACATTTTCTTGAAAATATCTTTTGTACCCACCTAAACTTTGATATAAAATTTGTTTTAACCTGTACGAATTTACATTTTGACTTTTTTTATTTTATTAGGCTATAAATAACTTTGTTTCATATCTCTTACGACAAGTAATTGGCTTTGTCGCACACCCTATATATATTTCAATATCTAATGAAAATATTTTTTTATTTTTTGTTAAAGAATGTTATTTACCCCCCGAGAAAGACTGCGAAAATGTAGGTCTAGATAGCTATCTTGCTTGGACATGGGACGTAACGAAGAATCGTTGTGCAAACGTAGTTGCTCATGGTGGTTGTGCTCGCACCAGAAATAACTTTGGGAGCTTCCAACAGTGTTGGCATCTCGCAGGACCAGTATGTCATAACCCAATCCCAGTGGAGCCTTACGGACATAATAACTTCTAAAAGTATAAAATTTTTCTAGATTTTTCATTATATTTGACTTCTTGATATACATTACGGAAATATTTTCTAAAATACAAATTCATCAAATTATTTTGTTTCATTATTTCAATTTTATACCCTATTCCGAGTCATTTTTCCTGGTCTGTGGGTATGCTTTCTTTTTACTCATGGATGAAATTATTCATAAAGTTAAAAACCTGAGTACAGGGTACATAATGAGTAAAGAAATTATCTCTACAATATACAGAGGATGCCATGCTTATTGCAGAGAGTGAAGATGACTTTCAGATACTTTTATATCAATTTAATATAACAGCAAGAAAGTTCAACATAATAAAGTTACCAACAAAAACAAAAAGTATGGTAATCTCTAAAGATCCAATAAGGTGCAAGCTGGAAGTGGAGAGTAAAATAATCCAGCAAGAAAGAAGTATCAGCTACCTGGGACTACTAATGCACAGTTATGGAGATACAGGAATTATGTTGCCAAACAAAGCCAACAGAATAGTAGAATGTCTTAAACATACTATATGACGCAACACATATCTAGAGACAGAAACAAAGGCCAAGAGTTATAGGACAGTAGTTAGGCCAATTATGACTTTTGCGGAAACAAGACCTGACACTACAAGGAGAAGAAGACTGATGGTAGCGTGTGAAAGGAGAATGGTCCGATATATCACAGGAGAATCATTATGGAACAGAGAATCTAGAGCAGATCTCATGCAAAGCTATATTATACAGACTATATTTCACTAGACTCTTTTTAACTGATAAAACTTCATAGCAGCGCCACGTTTCCTACTGACAAAACCCTTCCTGACAGTGACTTCTCAGCGACAAAATTATGACAGATCCGTCACGAAGCTGTCTGGTAATTCTATTGTTGTAAGTTTGACAAACGTCATTGAGGCGTAATCATTTTTGGACATATACAGTGAGCACGAAAAGGTTGGAATAAATTCATTCTCGCGAGAATGGACGATTTTGGAAAAAAATCCAGAAAGAGGTCAATTTTTATTTTTAAATTACGAGGTTTTGGTATATATATCATACTAGTGACGTCACCCATCTGGGCGTGATGACGTCATCGATGATTTTTGTAAATAGGAATAGGGGTCGTGTAATAGCTCATTTGAAAAGCAATTTATTTCTCTATTCAGTAGTATAAACATTTACATAATTATTTATACAGGGTGTCAAAAAAAATTATTTAGAATTAAATCTATTGACATAAAGAGAAGAATGAATGTAATTTATTTAGTTCAAAATACATTTTACTGCTCTCAGATAACAGAAACAAATGTTTATTTGAAAAATAATCATTGCTTTTCGCCTAAATTAAATGTTCAAACTGTCAAGAGGAAGGTGGGTGTCGGTTTAATATTGAATTTATTCAAAAAGCAATATTTTTTGTCAAATAAACATTATTTTCTGTTTTCTGATAGCAGTAAAATTTATTTTGAGTTAAATAAATTAGGTACACACATTCTCCTTTTTATGTCAATAAATTGAATTCAAAATATATTTTTGGACGCCCTGTATAAATAATTATGTTAATGTTTATATTACTGAATAGAGAAATGAATTACCTTTCAAATGAGCTATCACAAGACCCTATTCCAATTTAAAAAAATTATAGATGACGTCATCACGTCCAGATGGGTGACGTCACTAGTATGATACATAAGCCAAAAAGTCGCAATTTGAAAATAAAAATTGACCTGTTTCGGGATTTTTTTTTCAAAGTCATCCATTCTCGAGAAAATCAATTTATTCCAACCTTTTAGGTTTTATAGATTTTGAGAAGGCCTTCGATAAAGTCAGACACCAAAACTGTATGAAATCCTAAGAAGCAAAAACATCGACAGTCGCGACATTAATATTATATCCAGGTTGTATTGGGGACAAACAGCAAAACTCAAGGTTGATAATGAATTAACCTAAGAAATTGGGGGTTGTGTGCTTTCTCCACTACTATTCAATATATAGGGTGTCCCAAAAGTCGCGGAACGGTCGAATATTTCGCGAACAAAACATCGGATCAAAAAACTGAAAAATACGTGTTCAATCATTTTCAAAAATCTATCCAATGACATCAAACACCAATCCCCACTACACCCCCTGGAGGTGGGGTGGAGGTAACTTTAAAATCTCAAATGGAAACCCCCAGTTTTTCTTGCAAATTTGGATTCGTTACGTAAAAGTAGGTAATTTTATTCAAGACATTTTTTCGAACTGTGAATAAATGGCGCTATAATTAGGAAAAACCATTTTTCCTTATACCATAGGTAAATTATAGAAACGGTCTAATATCTCACGATATACACTTCCGAATGAGAAACCAAAAAACAACATTTTAATCTTTTTCGAAAAGCTATCGAATAACACCAAACATGACCCTCTAACCCACCCCCTGGAGGTGGGGTGGGGGGTAAATTTAAAATCTTAAATAGCAACCCCCACTTTTTATTGCAAATTCGGATTCGTCATAAAAAATTAAGCAACATTTATTCAAAATATTCTTTTAAATTTCTGATAGATGGCGCTAGCAAATCGTATTTTTCCAATTAAAGCGCCATCTATTAACAATTCTAAAAAATATTTTGAATAAATGTTGCTTAGTTTTTCGTGACGGATTCGAATCTGTAATAAAAAGTGGGGGTTGCCATTTAAGATTTTAAAGTTACCCCCCACCCCACCCCCAGGGGGTGGATTGAAGGGGCACGTTTGGTGTTATTCGAAAGGTTTTCGAAAAAGATTAAAAATCTGTTTTTTTTAGTTTCTCATTTGGAAGTGTATTTCGTGAGATATTAGACCGTTTCTATAATTTACCTATGGTACCAGGATAAATCGTTTTTCCCAATTATAGCGCCATCTATCCACAGTTCGAAAAAATGTCTTGAATAAAAGTTACTTAGTTTTATGTAACGAATTAAAATCTGCAAGAAAAACTGGGGGTTTCTATTTAAGATTTTAAAGTTACCCCCCACCGCACTTCCAGGGGGTGTAGTGGGGGTTGGTGTTTAGTGTCATTTAATAGATTTTTGAAAATGATTGAAAACATATTTTTCAGTTTTTCGATTCGATGTTTAGTTCGCGAAATATTCGACCGTTCCACTACTTTTGGGACACCTTGTATATAGCGAAACAATATGTCAGGAAGCACTCCTAGAGCAAAATATTGGTATGAACATTAACGGAGAGTTAATTAACAATATACCATACGCTGATGACATGCTAATAGTAACAGATAACCTAGCAAATTTACAGTATTTGATGGAAAACATAAACACTCATATCAATAAATATGGTCTAAAACTGAACATCAAAAAGACTAAATTCATGATTGTAACGAAGAAATTATACACCAATGTTAATTTAACAATAAATAATCAGCCAGTTGAAAGAGTTACGTCATACAAATATTTAGGGGTTTGCTTCACTGATACTAATGACCAGACAAGAGAAATCAGGAGGTGAATAGAGATAGCGAGACAATCGTTTGTCAAAATGAAAAAGTTCCTATGCAGCCGGGACATAAATATAAACTTAAGAACAAGAATGTTGAGGTGCTATGTTTTCTCCGTTCTGCTGTACGGCATGGAAGCTTGGACGCTGAAAAAGATAAACATCAAAAACATTGAGGCATTCGATATGTGGTGTTACAGGAAAATGTGGAAAGTACCATGGACAGAAAGAGTAACAAATCAAGATGTTCGGCTGAAGATGGGGAAGGAACTCGATGTCATAAAAACCATACAAATGAAAAAACTGGAATATCTAGGCCACATAATGAGAGGAGAAAAGTACTCTCTGCTAAGACTCATCATCCAAGGAAAAATCTCGGGAAAGAGAAATGTGGAACATAGGAGGATTTCCTGGTTGCGAAATGTAAGAGAGTGGTATGGGTGCAGTTCAATATAGTTGTTCAGAGCTGCAGCCAACAAAGTTAAGATTGCTGTGATGGTAGCCAACCTCCGATAGGAGACGGTACTGCAAGAAGGAGAACCCATACAAATAAGCAGGGGTGTTCAATAGGGATGTGTGTTTTCTCCTCTTTTCGGTAATATTTATTTGGAACCCATATTTCAAAAGTCTTTAGAAGATGCAGAGATGGGAGTCAAAGTGAATGGAATATTGATCAACAACATACGATATGCTGTGTGTGTGTGTGTGTGTGTGTGTGTGAAAAAATGGCTTGGATGCTAGTCCGTTAGCCACAGATTTTTATTTTATTTTTATCTCAATTTATTAGTTTTGTTATATTTATACGTATTTCACTCAAATGATTATATTTGTTTCTTTCAAGTAGTTTATGAGTAATTTAGATATTTCCATTTTATGACAACTTAGTAGATATTCTATACTAATTAGAAAATAAACTTGTGTTTGTCGTAAATTGTAATATAATTGATTTATATATCTCTCGTTAATTTTGCATTACAAGAAAATATGGTTTAAATCTCTAATCAAAACATTATCACAAAAACAGACTGATGAATTAATTATTCCTAATTTGTGCAGATGTGCCTCATATTTCCCGTACGAAATCAAACAAATGAAATAGAGAATGTGGAAAAATCCCCTTACGAATAACTCACACATCCACTATTTCTGGCTGGGAAAAATTTTTCGAATAGAATCAAGATCCAAACACCAGTTCTTAGAAATGTGTTTCGCCCTCTTCAACCTCCGTGGGCTCATCGGTAAAGATGAGAGGTTGAATATCTTTAGACACATTCCATCAAAAAACAACATCCGAGACATAGACATAACAGGAGCGTAAATCTACGCCCAACCTGAAAATGACAGTCTCAAGTTTTAATTCCCTAATTACTTTAGAGTAAGTAAGATAATGCTTATGAAAAAACAAAAGATGTAGATCTTTGAAACACACTCAGTGATCAAAAGATCCACAGGTACTGGTTTAACGACCACTCGTACGAAATCAAACAAATGAAATAGAGAATGTGGAAAAATCCCCTTACGAATAACTCACACATCCACTATTTCTGGCTGGGAAAAATTTTTCGAATAGAATCAAGATCCAAACACCAGTTTTTTTATTTTTTTATATTTTTTATATTTTATAATCATATTTCCCGTGTCGAGTTTTTAATCTGACGATAGTAGATATATCTTGCTTTGGCAGGTTATATTTAAATATGTATTCAGGTGGCGGAGGAAGTTCTTGATGTAAAAAAAAAATATAAATTTTTTGACATGCTTGTAATATTTTTCCATTCTTTTTTCCATATTTTATTTATTCCAACTTTGACGTCATTTATTGCATCTGTCGATAAGATGTGAATTAGTATCTCACCTTTTTTTATTGCATCTTTGGCCAACTCATCCACTTTCTGATTACCCAGTATACCGGCATGCCCTTTTGCCCATATAATCGAAGAATACAGTAAGCGAATAGGATTAGAGATTAATACCAAAAACACTAAACTTATGATCATGTCCAGAAACTTGGATGCACTTGAAAACTGCACCATAACACTGACTACCAAGTCCATTAAAAGAGTGAAAAACTTTAACTCGGCATCCGACAGGTAAATTCTTTTGCATCTAACAGACAGGTGGGGTGTGACAAACCCCAGCAATTGAAAGAGTAAAAGATTCTCAAAAAATCTCTTTACCTTTAGTTTTCGGTGAAGTCTGGAACATCAACATCTTAAAGCCGGTTAGGATAGTCACTATTTGCAGTAACAATGTCTATTTCTTCACTTGCTTCCGAATCACTCTTGTCAATACATTCGTCACTGTCTGCTTCATCCCATAAGATCCGACGACGTGTTTTCTCGATAGTAATTCATTTTAGCTTAGACTAATAAAAACATATTTTAAAATCTGTTATTAATAAGTATTATTCACTTACCTATACCCACTTATTTATAGGAGTAAAACAAAATAAATATAATTTTGCAGAAAGTACCAAATTCGACTCGTGGGATGTGACCTTTTTCATTCCAAATGTACTTGCTGAAACTAAACAGACGACTAAAAACTATGTGTCATCGCATAGAATAATAAACAATAGAAAGCTATCTAGCCGCTGTGGCCCATACATGCAAATCTTTCTTATGTTTCAGGCGCTTCAGCATTGTTGGGGTGTACCACACCCTACCGGTCGGATTCCGGATTAAATACCTTGAAACGTGGTACTTTGAAGAACGGGCATCGGAGCGGAAAGTAAAATGTCACACTCAGCTAGCTCGACAAGCTTTAGTAAAATTCAGGAAGATACTGACCTGTTCAGAGTTTTATCTTCAACTGAGACTAAGGTTGATTATTCGGAAATGGTGGAAAAATCGATTTCAAAATTGAGTGCTAAAATTTTGGCCCGTAAGGGATTTATGGACTAGCTAATAGTTTTTGTGCATGGATATATGCCCCAGTTTATTAAGGGAACCATTAATTATATTTTAAAATAAAGTTTTATATAAAAAGAGGTAGATACCGCTAAAACGTTTTATCAAAACTTACTATAAAACTAAGCCTATTAGCGGTATGTGGTTTACAGTTGTGATTGATATGAAATAAAAAGCTTTTCTGTGTATTACAGTTTATTAAATTGAAAGAATTACAGTACTATTAAATGTTATTATTTTGTGGAGCTACAATATGACAACAACAAATTGACAATTTTTAGTTTTAGTTATATCTGTTTCTTTCAAGAGTCAATAAATACATATTGGTTCATTAATACTAATGTTCTATTTGTGATTCAATATAGACAATTTAATAGACCACCAAACAACATAATTTGTGTCTGGTACATATACAAAACCTATTTAGTATTACAATACAATGGTATTACCTCATAATTAACATTTTTTATAAAATCTTTTATAGTGCGTCTAATAATTTGGACAGAACTGTACTTATACTAAACAGAATTCGTTCAGATTGTTATAGATGTTTAAACATCTGCTGAAGCGTTTTAAAGAATTTTTCAACTGTGAATGTGATTGTAAACCATACTTTTGACTTTGTCAGCTACTTCTATTTTGTTTCTTAGCGACAAAGGTTTGCTATTTTACGACAGGTCTGAGTTATTATAGAGCTTCAAGATTTTTATGATCGCCGACACCTGCCCTAATATTATTATGTATTGTTATATTATTGGGTATTTCACAATATTATATTTTGGAAAATATTATAATTTACAGTAATTAGGGCAAATTTTAACATTTTATTAATTGTATTGTACAAACTAGTTATACGTTATGATTAAAATATGATGACCATTGTCTTTTAGACCAAAAAATACCTAATTATGGGATATATAAGATTTTTAAAATATGCAAACAACTTTTTGGATTATTATCCAAGTACCTGACGCATTCTTAGAAAATTTATAAAGGAATAAAACCAGCATTTTTGTATAAAACTTACGTAAAGAATTCTCAAAAGATTAAATAAAGATATCCCAAATCTACAATCCCGTATCTGCAGTTGAGTCCGCGAATCTTTACCCGTGCGTCATCATTTAAAGCATACGAAATAAGTCGATAGTAAGTCGGAAATTGAAATTTACTAAACGCAACAGCAAGTCACTTACTGTCACTTGCTGTTGCGTTTAGTAAATTTCAATTTCCGACTTATCATCGACTTATTTCGTATGCTTTAAATGATGACGCACAAGTAAAGATTCGCGGACTCAACTGTATAATAGCATTGTATAACTAGATTACTAGACATTATCTAGTTAAACAATGATATTAGCTTGTATTTAAACAAAAAAAATGCAATCAATGGGACTGCTAATTCTAATCCCATGTACGACCAACAAAGGGTTTAAACATACAGAAAACTGAAACAAACCTTGAAACAAAGTATGAAACAAACCTTGCGCCTGTATAGGCTGAACATAGTTTTTTTTTTCACCTCTTGTAATTGCTTTACAATAAATTTTTCTCTTTCTACAATATTGTCTTCAGTGGTATCACCTCGTGGTTCACAACTCTTACTCGACTCTACTTGATTTTTTAAAAAAACATAATACGTCTTTTAAGACTCTTTTTCTAAAAATGTTTGTGGACAGCGTGTGGATATATTATTAAGTTTTTAAAACCTAATTAAAAAAAAAAGGAATGTGTGTACTGTGTACGCACGTAAGAAGTTATACTTCTATTATATGATTTCAACGAAATCAATATACTTTAAACAGTTTCTCTACTACTTTCCAAAAATTTTTATTAAAACAATACCAAAAATTAAAAAAATAAAAGAATAAAACACACACAAACACATTGAAAAATGCCACAAACGATTTCTGAACAATAATTGTTGCCAAAAATTTTAATTAAATACGTATTTTCAAAAAAAATTATATAATAATATACTTACAATCATAAAATCTATAAAAAAAATGATATAACTTGCATTGGGCTTGAACCTACTTCCCGTGTATCCCGCAGTACGAGAGTCGAAGCGATTTCAAACTGCACCACCTTCGCGTATACGTCATGTGGGAATATACACAAACTGAACAACTTTTTGACATTTTGTTTATATGAATTTTTATTAGTTTGATTTTTGTCGAATTAAAATACAACAATATATAGAGTAAGAAAACGATACATTAGATGAAAATTTATAGAAAGTTTGTTCGTAATCAGATTATGTAAATTAAAGCATTGCCTACTAGGGGTATAGCATAGCAAGTACTAAGTAAGTACATTATTTTTTTTACATTTTCCAAATAGGTATGAAGATAATTTTTTATTGGAATACAACTGAAACATTTAAAATTACATACCAGTGGCTTTTCAAAACTATTTAAAAAGTCACTATAATTATAAATTTGATTTTATTTCTGTCCTCACAACAATAAAAACTAATATATTATACAACATTTTTGTTTACCGATAACCTCCATATTGAACAATTATTGACAGATCGTTTCAACACCCAATCAGAGCCCGTATAAAGACTAATACCAAACTGTCGGTGTGCGCATGCGTGCAGATCAATATAAATTCACCCTCAATCTCAATCGCGCCTAAAGAAGTATAACTTCAAAAAAGACATATTTTTTAAATATGAAAATCTCTTACTGCCTAATTCAAGATATAAAAAATCATCCACTTGGGGCAGATTTATATTGTTTAGGACAATATAATTTGGTTAATTCTTGAAATATTATAAACAAAAATGAAAATACATTTCAATAGATATAATAAACTCGAAAATTTCTTACCATCCTCGCTAATTATTTCTTTTACTAACTATCTAATGCCATCCCCTTTTTGTGAACACACACACACACAACACTTTTAACTAACACAATAATTTATTGTAAAGTTAGGCCGAATTTACTTTGTAATACTAAGGCGATTTGGCGGTTTCTAAATGTAGGCGTAGCATTCTTGAAAGTAGATTAGCGGCAAGTGCAATATGCTAAGGTATATGGACGGCAACTGTAGCAGATACCGTCAAAACGCCATAGTATTTAACATTTGCCGCCAAATGGCTTAGTATTTTAACTGAAAAGTGTAGATACCGCTAACAAAATTGCAATTTTATTTAAAATATAATGCTTCTACAACTCCAAAAACTTTATAAATATATACTTAATACCCTATTTTACCTAAAAATACAAAAATCTCATTTTAGATAAAAAATCAGTTCTCGCCTTTGGGCTTAGCACGGCAGTATTACCCTGTATAACATTTTACCTAAGTGGACAAATATTGCTGCTGATTTTGCAATAATGGTTATCTAGTAATAACTAAAAGTCAAGCACTGAAAGGAAAAGCTTTCTTCTTCTTGTAGTTCCTTCTCCTATCGGAGGTTGGCTATCTTTACAGCTATCCGTACTTTATTGGCGGCTGCTCTTAAAAGATCAACTGAGCTACAACTATACCACTCTCTTAAGTTTCTCAGCCAGGAAATTCTTCTTCTGCATATGGATCTTTTACCCTTTATTTTACCTTGCATTATGAGCCTTAATATCTCATATTTCGCACCTCTGGTAATGTGGCCTAAATATTCCAGCTTCCTTGTTTTGATGTTTTATCTTTAGAAAGGTAGGAAAAGCTTTATATACCAATAATAGCTGACATTTAATATCTAAAACGTATATTCCAATATCTAATGAAAGAATTTTGTTATTTTTTGTTAAAGATTGCTTATTCGTGTTGGAGATGGGACGTAAAGCTGAATCATTGTAGAGCAGATGATTGACATCGCTTTTGCCCTTCTACCAAAAATAACTTTGGAAACTTTCAAGAATGTTTGTATAACGCACAACCAGTATGTGAACGTTTTATAAAATAAGAGACAAAATAACTTATAAAAGTATAATATATTGAAAAATTGAAGAAAAAATCTTCTGTGTAAAAGGTGTATTTATTTAAAACCCCAATAAAGAGCTACAATAAAAACAGAACGTTTTCGCTCCAAAGAGAGCATCATCAGTGTTTTAAGCCTAAAATAGATAAAAAATTAGGTTCTACTTACAATCTCTACATGCTAAGCCCCCAAAAATACATGGGTTAAAACCCTTGAAATGCCGACCAAAAGTTTTACATTGGCGTATTATATATTAAACCTTGACGATGGATGAAATTTAAACAAGATATACATCAAAGCATCATATGACTATAACACGTGCATGTAGGTGGTTGAGTTGATTTCTCGGTCTTCACAAAGAGAAAGGTAAAAGCTCACGGTTCTTAGACATTACTACGGTTGCCTAGATCGACTAACCAATGAACATTAAGGGTGCGGTTACGTCACGAGAGTGTACTGTCATTTGAATCGTAATATGATTTTTTTCGAATCCTGAGAAAACTAAGTATTTTAGAAAAATTTAAACGCAGGATGAAAGATTACATTATTACCGAGGGCGGAAAGCCCATTAGAATAAACAAGCAGTTTCTATTGAATGAAATATTTTAAAGTAAATATCACACTTCTCTTTTATTTTCAGCTCTGTAACTTATTAAAATAAATATTATAGAAATTTTCAGGGACTTTCGGCCCTCGGTAAAAATGTAGCCTTTCATTCTGAGTTTAAATTTTTCAAAAATATTTATTAGTTTTCTCAGGATCCGAAAAAATATGAATACAATTAAAACACAATGAGAATTTTGACATGCGTCAGAATTTTGCATTAACTCAATGTAAAATTCTAAACTGTTGAATTCCAGCTTCCCTAATTATTTTATATCAAAAGACATTACAAACTATTTGTGGAGGATTGAAATCTGCATTGAAAACAACTGTTAAAGTTGGTCTACGAATTAAACATACCTATTGCAAACTTTTGTAAAAATGTAATACATTTCAATTTTTTACCCCAAAATTAGGCCGCACACAATGCAATAATGGTCACATTTTTGAACTGTCAATATTTTTATTTTATCATTTATTGTTTAAAAACAATACAGATGATAAAATATCCTCAGTTGCGGAAAAAGTATCAATAATAAAGATTTTTTATTCAGTCAATGGTGTGAGCACTGTCAGTTAAATAGTAACGTGTGGCCTAACTTTTACACGCATACCTATTGTGGCAAATGTATCATATTTTTCAAAATTCTGGAATACATTTAAATCGTAGAACAATTTGAACTTTTGATTTTAATACAGATTTTAATTCTCTACAAGTATTCTCTCATGACTTTTGATGTAAAATTATTAGGGAAGCAGGAATTCAACAATTTAGAATTTTACATTGAGTTTCCTATGGCCAGTTTTACGATTCAACACCCGGTATAAGATAAAATGTGTATTATTTGTCTTATTATTTAATAATAACACAAATAATACACATATATACACAATAACACACATTAAATAATCGAAAATCATTTAAAAATATGGGATTGTGTACTCTTGTGACGTAAAGACAAAAATATAAGTCTCCCCACCACCGTGTATTAAATTTTTTACTGCGTCATGGTTTTTTTAACGTGTAAGCAAAAAAGCGACTTTCAATATTTTTTTATTTCAATATTAATTTAATATTCAATAGTAAAAAACTACGAAATGTAGAAGAAAACGTTCAACAGACCACATTCTTAAAAATATCTTTGAAATACGATTTCCTTAGTTAACCACATAATGTATTATCCCGTGTCTGACATGGTGCGGCTTGCCGTAAAATTTGGGACTTGCCCGTGTCTCACACATTCGACCGTAATAAAGCGGTATTCAAATATTTATGGCTGTTTTTGTTTCTTAGCCCTATCACAGAACACAAAACTTAACAAAAACCTCAAAAAACTCTTCTTTTTCCTCCTCTTCTTCTTCTTCTTCTTCTTCTTCTTTTTCTTCTTCTTCTTTTTCTTCTTCTTCTTCTTCTTCTTCTTCTTTTTCTTCTTCTTCTTCATCTTTCTGTAT
Source organism: Diabrotica virgifera virgifera (assembly GCF_917563875.1). NCBI lineage: Eukaryota > Metazoa > Arthropoda > Insecta > Coleoptera > Chrysomelidae > Diabrotica > Diabrotica virgifera. The sequence goes on from NC_065447.1 coordinate 31,460,766, forward strand.
AGACATGACTCTGTCTGTTTTTCAATGTTCCTCCAGTAAGTTGTCATTCCATCGTTTTCGTTGTCTTCCAACTGATCCTTTTCCTATTGGGGAACCGTCTCTCGCCGTCGTTACTCCTCTATTTGTTGTAGGGATTGCAATCCAGCAGCATTTTCAATCCAGCTGGATTTTTGCAAGATAACCTGAATCCAGCTGGATCCAACGCGGATCCAGCAAAATGTGGAATCAAAATAAAAACACGATTTTAATGTTTTTTTGTCTGTATGCTAAATTTCTAATCAAGAGACATGAATTATTTCGTTTTTTAAAAGTGATACCTTAAAATCATAGGCCTTACCTACTTCGCACAGAACTGCACATACAGCCGGTTGCGGAGAAAGCCCTTCCGGCCTCTGTGCTGGTCGGTTTTAAGGTCATCAAATAGTTATATAACATTGACAAACGATCGCCTTTCACTCCTTCAGTCTCATAAACCGCCATTGTTTTTCCAAAATCTTTTCCTAATCTTTTTGAGCACCAGATTTTTTGGCTATAAATGTTTTCCCGTCTCAAGTTCTTGTTCCAAAGTAAAATTCACGGGCTCCGGATTAGTTATCCTGCCTTCTTATATTATCTCTTGCACTCGCTCCACAGTTACTTGGTTATTTATACGAATCAACAAATTTTTCATCCCTTCTTGCATTGCATTCTTTTTCGGCATGGGGAAGTAACCAGGATTTTTTAGTCCTTCGTCATACTTTTTTTGATCTTGTAAATACAATAATGCACCTGTAATCTTACAGAGGCGCCGTTCTATGATTCTGTTGCGTAGTGCTTCCGATAGATCGGCACTAAGGCTAGAGTCCTGGCTATTTAGAATGTCTAAGACAAATTTCATGATTGTGTCGGCCATTATGAAAGTGGACTCTGTTCTGCAAAGAGATTCTACAGCCGGTTAAAAGTTGCGATTAACTCATTGATTATTGATCAGTAGCCAGCAAAAGGATTTTATCGCAGAAGCAATGTATATCACCTCTTTATCGATGCAAACTTTTAAGCTATAGAAACTTTCCAGCATATTGAGCTACTGCCAGCTCTACTTCATAGTGTCTTACCATCGATTTATCGAAGTGTTTTGATCTCTTCTATTTCTAGCATTCTTTTTGTCAAAAAATTAAAGGAAGAATAAAAATTTGCGGATACGTAGTTGACAGTATCTATTATTATAATAGGTATAAGAAAAAGTTTACACTTTCTAGATTGTCCCCATTTTACAAAAATTTGGAAATATCCCCTTCTCGTGGTTGAAAAAATATACATTCAAATTAAGTCCGGAATTGTAAAAAATTACTCATTCTAAACAATTTTTGTTCTATAGAGATTTTTTCAGAAGTCAATACTTTTCGAGTTATCTGCAAGTCAATAATATGTTCATTTTCAACAAAAAAAAAACATGTCTTTGGACGGTTCTTCGCAAATAACTCAAAAAGTAAGTATTTTATCGAAAAAAATATTATTGGCCAAAAAATATAGCTTATAAAAAAGTGAAAGATAATTACGTAAGAGGTAGGTATTTTTGAGGGTTGAAGATAAATTTAAACTACTGTAAAGTACATTCGTTTATGAGAAATAAATTTTTATTTAACGTACCTATGTACATATAATTTAGATTTGAATAACGCTTATATCTGCCCTTATCAATTTTTGGCAAAAACGGACAGTTTTCACCCCTTATAAACCATGATCGCCTATTTTAGTCATCGTTTTTGAAGAGGAAGGCATGATAAGCCCACTTGAAAAATTTTACCCAAAATAGGGCGGAGGTTTTGCAATATTTTACCTCGAATTAATTAACTATTACCAAATACCAAAGAAAAATTTTATGACCTTTTGTGATAAACTTACTCATGCACATTCTATTTTTTATTGCTTTTGCCTATAAAATTATTATTTACCATTCTAATCTTAATTAATTTTTTTAATTTATGAAATTTTTGACCTAGAAAGTTTCCTATAAATAATAGGTTTATACATATCTATTTATTCTAAAAGTATAAACTTTATTTCACTGACATACTTAAAAAATTCAAATATGAATTTTATTTTCTTACTGTTTTTGGTTGCCGCCGTATATGCCGGATTACACAAAGACAGCCTAGCCAAAAGACTGCCTATAGACATCGTAGCTAAGTATGAAAACATCACTTGGGAAGGTAATTTTTTCATTATTTAAGAAAAAAAATTTAATTGCTGTTATTAAAATCAAAAAATTATTAACGTTTTTTTTTTACTACAAATTTTACCTAAAAATGGACAAAACTCAAAAGTGTTTATTTTTTTTATTTACATTAACGTGCTCGGCAACTACGGCCACTCGCACGGGACGGTCACAAACAAGATTACAAGAGGTATAATTAAAGAGCATTAACAAATTATGTCGTAAAAATAATTTAAAGTTTATAATACAATGATATATTTTTTAAAAACTGAAAAATTTTGTCTAACTGGTTGGTATCACTTAGAATGTCACATAGTTGCGGTTTGAATTTGAGCTGTTGTCTTACTACACTGAACTGATGACATTCGGTAATAATGTGGTTCACGGTAAGTTGGCACTGGTATGTTAGACAGATAGGCCGTATACCTGATGAAATCAGGAAGCCGTGAGTAAACTTGGTGTGGCCTATATAGATTCTTCTTATAATTCTAAGGTCTTTTCTAGAGAGTCTTGTTGGGCCAGTGTAAAGTGGCTTATATACTGACGGCTGGATTGCACGTAAAGATGTATTTAAAGAGTTCCAGTGGGTTTGCCATAACCTCCAGGAGAATCTGTACGCTTCTGTTTTCAAATCTTTACAAATTTGGATGTGGGTTGTTGACGTGGTATCTGTTGAAGCCGTTTTAGCATGCTGATCTGCGAGTTCATTGCCAGGTATACCAATGTGAGACGGAATCCATATAAATATGTTTATTTAAAGGGCACCCCTTTGCAAAATGCTTTCACTCCCAGAATTCAATTTTTTTAATTCTTTTTTCTCGATTTATGTGATTACTAATTAAGACTTAGCGGAATTTTAACCCACCATCATACCAACCCCTCCCCCACTACCAAAAATATCTTTTACAGTTTTTTTGAAGTGAAAACTCCTTTAGGGACGTTGTGCGATTTTTGGACAGGGAAAAAAGCATTGAATTTGCTACCGTCATCGCGACCGTCATCGCTTATGCTATTATGTGCATCTATATACAAGAATAAATAACCGCTAAACGCCGTAAAAAAGAATGGCGCATACAATATTCCAGCTACAAAAGGTCTGATATGAATATTACGTAAAATGAAAATGTATTTTCATTTTGATGCAAAACAAAATTCTAGTTTTATTTTAAAATATTTTCCACAATATTTGCTCAATTTGAAGTAAAACGCGCCACAAAAGAGTAACTTTGTAGTCCAGGGCGCATCTGTTTTGAGATGGACGTTGAGAGGTGACTCAAATTTTTTTGCAGAAATTGCTTGAAAATAAATCAGATAATCATATTTGAGTTATCCTCCCTCTCAAAGAGGTCCGGAAAAAATCGATTTTTGTCTGAGTTTTTTTATTATAACTTTAAAAGTATTCATTTTCGAGAAAAGCTGTACTGACAAAAAAGTTGCGTAATTAAATTTCCTACAATATAAAATTGGTTAAAAATTTAAAAAATAGTCACCCTAGTTGCAAAATAGCAATAATTACGTAAAAACCATACAAAAACAAGTATTTGCATTTTACGTTTTTCAACCATTTATGCTACACTTAGGACCTTCACATTTCACCCAGAAAAACTTTATGATACAATAAAACAATTCTATAAATTTTATTAAGATCGGTTCAATACATTTTGCAAAATAAATTTTGAAATCCAGCTTTCGCAAAAAAAAAATCATTTCTTCAAAATATTACAGGACTAAAAATAAAGCAGATAGCAAGTTGAAATTTGTTTTGCTGATAGAAGTGTACGGTACCTTTCATTTGCAATTTACAAAATTAAAACCGATTAATTACCACGGCGTCAGGAAATTTTTTAAATAAACATTACTTTTTGGTGCTACGCGCAGGACAGCGGTGTTCGATTCACACAAGTTGATTTCCACCAAAATTTCTTCCAATCTTTATCTAACATATTATTTTCTTACTCTATATTTTGTTGTATTTTAATATTTTAATTCCACAAAAATCAAACTAATGTTATTATTGTTTGTGAAATATTTTTTAAACAATTGCATATTATGTTTAAAAATAATAAACTTTTATTCTCTTAGTTAAAATATATGAACAAAGAAAGTTTTTGCTAATTAAAGTGTTATTTCAAAGGATAGAGTATGTGTTTTTTTTGCAATAAAAAAATTTATTTATTTATATCGAAATGTAATCAAAATAAAAATGTATCAATTATTATCAAAGGTCATTGGAATGTCCAATCAGAGCAAACTATCCGCTGTCCTGCGCGTAGCACCAATATTTAATGTTTATTTAAAAAAATTCCTGACGCCGTGGTCTTAATCGATTTAAATTTTGCAAAATTGAAAATGAAAGGTACAGTACACTTCTATACGCAAAAATAATTTCAACTTGCTATCTGCTTTATTTTCAGTCCTGTAACATTTTGAAAAAATGAATTTTTTTTGCGAAAGCTGGATTGCAAAATTTATTTTGCAATATCTATGAAACCGATCTTAACGAAATTTACAATATTATTTTACTGTATCATAAAGTTTTTCTGGGTGAAATGTGAAGTTCCTAAGTGTAGCATAAATGGTTGTAAAACGTAAAATGCGAATACTTGTTTTTGTATGTTTTTTTCGCAATTATTGCTATTTTGCAACTAGGGTAATTATTTTTTAAATCTTTAACCAATTTTATGTTATAGGAAATTTAATTACGCAACTTTTATGTCAGTACAACTTTTCTCGGAAATGACTACTTTTAAAGTTATAATCAAAAAACTAAGAAAAAAATCGAATTTTTCCATCAATTTTTGACATTTTGATTATTTAAACAATGTTCCGGACCTTTTTGAGAGAAACGATAACTGAAATATTATTATTTGATTTATTTTCACGCAATTTCTGCAAAAAAATTTGAGTCACCTCTCAACGTCCAAATGTACTAATATTTTTACAGATGCACCCTGGTCTATTGATGCAGTTTGAATGTTCAAACTCTTTTGTGGCGCGTTTACTTCAAATTTAGCAAATATTATAGAAAAATGTTTTAAAATAAATCTAGAATTTGGTTTGCATCAAAATTTGTCGATTTGATTGGTTGTGGTTCCACTCGACCACACTTGCTATTTAAAAAAAAGTGGGGGTCGATGTGGGACAGTAGGAGATTAAATTTGAGGGCATGAATTTTTTATGAAAATTCGTCCAACTCCATAAAAAATGGACGTGTTTTTTTTAAATTCTGACGAAGCTCTTGGTTTCTGAATTTCTGGGGCTCTCAAATTTTCGTTGGAATAGAATGTGTATGGTAGTTTAAATGATAATGACGTTGTTTTTTAATAAGTTCATAGCAACATTCACACCCTGTAGAACTGTATTGATTTGAGATAAAAAAAACTCCATGTTGAAATACTTTTTAATACATTCAAATATTTTTAAATGATTAATATAGCGAAATACTTAATTTCAGTATACAGGGTTGTTCGGAATTCGGAAGCAGTATTTTCAGAGTTTTCTTAAATAGAACACCCTGTATTTTAGTATTGATATGAAACGGTATTTTATTATGTCTTAAGCATTTCCAATATAGGGTGAGGCAGATCAAGGGCCTATTAGAAATATCTCGAGAACTAAAGGCAACTTAATTACGAAAATTGGAATAAGGGGGTTCTGAAGACAGATCTATTTAATGAAAATATTTTCATCTATTTGGTACTTCCGGTTATACCGGAAGTTGCTTATAGCTTCGTTTTTTTAAATGGGACACCCTGTATATTTTTAAATTTTGGATTCTCCTCGATTTCCTCTTTCTTAAAATATGAGGTTTTGTAACATTATACAGGGTAGGGTGAGAGATAATTACGTTTTCTTATCAATTTCGTAGCAATGTTCATTAGGGTGGAACGAAAGCATAGGAAAAAAAAATTTTTGTTTCAAAGAACTTTCTAATAGCACTCGAAAGTTGCCTTTTCATGTCTACAATAAAACTACAAAATATTGTTGTTCTAGGTTTACATCTTGAGGTGCCGCAAGAGCATTGAAAATATAGGTTTTTAACAAAAAAATACAGACATTTTCAAATATTTTATATATTTAATCTGGTGCCATAGCTAACATTTCTTAGTCAAATATTGTTTATAATAACAGTTAACATTGCTATCATTGCTATATGTACACATTGCTATAAGATTTCTTTAGTTACAATATTCCGCTTGATACTCAAAACATTGTTATTTATTTCAAACTTAAGAATAATCTTGTTGGAAGCAATATTTGCCCTAGCAAAGCCATTTCTTGCTTCTAGACCACAGACACTAAGAGATGACTCAGTCACGAGCTTTGTGACTCTTTCCACTGCCTTTGTATGACAGGGAAAACACTGAAAATCCACACACTGCAACAACTAGGGTATCTTGCTTCACTTATATATTTTAAGTCCTCGTCAGTTATATGTTTTATCATATGAGGTTCAGTAATTACTTCTTCCGTCCAGTTAATTACATCAATGTAGTCATTGGCATTAAAGTTAAGCTTTGGGACAACAAAGTTCCTTACACAATTTATGAGTTCCGATCTTGCCTTCAAAAGTCGTCGTAGACGACATATGTGTTTTCTCTCTTATGTGTTTTCTCTTGTCACGTAACATGGAGAGAAGCATATTTTTTGGGTGAGAGAAGTAATCATTCCTTTGAATTACTGGATCAGTTATTTGGAGATGTTCCTCACAAAGATAACGTGAAAATTTGATGAGTCCCCATATAAATTTTGATCCATTTACACAAGATGGTTTTAGTTTGATATGAGACAAGACTGGGGCATACACCTTCATCACATTCATAGTTAAAGTTTTCAGATTATCTGAAGGATTCTCTGTTGCAACACATAACCGAAGAATGTGATTGGCCAAAGTAAGCCATCGTGAATGAGCTAATTTCCCAGGGGTTTTTAATGAAAGATCAGAAGGACATACACTACTGGAGATTGTTTTGCACATATCAAGTAAATATTGTCGATCTGTGCTTAGATCATCTTTAATCTCTAGAATAGGGAGGTTGTTTTGTATGGGAGCGAAATTAACCACAGGAAGCTGGTTACAGATTTCAAGTTCTTTGCTTAAAACATCTTCAAATTCATTAGGGTTTTTAGTTTTTCCATGGCAAATGACGCAAAGGCAATTCATTGGCATGGAACAAACAAATCAGCCACTGCAGCGGCTTATTAAGGTTTTTTTCTTTTAAAGCAATTACACCATTGTTAACACCGGTGATAGGGCAGTTCCATCACATCCGATAGCTGTTATATTGGAAATATTCAAAGGATTGCCTCCTTGAAAATGCTCTACTATGCTTTCTTTTATAGCTTTACCTGTTCCGGAAGCAGAAGTTATATGCCACAGGAAGGTTGATCCAGGTTCCTCTACTATTGAAATGTGCTCTTATAGTATAAGTCTGTTAGTAAAATTTGTGCCCTTGTTTTTCTTGATTAATTGTTTTGTCTTTTCTTTTTTTGAGTGAAGCTAATTTCTGTGGCATTTGAACGATTTTTCAACCATGCTCGATGTATTTTCATCCTGTGTAATTACCTTACTTTTATTATCTTTCATAATAATGCCAACATCTTGTACAGCACTGGTGATTGCTGCTGCTATTCTGTCTGAGACACCAGTCCTGTCACAGATAGAAGCTACTGTTGGCAGTTCTACTCACATTTGTTTAGTTATACTTAAAGAACTTGAGGGCTTTCTGGACTTATAAATAAATTCTTGCAGGTAACTTTGATCGTGATCATCAGTAATGTAATATTCACAGCTGTGTTACCATCAGCTACTGATTGTCTGTAATTCAAATGCTGCTGTACTAGTTTTTGCCTCCTTTCCTCCCTCGTTGCCAGAACCTTTGAAACTATCTTGTCAACTCTATCAATACACATTTTTCTCACGTCTTGGCTTTTATCTGCTACTAAGAATGTTAAATTATATTAAAAAATGAAATAAATATTGACTACTAAATATTTCTTTAAATGTGGAATTCTAGTTCAAACTTTGTCAGTTTTAGTAAAAATAAATATTGGATTATTGTAAGTTAAAACTAAAATTATCTTTAAAGAGTAGTTTTAGAGTGTGTATTTCTCATTTAAAATAGGAATTAGGACATTACAATAGCTATTTTTGACCAAAATAAAATCATCAAAATTCGCAAAATTTAACTAAAAATTCTAATTTTCAACCCTTTTGCGGCACCTCTAAAAATATTTTGTTTTGAAAAATATTTTATTTGTGGCTTAACAATGGCTATACGCAACTTTCTATCACTATTACACTTTAAAATTATAAAAACATTTTTTTCGTTCCACCCTAATGTTCATACCCTGTAGGATTGTAGTAGATTGACATAATAAACTCTATGTATGTTCAAATGATTTTTAATATAGTCTACTATTGTTAACAATTATTAGTATAACTCAATTTTTAATTTTAGTATACAGGGTGGGTCGAAACTCGGAATGAGTATTGTCTAAGTTTTCTTAAATAAAACATCCTATATTTTAGTATTGTAATAAAATGATATTTCTTGGTACTTTTTTACTTCTTAAGCATTCCCTATACCTAACTGCTTTAATTTGTGCTTAATTGTTAATCGTACCAACAATCTTAACTTCGATGGTATTTTGATATAGACCAACCATTATTGGCAATTTTAAGTATTAGTCTAGATTAATATGTATTTATTTCCAAAAAATTATTTGTGATTGAATATTTTCACGGCCAACCTAATACAATTTCACATATTTTGTGTTGCAATTAATATTTGGCTTGAATCACCACTAACTCACAAATTTAAGCAGTTAGGTATAGGGAATGCTTAAGAAATTAAAAAGTACCATAAAAGAACATTTCATTACAATACTAAAATACAGGGTGTTCCTTTTAAGAAAACTCAGAAAATACTCATTCCGAGTTTCGACCAACCCTGTATACTAAAATGAAAAATTTAACTATACCAACAATTCTTAACAATAGTAGACTACACTAAAAATTATTTGACTATAAATAGAGTTTATTATGTCAAACTACTACAATCCTACAGGGTGTGCTACAAAATTAATAAGAAAACGTAATTATCTTTTAACCTACCATATAAAATATTACAAAACCTTATATTTTAAGAAAGAAAAAATCGAGGTGAATCCAAAAATGTAAAAATATACAGGGTGTCCCATTTAAAAAACGAAGTTACAATGAGCTTCCGGTATAACCGGAAGTAGCAAAGAGACCAAATTATTTTCATTAAATAGTTCACACCTCAAAACCCCTGTATTCAAATTTTCATGATTTTCCTTCTTATAGTTCTCGAGATATTTCTAATAGGCCCTTTATCTGCCTCACCCTGTCCATAACTGATTTAATTTGTTAGTTGTTCGTGATACTTTAAGCCAAATATCAAATGCAGCAAAAATTAATTTTATTAGGTTAAAGTCAAAGTCATAGACAAACAGAGAGAATATTTACTTTTTTATGATTATTTACGCACCAGCAATCTTAACAAAGTAGACATATTGATATCTCCCCCAATATTAATAAATTAAGGATCAATCTAGATGAAAATGTGTGTTTAGTTTCGAAAACTTATTTTTGATTTAATATTTTCACGGCCATTCTAATAAAGTTTTACATAATATTTGCTGCAATCATTATTTGGAATAACCCGGGAGCAGTGGCGCCGCTAGAAAAAATTTAATATTTTATCCTTTTCCGTGATAATTTGATGAACAATTTTGCAACCTAACTTTCCACTCGTAAGTGCTTTGAGGAAGACTGTAGTAATGCATAGGATATTTAAAAAAAAATTGAAATTTTTTAAATTTTTTAAATTTATTTGTGGGGAATTTATGGCTTTGGTGAGGACCAATTAGCATTAAAATTGTGAGAAATATATATTTTTAATATGACAAGTAAATAAACATATTGTAAAATAAAAATTTGGTTTAAATTCGTTTTTAAATTCGTATTGTTAGATAGAATCTAACGCGCGACTGTTCCCGGGCTAAAGAATCACGAATAACTCTATACAATAATCACGAATAACAAACTAAAGCAGATATGTGTAGATAATGCTTAAAAAAGTACCGTAAAATATCACCCTGTATACTAAAATTAAATATTTTGCTCTATTAATAATTTTTAACAACAATAGACTATATTACAGATCATTTCAACGTATTGTGGGTGTGACTGTTGCTACGAGATTTATTATAAAAACGTAATTATTAAAAAAATTCATATTTTAAGAAACAATACATCGAGGAGTATCAAAAAGTGTAAAAATATACAGGGTGTTCCATTAAAAAACGAAGTTATAACTAACTTTTACTATAACCGGAAGTAGAAGATAAGTAAAAATATTTTCATTAAATAGTTGATTCTTTAAAACCCCTTAATTCCAATTTACATTATTCAGTTACCTTTATGTAGTTCTCGAGATATCGCACACTTAGTTCAATTGTGCTACAACTGCAAAAAAATCGAATTTTCGGTTAAGGCTGTAAAATATTGCCTATATAATGGCCCATCTAATGCAATACAGCCTGAACTAAAATATTGTTTTGGATAAGTATAAAGTAAGATACTTCGGTATTTCACTGTAGGGTTTTTGGAGGTTTTGAAAATGCAATATGGCCATAACTGGGAGATGTGGCGATAATATACACTGCCACAATACAACCGATGTAATTCAATACGTTCAATACGGCCACAACTGCAAAAATCAAGAGAGATGTGGCGATAATATACACTGCCACAATACAACCGATATAATTCAATACGGCCACAACTGCAAAAATCAATTGATTTTTTCATTATATTGCCGCCGTATCTCCTAGGTATCGTTTTATAAATGACTTTCTTCACAATTCAATATCGCCATAACTAAAACGCGTTTACTACAGAACGTTTTGCTCATTTCTCGAGAATATTGTGTTTTGCACTTGTGGCACTATTGAACTAGGTGTGCGATATGTCTAATTGGCTCTTTAACTGACTCACCCTGTATATCTTTTAGCTAAGTGAAAATTATTGCTGGTGATTTTGCAACAATGGTTAATAATTATTAAAAGTCAAGAACTGAAAAGTAAAAGGAAAAGTTTTATTGACCAAACGCAGCTGATAATTATTATCTAAAATGTATATTCCAATATATAATGAAAATATTTTCTCACTTGTTATAGATTGTGGTTTACCCCCGGAGTTTTGCCACAATGAAGAAACATTAGATAACTATCAATGTTGGGATGGGGGAAGTAACTTTATTATTGAAGAGTTGTATCACAGATGAATGTCATGGTAATTGCCATCGCGCCACAAATAATTTTTTTTTCGCGCCTTAATTTCCCTTAAAGAAAAGTACCGTAAAATATCACCATGTATACCAGAATTAAATATTTTTCTACATTAATAATTTTTAACAACAATAGACAACAATAGACAACAACGTTGAAAGATCATTTTAAAGTGTTTTGAATGTGAATGTTGCTACGAAATTAATTAAAAAAAAAACGTAATTATTACAAAATTTCATATTTTAAGAAAGAATACATCAAGGAGAATCACAAAGTATAAAAATATAGAGGGTGTCCCATTAAAAAAACGAAGTTAGAAGCAACTTCCGGTATAACCACAAGTAGAAAATAAACAAAAAATTTTTCGTTAAATAGTTCACTCTTGCTGGTGATTTCGCAACGATGGTTAATAATAATTAAAATATTCTTCTGAAGCTATTTCCTTGTGGCATTTTTATAATTAAACTATTTTTATTGGGAAATAAGCCATAAATTAAATGAAAAAATAATAACGTTTATAAATGTTGTTCTGAAGCTATTTCCTTGTGGCATTTTTATAATTACGTATTTTTTATGGGAAATAAGCCACAATTTTACTAAAAAATGAATTTATTAACGTTTCGAAGCCCAAATCGGGTTTCGTTGTCAAAATACAAAATACTATTAAAATAAAACAAACATGTTTTAATAGTACTTTGTATTTTGACAACGAAACCCGATTTGGGCTTCGAAACGTTAATAAATTCATTTTTTAGTAAAATTGTGGCTTATTCCCCATAAAAAATACGTAACGTTTATAAAATTATTTTTTCATTTTAATTGTGGCTTATTTCGCAATAAAAATATTTTAAATATTAATTAAAAGTCAAAAACTGAAAAGTGAAAGGAAAAGTTTTATTAACCAAACACAGCTGATAATTATTATCTAAAATGTATATTCCAATTACTAATGAAAATATTTTCTTATTTGTTAAAGATTGTACTTCACCCGCGGAGTTTTGCAACCATGAAGAAAAATTTGATAACTATGAATGTTGGAGATGGGGAAAGGTAACTCTATTATCATGGGGTTGTATGCAAGATGAATGTCATCGTAAGTGCTATCGCAGCAACAATAACTTTGGGAGCTTCGAAGATTGTATGTCTAACGCATATCCAGTATGTGTATGTGAGTTATGTTTGTGATTGGAACGTCTTATAAAATAAGAGACAAGAACTTATAAATAAAAACTTATAAATGCATGATGTATTGTTTTTTCTACGTTTTGCATTGTATTTGATTTTTTGACTTCCACTACGGGAATATTTCCTCAAATACAAATTAACCAAATAAATATGTTTCGCTATTTCCATTTAATACCCATCACAGATTTTATGAGACCAAGGATCAAAGGTGAAAATCAAAAAATTAGTGTACAAGAAAACAACATTTCGCAGTCTGACGATGTTTTTTCCTTTCAGAAGTTCTCCTACTTCGTGGTTCATGAGTTCTCTAAATTCATTATTACCTAAGTTTGGTGGGCCTGCTATCCTCCGAAATATTTTCCTCTCTAGAATCCGCAATCTTTTTCCCTCTTTCTGTGTCAGACACATTACCTCAGCACCATATGTGATTTCTGGTCTAATTGCTGCTTTGTAAATTTTCAGTTTAGTATTCTGAGTAAGCTTCTTATCTTTGAGGAAGTTATTGTATTTCCAGTAGGTTCTGTTTCCTGCCTGGATTTTTTCATTAATTTCGATGCTTCTTTAATTAGTTCCATTAACTGAGACTCCAAAATATTTAAAGTGTTCTCCCTTTTCAAATTCATATTCACCAATTTTAAACTTGTTATAATATTAACTCAATTTTTTCTGGAGCATATTAAATATTTTATTTTATTTTGATTTATTTCTAAACCCCTTTTGGATTCTTCCTTGTATAACTTCGTAAATTCTTCTTTTAACCCGCCATCCGACAGGTGGCGTGCGGTACACCCCAACAACTTTAAAGTGCCTAAAACATAAGGAAATTTTGCATGTAGGGCCCACAGCGGCTAGATAGCTTTCTATTGTATATTCAACTATGCGATAACACATAGTTTTTAGTCGTCTGTTTAGTTTCAGCAAGTACATTTGGATTAAAGGTGGTCACACCACACGAGTCGGATTTTATACTTTCTGGCAGAATTGTCTTTATTTTGTTTTACTCTTTTGAATAAGTAATTATATACTCCAGGGAAATAAGGCAAAAATATACCATGTTCGGGACACTTACAGCCAGTTTGCAAATGGGTTTTTTGGGTACTATATACCTAATACATTATACATACAAAAATGCCCGTCACAGTTCGGACGAAAAATTTAGTTATTAACAAATAAGTGTCAAAAATGGCAGTTTTTTCTTTAAATCGCTACGGGTAAAAATATGGTAATTAAATATCTTATTTATACTGTTATTCTCATAGTAGATGAGCGAATGTTTAAAATGACCGATTTTGAATTTCGGTTAGATCATTTGTTGCTTCAGATATTGCAAAATAAAACTAAAATCGGAAATAAAAAAAATGCTACAACTTTTTCAAAATTGACTTTAAGACTTTCATATTGCACAAAAAGTTGAGACGAACAGTCCATATAATGCACAAAAATTTTTAAGACGATTCGTCAATTAGACTAAATCTTATTCAATTTGTTTATCCCAATGAGCTTTTTTTTTCGTAATAATATTGTTCAGGAAATAGTAATAATATTGCAATTCTGTGAAAATCACATGAAATAAAAAAAGTCATTCTTTCAAAGTTTAAAAAAAAATCATTAAAAAGTCATTTTTATCATTCCGAAAACATTTTAATAAAGTAGGGTCATTTTTAGTTAAAAACAATTTGAATAACTTTGTTAATAGTCCTGTCGCCAGGGGGGGTACAACGGCCTCGTTAATTCAGATGGACTTACCCAAATTTTTTTTATGTATTTTGACCCGTAGAACACGAATTTTTTGGGTAACAGTTGATCCGGATGTCAATAAGATTGTTATAGACCAAGAACTTGAGGAATCAAATAACAGCGATTTTTGGCAAAACAAAACAATATTTTGTATTTTTTGGGTCATTTTAAGCAAAAAATATTTCTACAAGTTTTTTAGTAGGATGCACAGTTTTCGAGATAAACGCGGTTGAACTTTCAAAAAATCGAAAAACTGCAATTTTTAAACCCGAATAACTTTTGATTAAAAAATAAAATAGCAATTCTGCTTAGCGCCTTTGAAAGTTCAAGTCAAATTATGTCGGTTTTGATTATTTGCATTGCTAAAAATTTATTGTGTTATTGCTAAACAAAGCTACAAACAACTAGTGCGTAAGTGATGTTTCTATGATTTCTCATTTAAAATCGAACGAGTAGGTAGAATAGGTACTAGTGCAATCAAGACTATTTCTACGTTACATGCGTTAAAACGCATGTAAAAGCACGGGAAACCCTACGTGTTTATAGCTTTGTTAAACAATAAAAAAATAAATTTTTACCAATGCAAATAATCAAAACCGATATAATTTGACTTAAACTTTCAAATGCGGTAAGCAGACTTGCTATTTTATTTTTTAATCAAAAGTTATTCGGGTTCAAAAATTGCAATTTTTCGATTTTTTTAAAGTTCAACCGCGTTTATCTCGAAAACTGTGCATCCTACGAAAAAACTTGTAGAAATATTTTTTACTTAAAATGGCCCAAAAAATACAAAATATTGTTTTGTTTTGCCAAAAATCGCTGTTATTTGATTCCTCAAGTTCTTGGTCTATAACAATCTTATCGACATCCGGATCAACTGTTACCCAAAAAATTCGTGTTCTACGGGTCAAAATACATAAAAAAAACTTGAGTAAGTCCATCTGAATTAACGAGGCCGTTGTACCCCCCCTGGCGACAGGACTATAATATTGACTGTAGATTAAAACTATTTTGGGATTTGAAAAGCAGGTATTTTTATACGAATTCTCAAAAAAACACCTTTTGCCTATGTTAATTTCAGTCGAAGTTAGCCACTTCTTTTTTTAATTGACAGTTACTTTGTTTATAACAATTAAGCAACCCAACTAGCGCCATTTCGAGGATGAAGGTATATAGTTTATGTGTAAACGTTTGAGTAAACTTTAAACTTCAACAGAGTTGTTAATAAAGCTTTAAAAATAACATTCTAACGAAATCGATTTGTGGTCGGTGGAAATGAATTATTAAAATCCGTGCACTCAAAAAATGAAACTGATTCTTGAAACATATGCTGCGATTAATATCTACAGATCTTGCTGATGGATTTTGATCATATTTTATTTAAATTGTATGTACTCGTAGTCTTGTAGAGTACGTTATGTACGTAAATCCCCACCTTACATTTCAAAATGTTAGGGGGAGTTCCCCTTATCACTCAGGGATATGAAAAATATATTACTACCGATTCTAAGACCTACCGAATATACATATATTATTTCATAAAAATCGGTCAAGTGGTCTCGGAGGAGTATGACAACTAACACTGTGACAGGAGAATTTTATAGATGTAAATATTATATAGATGTGTATTAACAAAAAGGGGTTGGTGATGGAAAAGTGTAAATTAAGGGTTGTATGTATTTTTTAATCCTACATCATATAAAATTAAGATAGACAATTTTGTCCAAAAAAATAAAAAAAAAAATATCAGGGGGGCAACCCCCCTTATATTTTATGGATATGAAAAATATATTAAAACCTGTTCTCAGTCCCATAGGATAGATTTTTCAAATTTCATAAAAATCGGCCAAGCCGTTTCTGAGTAGTATGGTAACTAACACTGTTACAGGAAAATTTTATGAATATTGAAGTAACTGTAAATTAAATAATAAAAGTGGCTAACTTTGACCGTAATTAACATAGGCGAAAAGTTTTTTTTTAAATTGGTGTAAAAATACCAGCTTTTGAAATTCCAAGGTAAATTTACTCTACAGTCAATATTAACAAAGCTATTCAAATTGTTTTCAAGCCAAAAATGACTCTACTTTAGTAAAATGTTTTCATAATGCCAAAGTTACTTTTTAATGATTTTCTTCAATAATGTGAACAAAAAAACTATAGTTCTTTCATGTGGTTTTGACAGAATTTTTATATAGTTATTATTTTCTGAACAATAACATTACAAAAACGGGGCGTGCATGATTTGGAAGCTAAATTTAAAATTCGACGTTGAAAAATAAAATTACCTGTTTCTGCATACATGATTTGGACGGTGGGTCTAATTGAAATGTAAATGGAAAGTCAGGTATAGTATATAGGTATATAGTTATAGTAATAAAATTCTAGAGATTAAGCTTGATAAGGTTTATTTGTCACTTTGAAATAAATACGACATACATTTTACGAAATGGTATCGATCGATACAGTTAGTTTGATACTCATGTATCCTATCTCTAACGAACATAATTTTTTTTCTACTCTTTAGATCTTTAAGTCTACTACTTTCATGGACACTAGTAATTTTAATGTAAGTTTCAGTTTGAAAATTTTTTAAAACATTAATAAAATGGAAAATATTTGGATGAGCATGGTAAAAATTATCATTAAAACGCGAGTGGAACGATTCACAAGCATTAGTTGTTAATTCTAAACTCTCACTCATCGTAGCCCACATCTCTGGCGGAAATGTTGCGTGGTCGCCAATGTAGTTGTCCAATAAGTAGTCGGAAAACTTTTCAATTTTTGCATCCTTTGGTTGAATAGCCATAAAATCATATATGAAAGATTCTTCGACTTCTGAGGGAGGTAAAAATGGCAGCCCAAAAATATATTTCAGCAATATAGATATTTCACTGTCTGCCAATTTATATTCCCAAATTAAGCCACAACTGCCGATATTACGATACCAAGCTTGCATAAGATGAAAACGGCACCCTTTAGTATGCACATTTGTAAATTCAAAACGCGCAGCATTGTGGACAGCAATTTCAAAATCGGAGAAAATGATTTTTGGATTGAATTTCAGACCAATTACTTCACATTTGCTTTTCAAAACATTAAATAGTTTTATATAGGTTTGTTTCGATTTGTCGGGAAGTAAACAATAAGACAATGGTATATAATGTCCGTTAATAAATACATGTATGGTAAAAACTTGCTTGAAATATTGAGCACAGTAACTAAATGTACCGTCCATATAAATCGTTTCACTGCCGCACAGAAAACGCATGTTAGTGTTACACGAGAAGATGATAATGTTAGAACTTGGTTCAACCGAAAATATAAAATTCTCGTCTTTAAGTGTTTTGATGTTCATAATATTTACCGCAGCAATAATTTCTTCTTTACTTTTGGGCAGTTTCGGTTGAGCCATTCGCCGTTCACTGTATATTTGATTTCGTATTAAATTAACGTCTTTAACAGTCATGTGGCTCAAGAAATCTACATTTTTTTTCAACGCACTATGTATGATTTTGGACGGCCTTTCGGTCAAATTATCCTTAGCCTTCCTTTTGGCACTGCTACGCATAATCTGTCTATTAAGCGTCTTGATATCACACTCGTGATTTTGTTCTAGATTACTTCGGATCACTAACTTTTCTGGCCCTTTCGTGAATATCTTCGCTTTACACGACCGTTTTACGCACCTCCAACACGTTTCTCCCGATTTTAGTACTTTATCTTGAGAAAAAGTAAAACTGTTCACTTTGAGCAAAATTTTACCACGATTACTTACTAACGTTGAAATTTCCATATTCACTAATAGTTTATATTCCTGTCTAGTACATGAGTTATTTTAAATAGACACAGGTTTATGGATTACAAACAAATTACCAGTTTGTTTTTTGCGGGAAACGAAAGTAATTAGTTTCGGTAGTACCGTAAATAAATTATCAATATGTCATCAGATGTTACTATACAGAATGTCTCACCGAATAAATCCTATTCTACTACCACTCTACATCAGTGGAATTTATACAACCCGTTGGATGTGCATGATTTGGACGCTAAATTTAAAAGACCCAAAGGAGGAAGACCCAACCCTTCGGTCCTAACTTTACTTTCTGGCAGCGTCCAAAACACGGGTAATTTTAAGACCCTCAGGTACTTTAGCGTCGAAAACATGCCCGCCCCAAAAAAGCTCTTTGGGATAAACAAATTCAAAAAAAATTTAAACTAATTGACGAATCGTCTTATAATTTTTTGTGTAGTATATAGACTCTTTGACTCAACTTTTTGTGAAATATAAAAGTCGTAAGGTCACTTTCGCGAAAGTTATAGCAAATTTTTTTTTCGAAATTTTAGTTTTATTTTGCAATTTTAGAAGGAACAAATGATCGGACCAAAATTTAAAAACGGCCGTTTTAAACATTGGCTCTTCTACTATAAGAAGAATACTAAAAATAAGATATTTAATTATCCTATTTTTACCTGTAGCGATTTAAAAGAAAAAACTGCCATTTTTGACCCTTATTTGTTAATAACTAAAATTCTCGTCCGAACTGTGACGGGCATTTTTGTATGTATAATGTATTAGGTATATAGTACCCAAAGAACCCATTTGCAACCTGGCTGCTCAAGTGTCCCAACAAAAACCTTATTTCCCTGGATAGTGTAGGAAACAAAGGTTGAACCTTGCAAAATGGACACAAGTCCGGTTTTATTTTTTTTTCTGGTATATCAAGGGGTGCTTATTATAAGACTTACTTTTTCTGAAAAATTTCGCCCCGGAACCTCCCTTTTCACCCCTTTAAAGGGGGTAATTTGTGGTTTTTGCGGAACGTAGCCCTTCCTGTAACTTTTACAAAAAATTTCTTTTACAGAATAATGAAGAGGACTATATTTTCTACGATTTATTTCCAACACCATCTCTCTATTATCCACCGTTTAGCAGGGGTGGCGCCCTAAAGTTGACAAGTTTTTAAAAAAGATGTTTTTAAAAAATATATATTTTTCCCTAACTGTAACGGAAATTAAGAAGAAATCCTGCGGCAATTATTCACAAATAACTGACTGATTTTTTGGTATAGGTTTTACTTAAGGCTAATTGCCCTTTTTTTAATTACAGGGTGTTACATTTTAAAAAACCTCTTTTTATACCATCTGAACCGTTTATGCTAGAGTAAAAAGACTTTCAGCGATTACCCATGTACTGGTGCTATTTATAAATTTTGTATAATGCACCCACATCTTTTCCCTGGAACCACCCCAAAAAAAAAGAAGAATTAATAAATAAATTGATTTTCTTGGAATCCTTCACAGACAATGCCCTTTATTAACATGCTTCATATATCATTTTATGGACGTTATTATTACCCATGTATGGACACCAAAAGCAATTTCCTAGTGCAACCCCTGTAGCAAAAAAAAAATAAATAAAATGGGGGGTTGAAAATTTTTTTTTGTTTTTTGCTTTTTGATCCATATGGGCACATGCTTCATCAATAGTGCTTTTCAAAAATATATATGGTTATTGCAACATCTCTGCGAAAACCACCCCTATCCTTGAAAATATACTGCAGAAACTACCCCTATCCCTTGGCGAGCATGTTTTTACGATTTTCTCATTACCTATGTGTTCTTTTTAAACAAAACTTATACAAGGTTAAAGACCACTATTAACTCTAAAACTTATGTCCTATTCATTTTTTCGTATAAGCAACCGTTACGGCACAGTGGCGCCGTAAACCTCATAATATATGCTTTGGCGGGCTCCAGTTTTTGTTTTTTTTTTCGTCATCTGTTCGTTTTATTGATAAAGTACTTATGCAAAATAAAACACCACAGTGTAACCTACAAATTATGACTTATGCACATTTTACATTCTTTGCTCCCCAAAGCCACAGTGGTGGCCCAAAATAAATTTTTGCATATTTTCGCCACCTACATGCATTTTATTGCATTAATGCTACCTTAACAGCACAATATTCACCCTTAGGTGGTCGCTACGCAGTGGCGGATCCAGGGAGGGGTGATGGGGGTGATGACCTCCCCCCCTCTCAAACCAAGTGATATTATATTCAAACATTATAAAAATATTTATTTATTTTTATAGAAATTTAAGCAATTGGCACCCCCCTCTTAACGATGCTGGATCCGCCACTGTCGCTAAAGCATAAAAGTCATTCTTATAAAAATAATATTAATATAGTATAAGTATTTCTATAAAAATAAATGAATATTTTTATAATCTTCAAATATAATATCACTTGGTTTGAGAGCGGTGGGGTGATCGCCCCCATCACCCCTCCCTGGATCCACCACTGCTTAGCGACCACTTAGGGGTGAATATTGTGCTATTAAGGTAGCATTAACGCAATAAAATGCGTGTAGGTGGCGAAAATATGAAAAAATTTATTTTGGGCCACCACTGTAGCTTTGGGGAGCAAAGAATGTAAAATGTGCATAGGTCATGATTTGTAGGTTACACTGTGTTGTTTTATTTTACATAAGTACTTTATCAATAAAACAAACAGATGACGAAAAAATAAACAAAAACTGGAGCCAGTCAAAGCATATATGAGGTTTACGGCGCCACTGTGCCGTAACGGTTGCTTAAACGAAAAAAATGAATAGGACCTAATTTTTAGAGTAAATAGTGGTCTTTAACCTTGTATAAGTTTTGTTTAAAAAAAAAATGAATAGGTAATGAGAAAATCGTAAAAACATGCTGGATAAGGTATAGGGGTGGTTTCTGCAGTATATTTTCAAGGATAGGGGTGGTTTGCGCAGGGATGTTGCAATAACCATATAATTTTTGAAAAGCACTATTGATGAAGCATATGCCCATATGGATCAAAAAGCAAAAAACGAAAAAAAATTTCCAACCCCCCATTTGATTTATTGTTTTTGGCTACAAGGGTTGCACCAGGAAATCGCTTTTAGTGTCCATGCATGGGTAATAATAACTTGCACAAAATGATATATGAAGCATATTAATGAAGGGCATTGTGTGTGAAGGATTCCAAGAAAATCACTTTATTTATTAATTCTTCTTTTTGTTTGGGTGGTTCCGGGGAAAAAATGGGGGTGCATTATACAAATTTGTAAATAACACCACTACATGGGTAATCGCTGAAAGTCTTTTTACTCTAGCATAAACGGTTCAGATGGTATAAAAAGCGGTTTTTTAAAATGTAATACCCTGTAATTAAAAAAAGGGCAATTACCCTTAAGTGAAACCTATACCGAAAAATCAATCATCTATTTGTGAATAATCTCCGCAGCATTTCTTTTTAATTTCCGTTACAGTTAGGGAAAAATATATTTTTTTAAAAACATCTTTTTTAAAAACTTGTCAATTTTGGGGCGCCACCCTTGCTAAACGTCGGATGATAGAGAGATGCTGTCGGAAATAAATCGTAGAAAATATAGTCCTCTTCATATTTCTATAAAAGAAATTTTTTGTAAAAGGTACAGGAAGGGCTACGTTCTGCAAAAACCATAAATTACCCCCTTTAAAGGGGTGAAAAGGGGGGTTCCGGGGCGAAATTTTTTCAGAAAAAGTTAGTCTTATAATAAGCACCCCTTGATATGCCAGAAAAAAAATAAAACCGGACTTGTGTCCATTTTGCAAGGTTCAACCTCTGTTTCCTACACTAGGAGTAATAGGTTCAAATGTTAAAATGTGTAATAAGTGCTTACTTGCACTTATTAAACATTTTAACATATTTTTTATTAGACTAAGCTAAAATAAATTACGAACGAGAATAAGCACGCCTTCCAGATCTTATATGGGATGAAGGAGGTAGTGACAAATGTATTGACATGAGTTATTCGGAAGTAAGTGAAGAAATAGATAATGTTAGTGTAAATAGTAAATGTTCTGTCCAGCTTCAAGATGTTGGCGTGCCATATATTACAGACATCTAAACGTAAATATATTTTTTGAGACTCTTTATCTCTTTCAATTGCTGGGGTTTGTCACATCCTACCTGTCTGTTAGTGGCAAAATATTCACCTGGCGGATGCCGGGTTAAACTGTTTAGGTTTTTGCCAATTAATACTATGTCGTCAGTGGACGCCACAAGTTGCGACGTCGATGTTATAATTGTACCCTTTATTTCTGTGAACGTCAATGTGACATTTGGTGAACGTCAATAGTGACGTCTATAGAGAGTCGCCTTGTCGTACTCCACCTGCTATTTCTATATTTTTGGTGATTCCGTTATCTGTAATTATTGCTGCACTCAATGCTTCCACTGTCATTTTCGTAGGCTTTATAAGTTTTATTGGTACATCTAGGTTTTTCATGTCTTCTATTATTAGGTCGGGTCTTGTTAAGCTGTCAAAGGCATGTTTGAAATCTATGAAAAGCATGTGTAAACGATATAATGTTCGTAACATTTCTTAATTGACTATGTGATTATTTGAACTGCGTTTATTTTTGACCTTCCCTCTCTAAATCCGTGTTGGTAGTCTCCTATTTTAGTTTCAATGTATCTTCAGAGTTTTTGTCTGACTAATGATGTCAATATTTTATAGCAGCTGCCTAACAGTGTTACTCCTCTATAGTTGTTGCATTTTGTGGTTTCCCCTTTTTTTAGAATCGGAAATACCCATCCAGTTTTCAATTCTTCGGGCATTATTTCTTCTTCCCAAATCCTTATTATTGGGTCGTATATTTTCCGTTGTATTTCTTCTCCGCCTCGTTTTATTAGCTCGTTTGGGATTTCGTCTGGGCTTGCTGCTTTCTTTTGTTTTAGATTTCTTATTACACGTAAAAAGACCTCATATGACGGCTTTTCGATTTCGATTTCATCATTAAGGTATGTTTCTTCTATGTTCGAGGAAACTTTTACCCTGGGCTAATTAGCAAAATACAAGGAAAAGTTATTTACCAGCAATTTTATTACTGGAATCGAATCTTGTTATATATTACCAATATAGGTATGCAAAGTCCGCAGATAGAGTGCTACTTTTTTTATAAACAAAATGGCGCCCGAAAATCGTGTTTTCTTCAATTTTTGCTCTATAACTCCAAAGATTTTAATTTTACACCAAAATAAAAAATCATCGTAATTAAATTCTGCAGAGAGACGTCTTTTTTCCGATTCACTCCGATGAAAATTTTCTCCGGAAAATGCAGGTTTTTCCAACAAAATTTTTAATTTTGAACTAAAATTTTAGATAAGTAATTGTTCATTAATAATTAAATAACTTGATAATATAAAAGATATTTTCGTTTAGATTATAATTCCAGAAGCCGATCGAAATTAAATGAACAGTTTAACAACAATTGAATTATTAATTAAAAATTTACGGTGGTTATAATAGCCACAGTAATTACGACGCATGGGAATAACTATGAATTTTGTATAAAAAGACACTGTACCTATCTAATGCCCTTTACGGAATTGAAATTGGACTATCTAAGCGGCCTCAGAAATATTTTAAAATTATAAAAAAAATTTTGGCTTATAAACAAGTACAATATCTCGGGAAATATTAAATTAAATTAAATCTTTAAAACGGTATTTTAAAAAGCAGCAGGGCGATTTTTTAAAAGAAAAAAAGTTTAATTGTGATAAGTGGTTCCTGAGATACAACCGGTCAAAGTTGACTGGCTTTTACGGCAAAGATATAAACAATAGGATCATAATTTTCGAACCATGACCTTTTATTTTTGTTCTCTTTCTCCAAACAAATTTTCATATCTTTAAAATACTCATAACATATATTATTATAATAAAAACTATCGATATTACGAGTGAAAATTGCCAAAAATAGCAAAATTCCAATCAAAAATTAGGTTGGAGAAAATGTAATCTCAAAGTTCACTATCGGTATACGTTAAAAAATGCATTTTCTCGGCTTCCCATGAAGCAATTTTCTTCATTATTTTTTTTTTGTTCCCAAGTAACTCGAGTAGATCCATCTAACTAACGTATTATTAAATGTCAATCTTGCTTTTGTTTTATTATAATAAATTAATTTATTTATAAGAAAAGAAAACTACATATTTTTTCCAGTTGTATACTTTCTTTAGATAAACTTACTGCAAGTGTACCTTTTACCGTTAAAATTACCAATATTCTCATTTGAAAGCTGTATGGTTATTTAAACAATCTTTATTTAAACAAATTAAAAATTTTTGTTGTAATAAATAAATTAATTTTTTATAACAAAACAAAAGCAACTTTGACATTTAATAATGCGTTAGTTGGATGGCTCTACTCGAGTTACTTGAGAACAAAAAAAGAATGAAGGAAATTGCTCCATGGGAAGCCGAGAAAATGCATTTTTTTAACGTATACCGATTTTGAACTTTGAGATTACATTTTCTCCAACCCAACTTTTGATGGGAATTTTGCTATTTTTGGCAATTTTCATTTGTAATATCGTTATTATTATAATAATATATGTTACGAGTTTTTGAAGATATGAAAATTGGTGTGGAGAAAGAGAACAAAAACAAAAAGCTGATGGTTTGAAAATTATGATCCTGTTGTTTATACCTTTGCCATAAATGCCGGTCAACTTTGACCGATTTTATCTCAGGAACCACTCATCCCAATTAAACGTTTTTTCTTTTAAAAGAAGCGTCCTGCAGCTTTTTTCAACACCCGTTTCATAATTTAATTTAATTTATTATTTCCCAAGATATTCTATTTGTTTATACGCCAAAAAATTGTTTATAACTTTAAAATATTCCTGAGGCCGCTTAAATAGTCCAATTTCTGTAATGTACAGCTGGTTCCAAAAAAAACTGATACGACTCTTAAAGCGTATTTTGTAGAAAATTGAGCAGTGTATTTTGAAATACTTATTATTTACATACTATACATACTGTCACTGTCACTGCCAAATCTTAAAATTTGTCAGATAACTTATTCTGTTCAACCTCAAAAAATGTGTCCACATGCTGGCAAAGAAGTAAAATCAAGAATTGTAACGAAATTAGAAGATGATTGGTCACTATCTGCCGTAGAGAACCATTTTAACGTAAGCAGAACAACCGTTTTTAATATTAATAAAAGATGGAGAGAACAAGAAACTCTCGAAAGAAAGCAAGATTTGGGAAGAGCTCTCTGAAGAAGACAATTTCATAGTTCTTTTCACACATATGGACCGAAGACTACAAGCTGTTATCACTGCTGCTGATGGAGATATTACAAAATATTAATTTTATTTTTTCATACCTAAATTTAGTATAGTTTTGGTCTTCCAGACCCTCGCTTTCTTTTGAGAGTTTCTTGTTCCCTCCATTTTTTATTAATAGAAAAACTGTGGTTCTGCTTATATTAAAATATTTTGCTGCCTCTGATAGTGCCCAGTTATCTTTTAATTTGGTTACAATTCTTGCTTTAATATACATATTGTTGAGTTAAGTCGTTTGTTTTATTCCTTAATAATAATAAAAATGATAACAACCACCCTATTTTATGTAACAACTAGATATCATTTATATACTATTTATAAAATACAGAAATTCAAAATAATATAAAAATTAAGACCTTAATAATTACTACAATTTATGAATTAACATATGTAATCAGTTGTTTGTTTGTTTATTTTAACTAACTTTGACAGTCTGTCATAACAAATATAATATAATGTCAGACCAATCAAATACACTGCTCAAAATAATCAAATCTTACTAAGAGTCGTATCAGTTTGTTTAGGAACCAGCTGTACAGCCGGTTCCTAAAAAAACTGATACGACTCTTAGTAAGATTTGATCATGTTGAGCAGTGTATGATTGATCTGACATTATATTTATTATGACATACAAATAATAAAATAAACAAACAACAAACAACTGATTACATATTATGTTAATTCATAAATTGTACCAATTATTAAGGTCTAAATGTTTATATTATTTTAAATCTATCTAAACTTTTATATTAACTATCTAAATGATAGTATTTACATCAAATAGATCACATAATTATTGTAAACGTGGATTATACAACAAAACAAATTAATATTCAATTCAGCCCTGTAACTTATTAAAATAAATATTATAGAAGTTTTCAGGGACTTTCAGCCCTCGGTAATAATGTAGTCCTTCATTCTGAGTTTAAGTTTTTCAAAAATATTTATTAGTTTTCTCAGGATTCGAAGAAAATGAATACAATTAAAATACATTGAGAATTTTGACATGCGTCACAATTTTGCATTAACTCAATGTAAAATTCTAAATTGTTAAATTCCAGCTTCCCTAATTATTTGACATCAAAAGACATTAGAAACTATTTGTAGAGGATTGAAATCTGTATTGAAAACAACTGTTAAAATTGGTCTACGTAATTAAACATATTCCAAAATTTTGTAAAAATGTAATACATTTCAGTTTTCAGCCCAAACTTAGGCCACACACAATGCAATAATGTTCACATTTTTGAACTGTCAATATTTTTAGTTTATCATCTATTGTTTAAAAAAAAACCCAGTTGATAAGATACTCTCCGTTGCGGAGAAAGTATTAATAATAAAGATTAATAATAAAGTCTAATAACCGTGGAACAGAATAAGCTATCTGACAAATTTTAAGATTTGGCAGTGACATTGACAGTATGTAAATATTAAGTATTTATCCTTCAAAATACACTGCTCAATTTTCTACAAAATACGCTTCAAGAGTCGTATCAGTTTTTTTTGGAACCAGGTGTACATTAGATAGGCACAATGCATTTTTATTTAACCTTTAACTACACGCGCTGGCGTATTTTGTACGCCATATATAAGAATTCTACTGCAAATATATTTTAAAATTTAATTTTTGACCTTGTTTATCTCTCTAACCTATCACTAGAATGTGCTTTACAATTTGGTTTTAGTTTCGTTATAATCGGTGTTCTGGGAAGATCGTAATTTACAGTTTATTATTTGTTGTTTCCGGTGGTGGACAATATACGCCACGATAATGTTAATATAAGTCGTAATATAAGCACATATTTCAATTGTTTTTTAGTCATTATGGCATAAAATGTATTTTTCTTTATAAACAATACTTTTTCTCCTGTAAAAAATCACATTGCAAAAAAATGTTTTTTAGTAATTTTTTTTTATCATGGAATCCGGTTATTCCATGAATCCAGTTATAAATCCCAATTGGCTTACTGAGAAGAAACTCCAAGAATTCATTGATGCCGAATAAGGTAATAACAAACAACTAAGTGTATTTTTTCAGAAAAAATAAACAAATCCGATGTTTTTAAGTGTATTTTCTTGTGGCGTATAAAGTACGCCACGCGTGTAGTTATGTTATAACTTGATGCGCGGGTAGTTAAAGGTTAAAAATCAATGTTATTCGTATGTATCATAATTATTGTGGTTATTATGGCGACCGTAAATTTTTAATTAACTATTGCTAAACTGTTCATTCAATTTCGATAGGCTTCTGGAATTATAATCTATACAAAAGGATGTTTTATATTGCTAAGTTATTTAATTATTGATGAACAATTACTTATCTAAAATTTTAGTAGAAAAATACAAATTTAGTTGGAAAAACTCGCATTTTCCGGGGAAAATTTTCGTTGAGGTAAATCGGGAAAAATACGTCTCTATACAGGGTGTCCAGAAACTCTATCGGCAAACGAAGACAGGAGATTCCTCAGATAATTTTAAGATAATTTAACCTAATTCACCTAGTCCGAAAATGCTTCCTAAGGCTGCTAGAGCTCTTTGAAGATGGCGTCATGTAATTAGTTTTTCTTAAATACCTCCAGAACGCTTCTATTTAGAAAAACGAAAATTGGTATACGTATTTACTTTCTAGAAATAAATCGATTTCATTCATTGCGAATTTCTAGTACAAGTCATAGGCGTCCGTTTTGGGTAGGGCAACGGTTATTTTATCGCCTAAGTTTTTTGTCTTTAATTTTTAATCATTTTTGACTCTGAAAAGTTACTCTTAGTTTATGTCGATAGGATACACCGTTTTCTAGAAAAATCGATTTGAAAATTTTTCGTTCCTTGAATTTAAAAAAAAAAGATTCAAAAAAAACTATTTAGAAAGATGAAAACTGGTACATTTATTTATATTCCAGGGATTAATCGATTTCATTAATGGCGAATTTCTAGTACCGGTCATAGGCGTCCGTTTTGGGTAGGTCAACAGTTATTTTAAAGCATACCTTTCGCACACCTAGTTCAATAGTGCCACAAGTGCAAAACACAATATTCTCGAGAAATGAGCAAAGCGTTCTGTAGGAAATGCGTTATGCCCTATAAATAATTTATTTTGAGAGTGACTGGCTTCAAAATTACAATTTAGGTAGTAAATTATACACTTATTGGCTGAATCTTATTACAATTTATTAAAAATAAAACGTTATTATTGTTTTGATAGTTATGGCGATATTGCATTGTGAAGAAAGTCATTTATAAAACAATTCTTAGGAGATGTGGCGGCAATATAAAGAAAAAATCAATTGATTTTTGCAGTTGTGGCCGTATTGAATTATACCGGTTGTATTGTGGGAGTGTATATTATCGCCACATCTCTCTTGATTTTTGCAGTTGTGGCCGTATTGAACGTATTGAATTACATCGGTTGTATTGTGGCACTGTATATTATCGCCACATCTCCCAGTTATGGCCGTATTGCATTTTCAAAACCTCCAAAAACCCTACAGTGAAATACCGAAGTAACTTACTTTATACTTATTCAAAACCATATTTTAGTTCAGGCTGTATTGCATTAGATGTGCCATTATATAGGCAATATTTTACAGCCTTAACCCAAAATTCGAATTTTTTTGCAGTTGTGGCACAATTGAACTAGGTGTGCGCTTTATTGTCTTTAATTTTTAAGTATTTTTGACACTAGATTATCCAATTATGAGATATTCGAGTACTAAAAGTTACTCTTGCTTTAAGTTGGTAAAATACATCGGTTTTTTTTTAATTTTTTTTTTAACTTTTTTTTTCAAATTCCCAAAACTAAAAACTTTCAAATCGATTTTTCTAAAAAACAGTGTATCCTATCGACTTAAAGTAAGACTACCTTTTAGTACTAGAATACCTCACAATTTAATAATCCAGTATCAAAAACGCTTAAAAGTTGAAGACAAAAAAGTTATGCAATAAAATAACCGTTGCCATACCCAAAACGTACGCCTATGACCGGTACTAGAAATTCGAAATGGATGGAATCGATTCACTTCAGTAAAGTAAATACGTATACCAATTTTCGTTTCTCTAAATAGAAGCGTTCTGGAGGTATTTAAGAAAAACTAATTACATGGCGCCATCTTCAAAGAGCTCTAGCTCCCTTAGAAAGCATTTTCGGACTAGGTGAATTAGGTTAAATTGTCATAAAATTATCTGAGGAATCTCCTGTTTTCGTTTGTCGGTAGAGTTTCTGGACACCCTGTATATTTAATTTAATTACGGTGAATTTTTATTTGGTTGTTTTTAGTGTAAAGTTAAAATCTTTGGAGTTATAGAGCAAAAATTGAAAAAAACACGATTTTCGGGCGCCATTTTGTTTATCAAAAAACTAGCAAACTATCTGCGGATTTTGCATACCTATATTATTAATATATACAATACAATCATAAGATTCGATTCCAGCAATAAAATTGCTGGTGAATCACTTTTCCCAAAAACGGCCTATTCTCCGATAATCTGCCCAGACTATTTTTCGCGCCTTATATTGCCTCTTTTGCGCCTTATTTTATTGTGTCCAAAAGTGATGAGTGTTATTTAAAATGTTTGGAGAACTTTTCACGCGAATTAGATGTACATACTTGAACATGCAAAGTTTCCGTTGTCTCATAAGAAACATTTATGTCATTTTCAAGAGTGTTTTTGCTCCGCGCGAGTGCTAATTAGTGAAAAAAACTCGAACTTTGTGTCAAAACATTCTTCGGTTTGGTGTAAGTGTTGACAACAGTATAAAGGTGGGAATCACCGCTCCAAAGTAACGTATTATTTCATTATTATTATTTAAATAAATATTGCAATTTTATAAATATAGAGATTACAAAAGCATTAAAAAAGCCGACGGGGGTTAATTTTCCGCAGGGTTGAACTGAAATTAACCCCTCTCGCGGTTTTTTTTTACATCACATCAAGAAAGATAATAAAAATTAAAAAAATAAGAAAAGTAGAACAATATTTTATTATACCAAAAACTGTTAACTGTAAATAAGAGGTTAGTGTTTAGCTTCAAAATTATTGATAATAAAATATATTATTTAATAACGCATAAGAATATGCTTCAGATCTTAACGACTTTAAACCATGAGTCAAAATTATAATACTCAGTATGTACAGTATCCACAACAGGACATTACTATAAATCCATCACTAATTTCACTAAACCAATGTGCAGGACCGTACGCGCAAATTCAATATGTACCAATTCAACAGTCCTTATATAATAACACAGCTCAGAGTATTCAAAACGTGCAACCGCAATTAGTTTCACAACCGATGAAGCCTTCTACTAGTGCAGCACAATATTATCCTGTAGTACCTGTTCAACCGAAATCCCAAGCTGAATCTGCACCAGATGATTGGAAACACGTACATAACAAAAAAAGAAATCGAATTGATAGCCCGAAAAAATATATTAGAGCAACAAAACAATCCAAAATAGATGATTACTGGATAACTCACCAATATCGACCTCCAACAAATTCTCTGTATTACAAAAAGAACAAAACGATGCAAATCAGGATACAGCTACAGAAGAACAAAACGATGCAAATCAGGATACAACTACAGAAGAAAACCAGAGCCAAAATACAAATACAACTACTAAAACGCCACCAATATTTGTCTACAGTGTTAAAAATATTACTCCGCTTACCAAACTACTACAAACGATTGCAAAAGATGCTTATGTATTAAAAACTCTCTCCAATGACCAAGTAAAAATAATGCCTCAAAATAATGAAGTTTACTCTGTCATAACAAAAGCACTAGAAGACAAAAATACTGAATATCATACCTACCAACTCAAAGAAGATCGCTCATTCAGAGTTGTACTAAGAAATGTACATCCATCTACAGATATCAACGAAATTAAGGCGGAAATCCAAAGCGTAGGGCACGAAGTCATAAATATCAATAACATTCGTCAATCAGGTACTAAAAAGCCATTACCACTGTTCTACGTTGAACTAAAACAAGCCGAGAATAACAAAGATATATATGAGATCGATTCATTGTTGAACTATAAAGTAATTTTTGAACCTCCACATAAAAAGCGTGTAGTACCTCAGTGCATAAAATGCCAACGCTACGGCCACACCAAAAATTTTTGCTACCTTTCTCCAAGATGTGTTAAATGCGCGGGTAACCACAGATCTGATCAGTGCTCTTACAAAGAAAGAAACAACCAGGTGAAATGCGTGCTGTGTGAAGGAAATCACCCAGCAAACTATCGTGGGTGCTTAGTCCACAAAGAGCTGCAAAAAAGAGCATTTCCACAACTGAGAAGCAAACCAACAAGTCAGCCTGTCCAATCAAACCAACACTTAGTAGTCCCGAATGTAACCTATGCTCAGGTAGCAACCGCTGGTAATCAAATACCATCAAATACAGCTCCCAGTCTTCAACAATCCACTGACATGCTCGAACTTAAAAATATGATCAAACAATTGGTAGAACAAATGAGCACAATGTTAAACCTCTTAACCGCTCTCATTGCTAAAAAACCCTAAGATGGAGGTGTTTCTAAAACTAGCTTCATGGCACGCCAATGGCTTATCACAACATACACAGGAAATCAAATACATTCTACACCTTCATAAAATAGATATACTGCTAGTATCCGAAACTCACTTTACACAAAAAAGTTACCTTAAAATTCCAAACTATACTATATATACTACTAATTATCCAGATGGATCAGCACATGGAGGCTCTGCTATTATAGTTAGAAATACAATAAAGCATCATAATGCTGGCGAGTACCAAAAAAATCATATTCAAGCGACCAATATTGTGGTTGAAGACTGGGATGGACCACTTACAGTATCTGCGCTGTATTGCCCCCCACGACACTCTATCACAAACGAACAATTTAAAGATTATTACAATTCACTTGGGAGCCGCTTCATAGCAGCAGGGGACTATAATGCCAAACATACCAGGTGGGGATCAAGACTAAGCACTCCGAGAGGTAGAGTTCTCTTAAATATCATAGAGTCAAATAATATGGATTATTCATCAACCGGCGAACCAACATACTGGCCCTCGGACAGAAATAAAATCCCCGATTTGGTCGATTTTGCTGTAGTTAAGAACATCCCTAGGTCTAATATAAAAGCTACATCATGCTACGAATTATCTTCTGATCACTCGCCTATACTATTCACAGTTGGAACCCAGGTACTTATTAAAGAAATATCCACCTCACTTTATAACAGACGCACACACTGGCCAAAATTCAGATCTATTCTGGAGAACAAGGTGTCTCTAGACATTCCACTAAAAACCAAAGAGGACATTTTTCTTGCTGTGGAACAACTAACTACAAATATCCAATCAGCTGCCTGGCAAGCAACACCCACAATACAAAATAAATGCATAATAAATGACTGCCCACAAGTTGTCAAAGAAAAAATTTTGCTAAAGAGAAGACTGAGGAAAAGATGGCAACAGACCAGAGATCCTGCTGATAAGCGTAGATTCAACAGTGCATCAAGGGAATTAAAAAAGCTCTTCGAAGATCTCAAAAACCAATCACTTCAGTACTACTTGGAAAATTTAGATTCCACTAAAGATACCGATTATTCGCTATGGAAAGCCACGAGAAAACTGAAACAACCCCAGAAACCGTCACCTCCAATTAGAAAATCGGACAGAGAATGGGCTCGTAGTGCACAAGAGAAAGCAAGTTGTTTTGCAGAGTATTTTTCCGAAGTATTTACTCCCAATCAAGTGAATTCACCTGTGGAAGTAGACGTATTCTCATTTCTTCAAAGTCCATATAAAATGAGTTTGCCTATTCCGAAATTTAAGTCGTCCGAAGTCATCTTGGCTATTAATAATTTAAACGATAAAAAATCTCCAGGGTACGATTTGATCAGTGGAAAAGTATTGAAAGAATTACCTATCAAATGCATAAAACTTATAACGTTTATATTCAATGCCATATTAAACTTAGGCTACTTTCGTGATCAATGGAAAGTGTCTCAGATAATAACCATTCTAAAACCGGGGAAACCTCAAGAAGAAACTACATCGTACAGGCCAATCAGCCTCTTGCCAATCACGTCTAAAGTTTTCGAAAAACTATTAGTAAAAAAACTCGAACCCTGGATCAAAAATCTAATTCCAGACCACCAGTTTGGATTTCGATCCCATCACTCAACAATCCAACAAGTTCACAGAGTGGTAAAACATACAAATGCTGATTTTGAGGCCAAAAGGTACTGTTCAGCGGCATTTCTTGACGTTAGGCAGGCATTTGACAAGGTATGGCATGAAGGCCTCCTATACAAGCTAAAAAAGACATTACCGCACAGCTTTTACATTCTTCTTGAGTCATATTTGTCAGGTAGGTGTTACTTTATTAAATACCAAGATGCAATTTCCAAACTCTATTCTATCAAAGCTGGCGTACCACAGGGTAGCGTGCTGGGACCTACCTTGTATCTCTTGTTTACCGCAGATATACCTCCACCTCTTCAGGAACCACTAGAGGAGAGACCACTTACAGAAGAAATGATGCTAGGAACATTTGCCGACGATACTGCAATCCTAGCCTCACACACAGACCCTATTTATGCCTCGCATATCCTTCAAGCGTATCTAGACAGAGTACAAATTTGGTTTTTGGAATGGAGAATTAAAGTGAATGAAGGAAAATCTATTCAAGTTACATTTACAACACGAAGAGGAACTTGTCCTCCTGTAACTTTAAACAATCACCAATTACCATCAGCCAACGAGGTAAAATATCTTGGTATTCATTTGGACAGAAGTCTCACATGGAGGAAACATATCTGGACCAAGAGAAAGCAACTAGGTCTCCAATTCAGAAATATGTATTGGTTAATGGG
This sequence comes from Diabrotica virgifera virgifera, assembly GCF_917563875.1. Taxonomy (NCBI): domain Eukaryota; kingdom Metazoa; phylum Arthropoda; class Insecta; order Coleoptera; family Chrysomelidae; genus Diabrotica; species Diabrotica virgifera. Next base: position 31,495,215 of record NC_065447.1, read on the forward strand.
TCGTTCATCAAGACTATCTCTGGATAATAAATTGCTGCTCTATAAGGCAATACTTATGCCAATCTGGACATATGGGTTGGAACTATGGGGAACAGCCAGTCACTCCAACATCGAAATCATCCAACGCTTCCAATCAAAAACCCTCAGAACCATCACTAATGCACCTTGGTACATCAACAACAGAATTATTCATCGAGACCTTAAAACTGATACGGTACAAGAAGTCATCACAAAACGTAGCGCTGCTTACATTGCCAAGTTGGAGGATCATGAAAACCAGTTTGCACTTAACCTCCTAGACAATTCCCAAGAACAGCGTAGGTTAAAGAGGTTCAAACCATTGGACTTACCATTTAGAGTAAACTTTTAAACTAATGAGTTAGTAGTTATGAAATGTAATTATTTTGTACACAACTTTATAAAAAAGAAAATATTGCCTTAACCCGGGAGCAGTCGTGGCGTTAGAAAACATGTCACATTTGATCCTTTTCCGTGATAACTTGACAAAAATTGTTTCAACATTGCTTTCCACTGGTAAGTGCCTCAAGGAAAATCGTAGTAATGCGTAGATGCGTTTTTTTATTTTTTGTTATTTTTTTTTATTTTTTTTTTTTTGTGGAATTTATGGCTTTGGTAAGAAAATTAGCTTTAAAATTATTAGAAATACATATTTTTAACATAACAAGTAAATAAAAATATTATAAAATATAAATTTGATTTAAATTCGTATTTAAATCTATACCTATTGTGAGATTTTTTCTCTACGCCCGACTACTTACATTACAGAAATGAGCGCGTCTGCTCCCGGGTTAAACAAGAAGCCGTATCTCGATAAATACTGGCTTATCAAAAAAAATACGTTTTAAAATATTGTGTTTAACTAATGGTGCCACAATCATAATTTAATTGGAACGTACACAAGAGTTTGTGGGGTTTAAGGGAACAAAACCCTCTAAAGTTTTTATGGGGTGTACAAAGGTTATATTTTTTAGATGTTCCACATGTCCAATTTCAGTAAAAAATCTCTAAGAGCTTTCGATATATGAAAAAAAAATCGATTTTTATTTTGAAATTTTAATGGCCTGTAACTTCGAAAAATCATGAAAAAATTATTAATGGAGATAGAAGAAGAGGGAAAGAAGATGGGACTAAGAATTAATGAAAAGAAAACAAAGTTAATAGACTCGAAAAAGCAGAACAAAACAGAGAGATAAGGATAGGAAATAAAAAATTCGAGGAGGTACAGAAATTTAAATACCTGGGCGTTGCGTTATGAAAAATACCAAAGGTGAAAGAAAAACGGAGATTGAAGAAAGAATAACTGCGACAAACCGGGTATACCAAGAAAATAGAAAACTACTAAAAAGTAAAATATTGACCAAGCAAACAAAAATGAATATATATATATATATATATATATATATATATATATATATATATATATATATTTATGCACAGATATCAAAGTGAGGTCCTGACATTACGCGCACTTAGTGAGGACCGGTAGAAAACGTAGACATAATCGTTTCAACTCTTCATAGTGACCTTGACAAGTAAATAGCAATTAAAAAATGACGAGTATACACAAAAAAAATTACGTATATGTGCCCCGTATTGTTCAAGTATATTGCCACCCAAGTGAGGCCATTATACGCAGCTATTAAAGTGAGACTGTATATACTTTTTCGTTATGCGCACAAAGTGAGGACAACTTTACGTGTATATTTCCTTACAGCTCATCAAGTGAGGACCATACAGTGTTGTCGATAAATATGAGATTAATCGTTTCTACTGCCTTTTTCTGTATAACACAGTAAGAATTATTATTGTTTCGATGTTTCAGTCACTTGTAGTTATAAGAAGATGTGGACTCTTTGTTCTTGCTCGTACTGTTTGTTAATTTTATAACATTTTAGTACCTCAGCATTAAATCACGGTAGCCTTATCGGAGACTAGCGTTAATAAAGAAATAGTTTTATATTTTTTAATAATTTACGTTAAAGATGGATAGGAAAGCAAGAATTTTGAAAATAGCGTTAGTTGAGAACAATAATAATCAAAATGGAGGACACAGTGATAGTTCAGTTATGTGAAATTTATATTGAACTTAACATATAAATATAAAAGCCCGACTTTTGATCTAAGGGGAACACAGTTTTTACGGTACATACATATCTGTCATTTGTCAACCCCCTCCCTTCCATTTCCCCCACCCCTTATTTTTAAATAGGGAAGAGGGGCGTGTGCTAGCTCATTTGAAAGGATATTCAATTCTCTATCCAGTATTATTAACATTGACATAATTATCTATACAGAGTGTATTTTAGTATAGGTACTGTTTCCCCTGTCGATTTTCATTTTGAAATGAAAATTTTAGAACCTTAATTTTAGTATACAAGATGATTTACTTAATTTAATTAAACTTAATGTACCTTTTTTACTGACTTAATTTTACAGTTATTCCACTAGATGGCAAATACAGTGAATATTTGCATATGTTTTATTTCGAATAATCATTTTAAAATAGTTTTAGTTTTCTATTTTCTCTGAAAATTGTTGCAAGCTTCTTGTTCTTATACTTAAAATCATGTCACTACAAATTTATACGAGACTACATATTAAGAGTATAGAAAGTATTATAATATATGACATACATGCTTTTTTCCATTTATTGAAGATATTTCACCTTATCCTGAAACAATGCAATGTGACCAAGTGTCCTCAACTAAAAAAATATATCCCACTATTTTGATATTAAATGTATATTTTGTACTATAAACCGTATTGAAATAGATTGCAACATGTGTGCGTGGTTGGGATATTGACTGCGAAACCTAAGGCTTCATTCGCCTAATCATATTTACCTTTGATTCTTATAACAATAAATAAAATTGATTAACATTTTATATCAATATTATTAGTGTTTTTAAACAATATCAGTATGATATATCAGTATGATAAAGTCAAGATAAACAATACTATAACAGAAAGCTTTGAGGTCAAACAAGGACTGCGACAGGGTGATCCATTATCGCCTATAATGTTTAGCATATTACTAGAAAAGGTTATACAGGAATCAAACATTAATAGAACAGGTCTGACCTACCACAAAAACCATCAGTGCTTGGCATTCGCAGACGATTTGGTAATCTTGGCTAGGAGCAAAATAGAACTTATAGAAACACTCATGAAACTCGAGGAGAGGGCAGCAACCAAAGGATTGTATATAAATGAAGCAAAAACAAAGTATATGGAATGGACAAATAAGCAATTCATTCGGGGGCAATACATAACAATGACAACAGCGAAGGGAACACAGTATAAATTCGAAGAAGTTGAGAGATTTGAGTACTTAAGAACTGTCTTCACAAGAGATCCTAACTGTGAAGAAAAAATACAAAAGAGAATTATGTCGGACAACCGCGCTATATTTGCTTTTAATGGGTTGTTAAGAAGTAAACATATATCACGAAGAGCAAAACTAAGAACTTACAAGACCGTAATAAGGCCGATAGTAACGTATGCTTCTGAAACATGGGTCACAACAAAAAACATCAAGAGTTGTTATTAGTTTGGGAGAGGAAAATGCTGCGCAAAATCTTCGGTGGGAAAAACTTAAATCGACAATGGGTAAGAAGAACAAATAAGGAACTAACTGAGCTCTATCAAGATCCTAACATACTAGCAGTAATTAAGGCGCAAAGACTTAGATGGTTGGACCATGTGCAGAGGATGATTCCATCTAGAATTCCCAGAATGGTACTATCTAGTGCATTGGCAGAGTAAAGACGAAGAGGAAGACCGAGGTCACGATGGAGTAATGGAGTTAGAGAAGATATGAGAAGAATTAACTTAAGGAACTGGGAAACAAAAGCGACTGACAAAAGGGAGTGGAAAAGAATAGTACATCAAGCCATGGGCCTACTAGGCTCGTAGTGCTTACATATTATAATATCAGTTTTCTAATATTATCCAGTTCCATATCCAGTTCCGAATCCAGTGGTTATATTTCTTCCGTATTGTTTAGTTTCGCTTCCAGTGATTGTATTTTTTTTCTTGTTTTTTTTTTGAAATATTTATTTATTATTTTATTACTATATTTTTTTTATTGTGCTCATAATAGATTGCAACATTGTCTACAGACATGCATGCAGTAACAATAAATAAAAAAATCGGAGATCCACACCCCGGATTTGAAATCGAAACCTCTGCTTTACGAATCCGAGATCCGAGGTCTACCCACTAGGTCACTAGGCTATCGCTCTTAGACAATATTTTTTCCTGAAACGGGGAACTTTTAAAGCCGGGTCTACGGTCTAGACTATGTAACAAAACATGCTAATAACAAAGTTGTACAACAAATTTGTTGTACAACTTTGTTATGTAACTTGTTAATAGCATGAGTATCCAGACTATATAACAAAAAACAAAACAACAACATGAGCATAAAGTTTGCAGCATTTTAGATGGATAGCTGGTGGGTTAGGTAGTATATAAAATTGCGTCATATAAGTATGGAGGATCTCTTCATAGCAACAGCAGCTTGTGTAATATTGTGGAGGCGACACCGGCGTGTTAAATTAATATTTTGGATGTGTCCGTCATTAGCAGCTGGAGCAAAATATAGGTAGTGGTACAGCTCTTTTAGCTGATCTGGAAAGAGATAACATAGACCCATCGACAGGAGACATTAAATGTGATGGCAGTTTTAAAAACTTCTTAAGAATAGAAAGTTCTGATTTTGAATTTCTTATAAATGAAATCTGCCATAAAATAGGCAGGAAAGACATTTCGAGATGCAATTCCAGTAAGAGAAAGATTAACAGTTATATTATTAGCAAAGTATATGAGGCGTTTTTTGCAAAAACCCCAGTTGTCCTTTTTTTTCGGAAATGGACTTATGGCTTCTATGGATTGAAGGACTAATTACCTACGTTCCTTGCGTAAGAAACTTGCATTAAAATTACAGTAGTTCAAAATATAAGCGACAAAAATATAGGCGATTCCGCCTAAACCCCATATGTCAAGCGCAATTCCCTTCAAAACCATAGTTGTTATTGGTGTTTTTGCGGGAAACTTTATCGCTTGGCTGTCAGAACCGTGGGCTGTCAGTAGGTTTTTATAGGTTAAATATCCTTCGAATAGTTGTGTTGCGTGATATTATAAGTAAACACCATTTTTCGTTCATTTTTTATTTTGGTTTATTACTATAAATATCGTTTTTCCTATAAATTAATGAAAAATTCCTGCAAAAACCCCATATGTCAAATGAATAAATGTCCTTCATAAATAAACAAAAGGAAAAAATAATGTTATTTATATTGTAAACTGTGTGTAATCATCAAAATAATAAATCACTAATTTGAGAGTTTCCGTAAACTTAATAGGGTTCAATTAAATAACTTTTTTTTAAATATCTCCGATGTTGTAAAAAGTGACATTGGGGTTTTTGCAAAGAACGCCTCATATTTTTTAAACTTTTTACTCATTGTTTCAGAGAGGAAGTATAACATTTCTGTAGAATTTAATTCCTCAGTATTATCGTCTTCACCTGTTCATGATTGAGTGTCACTGTCTGTTTGAATTGGTGTAGCTGGAGAAGTAGCGGATGTAGGTGTAGTGGACGGAATAGAAAGGCTCAGATATATTGTATGATTGAGTGCCTGTTTGAGTAGCTGATGAAGCAGTCTGCATCTGTGTAGCGAATGAAGTGAATGTTACAGGTTTTATGTCTGAACACTCTGCTCTGTAGAGAATAGTATTTATGTCAAATTTAGAGTTGATTTGCACCGATTTGCTGTTAAGGTTCCGCGTACTGCTTTTCTTTTGTTGGCTTGAGTTATAGGCGTACGTGCATTGCATTAGTTTTAACTACAGTTTCTGTATCTATTTTCACTTCTATTTCAGTCTATTCATCGTGTTTTTTATTTGTTTTTTAAATCAATAAATGTAGCTCATCCCATAGCAATCCCATAATACTCGTTACTTACGAAATAGCTCAATTAAATGAGTAGTCAGTTCTTTCGACAATTTCATCGCGTAAATAACCCTACGTGAACAGAGCAAAGAAAAATCTAGCACAATCACTCCAGAATGAACAAGGCGATATGACTCCAACGGTTGCTGCTCGCGTAGGTACTATGCCAGAGAAATGTTTCAATAACATGTTTTTAGGTGTAGATCAGTCGCGGTGCGGTTTTATAACTTTCTTTGATGTTTACCGACATCTGTTGGATAACATAAAACATGCTATATAACCAGAAAAATGTTATACAACACTGTGTTTTAAAACTTGTTTATTTAAAATTTTGTAACAAGTTACAAAACTTTGTTATTTAACATGTTTTGTTACATAGTCTGGACCCGGCTTAACGGTAACTTCTTATAGGTAATACACTACAATTTCTGAATATTTTTTCTGAAATCTATCGAATGGTACCAAACACGACCCCACGGGGGTGGGGGGGGGGTTACTTTAAAATCTTAAATAGGAACTCCTTTTTTTTTATTTCAGATTTGGATTCTTTGCGTAAAAATAAGCAACTTTTATTCGAAACGTTTTTTCTAATTACGGATAGGTGGCGCTATAATCGGAGAAAACGGGTGTTGGAAATGTAAAATTAAATTAAAATATGGAAAGTCCCCACTAAAATGGAAAATTTTACTTAACTTTTTTGGTTTTAGAACCTAATAATCACAACCCAATAGGTCCCCAAAGCGCTCGAGTGACTGCACATTTAGCATACTTTGCTCCCCTACTATATATGTATTATAAATAATATGCGAAGTAATTATTAACCCAAACAACCATAATTCAACTTTTATTTACTAATAAAGAACTGGACGAAAGTGTCACATCAGCTTTTATGAAACACATGAATATTTACATAAAAAGGTAAGTGATCTGCTTGAAATCGATATTCCCAAAATCATCTAAAAATTGTTTATACTTGAGTACTTTGAGACTCTTGTATGAAATGTGAATACCGAAATACGATTAGGAATCTCCATTATGTAATTTTTAAATAATACATAATTCTTAGGAAATGAAAGGTATTATACAAATGTGTTAAAAAATACTACCTACTGAAATTTTTTGATGGCAATAAATGATGAATTGGTTTATCGAATTTATTTTTAAGGTGATACAGTAGCGATCAACAGGTAGCCAAAACGCGTTCCAAGATTGAGGCTGTAATTTTGAATATTTTTTCGAGATATTTGGCACACGTATTTGTAATATAATAAAGAATGGCGGTACAGAGCCCAATTTGAAAAATATATTAATATGTGGAAATTACTCTGTAAATAAATACAATATTAAAAAAACGAGTCTGTACCGCCATTAAGAAGAACAAAAAAATACACTTTCTTTAAATAAACTTTTTTATCAGATGCCTAGATTTTGTGTCATTTTGGAACTACTAATGAAATAAAAAATTTTAGTAGTTCCAAAATGACACAAAATCTAGGCATCGGATAAAAAAGTTTATTTGAAGAAAATGTATTTTTTTGTTCTTCTTAGTGGCGGTACAGGCTCGTTTTTTTAATATTGTATTTAATTACAGAGTAATTTCCACATATTAATATATTTTTTAAATTGGGCTCTGTACCGCCATTCTTTATTATATTACGAATACGTGTGCCACATACCTCGAAAAATATTCAAAATTACAGCCGCAATCTTGGAACGCGTTTTCGCTACCTGTTGATCGCTACTGTTTCCTCTTAAGTAAAATATGTCATTTGGATATTTTTTTAAACTCGATAGATCCTAGGGACATGTCGGTAGATCGGTAGGATCATCACTTTTGGGAGTTTTGGGAATATCCCAATTGACAACGCAATATACACCGACGCCGTCTACAACGAGCGACGAATCAGAGATGCCAGATTGGGGTACTTTCGCCCATTTTTAGGGTAATTTGAAAGCACATGGGAAAATTTGTATAGGTTGAATTGGTTGGGGAATTTTTCGGGAGGAAAATTGAGCAAACTGAATTGCAATATAAATGTATTGTTATGATCTGCTTTTTATTAATTATATATTAATTATTATTTATCTGATTAATTATTTAATTGTCGCAAATCATACATAAAAATGAATAAAAAATCTCAGGGTGACTTTTTATACTATAAAAAAAATCTAAATTATCTCACGTTATACTTATCTTCTCTCGTGGGTTCAGTATCTCTTAGTTGATCCTAATCGGGATAAAATAGGGAAAAGAAATAAAGCAAAATATTAAAATAAACATACAGAATTGTCTTTTATTTGTCAAAATCAATACTCTAAACTCTATCAAATCTAAAACCTGTGGACACAGATGTCTGAATGGAATCTTTACCACTTAAATTTATTATAGTTAAAAAAAAAACAATTTATCGGTTTGTTCCCGATGACTTTGGTAAAACAAACTAAACAAAACAAATTTATGTATTCGCAAGATTAGCTATACTTCCTATTTACTTTTAGAAATATTGGAATTTTAATTCATATGCCTTTTACTCAAAATTTTAGTTTCCGAACATAAAAATATCGTTCACATAAGTTGACTGACCTTTTGCTTCACTCACTCTGATGTCTTCTCGTGACCCAAAACAGCTCTCCCTCGTTGACTATGTTAAAGGCTACTCATCAAAGCCCTCTCCGTTCTCCAGCTTCAAAACTATCAGCATACCAGCACCAATTCTCCAACAAGCCGGGCCTCTTTTGACACGTACTCGATTCAAACAAAACTCCAAAAATTCTCTGCTCTCCTTCTCACAATAATACAGAATCAAAGAGGTATTTCGTCTCAATTTGATCTGTCTCTCGTTCCACTTTTCAACACTATTCTCCACTATCAAACAGCCACTGGTATCTGCTAACTATCTATCCACTAAAACGTCGAACCGGTCCTCAGCGATGCCAAAAACATAATGACTTCCCCTTCAAACTCTCTTAATCATTCAAACTACTTTTCCCCTTCCACGTTGCCAAGAATCTGAAACATCGACTTTTCCATTCGACAAACAAAACAGTCACCCTCAAAACCATTCCGACCATCCTAATTACCTTCTGAGAACTATACAACATTTACTCGTGTTGAAACAAAGATACTAAAATTCCAAACTTTCTCCTAAAACCACTTTTCTAGAAATTGATAATTACCTCTACCCTAAACAATCTTTTTCCATTTTAAATCAAAATACATCGTTATTTTCACTTTAATTATTCACAAAAGTCTTTAATGGTTAATCGGAAAGCTCATTAAAAAAAGAAATCCACTTACATCCAAACTAAATTCTAATAAATATTTACAGATCAATATACAGGGTGTATCAAATTTATGTGCCCGCGTTATTAAAAAAAAATTAATTTAATTTTTATTTTGCCTTTTATTGATAAAATTGAAAACACAATATTATGTAACACATAACATTATATTAACATTATAACCTATCGAGTATTTGCTTCTGATTAAAAAAACCGAAAAATGGTTTTTGGAACAACCGCTTTTTTTGACCAGTTATAACCGCCAGGTTAAACCGTAAGTAAAAAACCGGTATAACCGAAAACCGGTTTTTTGTTCAACAACCGCCATCCCTACCTTGGTTGTTACAAATACAGTTCGCTGGAATAAGTTTTACCCCCCTTATTAACTTATTTATTTTTAGCACATAAGAAAAACGCTCGGATAGGTCGATTTTTAAAATAATCATAGTATATTATAGCGTAAATGTTTCGAACTTTACGCGATCCCTCTTCTTCAGGTGACAGGCACAACTTTGATTTTTTTTAAATAGGAAAGTAAGTACATCATGTGACACCTCATTTAAACGCTTTTTTCTACAACCGTGTTAAAAATGCAATTTTTAGAACTCCATACGTGCGTTAAAAATGCTACTTTAAGGCAGGGCCGGTTTTAGGGTTCTGAGCGCCCCTGGCAAAATAAAATTTGGCGCCCCTTCATATAAGAATATACAAATTTACTGCAAATATAAAAAAAATAGGAAAAAATCAAAATTTTACCATAAAGAACTATGTAAAAATATATTTATTTAAAAAATAGTAGGATAGTTATTACTTACAACTTATCCAACATAGGGCATAGCATAGCGAGCACATTTTAAGTTCAAGCGACGAAGAAGCGAGGTAAAAGATAAATGCACATTATCAACAACCAGTAAAAAATGTGTATAAATAACTATTTAGATGGAAAATAAGCCACAATTAAATTGAAAAAAATAATTTTATTATCGTTTCGACGCCCAAATCGGGTGTCGTTGTCAAAATACTACTAAATTAAACAAAAATGTTGTTGCTTAGTAAAAAATTCGTCTAATAATTTATTTAATCTGACTCATTTATATCATTTAGTGTGTATAAATCTTCTACAAGACCAAAAAACATGTTGATTGTGCGCAAGATATAGCTGCATCCCCAATAACTAAATTGAGGGAGTGGCATCCACTTAGCATAAAATAACATGCGGATATTCTTTGCAAACGCGAGCTTGTACATCTTTATTTTTTCTCTTCCTTTTAGAGCCGTTGTGATATCCTTGGCCTTACAATCATCTATGCAAATTCAAATAAAATCATTCATTATTTTTTTGTTATTATCTCATGAGCTTTTTATTATCTCTATGACTCGATACCTATAGAACCAAGCTATGGTTTTAGGTATCGAGTTACTAGGACAAACAATATGCTGCATACTAAAATTAAACCCGGTACTGTGGGATAAGAACATCAGTATAAAAACAAAAAGAAGAATATAATATAACACCATGACAAAAAGTATTCTGAATAATGGGTGTGAAAATTGAATAAAAAATACGAAAACCAAATGCAAAATAAGAGCAACAGAGATCGAATACCTAAGTAGAAGCTGTAGAAGGGATAGAATAAATAACATAGAGATTAAGAAAATAATGGTAATGAATTCAAGGGATAATAGACAACATAGAACAAAAGAGATTAACCTGGTACGGACATGGCAGAAGAGCAGACCAAAATCGTTGATAAACAGAATAACAGATTGGAGCCCGATAGGAAGAAGGAAGAGAGACAGACCCCGAAAATCTTTTAGAGATAAAATGGACGAAGCAATATTAGAAAAGAAACCTGCAGGACTGGAAAAACAGAAAGAACTGAAAATAACGGTCAAGTGAAATAATACAGGAAAAACTATGGAAATCCAGGGTGGTCAAGAAAAAACAGGATGTTTCTAAATAAATGCAACAAACTTTAAAGGGTAATTCTATATGAAAAAATAATGACAGTTTGCTCTATAAGCGTATGTCAGCAAATACTTCGTTTCCGAGATATGGGGTGTTGACATTTTTCTTACAAACTGACGATTTCTTTATTGTTCTAAAACCGGTTCAGATATGCAAATGAAATTTGATGTGTTTTAAGAGGTAATTATTGCGCATTTTTTGACATAAAATTAATAATTTTATATCTACTGTTGAAATGGTGTGAATTTTTTTAAAGAAAAACATAGTACGCCACTGGGATATTTCAAATAACAAATCATTTTGGAATTACTCGTTCAATTTATGATATATACAAAAATCTATTATTCCTTTTTTTCATACGTCGTTCGTGCCGTTTTTATGCAAAAAGTGAAACATCTTAACGCGTACAAATATTCGAAATAAATTTCTATATATTCATATTATGAAAAAGAACTTGTCAATTCTAATTCATATAGATATACCTGGTTTGTTTTTTTTTATTTCAAATTACACACCCACGGACACACGACAATGTTGATAAAGCAAAGTTTACAGAACAGGAAGACAAAACTATCTAACCATTGAGGCTATAATGACAAGTAGCAGTATAATAATATCACTGACTATTCATAAATTTGTTGATACTTCGTAAATCTGATCTTCGTGTATTTTAAGTATGTATGTATAACATTGTAATACCATAAAAGTGATAGGTATTACCTGACAAAAATGACCTTTAAAGCCATAACAGTTTTTAGGTTGCATTATTTTTATTAGAGAATTTTTGTGAGCTAGAAATAGTTTTCTTATTGTTACAATTATTTAATATTAATTGTCTTAGGAGTAATCTTAGCCCAAAGATAATCTATAAAGTCCAAAAAAATAGTGAATGTAAAAAATATTATATTTTTTTTTTGTTTAGCTAATGCCTCGACAACTAATGGCCATTGGCATGGTAGGTACGGTAATTTTGAACAGTTAGGTACCTAGTGTCATGTGTAAGTAGTGTGGGTGTTGAGTAAGTGGCTTGTTACTTTGCAATGTCGACGTCATTGTCTTTGCAAAGAGACGCTAATTGTATCCGAACGTCTGCGGGTCCCTCCGGTGAGAACCGATCCCACGAGGACAGAAACTATATTCATTTATTAATTTATAATAAATGAAAAATTTCCGACCCTGGTGAGATTCGAACCCACAACCTTTCGGATTTTTTCGATCCAAAGGCAGGCGCTCTTACCACTGAGCCACGGAGGGGGGTAAATATTATATTTATATATCAGCGTCTCTCAAAATTTGGCGCCCCCAAATTCTGGCGCCCCGGGCGGTCGCCCGGCTCGCCCGCCCCTTTATCCGGCGCTGCTTTAAGGCACTAGTGCTTTAAAATTTTTATGGCACTGCAATTCGTATTGATCGTATAGGCAATTTTGATGTAATGTCAAAAAAATATAAAAATGGAATGTCAGTCAAGTTCAAGTAAAAGTTTTTGTAGATATTGTCCTGTAATTACGTTTGTAGAAAAAATATTGCATGATATGCTTGTTAAAAAGTGCATTTTTAAGGCACTCATGTGAATTGCAGAACTCGCTGTCGCTCATTCTGCAAACTTTCACATGCGTGCCTTAAACGTGTAATTTTAACACTTATATCATAAATAACTATTGAAATACTGATTACAAAAATTTATAGTATTTTAAGCCTTTCTGAGAGCATATGCGCAAAAATTTCGCTCGAATTATTTTTAAATGCGTTCATTTTTTTCGAATACTGAGAAAACCTTAAGTATTTTTAAAAAATTTAAACGCAGAAAGAAATATTACTGTATTATCCATGGTCGAAAGTCCTTGAGAACTTCTATAATATTTATTTTAATAAGTCACAGGGGTGAAAAAAAATAGTCTGATTTTTAATTTTAAATATATATTACAAAAGAAACTTTTTGTTCATTATAAGGGACTTTGTGCCCTCGGGAATAATGTAGTCTTCTATTTTGCGTTTAAATATTTTAAAAATACCTATTAGTTATCTCAGGATTCGAAAAAAATAAATGCGTTTAAAAAGAACTCGACCGAAATTTTGCGCCTACGCTCTCAAAAAGGATTAAAGTATTAAACATTTTTGTACTGTTTGAATTTATGCGACGATTGACGATCCACTGTTTTAAAGATTGGTTGAACAGATGTTGCCAGTTGTATGGTCCTCACTATGTGTATCGTAAGTTATTCAACAGGGCATAGAATATACATGGTTAGAAAATATACGCCAAAGTCAGCGCCTCTATGCGGAAAATCTCTGAACTAAAAATTGATGTGGACCATACAAAGTGAGGTCCCACTTTTTTTTGTAAAAAAACAGTGTTTGCTATCAGTACATGTCTACGAAAAAGTCTTACATTGATTGACTAAGTGAGGTCCGTATACTGGACCTCACTTTGTACAGGACCTCACTTCAACCGCAGTTTCTTTTGATATGTGGCTCACTTCATACGCTGGGAGTAAATATATATATATATATATATATATATATATATATATATATATATATATATATTGATGTGATCTTGATTATTGATATGAGATAATATTCTTATATGTTACTTAATTTAATCAATGTATTAATACTAATCCAATTAATTAACCAGATCACATATCAATATGTTTTCAATCTCAGGGCGAATTATAAATTAATTACTTACTTCCGTGGCTTCTAAATATTTCTTAATGGTTCCTAATCGAGATAGAAAAGAAAAGAGTAAAAAAATACACATATGGGTTACAATTATAATCAAAATATTTTTTATTTTATTTAAAAGGCAACCAATGCTTAATATTTGCTATTTCTTATTATTCTTAAACATAACATTTACAAATGGGAATCTTATTTCCTTTTGGTTTTCAATTGAAAGTTTTTATTAACATTTAACTATTAGGAGTTATTAGGAACAACTCTATTTAAGTTTGATGAAGCTTTTCTGATATTCTTGATTATGTTATTCAATTTTTTATGTGGAATTTAATACGAAAAACCCATACATTCATGTCCAAACAAATGAGACTGACCTTTTCCTGGTGAACTGAAAATGTCCTCACACAAAACCCTTTCCTGCTATCCTTGGCTGCGATCAAACCTCGTCCTGGCTTCCAGTGATGTTCTCCTTTGAAAAACTAGCTCGAATAGCTCTTGTTCCTGCTTTTGTCGTGATGCTGTGTTCTACCTTTTTCGAAACTGCTATCAGCTACCGGGACACTCTGGGCTCAAGGAGGTTCTTTTACTCTCGACCTGGCCTACTTCTCGTTCCACGATAGATACTCCACACTCACGGAACTACACCGGCTTTCTCACTCCTCGAACACTACCGTCTACTACTCGACTTCACTTCTCGACAGCTCAAAACATTCTGCTCTCACTTTGTCATTCATTCCCCTACTTTCTAAATATCCCTTCCAAATTCACAAATCAATCTTCCACCACCAACTCTCATTCGTAATATTCCTCAAAACCAATTTTTAATCTTTCTAAATATGCTTAATGGATTTCAAAAGAAAATATTTAATTCCCATTCTAAAATACTTTCTAACTATTTACAAATTTTAATGACCTATTCTCTCTTTCAAATGAGTCTTATTTAGCATAGGCTAATGATCGAAACCTTCCGCGAAAAACGATAATGAACTATCATCTATTTCACTGAGTTTTATTTAGCATAGGCTAATGATCGACCTTCCGCGAAGAAACGATAATGGTACGCGTCATTCACTTTGTTTATTCTAAGCACATTGTTCCGAGTTTCGTACGCTTATTCTAATCACTTCTTAAAATTACATATAACAATTTGTTGTATACAGGTTTTTTTAAATTTATATGCCCGTGGTTGAGAAAATTGAAAATATTTTATATTGAATTGAATTTTGTTTATAATTATCAAAATTTAATTTTCATATCAAATAGAAATATAACAATATATAAAACAATAATAAGACCAATAACGATGTACCTATGCATCAGAAACCATGACTATGCCAAAAAAAGGAAAAGAGAAATTAAGGATAAATGAACGAAAGATAATAAGCACAATGCTGGGCCCAGTGAAAATCGAACAACAGGACTATAGAAGGAGAACGAATAAAGAAATTTTAGAAGAATTAAATGGTGAAGATATAGTAAAGAAAATAAAAGTACAAAGAACCAAATGGCTATGTCACATATGGAAACAAGGATCAGAATCAGTATCAAAAGCTATGATATTGTGGCAACCAGGAGAAAAAAGAAGACGTGGTCGACCCAGATCGAAATGTTTAACTGAAGTAGAAGAGGACCTAAGAGAAGCAGGAATTACAAGATGGAAAGAGAGGGTAATAGACCGGAAGAAATGAAGACATATTAGTGAACAAATACAATGATCATGGGGACTGATCCACCCCGTAAAATGGATCTAGAAAGTGAAAGCGGCGAAACCCCACATGGGGTGTTAAGCCATATACTATACTAATGGCCTGTAATTGTGGTTCAATTAACCTATTTTTAACCCCAGGATCTGCGGTATATTTTATGACCAATCTTTTCGGGACACCCTGTATAATTTAGATTTAAATAACGCTTGTATCTGCCCTTATTAATTTTTGGCAAAAATAGGTAGTTTTCACCCGTTATAAACAATGGTCGCCTATATTAGCGATATCGTTTTTGAAGAGGAAGGCATGATAAGCTCACTTGAAAAGTTTCACCTAAAATAGGGCGGAGGTTTTGCAATACTTTACCTCAAAATAATGAACTATTAACAATATAGCATAGAAAAAATTTATGACCATTTGTGATATTATTTTTTGCCAAAATTTACTCACCCCCACATCCTATTTTTTAGTGTTTTGTCTTAAAAAATTAATATCTACCATTCTAATATTAATTATTTTTTTAATTGTTATGAAATTTATGACCTAGAAACTTTCCTATATATACTAGGTTTATACATAGCTATTTATTCTAGAAGTATAAACTTTAATCACTGATATACTTAAAAAATTCAAATATGAAATTTATTTTCTTACTGTTTCTGGTTGCCGCCGTATTTTCCGGATTACAGAAAAACAGCCTAGCCAACAGACTGCCTAGAGACAGCCTAACTAGCTATGAAAGTGGTAACTTCACTTCGGAAGGTAATATTTTTCATTAATAAAGGAAAAATTTGAATTTTTGTTATTAAAATTAAAATTATTAACGTTTTGTTTACTACAAATTTTACCTAAATAATGGTTAAAACTCAAATATTTTTATGATACCCCCCTTTAAGATGTAAAATGACTTCACTCCCAAAATTCAATTTTTTTAAAAATTTTACAAAACCACCCGACAGATTTTTCAAAATTTCGCAGGAACTGAAGCAGGGAGATGGGCGGGCCCCAACATTGTTTAACCTGGCACTGGAGTATGCAATTAGGCAAAGGCAAACTGGACGAGGAAACCTACTGACCAATCGAACAGTTCAACTGGCCGCTTATGCCGATGATATTAATATTATGAGTAGAACATCAACAGTAGCACACGAAACATACGCAGAGTTAAAAACACAAACAAAAATTCTAGGCCTGGAAATTAACACAGAAAAACAAAAATAATGACTCAGGCGAGAAGAAATATAGTCCCACAAAACATTATACATAAAGATGACATTGAAACGGTTGGAAAGTTTACATACCTGGGAGTAGAAATATATGCCGACGGATCAGAAGATGGAGAAATACGGAAGAGAATAACGCAAGCAAACAGAGCTTATTTTGCCCTCTCCCATATATTTCGGTCTAAAAGTTTCCACCGAAATACAAAGATGAGAATCTATAAAACTTTAATTCGACCAATAACTTTAATTCATGCTATGGCAGTGAAGCCTGGGTCCTGAAAGAAACATCCAAAAACAAACACGACGCATTCGAAAGGAAAGTACTGAGGAGAATACTAGGACCTGTGAGGGAAAACGGAATCTTCCGAAGTCGATACAACAACGAACTTTATCAACTTTATAAGGAAGCACCCCTATCAGACTTCATTAGAATATAAAGATTGCAATGGGCTGGACATGTGATAAGATTGGGAGAGGATAAGCTACCCAAAACAACACTGAATGTAGGAAAAAGACCGGTTAAAAAGCCGAGAAAGCGCTGGGAAGACACAGTAAACAGCAACGCACAAGCCCTTTTAGGAGTCCGTGTATGGAGAAGAGCAGCCACAGACAAGCAAGGGTGGAGAAAAAAATAAAGGGGGCCAAGGCTCAATTTGAGCTGTAGTGCCGTAGAAGAAGAAGAAGAATTAAAACTTACCGGAATTTTAACTCACCATCATCCTTACCCCTCCCCACTGCCAAAACCTTTTTTTGCAGTTTGTTTTATTTATTTTTTTAAGTGCTCTGCAGTTACTGTAAAATATTTAAAAAAATAACACGCATGGTTTTAGGGCCTTTTAATGACCCTCTAAAAAAAAAGTCTCTATTTTTTGTAGACACGTAGTTTGAGTGTACACAACCTTAAAAGGCATTTTTAAAAAGCGTAAAATTTTTTATAATAACTGTTGCTTCATATATCTTCAAAAGGCATTCGGCCATGTAGAGCTGAATGATATAATTCACCTGTTATATAAACGAAACTTACCATCAAATATTTTCAAGACTATCGAAAACATATACAGCAGGAATAACATACAGGCCAGAATTAATAACAAACTAACACAGCCGATACAAATGGAAAGAGGCATACGTCAAGGGGACTCATTTAGCCCGCTGCTGTTTAACCTCATCATGGATGAAATTATTCATAAAGTCAAAAACCTGAATATAGGGTACCGAATAGGTGAAGAAGAATTTATGTTTTTAAGACGCTTATTTATAATTTTTATGTAAGACTTGTATTGTAATATATCATGGCTTTCAGCATCTCCAGCAAGAAATATGGCCGAAATCCAAATAAAACTATTTGGTCTATCGACAGAGAATTTTTAAGATCAAATGGTTTTATTTTATACCTTTCCAATAGCATATATCCTACATAAAAGCAAGGTTGCCTTGGAATTAAAACCGTTTAGTTTTAATGTTGCTGTCAATAATGCCACTCTGTTTTAATGTGAATCTAACCTAAAATCGAGGCATCGTAGTGCTCTCTGTGTTGTATTTTTCTTTTAAAATGGCCAGTTCGTTTATATTTTAAATTTGGGCGTCGAAACGTTAATAAAATTATTTTTTTCATTTTAATTGTGGCTTATTTCCCATATAAATAATTAATCATAAAAATGCCACAAGGAAATAGCTTCAGAACAACATATTTTAAATAATTGAGACTTATTTTTTCCATACTAACTGTACTTCCACTTTTACAACACACTACACCACTGTTTCATTCTAAAACAAATGGTTGACCATTTTGGACATGAAGGAAGAGGAGATGAGTTTAGTTTTATTGTTTCTAACAAGAAGCATAGCTTAGTCTTTACAATAACCAAATTTATTCAGTCAAGAGCGTTTGGTTTTAATATAGCCTACTAATTGCTTTTAAGAAAGCAACTTTAAAGAAAACTAAAAAAATAATTTTAAGGCATATATTTTACTGACATAATAGTTTTAAGATCAAGCAGTTTTAATAATAGGTTTTATTAGTAATATTAGGAGAATCTTTAAAACTACAATAAAACTAAAATGTAACAAACTAGAATATAGTAAAACCAAACAGTCCGGAAGTTCTTCATAAAACTGATTAGTTTTAAAGTGATTTGAGAATAAACCATTTTAAAACTAAAATAAGACAAATTATCTATTAAGATTAACTAGTCTTATTTGATACTCTTATTAGATACTTTAAAACTAGTGACAAATGCTTACCGGTTTTAAAGTTCTGACTGTATATCTACAAAGCAACTTTAAAACCATTATCTCCTTATTTACCACAATAAAACCTTTATAAACCTTAAAAAAATCTAAAATATTTTTATTGTGCTTCTTAGGGTAGCACAGACCTTAGTCAAAGTTGTAATATAGAGGATATAAATGACTGGACACTAAAGAGAAAAAAGAATGGTATAGCCATATAAGCAAACTGGGAGAAGGAAGACTCGTAAAGATAGCACGAGAAAGATCACCAAACGGCCGAAGGGTTACAGGAAGGCCAAGAAAGAGGTGGAGGGAAAACCTGGATATCTGATGAGGAGGTATCCGAAGATGGAACAGGCGCGAGCCTACTAAGGAAGCAGGAAGAAAAAGAAGAAGAAGAAGAAGAAGAAGAAGAAGAAGTATAATTTTTTCTAGAGATGACTGCAGTTTTAATTTTTTTTATTTTTTTGTATGTCATCAAAATTTATATTCACAGATTTTTCTAGACTTTTCCGTGACCTGAACCAACTCAAAAAATCAGAAAAATGGGTGAAAATTGGGTTTTTGGTGATAGTTCCATTTTATGGATTTCAGAATAGAACAAATCAATATTGTTTATAGGCCATAACATATAAATTTAATCTAAAGTAACTAAGTTCTTTAAGATATTCACAAATTAGTCCAAACACGTTCAAAACCCCCAAAAAACATGTTTACAAGATTTTTAAGGGTTTTTGCGAGGTTAATCAGATTTTTTGAGATCGATACTACTTAAATAAAAAATTTTATTTTTTTGCGTGTTTAATGTTGCTCAGAAATAAGACAGCGCTGTTTTATCCCGTCATCTTCCTGCCCTCCCAAAAAAATAACTTTTTATTGGTTTTTTAATCAAATTTTTGACCAACTTAAAAATTAACAAAAATCACAGACATTCATATTTTGAGATTTTTTTAAAAATGTCTCTTTTACGTAGTCCCGTATGTTGCGTGTATATAATATAACCTCAAAATGCCTTTTATTAAGAAACTATATTTTTCTGTAAGGTGCGACACTTTCAGAAACCCTAAAAACTCCTTTTAGGTTTTTTTTTGGGAATTTTCACATTTTATAGATATCAAAATAGACCAAATCAATTCTTTTATAACTTTCACTTAAGTGAAAAAATATTGCGGGTGAATTTGCAACAATGGTTGATAATAATTAATAGTCAACAACTGGAAGAGTGAAAGGAAAAGTTTTATTGACCAAACACAGCTGTTAATCATTATCTAAAATGTATATGCCAATATCTAATAAAAATATTTTCTTACTTGTTAAAGATTGTATTGCACCCCCGGAGTTTTGCAACCATGAAGAAAATTTTGAAAGCTATCGATGTTGGAGATGGGGAGAGGTAGACCGAATCTTGATGGGTTGCATAACAGATGATTGTGATGTCAATTGCCGTCGCACCAAAAATAATTTTAAGAATTTCAAAGATTGTATGACTAAGGCTTTACCAGTATGTAGTATCTTTCATTAACTAGTATCTAACTTATAATAACTTATAAATGTATAATATATTGCTTTTTCTACATTTTGCATTATATTTGATTTTTTGACTTTATTACGGAAAGATTTTCGCAAATACAAATTAACCAAATAAATATGTTTCGTTATTTCCCTTTAATATCCATCATTGATTGTATCAGACCAAGAACCAAAAAAGTGGTACTACAAGAAATCACCCCGCTGCATATGTGATACAAATCAAAATATAGCAATATGGAATAAAACCTGATTTAATAAAACTTATTCAAAATTGAATATTACTAACACAAAGTAGGCATAGCGGAAATGGTTTCTGTTATGCTGTTATATTTTGAGTTTTATGTATCATCATTAGAGTCCGGATTTCTAAGCATAATGCTTATGGTAAATAATACAATCAGGACTATTATCTTTTTAAAAATGAACGAAATATGCAAAAATATGTCATTTTGACAGCACTTTTTTATGCTTTTTTTGCTTTTTTAAATTTATATGCCCTTTTTGTACTTTTGTGCTTATTTGGTGGTTTTTTATATATTTTTATCATTTTTATCAAAATCTAATTCACTGTACGTGTCCAGCACATGGCCTGAATCGCGTTGCTGAGACTATACGGCTGCAAGTTCCCCTTGTTAATGAGTTGATAAAAAATGTGAGAAAATTTTTATTAAAGCTCCTTTAAGGGTGCTACTTTTTAGAGAAAAATTTCCTAATACTCCATTACCACTGGAACCAGTGTTAACTAGGTGGGGTACATGGTTAGATGCAGCTGTATACTACGCCGAATATTTCGAAAATTTTAATAGCTTCGCATTGGACCTTAAAGATACTGCTAGCAAATCGATAAAAAATTGTCAGGATGATTTAGGTGAAACGGTATTACAAAAAAATATTGTTTTTTGATCAAAAGCAACTTTTGTTTTTTAAGTAAATCTATAAAATATTTGGAGAAACAGCAAATGACATTAGTTGAGTTGATCCAAAAAATAAACAGTTTAAAAAAAGATAAAAGGTATCCTAGGAAAAGATAGTATTAACAAAAGTCAAAGATGTATTAACAAAAAACGAATGATTTCAAAAGATGAATAAAATATTGTCAATTTTAAATGAATAATACGTTGAAGATATAAATATGGATCCGGCAGTAGTGACAAAGTATAAGTATGCACCGATAACATTGTGTACATTAAAAGAAGCTTTTCGATAAGTATACAAAAATGTTTTGAGTTACAGGCGTCGAAACTTTACGATGGAATATTTAAATGAGTATTTAGTTATTTCATGCTTTAAACAAAAATGATCTGTTTTCCTTCATCTAAAGCGTTTCAATAAAAATTAGGTTGAAGCATTTTTGTTTCAGTTATCTATTTTTTTTTTGTTTATTCTATTTTATTTTTAAATTTATAATAAGGACATACTAGTTCGTAAGCTAAGCCTATAAATAAATATTATATTTTAGGCTTATTTTCACAAAAAATGGTTTTATCCCAGGCTGTGGGTGAAAAATAGGTCGATTTCAGGATATAATTCAGGAATTTTTGAAACCTATCAGGTGTTGTAAAGGACGATGCCAGGAATAACTTCTACTAAAATGTAACCAAAAATATTGTGCGCTTTTTTTTTCTATTGCAATTTTTTTTTTTTTTTATTTACAAAATTGCATCAACCACTAAGGGTCATTAGCATGGTACAATAATTACATAAATGGCTAAAATGTTACATTAAATTTTGTGAACGAGTCTTGCATTTCTTAAAAAGTTTATAGTTCTGTCGTTATTTGACCCGTTTAGGCACTCTTTGGATGTAGTCGGTAATCCAACTTGATGTCGCTCTAGGGTGTATAAAGGGCAGTCCACTAGCACATGGTTCACTGTAGTTACACTATCACAACTGTAGCAAATGGGAACTTGTTCGCCACTTAAAAGGTAGTCGTGTGTTAACTTCGTGTGGCCTATACGCAACCTAGAGATGCATACTTGGTCTCGTCGCTTTTGTGGGAGATTGTATACAGCTACCTCTTCTTTAATGTTCTTCATAGATGTCTCTGAATTGCTCCAGTGAAGTTGCCAATTCTCACTTATTTTGTTTTTAAAATGTTGCTTCAGGTCGCTATGAACGCATTTAGTGACTAATGTTGATTGTGGATTTTCTGTTGCCTCCCTTGCTAACTGATCAGCTTTTTCATTTCCAGTTATACCACAGTGTGACGGAACCCAAAGAAATTTAACAAATCGATCGTTTTCTTGACACCTCATTAGTTCTGACTTTATAAGCAATAAGATGGGATGTTTTGCGTATAACTGTTTCATAGAGCTGAGGGCACTTAAAGAGTCGGTTATTATCAAAGAATTTTTTATGTTTTTATTGTTTACAAATGTTATTGCTTGCAAAATAGCAAGAAGTTCTGCTGAAAATACGGTTGATCTAAGGGACAGTGAGAAGGAGAAGTCTTGGTGTAAAGTTGTAAAAGAAGCCCCTACCCCATTGTCAGATTTAGACGCATCTGTAAAAATGTGGAAGTTCTTAGCAGAGTTTAATTTCTCTGCTGCTTTCTTTTTAATTATACTATGTGGTGTGTCATATTTGTCGTGGATAGTAAGACTTGTATCACAAATAGGTAGCTGTATTCTCCAAGGAGGTTGATGTTTAAGGTTAGTTACATTGTATGTCTCAGGAAAATGTATGTTTAAGCTATTTTGTAATCTCTGTATCCGGATATAAAACGGCGGACTTAATCTTTGTGAGGTGTTAAATATCGATGTGAATCTGTCGGCAAACGTGTTTTTAAATGTCGGTATATGTGGATTAGCCGACAATTTAGCTGCATATACAAGGCTGAGGAAGTTTCTTCTTAGTTGGAGGGAAGGTTCACCTGATTCACAGTATAAACTTTCAATCGGGCTAGTATGATGAGCTCCCAGCGCTATTCTTATCGCTGTATTATGTACAGGATCTAGTAATTTAAGTATTGGTGCTTTGGCTGAATTGTAAGCAACTGCGCCATAATCTAGTTTAGAACGAATAAGCGTTCTGTAGACAGTTATGAGTGTTTGGAAATCGGCTCCCCAATGTTTGTGAGATATGCTTTTTAATAAACTTAGGCCATTTTGAGTTGTTTGTCGAAGATGAAAGATATGATCTTTCCAGGTTAACCTATGATCTGATTTCATTCCTAAAAAGGTAGTTGATTCAACATAAGCAATAGGTAACGAGTTTAAGGTGAGCTTAGGTGGTAATATGATGTTTTTTGGGTTCTTGCTAAAGAAAATTGCTTTTGTTTTGTTTGGACAAAACTGTAGACCACAACTCTCTGACCAATTTTCTAGTTGATTGATAGAGGCTTGTATATATCTGGTAAGTGTTAAAACATTTTTCCCTCTAGAAAATATGACAAGATCATCAGCATATAAGCGTGCTTTTACTAATGAACTAAAGGATTTAGAGATATCATTAATCGCAATAAGGAACAGTATTACGCTTAGTGTAGAACCTTGTGGGATACCGTTAGTTTGCGTTGTTGGCTCTGAAAAAACATTATCTACACGAACTCTAAACTGACGAAATTTTAGAAATTTTTTTATAAATTTGAGGATGTTACCTTTGATTGACCATCTGGATAAGTTTTTTAATATGTCAGATCTCCAAATTGTATCATACGCATGAGTTATGTCAAAGAAAACTGCTAAACACTCTTGATTGCATCCAAATGCTTCATGAATCTCGGATTCTATATCAACTAGATTATCTAAAGTAGATCTTGATTTCCTAAAACCACTTTGAATAGGGGTAAGAAGTTGTTTATCTTCTAGATACCACAGTAGTCTGTTGCTTACCATTTTCTCCAGAATTTTACATATAGAACATGTCAGCGAGATCGGTCGATAGGACTCATGGTCTGATTTACTTTTCCCATGCTTAATGACTGGAATAATAATTGACTGGTACCAACTATCTGGAAATACATTTTTTGTCCAGATAAAATTGTAAATTTTTAGTAAGTATTGTTTACCTTCTTCTGGTAATGATTTTAAAAATGTAACTGGAATGTTATCAGGTCCAGGACTGGTATCTTTTGTACAGTTTAATGAATATAGTAACTCATCCATTGAGAGTATGGCATTAAGAGGAGAATCTGTATGATCCTCTAAATCTATGTAAGTGTTCTCTAAATTTTGTTTGTGTATTATGGACTTAGTAGAGATACTGTCATTACTGGAGTGTCTTAGATATGTATCAGCTAGTAGAGCGGTTATTTGTTCTTTGGTCGAGCAAGTAAGATTGTTATATTCTAAATAATGGATTGTATTGAAGGATTTTTTACCATTCATTTTATTAATCATTTTCCAAACTTCGGAAATAGGAGTAGATGAATTTAAGGACGAGACATATGTTTTCCACGCTTCTCGCCTACTTTTCTTCAATATATATCTAGAGTAGGCTCTCTTTTGCTTATATTCGAGTTGGTTTTGAAGTGTAGGAAATTTTTTAAATTTGTAAAAAGAACTTTTTGACTCTCTGATTGCTACTTTACATTCTTGATTCCACCAAGGGACTGGAGGGTGTTTTTTTGGAAATTTTATAAAACCTACGGATAATTCTGCAGCTGTTGTTATAAGCTGAATAAAACTGGAAACTATATGATTAATACTTGCATGGTCATCGCTGGGAGAAGTTAGCTCAGATACGGATCGAGATATTAAAGAAGAATATAAAGACCAGTCGGCATGCTTTAGATTCCATTTATTAGACGGGATAGAAGAGGGAGTTACATTATTATTTGTTATTAATATTGGGAAGTGATCGCTTCCATGTAGATAAGGTGTTACTTGCCAAGACAGTCCAGGTTGTAAAACAGGGTCACATAGAGTTAAATCAATCGCTGAACCGCCACCTGTAGAGACATTAAATCTTGTAATACTACCGTCATTAAGTAAGTTGACATTAAGGTTAGTTATAATTTGTTCAATTTTACGCCCTAGACTATCTGATTTACTTGAGCCCCATAGGACATGATGTGCATTGAAGTCGCCTAAAATAATTCGTGGTTGAGGAATTTGATTAAAAAGGTCTGATAATTCGCGAGCTGAAGGATCAGTACCGGGAGGAATGTATATATTGCAGATGTTTATTTTTTGAGGTCCTTTCAGAGATATTGCTATAGCCTCTAATTGTGTATTTAAATCTATTATTTCAGTATTATATTGGTTATGTACATAAATAGCTGTCCCTCCACTAGCCTGGTTTGCATTAAGTCTATTTTTAATATATGGTGTATAGTTTTTTAGTTTATAAAATTTCTGCTGTTTAAAGTGTGTTTCTTGTAGACAAATGATGGACGGTGTGAATTTTGACATTAGTAATTTGAATTCTTCTAGACGGGTGTAAAACCCGTTCAGATTCCATTGAATTATGGAGTTGAATGTTTTTAATTAGTGGGTGTGTCGCTAAAATCTGTAGAAGAATAGTCATCCTGTAGTTTGCTAAGCTTATTCCTCAGTCTTGTACATCGAGATTTCAAGTATCTATGTGATAGCACTGGATAAAGCTTTTTTAAGAGATCTATTAACCCTTCGATATCTTCCGTGTATATTTTAGCAATACTAAGTGGATCTGGAGATCCGTGAGCGTTTTCAAATAAATCTATTAGCTCTTCTTGACTTAAACAGCTACTGTTCGACTTATCTTGGAAAAAATTCACTGTACAGGTCGTAAGATCTTCAGCTACGTTATGATGGGTTTGGAGATCTGTTTTTGTTCTTTTGTGTTTTGTAATGGGTTCTTTAAAGGGACTTCTACCCTCTGTTTCAGGAGAAGTTAGATCAGAAGCATTTCTTTTAGGTGTTTGCCCTTCTGTTTGAGTTGCTGTTATAGTTTCATTTGTTTTAACCGGTTCCGTCACCATTGTTTGGGAGTTATCGAAAGATGTAGAGTTTTTTGGTGAGGGTGAAGTGATTGTTGCAGTGGAGGTTTGTGGTGCGAGTGCAGTGAGTGTTTCAGTAGAGTTTTGTGGTGCGGGTGAAGTGATTGTTTCAGTAGAGTTTTGTTGTGCGGTTGAAGTGGTTGTTTCAGTAGGTTGTGAATTACTGATATGTTTAGTAAGTACGGGAGAATTTGCTGTTGGTTGAGTTTTATTTTGTTGTGAACTAATAGATTGATCACATTGTGATTGGGAAATGTTTGTTGTATTGTCATCGGTGGATTGATTATTAGAATTTGGGCATCGAGATGCTAAATGATTAGTTTGTTTACAAATAAAGCACGTTTGTTTTTCTAGTGAGAAATATATTCGGTGGTTCGATTGATCGTGGTTAATTAATATTGAATCGGGAAGATTTTCAAGATTTTTAGGGGCTATATAAGTAAAACGTCGAAAACTAATGATATGCCTAAAACTAGGATTTGATGTTCCGATCCGTAGAAAATCTACTGGTGTTATTTGATAGATTCCTATCTTCTTGAGTTCATTTTCTATGACGTTATGTGGTATGGAAGGAGGTACATTAGAAATTATTAGTTTTTCAATTGGAGTAATTAGCTTTCTAGCTTGAATGCGATGTTGATTTACTATTATTATCCCATTGTCTGTTTTCAAAAATGTTTCAACAATATTTTCTGAAGTGAAGTAGATGCATATACGATCATTAACAATTCGGGATATTGCAAGTATATTTTTGGGGTCAACTGAGTTGGCTACAGCATTCAGGTAATCCTCGATTTTTGAATTTGGAACTGAATTTAATACAACCGCTTGTTTTTTTGAAGGGAATAATATACTGGTAGGTTCATTTAAAACTGTTGAATATAACTTTGGTGAAGTAGTATCATTTTTGGGAATTTCTTGTTGAGGAAAAACATTTGATGATGAAGCTTCGTTCATATTGATCTACGGAACCTGAGTACGGTCCTTACACCAACACGCAATCATTGGTAATAAGTCGATTTAATTAAATAAATTAAATAACTTACAGTAAATGTCCAAGTATCGGTAATTTTTGTCGATAATTTACACTTTTCACTTTTAGTACTCAACGTTTATAAACAAACCGCAAAAACTAGTTGTGATTAAACTAATTAGGTGTTGCTTCGTTGAACGCTCGAAGACGAATCTATTGCAATTTTCGTTTGTTAAATTTGCAATTTTTTATGGTTTTTAATTTTGCAGCTTAGGATATTGATTTTAGAGAAAAACTTTTATATAGAAAGTTGTAGTAAATTAAAAAGCCTACAATTTGAGGTATGGTAAGTTTAATTTCGTTAATTGGTTATTGCAAAACAGCCTGCGAAAAGTCCAAAAGGGCCGTTTCTTACAATTGCATTATTTATTGTACGAATAATTTTTCTTTTATTTTTTAAAGCTTTAAAATGAAGATCATTCAATTCCAAACATAAAAAAGATTGTAAAGCCAGATTAACGAATTTGTTGCTTAGATATTATAAATTGTTTATCCCAAGAGGTCAAATGTCGAAGGCTATAACTTTTTGAAAAAAAATCGTAGAGAGTTAGTGAAATATCCAATCTCCTTCTAAAGAGTTATATTTTCATATTCTGATGTAAATAAATGCGTAAAACATTTTTAAACCTCTAATTTTTGGGTTTGAAAACAAGGGGGCAAATTTCGTTAAAAACATTCAGAGCTGAAGCGGCCCTGTACATCCTATGAGTTTTTAACTTACAGATTATTGTTGCTGAAGATGAAACTAAGATTTATAAAAAAATAAAAAATTTCTACGACCAACTGAAGCTGAGATAATTTTTGGGTTTGAAAATAAGGGGGCAAATTTCGTTATAAACATTTAGAGCTGAAGCGGCCCTGTACATCCTATGAGTTTATAACTTACAGTATTGTTGCTGAAGACAAAACTTAGATTTATAAAAAAATAAAAATTTTCTACAACCAACTGGAGCCGAGATAATTGTTTTTTTTTCTTAAGTCGTAGTGCCTTTATTTATAAAAATTAAGAAATTATTTTAGAGTCATTGACTAAAGAAAGACTTATATTATCTTAACATAAAAGTTATTATAAAATATAGTTACATTTAATTATTAAAAATTATTTTTAAAATCGGTGCTTTTGAGGGCGGCCGAATTTTGCAAATCGCCCGGCTCGCTTCAAATCCGCGCGGTCAACAATTTAATAATATTACCATTATAATATACAGTCTATTTATCACTGTATTTGTTTTTCTTGATAAACTTTTATATATGAAATGTCAT
This sequence comes from Diabrotica virgifera virgifera, assembly GCF_917563875.1. Lineage (NCBI taxonomy): Eukaryota > Metazoa > Arthropoda > Insecta > Coleoptera > Chrysomelidae > Diabrotica > Diabrotica virgifera. The sequence continues at coordinate 31,524,032 of NC_065447.1, forward strand.
TTCTGAAGAAATAATATTACAAAAATGATACATATATATGAAATATATTTTTATAATTTTTTCATTGTTATAAATATAGATATAATAATAATAATGTTACTTCTTACTATATAATATACAATATAAAACTTTTTCTTCTTGTAGTGACTATTCTTTTTGGATTTCACATATAGAAGTTTATCAACAAAAACAAATACAGTGGTGAATAGACTTTATATTATAATGGTAATATTATTAAATTGTTTTCTGTCAAAATTTAATACAAGCTACGTAAAAATTTTCCGAGCGCGCGGATTTGAAGCGAGCCAGGCGATTTGCAAAATTCGGCCGCTTGCAAAAGCACCGATTTAAAAAATAATTTTTAATAATTAAATGTAATTATATTTTATAATAATTTTTATTTTAATATAATATAAGTCTTTCTTTAGTCAATGAATGTAAAATAATTTCTCAATTGTTATAAATAACGGCACTACGATTTAAGAAAAAAAAAACAATTATCTCGGCTTCAGTTAGTTGTAGAAAATATTTATTTTTTTTATAAATCTTCGTTTCGTCTTTAGCAACAATAATCTGTAAGTTAGAAACTCATAGGATGTACAGGGCCGCTTCAGCTCTAAATGTTTGTAACGAAATTTGCCCCCTTATTTTCAAACCCAAAAATTATCTCAGTTTCAGTTGGTTGTAGAAATTTTTTATTTTTTTTTATAAATCTTTATTTAATTTTCAGCAACAATAATCTATAAGTTAAAAACTCAGAGGATGTACAGGTCCGCTTCAGCTCTAAATGTTTTTAACGCAATTTGCCCCCTTATTTTCAAACCCAAAAATTAGAGGTTTAAAAATGTTTTACGCATTTATTTGCATCGGAATATGAAAATATAACTCTTTAGAAGGAGATTGGATGTTTCAACAACTCTCTACGATTTTTTTTCAAAAAGTTATAGCCTTCGACATTTTACCTCTTGGGATAAACAATTTATAATATCTAAGCAACAAATTCGTTAATCCGGCTTTACAATTTTTTTTATGTTTGGAACTGAAAGATCTTCATTTTAAAGCTTTAAAAAATAAAAAAAAAATTATTCGTACAATAAATAATGCAATTATAAAAAACGGCCATTTTGGAATTTTCGCAGGCTGTTCTGCAACAACCAATTAACGAAATTAAACTTACCATACCTCAGATTGTAGGTTTTTTAATTTACTACAACTTTCTATTAAAAAGTTTTTCTCTAAAATCAATATCCTAAGCTGCAAGATTAAAAATCATTAAAAATTGCAAATTTAACAAATGAAAATCGCAATAGAAAAAAAGCGCACAATATTTTTGGTTACATTTTAGTAGAAGTTATTCCTGGCATCGTCCTTTACAACACCTGATAGGTTTCAAAAATTCCTGAACTATATCACGTTTTTTCACCCACAACCTGGGGTATTTGTCAAAATTTATAATATGCATATTTTTAGGCTTTTTTTGTATAATATGATGCTTTTTTTCATAAAATCGTTATGCTTTTTAAGCGCTTTTTTTGCGTTTCTTTATGCTTTTAAATCCGAACTCTAATCATCATCATCATGGCATCTGCACTACTAACGGAGTGATTACCGCCCTCTTTGGGCTCTTCCGAATCGTTTGTCGCGGTGAATCAATCCGCATTAACATTTTGGTTTTACAACTGGTTGTGTGACTTGGCATCTTCTACAATTTTTCTCCACTCGTTCCTGTTTTTGCTTAAGGTTACCCATTCTCTGACTCCCATCTTTCTAAGGTCCTCCACTATCTGGTTCTCCCATCTAGTTTTGGGCCTTCCTTGTGGTCTACCTGATACATGTCTCCATTTGGAAATTTTCTTGATAACGGCTTCTGGATTCCTCCTTTATATATGTCCCATCCATCTGAGTTTCTGTGCCTTGATAAATCTGACGATGTCTTCTCCTTTCAGAAGTTCTCTTATTTCATGGCTCATGAGTTTTCTAAATTTATTATTACCTAAGTTTAGTGGGCCTGCTATCCCCCGAATTATTTTCATCTCTAGTATCCTCAACTGAAGAGTTAGTTGGAAGAAGGGTACAAGTTAAAAACCTTAGTTTTGAGATAATCGCAGTTAAAATTTCACAACTTAGGTGGCTTATAACTTTTGAGTTACATTACTTCTTAAATGTATTTTGGTGGTAAGTAGTAGGCATTAAAGTCATTATATATGAAATATAACTATTCGGATTTTTGATGATATCAAATAGAGTTTTTTATTAAAAATTTTATTTGTGCGCTTCTTCCATACACCAAGTACATTTGTTAGTGTTTCTTTCTGTATATTAAATGGCATTAAGAAGTACATGTACCCTTCTTGCCTGCCAAATTAATTACTTTTGTTTTAATTTCCATTGAAAAAAATATACCTAGGGATATTCGTAGGGCATTTGAAATGAAATTCTTGAATCACTTGTTTCATTGTATTAGGAAAATTTCAATTTTAGATACAAGTAGTAAAAAACTTCGTAATTTGTTTAAAAATTATTCAAAATACAAATCAAAATAAAACTGCCTAACATTACAAAATGCACATTACAAAAAATGGCCTTACAACCAATCTTTAGACGTTAGTTTTCTGGAGAATATTTTCGTAGAACCACTTGTGTTGCTCGGAAATATACTCTATTTGCTTCCGCAAATCAGCAATATTTTCTACTGAGATTTTATTTTCCTGGTTTCTTCTCTTAATGAAAATATTTTCTTGTGGAGACCAACCAGTTTTTCTTTTGAGGTCAACCATTAGAAAAGGTGTATAGCAGTCAAAAGAAGACTTATATAAATAATTACCGAATTCAACAGTCCTTATCCACCTTATTTCATCCCTGTAGTTTACCTTTTGTTTCAATATATTTTCAGTCCTTATTACCAAATTCATGTCAGTTTTCAATTGATTGAAATCGTAGAAATGTTGCTGCATATCTATTATTTGGGATTTTTTAATGCTTCCTTGTATTATTTTCCTATATTCATCAGGACTATAAATATTTTGGTGCTTTCTTAAGACCTTTTCCACTCTACCAAAGTCACGATCTGAATCCAAATAAGTGTGACCCACTTCTGGGAATTTATTATCTATTATTTTAAACTTTGATTTTAGTATAAGGTACTGATACAGCAGTATAAGCTTACTGTTTTTATTCTGCACTCCGCATGAATCAGACCATACTATGAGGTGATCTTTACCTGTAATCATATTTTCACACATAATTGTAAAATAATACAGACAACTCATAATCTCGTTACTCCCTTTAGTACCAAAGTCTTCAGTCCTTCTTCTTCTTCTTAGCCTTCTATCGTCCACGTTTGGAGATAGGCCTCTCCCAACTCCTTCCATCGGTCTCTATCCTGAGCAACATATTTCCAATTCGTTCCGGCTACTCTTTTAATATCATCAACCCATCTCATCTGTGGTCTTCCTCTCGGTCATTTACTTTGGTAAGGTCTCCAATGTTGTATCGTGGCATTCCAACGTTGGTCTTTTTGTTTAACAGTGTGGCCTGCAAAGCTCCATTTAAGTTTGGCAACTTTTGTTGTTATATCCTCGACTTTTGTTTTTGATCTTACCCAGTCGCTCCTCTTTTTATCTGACAGTCGTATACCTAACATTGCTCTTTCCATAGCTCTTTCTGTTGTAGCTAGTTTATTCATATTTGCCTTAGTTAGGGTCCAGGTTTGACACCCATATGTCATGATAGGAAGGATGCACTGGTTGAACACTTTGGTCCTCAAAGATTGAGGTATTTTGCGGTTCTTAAGTATCCAACCAAGTTTTCCAAATCCTGCCCATGCTAGTCTTGCTCTCCTATTAATTTCCGCACTTTGGTTTTCTCTGTCAAGTTTCAGGATTTGGCCTAGGTATATCCCTGGACTTTTTCTATCTCACTGCCATTTATAGTTATGCATATGGGGTCATCTGTGTTTGTCATTATTTTTGTTTTCTTCATGTTCATTTTTAGGCCGACGTATTGGGAGCTGCCTGCGAGTTCCTCTATCATAATTTGCAGTTCCTCGAATGAACTCGCTATAATCACAATGTCGTCAGCGAATCTGAGGTGATTTAGCTTCTTGCCATTAACGTTAATGCCATAGGTTGACCAATTTGTCGTTTTGAAGACGTCTTCTAGTGCTAGGTTGAAAAGCTTTGGCGATATTACGTCTCATTGTCTCACACCTCTCTTAATAGGGATGGGATTTGTATTTTCGTCTAGTTGTACTATCATAGTTGCATTTTCAAATATATTATGTATTAGTTGTCTATATCTCGAATATATTCTACAATTATTAATAGCTTGTTCTATGGCCCACATCTCGATACTATCAAACGCTTTTCATAGTCTACGAAGGCAAGAAATACGGGTAGTTGGTATTCATTTGCCTTCTGTATCAATGTTCTCATTGTCAGCAGATGGTCTGATGTACTATATCCTTTGCGGAAGCCAGCCTGTTCCACTGGTTGGTAATTGTCCATTTTGTAGGTCAACCGGTTGTTAATAATTCTCATGAATAGTTTGTATAATTGACTGAGCAACGATATCGGTCTATAATTCTGTAGGTCACATTTGTCCCCTTTTTTGTGTAAAAGTATTACTAGACTTTCGTTCCAGTCTTTAGGGATCTTGCTATTATGGAGACATTTATTAAATAGCTCTGTTAGTATAGGGATTGTTACTGTCTTGCTTGTTTTCAAGAGCTCGGCAATTATACCGTCCTGTCCTGGAGCTTTATTATTTTTTAGTTCTTTTAAAGCTCTTTCTATTTCGAATCCCTTTATATTTGGTAGTACTTCTGATCCCACGTTTTTTATTTTTCTTTTGACGTTCTCCTCTGTTGATTCATTAGGCTGGCTTTGCGAGATGTACAAGCTTTTGTAGAAGTCTTCGACTATTTTTGTTATTTTATATTTGTCCTTCTCTTCCTTACTATTGGCGTCTTTAATTTTAATTATTTTTTGAACACCCAATGCGGGTCTTAGACATTTTAAGCCTCTGTTTTTTTCAATGACTCGCTCTATTAAGTTCTCTTTCCATTTTTGTAAGTCGCGTTTTAGTTCTTTTCTAATTGTTTTATTAAGTTCTATGTATTCTTGAGTATGGCGTTTGTTTTGCGTCAGTAGTTGTCGTCTTTCCGTCATTAGTTGTTTAGTTTCGTTGCTTATTTTGTCTTCTTTAGTACTTGTTTTCTTTGCGACCTGTAGTCCGGCTTCGAGAAGGTTCTTATTGATGTTTTGTTAATTTCGTCAATTTCATCTTGATTATGTGAAGGATCATATTTGAACTTATCCGCTAAGACCTCTCGGAATTGCTCTTCATTTGTACTTCAGTCCAGTTAAGCATAACTGTGCTGTGATTAACTTCACCTTCATTCTTTGTTTCAAAATGTATACCAAAATTAAAAAACCAAATTTGTCTGAGGTAGAATGATAGAGAAACTGAAAGTTTTGGCAGGGGCATTAGCTGTTGAAGATCCATGGTATGAAAGCACATTTGTTCATTCTCTTCACATTTTTGCCGATCAGACTTGATAAGGCTGTAACCGAGAGCAGCGTTCCTTTTGTGAGTTATTAACTCAGTATCTTCATTGACTAAATCACATTTTGAACAAGTGTCGCTCCTTGGAAGACCAAAAGAAAAAATGAATTCTGTACAGAATATTTTTCTATATTGAGTTTCTTTTATTAAAAATGAGTTGTCTTTAGATTCCTCTTTACATGTTTTTTATACAACTCATACATCTTAAGAAGGGATAAAGTCGGTGATAGAAACTTTTTGTGGGGATTTTTGGTTCTCGAATAATGAGATTCCTCTGCTGGAAAGGATCCTATAAGTTGACGTATATATTCAAGTACTTCTTCTTTAGTTTTATGAGGTCTATTGCTATGTTTTCGTCTCCTATCAGGAGTAGGGGCACTGAATCCTTCGCACATCTTTTTTTGAATTACATTTAGTTTCTTGGCACTAATTTGATGAAGGTTCATAAATGCCTTCTTACAAATTTGTACAGTACCAGATTTTGATTGGATGAAATAGGTATATGTGTAATCTCTCTTTATTTTCGGGTTTCTCTTACCAAACTTCCATGGTTGGCGTTTCATGCATTGAAACAAGTATATATTTTTGTTATTTACATCAAGTGTGTAGTAAATATTCATAATACGTATTTTGTCTTCTATTGTGAAATTTTCTTTACATTTCTTTTTACAGGAACATATAGGAATTTCGCACATTTTTTTTTGCGTGAACTAACTGTCCTTTGTAATTTTTATACTCAAGACCTTTTTCTCTATTTATGTAATTGATCTTTCGTTTCCACGCTTCTGGATTGCACTGTCGTTTTCTCGTTAATTTTTCTTTAGCAGGATAGTCGTGTTTACGTTTTCGTGTTGTATCCAGTGGTTCTATTAATGTTGGTTGAGTTGACTCTTGATTGATATTGGTAGGTATTTCGGATTTATATTTAATATTATTTTCATCGCGAATATGGTCCAAACTTGTCATGTTACCTGTTATTGCCAATTCTTGAACCAGATCAGAATTAAATAATAATTGTTGATTAATATTACTAGCAGTAGCATAGACTTCTTCTGATGGATAATCTGTGTTCTGAACAGAGCTCAAAGTCTGCAGCTCATTTCCTTTATTCATTAGACTTTCATCACTGTCATCACTACTGTCTGGGATGTAATTATCTGACGAACCTGCAGAAAATGGTTCACTTTTCGATGAAGTAGTACTATCTGAAAAGAAAAATAAAATATTTGGTACATGGTTCCTGTTCTCATAGCTTTACAAAATGTGGTTCTAAATAAGTATGACTTTGACCCTACGTCAAGTATCATCAAATTGATGTTTGTCTGTATTTATGTGAGATTGAGAACTAGATAAACCGGTACTTGATACAGTAGATCGAATTTTGTTTGAACTTATTGAGAAGTATGCAAGTCGCAGTATAAAAACTGTTTTTTTTTGAGAGAAATATAAAGATATTATACTATGGATATTACTATGGATAGGTGTTACATTTAAAAAATAAAATTTTGCAAACGAAAAACTTAGTAACACCCTGTACATTCCGAATATTATAATAATGATAGGTAACTTTGTTTTGAAGAATATTATTGCAAAAGCAAAAGCAGCTTTTTACATGACATGAAAAAGACTATTTTTATGAAAGATTAACTTTAAACATATTGATTTAAAACTTCTACAGGGTGTTTCATTAATAATTGTCCATATAGTAACTGGAGAAACCTTAGCACAAAATACAGCACAAAAAACCTTATACACAAATTTCAGAAGGGTCAACCATTCACTTTCCCCTGTCGTACGCCTCTGGTAGTAGTTAGAAACGTTTGTTTATCACAATTTAGTAGGGTTTATAGCAGTAGCACTTTATGCTTAGTATGAAAAGATACGTTGAATAGTTTTAAAATGCTGAGCAAAAATAGTTTTTAAATTTTTAGATAAAACACCCTGTAACTCAGTAATGGGCCACACTTTATTTAATTGTTTTAGGTTATATCTTCGTATTTTGTGCTAAGGTTTCTCCAGTTACTATATGGACAATTATTAATGAAACACCCTGTATACTATCATTGTATATATTTGTATTATTACCGTACCTTTTACAATAACAAACAAAAAAATACTAACCATATTCATCATTGGCTACAGAACTAGTAATTTTTTGCTCAAATAATTCAGTGTCATTATTGCTGTTGGATTCTGCTCTAGTCACTAATTCAAGAATTTTTTTTCCTCTAGTTTTACTCATTTTCGCTGAAGAATGAAAAAAATTCACTTTCTAATACAAAAACTGCACCTTTTGTATCAACAACACGGTTAGCATCAAAACATAACCACAAATCTACAACGTTTTACGCCAGAATGCACGAACAGAGTGAGAGAGAAATACTGACTACCTGCGTTGAAAAATCAAAAAGACTCCTTTTGAATGAAGGTCATTTCTTTTAGGATAACAAATTTGTTGTAGGAATGGGTTAATATCGTAAGTGTCTTTCAGCAAACGACATTCTATAAATAAAAATTATATTAACAATGCAGAAAAATGGGCATAAAACATATTGAATCCTTCCAGTGGCGGTTAGTCAGAGGAGGCAAGGGAGGCTTAGCCTCCCCATAAATTTTTTACACACGCTACACTGTTTTGTTTACTCTGCTATTTTGCTTCGCGTTAGACATATCGCAAAAAGTTATTTGAACAAGTTGTTCCAAATAATATTCTAACCCCACATACCAAATTTCAGCACAAAATTTGCACTTTTGGTTTTTTCATTATTTGTAGTCGGGATTCTAAAATCACAGAGGAGGCTGCTGGCCGGAAAATCTCACTTGCTAATGCTCCGCGTAGTCCAGCAGCGTTTAAGGATGGTTTAAGCGAACGGCTCCACGGGCGAGAAATTGACCTGCTAGCAGTAGCAGTAAAATGAACTTAAGGTTCCGCGGAACGGAATAGGAATAGCCGAACTGTACCGACTACAGGACTTGTGCGTAGTCGGTTCAGTTCGGCTATTCCCATTCCGTTCCGCGGAACCTTAAGTTCATTTTACTGCTACTGCTAGCGTCAATTTCTCGCCCGTGGAGCCGTAGCCTTAGGAGACCCGCTCTCCTTGTAGAGCTGCACATGCACATCGCTTAACGCACACGCTGCCCGGAGATCGGGCAAGTGAGATTTTTCGGCCAGCAGCCTTCTCTGCGGATTTTAGGATCCCGACTACAAATAATGAAAAAACTAAAAGTGCGAATTTTGTGCTGAAATTTGGTATGCGGTATTAGAATAATATTTGGAACAACTTGTTTAAATATCTTTTTCCGATATCTGTAATACAAAGCAAAATATCGGTAATTTACCGTGTTTTGCATTCGCAGAGTAAGCCGCTTTTAGAATTAAAAAAATTCAGTTGAGTACCTTAAACAATGTAAACCTTCAACCTGTATGGACTGCAAAACTTCAAATCTGTATTTATTTTGATATGCATATCTACTTACAGAGATAGAATTGTTATCAAATAAACGACACAAACTTTGGTAATACACTTTTACAATTATGCTAACTATTTTTAAAATGATATGGTATTATGAAATAATTATGAATTATGATGATATTCTAAAATGTAAATAAAAAATGGTCAAAGAAATGGGGCCTTAAATTAGATTTTTTTGGCGGATTTTTTTTGGTAGTGCAAATTTGTCTAGATAATTTACAGTTAGGTATAGCCTCCCCTATTGAAAAAATCACGAGCCGCCACTGAATCCTTCATCCATGAAAAACAATGACCAGCTTTTAGGCATTTTTAAAGTGAAGAAGGCTACTAACATGTTTGAGTTCTTTTATGTTTAAATTATTTCATTAATATTTTTTTTTATTTGCGTATGAAGGTTTCAAACTGATATGAATTATTTTTCCACCAGACCGTTGAAAAATAACCTCCTTAAACTTGACTTTTAGAAGATTCAAAAATTAAAGACCCTGTTTTACAACTGAAAACGTGTAAACCTAGCAACTTGTATCCTTCTTGCACTTGATATTTTCCTTAATTTTATTCGTAGAGCAATGAAAGTCAGACACAAGGCAACTATATAAAAAAAAACTGTATATATTGGAATGATTTACCGAAGAAGGGTTCAAGTTACATATTTGCCTTCTTCCAATTAACTCTTCAATTTTTCTTCCTCTTTCTGTGTCAGACACATTACTTTAGCACCACATGTGTTTACTGGTCTAATTGCTGCTTTGTAAATTTTCAGTTTAGTATTATGAGTAAGCTTCTTATCTTTCAGGAAGTTATTTTATTTCCAGTAGGTTCTGTTTCCTGCCTGGATTTTTTCATTAATTACGATGCTTTTTATAATTAGTTCCATTAACTGAGACTACAAGGTATTTAAAGTGTTCTACCTTTTCAAATTCATATTCACCAATTTTAAACTTATCATATTCTCAATTTTTTCTTGAGCATATTTATTAGGTATTTTGTTTTATTTTGATTTATTTCTAAACCCCTTTTGGATTATTCCTTGTATAACTTCATAAATTCTTCTTTTAATTCGGCATCCGACAGGTGGGATGTGGTACACCCCAACAACTTTAAAGCGCCTAAAACATAAGGAAATTTTGCATGTAGGGCCCACAGCGGCTAGATAGCTTTCTATTGTATATTAATCTATGCGATAACACATAGTTTTTAGTCGTCTGTTTAGTTGCAGCAATTACATTTGGATTGAAAGTGGTCACACCCCGCGAGTCGGATTTTGTACTTTCTGCAGAATTGTCTTTACTATCTAAATATAACTTTTTAAAGTCAAAGATACTTTTTTTACAAAAATATATTCCAAAGAAAAAGCACAAAGAAACCCAAAAGAAAGAAATTTTGTTTTTTGTCCCATAACTTTTGTATACGGGGATATAGGTATAGACATTACTTCACAGGAAAAAATCTTACATATTTTGTCTTTAAAATGATGTTTAGTATAGGTCATTAGGATTTACAGTTTTCGAAATATGATTTTTCAAGTTTCGCCCTCACAGCAATTTTGGGCAATTTTCCTTGTTATTTCGCAAATATTGTTCTGTAACTTTTTTCTACGTAACTTTAGGCATATGCAATCGTACATGTAAGAGGAATAGAAATCAATTATCTTTAAAATATTCTACCGTATAATGTTGTACGACTTCTTTTAAAGAGGTTATCTTTTTCAAGACTTTTTTACTTTTAACGAGTTTTTATATTTTTCACGATTATTTTTTAAATTTCGCATTATACCTTTTTTTTCTTCATTTAGGTATATATTATATAATAAAAAAGAAAGCTTATTCTGTTTACTTTAACCCGGGAGTAGTCGCGCTCACTTCCGTAACGTCGATAGTCGCGTGTGAGATTCTATCTCAAAATACGAATTTAAAACAAATTTTTATTTTGTACTATTTTTATCTACTTTTTATATTGAAAATATATATTTCTAACAATTTTATTAAAAAAACCTGTGTTAACGGCCACCTGCCAACATTGGCCACCTGTCCTAACGGACAGTTTAAAAATTTCCCAAACCAATTATATGTAGACTACACAAACTGGCAATACCGTCCACCTTTCTATATCGGCCAAGAGATCTTTCTTTTTTAGTGGCCGTTACTGACAAATTTTACTGTACATATTACGAAAAAGGATGAAATGTGAGATTCTATCTAACGGCGCGACTAATCGCGGGTTAAAGGTAATTGGCTCTCCCCAAAGCCATAAATTCCAGAAAAAGAAGAAGAAGAAAAAAATTCCTACGCATTACTACACTCCTAACTACTGCCCTTCCTCGAAGCACTTACGAAATTTTTTTAAAATTGCAAAATTTTTCATCAAGTTATCGCGAAAAAGGATAACAATTGAGATTCTATTTCACCGCGCGACTACTCGCGGGTTAAAATGGTCTATTATAAAAAATTCTAAGATTATTTTTGAATAAGATATGCTTTTTCAAAATGTAATAAGTACTTGCAACGATTTTTGATTTTAGGATTATTTTTTAAATTCCTCATTATAACTTTTTTTTGTGATTGTGTGTTATGATTGAATCTTATTTTTTATAGGTAATATTTTGGATCAACTTGACTCGGCCGGGTAAACATAAAAATATGGATTAATTCCAATATTTACTGTCAAAGCTCCCGCACCACAAGCTTTGCTTGAAAAAATAGCATGTAAATGTACCAAAGGATGTACAAAAAACTGCGGTTGTAGGAAGATAGGAATTAGTTGTTCAATATTCTGCAAAGGGTGCATGTGCATGGGTACTAATAATAATTGTGGGAACTCTACTGAGGTGTCAGAGGAAGATATTGAAGCTAATGCTAACAAAGAGATGGACTTTGATTTTGAAATTTTTTTTAAATGTTAACGTTTAAATAATTTTAACTAAAGTGGTGTTTTCTAAGACTAATGTTTAGGTAATTTTTGTAAAAGAAATAATTTTAAATAGTTACACGTAAACAAATATCAAAAAATCACTCGGTTTCCATTACATATTTAAATATAGATGATACACCATTTTAAATAACAGAAAGTAAGTTCTCTTTTTTGAGCAATATATAGTATATTTATGTACGAGAAAAAGAAGTTATAATGAGAAATTTCAAAAATAATTGTAAATAATGTAAAAAATAATATTTTTTATATTAGGTATTATACAAAATATAATATAATATTATATTATATATACTATATATAATATATTATATAATAATATTATTTTATTTTTATATTGTATTATAAAAATCGTTAAAAGTATAAAATCTTCAAAAACCATAATCTCTTTAAAAAAAGTCGTACAACGTTATACAGTAGACCATTTTAAAGGTAATTGATTCCTATTCCTATTACGTGTACTATTACATATACCTAAAGTTACGTAGAAAAAATTTACAGAACAATATTTGCGAAATAACAAGGAAAATTGCCCAAAATTGCTGTGAGTGGCGAACTTCGTTAAAAGTATAAAACCTTCAAAAACCATAATCTCTTTAAAAAAAGTCGTACAACGTTATACAGTAGACCATTTTAAAGGTAATTGATTCCTATTCCTATTACGTGTACTATTACATATACCTAAAGTTACGTAGAAAAAATTTACAGAACAATATTTGCGAAATAACAAGGAAAATTGCCCAAAATTGCTGTGAGTGGCGAACTTTGAAAAATCATATTTCGAAAGCTATAAATCCTAATTACCTTTACTAAACAACATTTTAAAGAAGAAATATGTAGGTTTTTTTCTGTAAATCCATGTCTATACCTATATCCTCGTGGACAAAAGTTATGGGACAAAAAACAAAATGTCTTTCTTTTGGGTTTCTTTGTGCTTTTTCTTTTGGACATATTTTTGTAAAAAAAAAGTATCACCAACTTTAAAAAGTGATATTTAGATAGTAAATTTAACCAGGAAAAATTTTTATGTAGATATGTTTGCAAATGTCTATATTGCAAAAATGCATAGAACTCACCCTAATGTAACCTGTGCCCAGGGACTAATTCACCCATTTCTCAAAAACGCACCCCTTTAAATGGTAGCACTCCGCGGTTTTTTCATATATAGATGTCCATTGACCATATGAAATAATAAAACCCCGTTAACGTTGTAGTTCCTTTTAGCTATCTTATTTTGAATATAATCAATAGGCTATTAAGAACCTAGTATAAATATCCAGAGCATTTGGTGAAAAGCATATTTGCAATTCCCTAGTTCTTTAACACGTAATGGAAATAGATGGATACTAATTATTGACAAATTGGATGTTAATTGGTTTGAGGGACATTGTTTGCTCCAATTAAATTATGATTCTATAGTTCATGAGGGGACTAAGAATTTCGGAACTGTTGCTGAAGGTAAGCTTACATTTCTTTTTAAACCTGAAAAAAAATTTTTTATTAACTCAATCTTCTTCTTCTTCTTTTTCTCCCTTCTTCTTCCTCATTTTTTCAGGATAATGGTGATTATCTCAACTTCGTTTATTTTGTCTGCAGCGGTTCTGAAGGGTTCTATTGTTGTTTTTACAATAGAACCGGTTGTCGGTTCGATTGTTGTTCTATTCCACTACTTTTAAAATTTTCAACCAGGTTATGAATCGTCTTCCTGATTCACCTTTTTATTCCACTTTTTCTTGTACAGCCAATCGCATCAACTCATGTTTTTCATTTCTTAGTATGTAACCAAAGTAGCCCATTTTTCTTCCCTTCATAGTGTTGAGTACTTCTTTTTCTTTTTCACCTTTTAAAATGTTTGCTTGTTTGTTACGTGTTGTATCCATGATAGTTTTTACATTCTTCGATAACACCACATCTCATTAAAATGGCAAGTATGTTTTTTTTTATTTGCGATTGTCCAGCTTTCGACTCCATATACAAGTACAGGGAAAACGTAGCAACTCAATTAATTAATTATTAATTATTGATTAATTAATTCCATAAACATATACCTATCCCTTACGCTCCCGAACGTAAATGATTTTAAATATTAATTTAAAATTTTAGGATAATGTTAGTTTATACCTTAATAAGAAGTCAAATTTTTTGCATAATTTTCAAAGTGACATTTGACAGGATTCAAGGACTAGCACAATTGTGTCATACAGTAGCACACAGATAACTAGCACAATTGTGATAATAAAACCAATTTGAGAAAAATGAAACCAAATTTATTGAATAAAGTTATTTGCAATGAAATTGAACAAAACAGTTTTGTTTGTTACTTAAACAAAGATAAACATCACGCTTACTACACCTTATTCTTGATCTACTTTGACAGGTTTCTAGACGACATGTGTTAGGATTTTTTTGATTTTCATGAACAGGCCAATGATCAAACCCATCATACCTTTTGTCACGACAGGGCATTGAAGCGTACTTAACCCTTTTGATACTGGATTCTTCTGTGTTATCTTCATTGTCTCTTTCTGGTCTTCTGGTTTTTGTTCCACAGATCAAAAATTCACCCAAATTTAACCCAAATTGTAGCAGGTCCAAGATATCTTTTGTTTTGTATTTATTGTTTTTACAATCTTTTCGATATTCCATCCAGCTGTTAACGATGGATAAATCAAATAAGTGAAGGATAGTTTTAAAAGTCCATTTACGAGTTTTAAAAAAGGTTCTGTAACATTCAATCATTTGATCGCATACAACGACACCTCCCATCTTTTCATTATATATGTTAACAACTTTTGGACAAGTTACTTCGACATGTTTTTTTTCTTGTTTGTCCCATCTCTTGACGTTTTGTAAAGGTTTTACTCCAAAAGCCGTGGAAGCCATAATTACGGATTTATTATCTTTTCACTTTGTCAAGCATACCTTTTTGTCACTTCTTACGTATTCTTCTGACTGACCTCTTTTCATTTCTTTGTCTTTTTTAAATACACATCCCTTTGTCCTGTTTGGCATAATTGTCCCCGTTCCTTCTATTTTCAGTTCAAGCAATTTATCAAATAATGACAAAGTCGAAAAATATCTATCAAAGAAGACGCAACTTTCCGGAGGCAAGGTTTCTACTAGGCGAAGAACGACCGACGGTCCTAAACCGAGTTCTTTATTTTTCAGCGGAGTCAGAGAGCCTTGGTAAATTTCAAAACCAAGTACTGTGCCACAAGATGTCGTCAAAACAAATTTTTTTAGGCCAACAGGTCTCGGCTTATTTTTTACAAATTGTCGTATTGGACATCGGCCCATAAAGGGTATCATTTGTTCATCTATTGAAAATGACGTCCCACGTAGTCTTTGAATTTCTAGACATCTTTTTCTTACTCTATCTATCATCGGCTGAATTTTCCAAAGGCGATTTTGTTGTTTTATCTCTTCAGTTACCGATAAATTATCTACAAGGTGAAAGTTTGTGCGTAATTTGTAAAATCTGTGTCGATTCATTACATCAGCTATGATTGGTAGTCGGTACTTTACACTTCAGTAAAGGTGTATTCTGGGAAACTTAAAACATCCCATGACCGCATGCATACCAAAAAATTGTTTGATTTCTTCGGGAGAAATATCTGGTTTTATTTCCATGCCAGTCTCTTGCAAATAGTATTGCGAAGTTAGTTTTGCTCCCATTTCAAAAAAATCATCATCTAAATATCGACTGAAATAACCAAATGGACTCAAAACGTCGTTGATATCATCAGTCCCATTGGATTCTTCCGAAATATTCTTGCTTGCGAATGAATCTTTGGTCCATTTTATGCCTACGGAAGGTACATTTTTGCTCGTAGAAGGTTCAGGATTTTCCTCTTCGATGTTATTTTCCTCATCAGACTCTTCATCAGCGATGTTTGGCTCAAAATAATCATCATCATAGTCGCTTTCAATCTCGAAATCGGACCCACATTCATCTATCAGTTCATAAATTTTATCAGAATTAGCCGTAAGTTCGTCCAAGTTAACCTTTCTTGTATCTCCTGCACCAAAAAACTTAGCTGGTTCTGTCTGTTTTTTTTTTTTCGATTTTTACTGTGTTAACTCCCGAACCCCACAATTGTGATCTAGCGCCAAAAGTAACTCATAAGAACGTAACCTTTAATACATTTAATCATTTTTGTACGAAACTTAGTGAAACTAAACCTATTTAAAGCAATAATACCCATCAAACATGTTTTAAACTGATTCTTAGTAATACTTACTATTTTTTGCCATTGCAGTACACACAAGTCTAAATTATTACGAAATACGTCCGTTCATACTCTAATCACGTCAAAGAATGAGAAGGGAGACGAACGGTACCGATTCAGCGTGACTACTCGCACCTAGCACAGTCATGTCGTGCGGGAGCGATTGGTGAAAATTTGATTTTAAGCCTAAAACAGCATTTAGATTAGACTCACACAATTGTAACATCATGGAGCGTAAGGGAATCATATCGAAGAATCCGAGTCTCGAGGCGAGTCCGACGAAGAAGAAGAGGAAAACGAATATTTTAGCTCAGATGTGGAGGGTTAAAGAAGTTCAAGATTCGGACACGGAATTAGTTTAATGTATATTTTTATACTTTTGTACCTATATATTTATAATATTATCTTTTTTTATCATATTTGCATCAGTTAATAAAATAATAATTATAGCCAGAATGATCACCAATATTCGAAATGAATAGACAACAAAAGGAGAAGATTTTGTTTGAAAAATTTATTTGATAGTACGTGTTATCAGATTTTAATTAATAAAAATATATCTGAGAAATCTAAAATATATAATAATTAGTCACACATTTTGAGGCGCAACGACATGAGTAGCGTCAATCGCTGCTATTGAGGATGCAAACGGCTATCGATAAAAGCTCTGTCTCACACTGCAGCTTACGCAGAGAGCTTTTCATTTAATTGCATGCGTAAATTTTCAGCACCTGACAGGCAGAAAATCTCACCAAAAAAACCTGTCTTTATTAGAATAATTATTTTTAATATTAACCACTACCCTGTCAAAATAGCAATTGCACTCCCCTCTCCCAAAAATAGAGCACATAGCGAAAAATGTATTAGTCCTGCGCCAAGGGGGTACAAAGGGGGGGGCTTAATTCAAATGGACTTACCCAAGTGGTTTTTATGTATTTTGACCCGTAGAATACGAATTTTTGGGTAACAGTTGATCCGGATGTCGATAAGATTGTTATAAACAAAGAACTTGAAGAATTACATAACAGCGATTTTTCGCAAAACGAAACATTTTTTTGTATTTTTGAGTGATTCTCAGCAAAAAATGGTCCTACAAGTTTTTTCGTAGGATGCACAGTTTTCGAGATAAATGCGGTTGAACTTTCAAGAAATCGAAAAAGTGCAATTTTTGAACTCGAAAAACTTTTGATTAAAAAAATAAAATAGCAATTCTGCTTACTGCAGAATCGGTTTTGATTATTTGCATTGCTATAAATTAAGTATGTACTTGTTAAACAAAGCTATAAACACATAGTGTTTCCTGTGCCATGCATGCGTTTTAATGTACATAATCTACGTAGAAATTGTATGTATGTGCGCCTACTCGTTCGATTTCAAATGAGAAATGCATTAAAAATATTAATCAATCACTATGTGTTTATAGCTTTGTTTAACAATAAAAAAATGAATTTTTAGTAATGAAAGTAATTAAAACCGATAGAATTTAACTTGAACTTTCAAGTGCGGTAAGCAAAATTGCTATTTTATTTTTCAATCACAAGTTATTCGGGTTCAAAAATAGCAATTTTTCGATTTTTTGAAAGTTAAACCGCATTTATATCGAAATCTATGCATCTTACGAAAAAACTTGTAAAACATTTTTTGCTCAGAATGACCCCAAAAATACAAAAAAATGTTTTGTTTTGCGAAAAATCGCTGTTATGTGATTCCTCAAGATCTTTGTTTATAACAATCATATCGACATCCGGATCGACTATTACCCAAAAACTTCGTGTTTTACGGGTCAAAATACATAAGAAAAACTTGGGTAGGTCCATCTGAATTAAGGAGGCCGTTGTACCCCCACTGGCGACAGGATTATATAGCTGTATAGGTGATGCATAGACTAATCAAGGTCAATGCAATTTTAATTTAGAAATGGTCTAGGAACTAGAGAAGCACTATTTTGTATGCGCGTTCTATTACAAAAAAGTTGTGAATTCCGAAAGAACCTTTATGTTTGTTTCATCGACTTCGAGAAGGCATTCGACCGAGTACAACATGATACACTTTTCGATTGCCTGCAGGCAGCAGGATTGACCACTACGATATAAGACTGCTGAAATACTTATATTCAATCAAGTAGCCTCTATCCAAATTGGAGACAGTCGTACTGAAAAACTGCCGATAAAACGTGGAGTACGACAAGGTTGTATTTTATCACCCACCCTTTTTAATCTGTACTCTGAAGAAATCTTTATGAAGGCGTTGGATGACAGACAAGAGGGAGTAAGGCTAGGCGACAAGTATCAACAATATTAGATACGCTGATGATACAGCCATTCTTGCTGAAAATTTACAATATCTTCAGACACTACTAAATCTAGTCAGTGAAGCAAGTTATCGGAGAGGCCTTAAAATCAACATTTCAAAGACAAAGTGGATGGCAGTTGGAAAGATTAATATAGATCAATGTCAGCTTTCTCTTGATGGAGAGGAGTTAGAACGGGTAAATCATTTCAAGTACCTTGGCAGCTGGTTAAATGTAAATTGTGATTCTGATGAATAGATAATAACTAGGATCGAAATACCAGGAAAGGCTTTTATGACCTGGAAACCAGTTTTATGTAACAGAAACCTGTCGATGAATATTCGAAAGAAGTTGCTGAAATGTTATGTGTGGTCTATCCTATTGTATGGTTGTGAGACATGGACGTTAAAAACCACAATGCTAAACAAAATAGAAGCATTCGAATTGGTTCGCTATCGACGAATCCTAAAGATATCGTGGGTTTCGCACACTTCCAATGAAGATGTTCTTCAAATGCTGAATTCAGAACGTCTGCTCATAAGCATCATAAAGAGGAGAAAAACAGAATACTTCGGCCATATAATTAGAGGGCCTAAATACCATTTCCTTCGCCTTATAGTACAAGGAAAAATGGAGGGAAAGAGATGGATTGGTCGAAAGAAACTTTCATAGCTGCGTAATATTAGACAATGGTGTGGCTGCACAGTTGAAGAATTATTTCGCGCAGCAGAAGATAGAGAGAGATTTCAAAAAATTGTAATCATGATGACGGCCAACGTCTGAATACAGACACGGCACCTAAAAAAGAAGAAGATAACTTTTAGATCTGTATTTATATAATAAGAGATGCACATATTCGATACATAAGTTGACATTATAATAAGAAAAATATTACCTTTTGCAATAAAATCGATCATTTGGGCTCAGAGATATACAGAGTGGACCAAAGAAAACAGTCCACCTCGATATTGGGCAGTAATTATTAGATTTATTAGATGAAGAAACAGGTCGATTTTTGATTTAAGGGGGACATATTTTTACGGTACATACATTTTTTATTTGTCAACCTCCTCCCTTACACTTCCCCCACCCCTTATTTTTAAATATGGAATAGTGGTTGTGTGCTAGCTCATTTAAAAGGTTGATCAATTCTCTATTTAGTAATATAAACATTAACATCATTATTTATAGAGGGCGTCCAAGAAGAAATATTTTAATTAAATTAGTTGACACTAACAGAAGAAGGTATGTAATTTATTTAATTCAAAATACATTCTATTGCTGTCAAAAACAGAAAAAAATATTTTTTGATAAATAAACCTTGCTTTTCGCTTAATTTCAATATGTTCAAGTTGCCAACCATCTGTCTCTTGATAGGTTGAATATTGAATTTAACCGAAAAACAATATTTATTTGTCAAATAAACATTTTTCTCTGTTTTCTGTCAGTAGTAGAATGTATTTTGATTTAAATAAATTGCATACATTCTTCTTTTTGTGTCAGTTAATATAATTCAAAACAATTTTTCTTGGACACCCTGCATAAATAATTATGTAACTGTTAATATTACTGAATAGAGAATTAAATAACCTTTCAAATGAGGTAGCGCACGACCCCTATTCCCTATTTAAAGATAAGGGGTGGGGTAAGTGAAAGGGAGGAGGTTGACAAATGACAAATGTATGTACCGTAAAAATGTGTCCCTCTTAGAGCAAAAATCGACCTGTTTCATTATTTCCTTAACATCTGGTAAATACTGCCAAATATCGAGGTCAGTGGCGGCCCGTGGGGTACATATGGTACGAGGTACCTTGCTAACTATGCAGAAACATATTTTTTATCTTAAAAACATTTTAATGCCTGTTTATTTTTTTTGTGAATATTTCTCTTTATTTTTATAAATTATATCAAATCTGGCAACTGTGTAGCGCAATGCAAATCTACCGACTCTGGCCACCCACAGCTGACCGGATAAAGGATGAAAATCATAAAAATCTCAGTGCCGAACGGCATAGTGGCTCGTGAGAAAAGAGAAAGATTGTATGAGCATCCTGTGTAAGTGACAGAGAGAGAGAGCGGTATTGCACTTTTAACATACGTTTAAATTGGAGTCTCCGTGCCAGGCTCGAAATCTCGAAAAGGAAGTTAGTGGATCTTAAGATACAATGTTTTAGATCTACATATTTCTAGTTTCTTTACGCGTTCGCTTTACGCTATTGTGTTTATTGTCTACTACTGTATTGTATATTTGTGTTTATACTCTACTATATTTTTTAATTTGTAATTATTAGTTAGTGCGTTGTGATCGTGGGTGTCGTAGGTATAAAAATAATATTTTGATTATTTTCTACGTTTAATTTATTTATTGACAATGAATCAAATTAGTATATTAAAAAACTCTTTTGGTGGTTTTTCGTTAGAAAAAAAACTACAAATTAAAGAACTCGGTCGGCCTTTACCCGATTTAAAAATTGAAAAACAAAGTGGAAATGGACAAAAACTTCGCTGTCGTAAGTTTAATAAAATTATTTATGATAAAAATAGCTGGTTGTGTGGTTGCGAACAAACTAATAAACTCCTCTGTTTTGTATGCGTTTTGTTTGGAGGTGACGAGACTTGGTCAAACAAAGGCACCGATGATCTTGTACATATATGGGAGAAATTGAAATCCCATGAAAAATCTAAAGTGCACATGAATAACGTTTTTAGCTTTTCAATGCTTGGTAAGTTAAATATAAAAACCCAATTAAATTCAGCTTATTGTGATACTCTATTTATATTTTATATCCTTTTTGACCATATCGTAAAACCGCCACAAAAAATGTAGGCAGCTGCTCGGATTCTGGCACTACCTTCCTAAAGTTATACGAGCCGCCACTGATCGAGGTGGAATCTATTCTTTGGCCCACACTTTAGTGTAGATATTTAGATGGAGCATAATATATCTTCAGGCTATATTTGACCCTTTCGAGGGGCATATTTCAGGATCATCGTCACCTAGACGGCTAAATAATAGCAGTGGGTTACTTTTTCAAGGTACAATAATATACTAAAATTTGGTAAAAATCCGTGGACCCGCCCCCAACAAAAGTTGTGGCAAATTAAAAATTTTGCACATATAAATGGTAATAAAAATATTTATTTATATATTATTAACAAACCATTATAAAATAAATAAAAAATCGTAAAATTACTTACTAATGTAGCATGGATTAATTTTATTCGTGAAATTATTTTTGCGTAAATTTACTCACTCCCACATCTTATTTTTCATTGTTTTTGTTTTAATATTCGCCATTCTTATCTAAATTAAACTTTTTAATTTAAGAAACTTATTAACTAGAAAGGTATATATACCTAAATATACACTTATAAACTTTATTTTAGTGTCTACTTCAAAAATTCAATTATGAAATTTATTGTATTATTATTTTTGGTTGCCGCTGTGAATGCCAGATTCGGATCTCAAGATGATTTGGCCGTCCTAGCCAGTGTGGACAGACCAAACAGACCCTTTAGACTGTCGGGTAATTTTTTTTATTATTTAAAACATTTGTTAGTTTTTCTACCTATGTAGGTTACATTAAAACATTAAACATTAGGTTACATTTGTACTAAACCAAAATTATTAGTTTTGGTTTAATACCAATTTTGTATAAATGCCTGAGCTAAAACCTTGTTACTTTTTAATTTAAAATCTATTGGGAATTTTTTGTTCTCAATTTTGCGAAAAAAAACTTATTGTTCATAAAATGCTGTGCATGGTATAAAATATAAAATAATCTAAGGTGCAACCATCAGTTATCAAATTTTGTCAATTTTATAGGAGACATTATGTCAAAAAATATGAACTTCGCTTAAGAATATTCCTATAATAAAAAGTTGTTCTTAAAAGCCCTGCTGATGATGAATTGCTGGTAATAATTAAAGACAAGCACTGAAAGAAAAGTTTTATAGACAAAAAATAGCTTACATTTAATATCTAAAATGTACCTATATTCCCATAATGAAATATTTTTTATTTGTTAAAGATTGTCTTTTATACGCCGATAGTGACCCTTGCAGAGGTAATGATCCAGATACCTATCCTGTTTGGAAATGGGACATATATAAACGTCGTTGCGTAAGCGCAGATGCTCGTTTTCGTTGTACCCCCACCCATAATAATTTTCCGACCCATGAAAAGTGTAACCGTGTTGCAGGAGTAATATGTCCATGGGTTGCACTTGTACGAAAATAAAATAACTTCTAAAAGTATCGTGTATTGCTTTGTCTACATTTTACATTATATTTGACTTTTTGACTTCCATTATTACTCTGGGCTAATTAGCAAATTACAAGGAAAAGTTATTTACCAGCAATTTTATTGCTGGAATCGAATATTATTATTGTATGAATTAATAATATAGATATGCAAAGTCCGCAGATAGTGTGCTACTTTTTTTATAAACAAAATGGCGCCCGAAAACCGTGTTTTTTTTTTAATTTTTGCTCTATAACTCCAAAGATTTTAACTTTAGACCAAAAACACCCAAATAAAAATTCACTGCAATTAAATTCTGCATAGAGACGTATTTTTTTTTCGATTTACTTCGACGAAAACTTTCCCCGGAAAAGGTGGGTTTTTCCAACAAAATCTTTAATTTTCATCTAAACTTTTAGGTAATTAGTTGTTAATCAATAATCAAATAACTTGGTAACGTAAAAGCCCTTTCCGTATATATTATAATTTTAGAAGTCTATGGAAATTGAATAGCAAAGTAGCACACTATCTGCGGACTTTGCATATCTATATTATTAATATATACAATCATGAGATTCGATTCCAGCAATAAAATTGCTGGTAAATAACTTTTCCCCAAAATGGCCTATTCTCCGATAATCAGCCCAGACTATATAGAAATCTTTTCTGAATACAAATTAATCAAATTGTTTTGTTTCAATATTTCAATTTAAACCCGTCAATTTGATTTGAATTTCGATTTAACTGATAACCTGCTCCACATTCAAAAGTCAGAAAAACTTGTTTTTAGAAGGTTTTTTGATTTTACCCAAATCTTAATTTCTTTTATAGGGTATATAGAATTTGAAGAAGGGTCAAGACAGGAACATAGAAAACAATAATAAACGCAGAAAAGACTGACAAAAATTTGTAACGCACTTGATGATGATCGTATAATTTGAAATAATTTAGTGTTTTAATATATTCAAAAATTATTCAAAGCAGGTTCAAGCACTCCAAAAAATACATGATTTGAAGGATTTTGTAGAGTTTTTGCGGATATAATTATATTTTTTGAGATCCATGCAACCCGAATAATTTTTTTTAATTTTTTTATATGTGCAATGCGATTAGAAAATAAGCCTAGCGCTATATTTTCCAGCAATTCTAGTGCCCTATCAAAATAACATATATTTTTTTTTGGTTTTATATTTTTAAGGTGGGATGAAATCAATCTAAAAATTAAAAAAATATCACAAGCGTATTTCAGGCTTTTACAAAAATTGTCTATTTTATTTAGACCCGCAGGAGTGTACATAACCTCAAAATATCTTTTTTTGAAAAAATCGTTTAACTGTTTTTGAAGATGTAAGCAGATTTTTTTATTTTGGGTATTTTATCAAAAACTGCATTTCTAATTTTTTTTTCAGATTTTTCTGTAAGGTATTCCGCTTTCAAAAACCCTAAAAACTGATTTTGGAAAGTTTTAAATTGTTTCGCTCATTTTTGAATGTCCTAAATTTAAATCATAATAAGATAAAAAAAAATTTAAAACTCCTAAGAACCAGTTTTTCAGGGTTTGGAATATGGCACACTTTAC
This sequence comes from Diabrotica virgifera virgifera, assembly GCF_917563875.1. Classification (NCBI taxonomy): domain Eukaryota; kingdom Metazoa; phylum Arthropoda; class Insecta; order Coleoptera; family Chrysomelidae; genus Diabrotica; species Diabrotica virgifera. Next base: position 31,548,339 of record NC_065447.1, read on the forward strand.
AGAACTATCTAAAAAAAAGATATAGTTTTTGATAAAATACGAAAAATAAAAAAAAAATAGATCTACAGGCGTTTAACGGTTATATGCTGATTTCGAAAAATAAAATGATTATTTTTACAATCATGCAAAACAAAAATTATTAAAATAATTTCTTTATAGCAGTTAGAGTAGACAACGGTATATGCTTTCACTCACTTGGGACAATATTGCTGGTGTTTTTGCAAACATTATTGGGCAGTAATAATCAAAAGTCGAGCACTGAAACGAAAAGATTTATATACAAAACAGCTGATATTTAGTATCTAAAATTTAATCTAATGAATTTTTTTTTATTTTTTGTTAAAGATTGTCTTCTACATGCCGACAGTGACCCTTGCAGCGGTAATGGTCGAGATACCTATCCTGTTTGGAAATGGGACATATTTTTACGTAGTTGCGTAAGAGCAAGTGCTCGTTCAAGTTGTACTCCCACCCATAATAACTTTCCGACTCATGAAGCCTGTTCAAAACTTGCAGGAATAATATGTAGAAAACTTAGGAGCCTTTTTTACTGAAATAACATAAGTTCTACATGTATAATGTACTGCTCTGTCCACATTTTACCTTGTGTTTGACTTTTTGACATCCATTACGGAAACCTTTCCTAAATACAAATTATTCAACTTCTTTGGTTTCATTATTTCAACTTAGTACCTACTTATAGTTTAATTTTAATTTAAATTTAATTGATAACCTACTCCATCTTTAAAAAAATCAGAAAAACATATCTGAGGAGGCTTTTGTTATTTTACCCTTATTATAGACTTCAAAATGGAACAAATCAGGATGTTTTATAGGGTATAGATATATGATTCAAATTTGAGCTTTAAAGAATCTGTATTAAGTATCAATTTAAAAATAAATGAATACAAAACAAAATACACGGTCGTCTAAATCTAGGAACGAAGGACAATAAGGCAAAATATTATTACTATAAATGATCATATCTTCGAAGTGGTTAAGGAATTTAAATATCTATAGGAACAAAAATTACCATTGGCAACAAAATTGATCGAGAATTTGAAACTCAAATAAAGTTAGAAAACGGATCTTTTTTTGGAATGGAGTATAATAAACCAGAATTTCTATGTCTAATTGACTTGAAGACAGAATTTGACAGAGTAAGACCCAAAGATGTAATCCATATTCTGTATAAAAGAAATTACCTTTTTATATCATAAAAACTACTGAAAACGTCTACCAAAATAACAAAATGGAAGTCAGAATAGATGAACAACTCACAAAACCTATAGATATAAGCAGCGGAATTGTACAGGGAGACTCACTGAGTTCTATGCTCTTCAATTTGGTCATGGATAAAATCATCAAAAACGTCAACAAAGGAAGAGGATATAAAATGGGAAACAAAAAATGAAAATACTTTCCCACGCAGACGACGCAATATTGACGAGATGAAGATAGTCTGCAAAGATTAGTCCACAGATTTTACCATAAGAGCAAGAGAATTGATGCAATGGGGTAAGACAGGGGGATTCCTTGAATCCTTTATTGTTCAACCTCATCATGGACGAAATAATAAAAAAATTAAGAACTAAAAAAGAATACTAAATGGGAGAAAAACAACTTAAAATAATCTGCTATGCGGACGATGCAATACTAATCTCTCAAAGTGAAGATGATTTACAACGTGTATGCTGCACCAATTCAACATAATTGCCAGAAAATGTAACATGATAATTTCTGAAGCTACCTATTTTCTTGTGGCATTTTTACAATTTTAACTATTTAATGGGAAATAAGCCACAATATTATTAAAAAATTATTTTTATTAACCCGGCACCTGCCACGTGGGGTGCTACCAGCACCCCATAACACATTTTCATCAAATATTTGGTATTTCAAATTTGTTAACCGTCCTGTGCGTCATAGTAGCTTTCAATAATATTATATAGCATAGATCTGTTTGTGTTTGAAGTGGATATTTAGTGTCATTCTGAAATTGTAGCTCTAAATTCGAATTGGGGTGTCATCATCTGGCAGTAAAATTTTTTTATGTTTTTGATAAACAGGTCAGATTTACATTTTTTTTATTGTAATAACTGATCTAAATTATTAATATATTCTCTATACTCAATAAATTTTAATTTTCTTAGATATCTTACATCACTTCATTTATTATGGGTTGGTACTTGCTAATTTGCTTATAACACCTTTTTAATTTTATTTTTTAACTTTTATAATATATTAGTAGCTAATAAGTTAATAAAACATGTTTTTTTTTTATATTCTTGTGTAACTCAACACATTATTTTGTTTATAAACAAGTAGATCACAGAAAATTTTTAAGGGGTGCTGTGAGCACCCCACGTGGCAGTTGATGCCTTGCAAAGCCACGTGGCAGGTGCCGGGTTAACGTTTCGACGCCCAAATCGGGTGCCGTTGTTAAAATACAAAATATCACTAACATAAACAAAAATGTTGTTGCTTAGTAAAAAAATTCTTCTAATAATTTATCTAATTTAAAACTTAAAATAATAGGAAATAAATTCAACATTTCAACAACATTCAAAACAACCAACACATTGAGATCTATTCTATCTAAAACTAAACCTAACAATGAACAAGAAAGGACAAAGAATTGTATTTATAAAATACCTTGTGAATGCGAACAGTTTTATATAGGTGAAACATCAAGACCATTAAACGTTAGAATAAGTGAACATCAATCTTATATTAAAAATAGAGAATTTGATAGATCTCAAATATGTCAACACGCATGGGATAATGAACATATAGTTCAGTGGAGAGATTCAAGTATAGTCCTGAAAGAAACAGATAGTAAAAAGAGAAAAATCAAAGAAGCGGCTCTAATTATGCTAAACGAAACCAATTCTGTCGCAAATTCCTCGGTGGAATGCAGTAGGATGTGGATACCCACACTGAAAGAGGAAGTCAATAGAAAGAAAATACCACAATTAGTAAGTCAATAGTGGAGTTAGTACATATTTTATATTTTAGTATTACTTATATATCCATGTATTATTGATATTATTTATAATTTAAACAAAATTATAGTAAAGTCAGAATTTGGTATTAATTTTGAGAGTAAATTAAATGTAAGACCAAATACTTACGATGTCGGGAGAGTATCACGAGGTTTTTTCCTGGTTTTCCCTCGTGATTTACTATGAGATCTCCAACGCGAGAATTTTAATGTCACCGTTGCATGTGGTTGTCTTTTTAAAGACAGATCACATGCTATGATTTTTGTATGACGGATATTCTTGAGTTGGGGTTGATTTCAAGTAATCGAATGAACTATCTTTCAGTAAAGTCGTCCCAGGAACGCAACTCATAAATATTGGCAACATCATTTTAAAGTCTTCTACTTTAAAATATATCATATGTATCTGAATTGCCGATATAAATGAGTCAAATTAAATAAATTATTAGAAGAATTTTTTTAGTAAGCAACAACATTTTTGTTTATGTTAGTAGTATTTTGTATTTTGACAACGGCACCCGATTTGGGCGTCGAAACGTTAATAAAAATCACTTTTTAATAATATTGTGGCTTATTTCCCATTAAATAGTTAAAATGATAATTTCCTCAAAAAAGACGAAAGGCACGGTTATAACAGCAGATACAATAAGATGTAAATTGGAGCTGGAAGGTCAGATAATAGAACAACTGATGGAGTTTAAGTACCTATGCATCACACTGTCTAGCTACTGAAGGCCCGAAACAGAAGTGGAAGATCAAGTGAATAGAGCAAACAGAGCCGCAGGTTTCCTGAATGACACAACATGGAGAAATAAAAATATCTGATAAAAAATGAAAGACAGAGTTTACAAAACACTCATCAGACCAATAATGACATACGTGGCAGAAACACGATTCGACGCAGAGAGGACAAAAAGATTGCCCGAAACAGCGGAGATGAAAACAGTTCGAAAAATCGATGGTAAGGCTCTATGGGACAAAGCTAGAAGTATAGATATACGACGAAGTTGCAAGGTGGATAACATTACTAACTGGGTAAGAAACAGAAGAATAGAATGGAATGACCACATAAGCCGAATGACAACAAATAGGGTAGTCAGGACAGAGAGAGATGGTTCCCCAATAGGAAGACGATCAGTGGGAAGACCACAAAAACGATGGAACGACAACTTACAAGAGACACATTAAAAAAACAGACAGAGTCATGTCTATACAAAAAGAAGAAGAAGAAGAAGAAGAGAGACGCAAAAGAATTCAATATGACAATTTTGTTTCAGAAAACTAAAACAATAGTAATCGGCAAAGAACCAATCAAATGTAAAACAGAAATTGATGGTATCAATATTGAACAAGTAATGGAAGTAAAATACCTTGGAATTATATTGTCAAATTACGGAGACCTGGACAAAGAAACGAGAAATTAAGTGCAAAAAACAAATAGACTGACAGGATGCCTTAATAACACTATATGGCGAAATCGACATATTAACACAGATGAAGTTAAGAATTTATAAAGCCTGTGTAAGACCAATAATAACATAAATATGCATCAATATACCAATAAGTTAGTATAAATACTGGTAGATAAATTTTAATGATTCTGAACCAAAACAAAAGGCTAAAGAGTGGTGTGAACCTCTTTATTTGGCTCCAATACAAGTTCGGGTCCAGAAATTGGCCAAGAAAATGTTAGCATCAGTCTTTTGAGATGCGAGATGAATTTTATGTGTTGATTATCTGGAAACTTATAAAACAATAAATTATGAATACTGTTGTAACCTTTTAGATCATCTGAAGGAAATATTCGTGAAAAAAAAAACAAGTTTACAGATGACAAATATCATTTTTCATCAGGATAATGCACCGTATCATGTGAGTATATTCTTCTTCTTCTTTAGGTGCCATCTCCGATACGGAGGTTGGCAATCATCATAGATATTTTAATTCTTGAGGCAGTAGCTCTAAATAATTGTTTTGAAATGCATCCAAACCATCCTTTCAGGTTATTCAACCATGAAATTCGTCTTCTTCCGATGCTTCTTCTGCCATCTATATTTCCTTGCATTATGAGTCGCAGGATGCTATATTTCTCGCCCCGCATCACATGTCCGAGATACTGTAGTTTTCTTTATTTAATTGTAAGTTCAACTTCCTTCTCTTTACCTATTATTCTCAGTACTTCGTGTTTGTAACTCTATCTACCCAGGAAACCCTCATAATTCTTATATTGTCTCTACATTTAACGTCCATGATTCCACTCCATAGTATAGCACACTGTATACGTAACATTTTGTTAGGCGTACTTTAAGAGCTAATGTTAAATCTTTGCTACATAGGACCTTTTTCATTTTCATAAAATTAGAACGTGCTTTTTCGATTCTGACTTTGATTTCTGCAGTGTAGTCAATATCTTCTGTTATAAGTGTTCCTAGGTAAGTGTACTTTTTTACTCTTTCGATCTGTTGGCCCTCTACTATTAAGATTTCGTTAGTATTATGGTTGTTTTTACTAATTTTCATAAACTTCGTCTTTTTCATATTAAGAGGGAGTCCGTACTCCCTACTACACCTTACTATTTTACTCATGAGTCTTTGCAGGTCTTGTAAACTATCGGCTATTATTACTGTATCATCTGCATATCTGATGTTGTTAACTAAGACTCCATTTACTCTTATGCCGACTGTTTAATCTTCCAGAGTTTCTCGCATTACCTCTTCAGAATAAGCGTTAAATAATAGAGGTGATGATAGTATGCAGCCTTGCCTGACTCCTCTCTTTATTTCCATTTATTCAGATGTTTATTTTTCAATTCTTACTATTGCTCGCTGATTGTAGTAGGGGTGTGTTATTAGTCTTAAATCTCTTTCATCTAAGTTTTTAGTTATCAGAATTTCCACGAGTCGATCATCTTTTCTTTATCAAACGCTTTATTGTAATCTATAAAACAGACGGTAAGAGAACGGTTAACATCCAAACATCTCTGTGTCAGCAAGTTGAAGGAGAATATTGCGTCTCTGGTACCCATACCATTGCGGAATCCATATTGAGTGTTACTAATATTCAGCTCCAGTTTAGAGTGTATTCTGGCGTGGAAAATTTTCAGCAGAATTTTCAAGGTATGTGACATTAAGCTTATGGTTCGGTAGTCACTGCATTCTTTGGCATTCATTTTCTTTGGCAAACACACAAATGCTGATGTCAACATTTCTCTAGGGATGATTCCCGTAGTATAGATAGCGTTGAACAGTTCCAGTATTATTTCCAGGTTTTTCTCGTTGACCAACTTTATCATCTCGCTAGGTAATTCACCTGGACCAGCAGATTTATTGGTTTTCATAGGGTCTATTGCCTGACTAACCTCTGATTTAGTAGCTTCCCTCTGGTCATGAAATAGTTCCTCGATGTACCCTTTTCATCGTCGTAGTTTTCGTTCTGTCTCCATTATAATATTTCCATTTTTGTCGAGCAATATATTTGAGGTTCTTCTATTTCCTATTCCGGCTAGTTCTTTGACTTTTTTATGTAGGTTGATGCTATCATATCGGCTTTGCAATTCTTCAATTCCTTTACATTTTTCAGAGAAGTAGGTTTCGTTAGCCTCCCTAATTTTTCTTCTTATTTGGTTTTGGATCTGTTTATAGCGGGTCTTATTGATGGTTTTTTTTCTTCTTTCATTCATCAACTCTACAATTTCCTCCGTCATCCATTCTTCTTTATTACATTTGGTTGTTTTAAGTACTGTCTTACTTGGCTCTAATATAGAGGTTTTGAAGAATTGCCAATGCTGTTTTACGTTGCAATTATTTCCTGGGTTTCTGTCTAGATTTTTGTTGATTTCGTGTTTCAGATTTTCTTTTGTTTCTTCTGAATTTAGTTTCTGTATGTTAAGTTTATTGTTGTTGTGGCTTTTTTACGTCTTCTTTAGTTGAAGTTGAAACCTAGCAATAAGAATACTGTGATCAGAAGATACATCCGCTCCTGGATATGCCTTTACCGACTGAATTGAGTTTCGATATCTGTGCTTTATTAGGATGTAGTCAATTTGATTTCTGACGATTTTGTTGTCTTTGTGTTGAGATTTTCATGTATAAAGGCGTCGCTTAGGTAATTTAAAGAATGTATTGGCGGCTATAACATTATGCTCCTGGCAAAATTCAATTAGGCGATCCAGTCAGTCGTTTCGTTAGCGAGTATATTAACACTGGCTAAAATCCATGAATTGAGGGTCGGATTTTTGGAGCAAGCACTGTATGATCAGATTTGGTTCCTAGTGACTTGTAGTGCTCTGTTTAATACCTAAAAAAGTATGCGTGAAAAGAGTTTTTATCAAATTAATGATGAGGTCATAACAGCTGTGGAAGCATATTTTGCCGCACTTACAGATTTTCACTTCAATGATGAAATCATAAATTGTAATTTCATTTGAATAAGTTTATTGATGTTCAGAGCGACTATACTGAACAATAAAGTGTATTTTAAACCATAAAATTGTGTTTGTCTAATCGAACTCCAAAACTTATTGAAAAGCCTAGTATTTAGGTCAGTTGATGGCAAATTAAAAATCATGCGACTGATCGCCAATGTTTTGGGAGGACAAGCCACTTAAAAAAGAAGAAGAAGAATTTTTAAATAAAATAAAAATAAAATTGGTATTCAAATAGCTTACAAATGAAGAATGTATTAATTTTTACGATTTTTTACGTAATGCAATTTTTTTATAAATTTACTCGCTCCCACCCACATCTACATTTTTATTTTTTTCTGTTGTAACCAGATCAATATTAATAATTCTTATCTTAATTAATTATTGTTTTAATTTATGAAATTTACGAACTAGAAAGGTATATATACCTGATTTTTACTGAGTTTCTTACTCTAAGCAGAAACTTACTTTTAGTTTTGAAAATTTATACTATTTACTTTATTACTATAATACCTTAAAAACAATATGAAAATTATGTTCTTTTTGTTTTCTGTTGTTTTTGTGAGTGCTGTATTACCGTTAATCAAAGGAAATGTAGTACTGAAGGATGATGGCTTCCTACCAGAGGGTATATTTTTTTATTTAAAACAGTTTTAGGTTTTATTATATTTTTTTAAAATTATAATTATTTTCTTTTGAACATTAAAAATGTATAAACCCTTTCAATTTCGTTGCAACCCGGAAACGCAGCAGCATTATATTCTAGTTTATTCAGTGAGTGCAGCAAGCGTCTATACCGGTTTCGGGAATTTTTTGCAACTCGTTGGTAGACACATAAATATGCACGTCTCTCTGACTGATCTAGGATAGTCCAACGCGTGCAGTGACGAGGGGCAAAAAAGTCCCCAAACCGGTATCCATCTAAACATTCCGTATATGTATTTGGAACCTAGGAGTTTTCTATTGGTTCTTTGCAGCACGCGGTCATATTTTAACCAATAGGCGGCGAGGTTCCAAACGCATATACGGAATGTTATTCGGTGCCAAATTCATATACGGAATGTTAAAAATATTCGTACATCGAAAAAGATAAGCACGCGGTCATATTTTAACCAATAGGCGGCGAGGTTCCAAACGCATATACGGAATGTTATTCGGTGCCAAATTCATATACGGAATGTTAAAAATATTCGTACATCGAAAAAGATAAGCTTTTGTTAGATTCTGTTAAAAGAAGATTAATTTTAAAATACTTGTTACTGTATTAGTAAATAAAAATAAAAAAATTATAGTATTTTAAATTTTTAAATGTTTAAAAAGGAATAGGACTTTTTATTAATCAGTTAAAGAAGACTGATTTTAAAATACCTATTTTGTTAATGTATTATTAAAGAAAAATAAAACAATGATTTATAATTACCTATATGGAATGTTATTTAGTGCGAAATTCATAAATGGGATGGTATAGATTTGAGAAATATATATCTTTATTCGACTAAGCTTTCGCTTTCTCAGAATTTTTAATGACTTGCACGTGTTGTTTAGTATGTTTAATACTTTCTTTATAAAAGGTATATTAGTTAAAATCCCTACACAGGGTTACATCAAAGACATAACTAGTTTTCATTCGGCTGACCGATCATCATCAGTGCAATCTTAGAATCTAACATGCTAACCAACAAAGTAAAAAATATTTAGGTATAAACCCTTTATAATTGATCCGTCATAGGAACATATGAAAAAGATATGATTTATAACATGGATGTATAAAATATCCAATGTTTTTCGCCCGAGGTACCAATGAGCTCAATTTGACTAGTTCACATCATGGCTGTATAGAAGCAAGACTTGCTTCCATATAGTGGCGAGTCAAACACATACGCTTTGATAGTTCTCAGTATGTAAACAAACTGTCAGTCTTACAAACTACTTAATTTGTTTGCGATACGAAATTAATAAATTCGAATATATTTTTTTTATGAATGATCATAGAAAAAATCGTGTATACAACTGCATTTAATTATCATTATGCAGCTCGAGTTCGCCGCTAGGCGGCTCGTTTCGTATCCCTTATACTCGCTTCATAATGACCATCATTAAATGCTCGTTGCATAATATACTATTAAACACCAGTCTCATCTTAACTGGATTTAATAAAAGTCGTCTTTTTGTTTTACGAATATTTAACATACCGTATATGCATTTTGAACCAAATAACATTCCAAATACTATAATTGTTTTATTTTTATTTAATAATACAGAAACAAGTATTTTAAAATCAATCTCCTTTTCACAGATTCTAATAAAAATTGATCTTTTTCGGTGTACGAATATTTAACATTCCGTATATGAATTTGGCACCGAATAACATTCCGTATATGCGTTTGGAACCTCGCCTCCTATTGGTTGAAATATGACCGCGTGCTGCAAAACGTTGCAAAGAACCAATAGAAAACCCCTACGTACCAAATACATATACGGAATGTTTAGATGCAACCGGTATACAGGCTTGCTGTACTCTCTGATTGAACTAGAATATAATGCTGCTGCGTTTTCACGTTTCAACGAAATTGAAAATGATTATACATTTTTAATGTTTAATTTATTTACTCTATTTGGAGTAAGTAGGAAACCTTCTCCTTGGAGCTTTTACCAAGCTGAGCAGATGGGACGTGAATTACAAATTGTAAAATTCCCTCATCTTCCTACATTCTTGACATCCGTATGGCTTATAATTTTTAAAAACCTCGGAGGTTGTTACCAGAGAAGGTTCCCACTCTTTTGAATCTAATGGGAGGTAGAATGATATTTTAATATCATTTTATGTATTATTAGATTGAAAACTTAGTTTATTCTCTTTTGGTTTACGATAAATTTTGCATAAAGGTCAAACTTGTTCATCTCCAGCTTCCATATCGCCGGTCCGGAATAAGAGTGACGTAACTGCAAATTTTGTCAATTCCTGTATATTGCGCTAATTGACTTCTAAAATACTGTATACAGATGATACAAAAGTACCAGAACTGTAACTGTGTGCTGAGCCACTATAGGGTAGTTGCGTCGTTATTGAAATAAGCACCATATTAGACCTTGTTTTAGATGAATAATAACGCTACTGTAAATAGGGTTGGAAATGGGGGAACTAAATTAAGATAATGAAATTCGGACCAATAGGCATGAAAATAAAAGCAATCGCTATAAGAATAAACGGCATACTAAATATTTAAAAATGTTTTTTGTACAGAAAAATTTTAAGATTACGAATGACGCAACTGTAGATAAAGGGGTTGAAAGGGGGAACTAAATTAAGAAAATGAAATTCGAAAGAATATGGATGAATCTAAAAGCCATCATTTAAATAATAAACGCCAGCGATGCTCCTGACGGTTACTTTTAATTTAATAACTATTTTAAATATTTAAACATTTTTAGATGATTACACAACTGTAAAAACGGTTGAAAATAGGGGGATTAAATTCAGATCAAACCAATAGGGATAAAAATAAAAGCCAGGATTGTAAGAATAAACGCCATACCGATGCTCCTGGACGATTACTCCTCAATTTAATCCCTATTTTAAATATTTCAAAATCGTTTTTTTGCTCTCCTGAGAAATTTGGCTTTTTGCAGTTACGTCATTCTTGTCCAGGACCGGCGATATTCTAGTCTGTTTTATTTTGTTTACCACAGCCATTTCTGTATTATATATTTTTTCAATTTCTTCTTCTTCTTCTTCTTCTTCTTTTTCTTCTTCTTCTTCTTCTTTTTCTTCTTCTTCTTCTAATGACATCATAACCCAGTATGAGTCTTTGCCTGCCTGGCTATGTCCTTTCATTCGGATCTCTCTTGTGCCCTCTTCTCCATTGTCTTATGTTCATGGTTTGTAGGTCGTCTTCCACGTCATCCAACAATCTCGTTCTGGGCCTTCCTTCTTTCCGCCTTCATATCGTCTTCCATTTTAATATTCCATTGTGATATTTTCTTTAAAACATCCTACGCCGGTCAATAGGGCAGTAACATGAAAAAAATTTAATACAAGTAATTGAAGGTTTTAAAAGGTATTTGGGGAGTAGCTTATGACATTTCAGTGAAGACGTACAGCTATTTTTGCTTTGTTTTTTTTTTCAAACAATCATAAAGAGTTTTTTTTGACATCCATTTTATTGCATCTGGAGTCCATTTTATTGAAAGTTAACAAACTGAAGACCAAGAGACCAAGAGCGAGGAGTAGGCAGACCGAGGAAGAGGTAGACAATGATATCAAACAAGTCACGGGCAAGCAATAGATGAGAATAATTGTCAAGAGTAGAAATCGATGGAATCAAATGCAAGAGGCCTATGTCCAGCACTGGACGAACATACGTTGAAGAAGAAGAATAAAACGAAGAAGAAGAAGGCAACAAAACTAAAGCGTTTTTGGCATTTAGTGATGCGTTAGTTACTTAAGGGGCTCTAGGTGAGTTACTTAGGATTAAAAAAAAATGAAGAAAATTGCTCTATGGGAACCCGAGAAAATACATTTTTTAAAGTATACCGATTTTGAACTTTTAAGTTCTATTTTCTTTAATTTAATTATTTTAAAATGTAATTTTCATTACACCAATAATTGGGGATTAATCCCATACAAGAATAAAAAACCGCTAAACGCCGTAAAAATGAGTGACGCATACAATATTCCAGCTACAAAAGATGTGATATGAATATTACGTTGCGCGAAAATGTATTTTCATTTTGATGCAAAACAAAATCCTAGTTTAAATTTAAAAGATTTTTCCATAATATTTGCTAAATTTGAAGTAAAGCGCGCCACAAAAGAGTAACTTTGATACAGTTTGAATTTTGAAACCCTTTTGTGGCGCGTTTACTTCTAATTTAGCAAATATTATGGAAAATCTTTTAAAATAAAACTAAAATTTTATTTTGCATCATAATGAAAATACATTTTTGCGCCACGTAATATTCATATCAGATATTTTGTAGGTGGAATATTGTATGTGCGCCACTCATTTTTACGGCGTTTAGCTGTTTTTTATTCTTATATTAGGAGTTTTTCAAAGTTTTTTTGATAAATTAAATGTATGAAGTTGAATGCAATTTTTCTCGATTACAAGTTAAGCTTTATAAATGGTCGCCTTTGTCGCGTTATCTCCAAAATGATATAGTGTCCATCGAATGTACACCAGATTTTTTTCTATTCGAAATAGATTGAAAAAATTTATTGGGATGGCCGGTTAATGAACTCGGATTGCTCGTTGCCAGATCAAATTTAGCGTCGGAACCACTACAACTACATAAACCATTTCGGGAGTAATCGTTAATTTTATTATACGTTTGTAGCTTCACAACTTCTAAACGGCTTAACCGATTTTGATCACTAAACATGAGTTTGAAACTTATTGACGTAAGTAGTATCTGATGCATCTAAGGTCAAGCATGATAACTGAAGCTATTACAGGAAGTATTGAGCTTGAAAAACCGTTTTTCCCATAAGAAATATATTTGATAATATTTATGAAGCCTATAACTTAAAAATTCGAATTTTCCTAGATATAAGGTATACACCGTCAGATTCGTCTAGCTAGAGTCCTTCTACAAAATCTCAGTTATTAGCGCAATTCCTAGGTTGCAATTTTGAGTAATTGTCGAAAATCCAAAATTTTCAAATTTTAGTTTTTCAGTTTTTCGGAGACACTGAGCCGTGTGTATGTCTGATCCTGAGGGCTTAAACACCATTTGAAAGCTTAACTCAACACTATTGATTTGGTGTATATGCGGTTCTCGTGTCTCTTCTTGAACCGAAGATATATACCCCAAAAAATATGCTGTTTTGTACCTACCAAGTCCTATAGCTGGCTTATGGGTAGTCAAAAGTCACAAACTACACCGGTTCTGAATCGGCCCTGATCCCTCTTCAAACACAGAAAAAAAATTCAGATCGGTTTAACTTTTCCACATGCATACATACATACATATCCACAAACATTTTCCCTTTTTTAAATAGAAATTGAGTCATATTTCTGAGCTCGGTAACTTTTGAATGGTATTACACAACCGACTTTCAAAATTAGACATGCATTGGAAAGGTAACGATCAGTACTATTAGAAGCCGCAAAGGTCGTATTTAAATTTTCGAAATTCTTGGGAGTTTTGGGGACGAGAACGAAAAACAGGACCTAAATAGGAAGGGCCGTAAAATCCACACCCTTGGACCAGAATGGATGGTTGATATATGCATGGGTGAGTCTTTTCCTGAACTTTAAGATGGGAGTTGGTACAATTTTCAATTTCGTCAGATTTAGAAAAATCGAAAATTTCGTGTATATATAGTGTAGCACGGTTGCGTGGAGAACTGCCGTTCTTTGGTAATAAACACAATATTTTTTACATTAGACTAAAGTACTCTATAGGTCTGGATCCCGCGTATCAAAGAAGTTTATTAACCTTTCGTTACTCGCGCCAACTTTTTGTGATCGGATACTCGCGCACGGTGCAGGAGACCGGGTCCAAAAATATGGGTCAGCAGTGTTTTAAAATTATTTTTTTTGCAAAATTGTGTACGATTAAATTATTTAATGAATATATGATCATATAATTTTGTAGATATGCGTTTGTGTTCACATTATATTACTTTAATCAAAAATTTAATAATTTTCATTGTTATCCATTTATATGTATATACAAAAACTTTGGAAGTGAAAAAAAATTGAATATGGTTAAATTTGTTTACTAAGAACTTTAGATCTTAATTCAATACACAAAAAAATTAAAAATAAAGAGTAACTGTAGTAACAAAAAAAGTTATAAAAATTAATTAACGTTTTTAAAACATGAAATACACAATGGTGTCACATTCATTGGAACAATGGTGTTCCAAACACAGATATTTTGAGCATATTTGGCAGTAAAACTTTGTTTTTCTATTTTTCTTCCAATCACAAACAGCACAGCGATCTGAAGTTCCTGGTGTTACGACTGGTACTTGTTCTGTTGGTAAACCACATATCTCCCTAAACCTCATTCTGATGGTTCTGGGTAAGTTATATATTTATATTTATATATATAAATATAAATAAACTAATCTATAAACATTGAAAATAAGGAAAAGATCTTAAATTACCTTACTAATTAAAAATATCGATGTGTGATCCAAACACAAAAATCGGTGCACAAATACTCGCACACGGTGTACGGGACCGTGTTGCGTAATAACAAAAGGACAGTACTATTTTTTACACTGCGAACTGACTTTACCCACAGTTGATTGACCACTGAAGAAGTATACGAAGTAGCCATTCAAAATCCCCACTACAAGCAGAGTTACAGGAATTTATTTACAGGCCCGGTCTCCCACACCGTGTGCGAGTAACGGAGGGTTAACAGCAAGTTAAAAATTTGTTAAGCTGGTGTCTAGTCGGACAAAATTTGATGTATGGAAATACTGGAACAGGGGAAATTTTAATTTTGGCACGTGATTTTAATTGTGAAACTTGTCATCCTGACAAGTTCATGATTGTGAAAACTAGCGGGTTGTTTTTCAGTTCATTCTAGAGCAAACATTATATAATATATGAAAAAATATTATTTGTCCGACAAATATGTTGGGCATTTTATTAAGTCCGACACGTAGAACATTTAGAATGTCCGAAATTATGTTGATGATAAATAGCAGTCTGAGTTTTGCATGAGAGTTTAATGAAAGGGTAACTATTCAATTGGAAGTTCTGTCTGACAAAATACATGTAACCTGTAACCTGTTCCACAAAAAAACTTCACCTGTTCCACAAATAAAACTTCCCCTGTTCCAGTGTTCCCGTACATGAATGTTTGTCCGAATAGACACCGTTAAGCTACTGACAAATTTTCAGGTTGCTGTTATTAAACTTTCTTTTGGTACGCGGGATCCAGGCCTACTAAGAAAGTAGTTTCAGGACTTTATTTTCCTACTTGTTACAGATTGTAAGTTATTTCACATGACAACTAATTGTCACCACAACGGGACTTCCAGTGCCATTGATGTTTGGAGATTTGATGTTAAAGCTAATGATTGTATAGAAGACCTTTTTTATACTAGTTGCGAAGCCACCAAGAATAATTTTAAAAGTTTTGAGAAGTGTGTTAGTGTAACATATACACACTGTATAATACTGAGGTCCCATGATGCTTCAGCGTAGATAAAATAAATTATATTGGTATAATGTATTCTGCTTTATACTTTTTATAAAGGATTATATCTCCTGTCTATTAAAGAATTAAACAAAACATTTTGTTTTGTTATTTAAACATAAACCTTGTTATTTTACCTGCAACATTTAAAATTACAAATTCATATAGAGGGTGATTCGAAAATACCGATGATTGAATGCTATGGAACAAATTGTGTAAAATATTGACACGGATAACACATGGTAATTAATAAAGACAGAAATAGATAAAAGTCAAGAAAAATTCTGAAACCACATATCAAAAGAAAGAATGGATGACGGAGGAATATACTATATTATGAATACCATGGTGCTTAATATATTATAATGATGATGTAGTGTTAATACGTGGAAATCACCCCAGGACAATGGCCAAAGAATAATTCGAAACCAGATTGATTTTTTACCGATAAACGAACGATATAGCAACCCTTTAAAATCCGTTAAGGCTTACCCAGGCGCAGATGTCTATTCATTCCATAACCCTCTAATAGCGCAAATGAGTATTAAATTAAAAAGATTGGAACAGAAAAGAAGAGCAAACCAGACAGACGTTAGTCATTTATGTAACCTGGAGATAAAGGAGGAGCTGAAAAGATGTATTAATAATAATTTGAAAATACTTCATGAAAAAGAAACATCTCAACCAACGGACAACATAGATAAAAAATGGCAAAACGTAAAAATGGCGATAACAAAACCTGCGAAGAAAATTCTGACTAAAGAAAAACCAAAAATAAAGCAAATATGGATGGCTAATAAAATCCTTCTTCTCATGGACAGTCGGAAAATAATGAAAGGAAAAAACGAACAAAGGTATAGACAAATACAGAAAGAAATCAAAAAACAAATTAGAATAGCAAAGGAAGATTTTTATAAAAAAAATGTGAAGAAATAGAGCAATTGCAGGCAAAACATGATATTTTTAATGTACATAAAAAAGTGAAAGAACTTGTAGGTACACAAAAACGTAAGCAGCCAAATACCCTGTATAATGTCAACGGAAACATAATAACATAACTAGAAGAACAGTTGAAGGCATGCAAAAACTATATTGAAGAACTCTTTGCACATGATAGAAAACAATCTGAACTAAGTAACATACAAGGAGACGAAGGTCCAGAAATAACGGAAGAGGAAGTAATGTACGCACAAAAAAGAATTAAAAACGGTAAAGCCCCAGGTCCAGATGAAATACTAACGGAAATCCCTAAACTGATAGAAGAAGGCTCAATCCACATTTTAGTTGAACTTTTCAATATCATTTATACAGCCGGAAAAATACCACAAAAATAGCTTTTATCCACCTTTGTTATTATACCAAAAATGTTGAATGCCAAACAATGTAGTGATTACCGTACAATCAGTTTGATGAGGCATGTACTGAAAATATTCCCGAAAATTTTACGCACTAGAGTACACAGAAAACTGGAAATGGATATCAATGATACCCAGTTTGGAGTCCGAAATGGGCTCGGAACAAGAGAGGCGTTGTTTGCACTGAACGTTATGTCTCAAAGATGTCTTGACATAAATCAAGATGTATTTATGTGTTTTATAGATTATAACAAGGCCTTTGATAAAGTTCGGCATGATCATCTAATCAGACTCCTGGCAGAAAAGAATTTAGATAGACGAGATATCCGACTAATAGCAAATATGTACTACAATCAGAAAGCAGTAGTGAGAGTAGAGAATAATACCACTGAAGAAATTGAAATAAAGCGAGGTGTGAGACAAGGGTGCAGACTGTCACCCACTCTGTTTAATCTCTATTTCGAAGACGTAATGAATAGAACACTCTCTAAGCAATCCATAGGTATTAAAATAAATGGTGTTAAATTAAACAATCTGAGATTTGCCGACGACACCCTTCTGATCGCAGAAACACTTGAAGAGCTACAGACATTGGTGAATAAGATAGAAGACTGCAGCGAAGAATATGGACTATCTTTGAACATAAAGTAAACTAAATTTATGGTAATATCGAAATCAACACGAAATGTCCAAAATTTATATTTACACAATGAATTTATCGATCGAGTTAGCAAATACAAATATTTAGGCACTTTTATAAATGAAAACAACAATATCTCAGCAGAAATCAAAATAAGAATAGAAAAAGCCAGATCCATATTCACTAAAAGGAAGAGAGTGTTCTGTGGAAGAGATTTGAGCCTTGAAATGAAACTTCGCCTGATGAGTTGTTACTTACTTTCTGTGATGTTCTATGGAATGGAGTCATGGATGCTGAAAAAGATTGATACCAAAAAATTAGAGGCATTTAAACTGTGGATGTATCGCAGAATCTTGAGAATATCTTGGACGGAGAGAGTCACAGAGGTCGAAGTCTTGAGAAGAATGAATAAAGAAAAGGAAGTCATATTTACGATCAAAAAACGAAAACTGCAGTACTTGGGACACATTACAAGAGGCGAAAGATATGAACTGCTTCGAATAATTATGCAGGGGAAGAGAGCAGGAAAAAGGTCCATAGGAAGAAGACGAAACTCCTGGCTAAAGAATCTACGGAATTGGTATAACTGTAGCAACAACGAATTGTTTCGCTCAGCAGTTTCGAAAATACGTATAGCCCTGATGATCGTCAACCTTCGGAACGAAGACGACACTTGAAGAAGAAGTGTTAATATGAAATAGTGAAAGAGACTTAGAACAAAAACTGGAAGAGTGAAGACAATCCCTGGAGGGAAAAGATTCATTTCAAAGAATGTTCATTTAAAGATGTAGTTACTACAAATAAAATGGTATCTATGGATGGTGAAATGTTTGGGAAAAGCAAGAGTTTTAAGTACCTATGATCGGTATTACAGACTAATGGAGAAATAATAGATAAAGATACATGCAGTAGAATTAGGGCTGGATGGATGGAGTAGAAGGAAGCGAGTGGTGTGCTGCGTGATTAAAAAATTCCAATGAAGCTGAAGGGAAAATCTTATAAAACAGTCATAAAACCGGCTCTGATATACGGAACTGAATGTTGGGAACAACGTTGAAAAAGAAAGAGGAACAACGAAGGCATGTGCGGAAATGAGAATGCTTAGATGGATGAGTAGAGTGACAAAGAGGATAAAATTAAAAGTGAGCATATTAGGTAAAATCTAGGTGTGGCACCAATTGATGCCAAAATGAGAGAGCATAGGTTAAGATGGTTTGGTCATGTTCAGCGTCGAGACGTTAATCACCCAATACGAACCATGCTTAAGTGCAGATTCCTGGAAAGAGTAGGAGAGGAACACCAAAGAAGACCTGGGGGAGATTAGACAGGACATGTTGGTAAAGGGGATTCACCCGCGAGTAGTCGCGCGGTGA
The DNA here is from genome assembly GCF_917563875.1 of Diabrotica virgifera virgifera. NCBI lineage: Eukaryota > Metazoa > Arthropoda > Insecta > Coleoptera > Chrysomelidae > Diabrotica > Diabrotica virgifera. The sequence continues at coordinate 31,567,297 of NC_065447.1, forward strand.
GATAGAATCTCAATTTTTATCCTTTTTCGCGATAACTTGATGAAAAATTTTGCAATTTTGAAAAAATTTCGTAAGTGCCTCAAGGAGGGGTGTAGTAATGCGTAGGAATTTTTTTTCTTCTTCTTATTTTTGTGGAGTTTATGGCTTTGGGGAGAGCCAATTAGCTTTAACCCGCGAGTAGTCGCGCCGTTAGATAGAATCTCACATTTCATCCTTTTTCGTAATATGTACAGTAAAATTTGTCAGTATCGGCCACTAAAAATGAAAGAACTATTGGCCGATATACACTCTGGGCCAAAATTAACCGGCCACCTAAAAAATGGGCAGTTTCTGATGTCTTATATCTCCTAAACCTGTTGTCTGATTTATCTGATTTAGAATCTCACATTTCATCCTTTTTCGTAATATGTACAGTAAAATATGTCAGTATTGGCCACTAAAAATGACTTTTTAATATGTTATAGCCTTGATAATATCGTTATAACGATCATATCGTTATATCCTTGATAATATCGTTATAATAATATTGTTGCCAAACAGGTTTTTCATTGTATACCGGGTGTACGAATCAAACTGTGTTTTTTTCTTAAAGTTTGCATCACCCTGTGGAATACTCTAGCATTTGTAGAATACTTAAATTAAAACCTTACTATAGCCTCATGCTTTCTCAACATTTTGTTTTTAGATTGATTTGCTTATGTTGTATAATAATGAAAGTTATATAAAATTAATTATATAAAAGTTACTTAAAATTAGTCAGTTTACCCATTTCCTGACTTATTTTGGACATATATTTTTTCACCCCCAATGGGGGTAAAAGTCACCCCCATGGCAAAAGCACACATCGGCACAATATCACTTTTTTTCTTTGATGTGTAAGCTATACGTATGCCAAATTTCATGTCAATCCAAGTGGTCCTTTAAAATTTAGAGCAAAAACCGTGAAAGAATGGACTATTTATAATTATAATTGCGTAGCCACCAAGAATAATTTCAAAGCTTATGATGAGTATTATCGTACAACAAGGGGAGTCTGTTGGGGCATCCTTTGAAGTTTCGACTTAAATAAAATAAATCTTATTGGTAAAATGTATTGTTTTTTATACTTTTTACGGTATATTTGGCTATTTGGCCTCTAAAATTCTTTTGATTCAATAAATGAACAAAATACTTTGTTTTCTTATTTGAAAATCAAATTTTTTTCTACGGCCGTGCTAAAAGAGCCACTTTCACGCACGCATTTCTTTTCCTAAAAGTAAATTTTTCTGCACGGCACCGTGCGGAAAAGTAAAATACCTTGTAATATGGCATTATAGTATATTATATTACATGAATAAACTAATATTTAGATATTATTTACTCATTTATTTCAAATTTATCTTATTGTGTTCATGTTTTAATGAAATTAACGCGATTATTTCATTCATAGGAGATTCTGACCAAAAGAAAGCTACATAAATAAAAAATAAACTGATAATTTTTGATAATATCCCGTCGTCAAGTATATTACGTCAGATGCCCTTCGTTGCTATGAAAAAATACATTCAGTGACATTAGTGACAATTAATGTTTCAAAAGTTATAAAAGTGATGAGTTTCAACCGTCAAATATTTATATCAACTGTGTGTTTAATTGTACTAATTTGTACTTACATAAATAAATTACAATACAATTTTGGTTTTGAACAGTTTTATTCATGAAATAATCGCAACAAATTGCACTCGATCTCTAAAATTATTATCGAATTTTTGCCCTCGTGACACTTTGACATATTTTTACTTTCCTTCGAGCCGTGAAATTAAAACTGTCAAAGTGTCACTCGGGAAAAATTCGATAATTTTAGAGCTCTTGTGCAATTACTACTGACAATTCGATGAAATAAAATTATTTTGACATAATATTTAAAAGTCAGATCAGTAGCCAACTACAATGGTTTTGAATCGTCGTCATGGAAACCAATATCATCGTCGTAGTAACCCATTATATTAAAAGTTTGGTTTTGACAACCTTGTCAAAAAGTTAATTTGTGTATTTTCACTTCTAAATAAAAATTGATGTAACTATTTTTTGTGGCTTTTTACCAAACGTACGGCTCTAGAAAAATATTGTTCCTAACTCATGCGGAAAGTGTCTTTACCGCACTCAACTGCTTGCCCAAACTCCTCCGCTATCGCGTCGTTCGGGTCAACGGCAGTCTCGTGCGTGAAAGTATCACTTTCCGCACCAGTTAGGAATATAACTATTTATTTTACCTACGATATCTAAAAAGAATCGATTAATTAATATTAAGGAACAAATTGTTAAAAAATTGAAACAGGTAAAAATTGCTACTAATACACGCAGAAAGAAAAAAAAACAAATTTTGACACAACCAGATCCACAAATAAATAATGGATGAGAGAGGAAATTTTAGATTTTTTCAAAGAAAGAAGACAAAAAAAAATCATAAAAAACATAAAAGGCATAAAATACAAAACTTATCTGGCGAAAAAAGAATGGCTAGGAGGACAGAATTTTAACACATATAAAAAATTAAAGAATTAACCTAACACAATATAAAAAAAAACGAGAATACTGAATGATATATTAGGTTTGTTCTAGCATTAGTTTCAAACGGTTTGAAACCATCAGCGAATAGCGGACCAGCGCAAGTAGAGGGGATAGCACTGGTGACTGTATTATGTTCTCTCACTGACCAACTGTTTTCTGACGGTTTCTGACTAGTTTGACTGTTTTCTAGAACAAACCTATTATAATACACCGGTATTTAGGCGTCACACCCTTCGGTTAGGGATCTAAGGGGGAGTACTACTGAGCCGCAAACCCTTATCCCTTGCCGTACTGTTCCCACATAGGCCGATCATACGCCCGCATATTCCAGTATAAGCATCAGAATATTATGAATTTTATACTAACACGTTAGCCTTTTTGCTTTGGTTGACTGGGCTGTCGATTGAACTCACATTCAGCATAGTGAAGGAATGTGGGGCCAACCGCTTGTCCCGCTGAGTCCGATCGACGGATTACTGAATGCTTCAAATCGAAAACATATGTGTTAAATAATACTAACGAAAAATGGACAAGAGATGGATAGCACACATCAATAAATTCTTCAAAGCCATTAGAATAGAACCTATGGAAGTAGACATAGAAAATTGTATGGGATGATATTAGAAGAGGAAATTCAAATTGCATTAAAAGAAAGCAAAAAAGGCAAATCGTTAAGTCCAGACCAAATCCCAGTTAGACAAGGACTTACAGACCGCGCGGAATATCCCTATGTATCGTTCACTAATTAACACGTCCAGGGATGTTCGGGGTCGGAAGAGGGGGTGGTTTTAGTTGGTAGGCGGCTGGTTATGGGGGGCACGCGGGGCGCATGAACCATACTCTGGTCTGTGGGGCCCAGCGTGTTCTCCTCTCTTGTCCGAGTCCAACAGTACTAGGGACACCTTCCCTAGTCTGCTAAGAGAGTTCCGCCTCAATCCAAAAAAAAAACAAAAAAAAAAAAAATTTGACAATGCGAAAACGGCGGGTTCGTTGGAAAAAATATTCCCATGAGATTTTTTTGCATAATTACGTTCGTGAGACATCCCAGAATAAGGTTCAAGAAGTCGCCCACGTGAAAAGTGGGCCAAATTTTTTTATCAATTTTTTTTAATCAAATTGCAAAAATCAATTTTTTTGTCTCGACAATTTTTTTGTAGGTTTTTTGGACCATTCAATTTAAAATTGAAAAAGACGAAAAATGGCGATTTTCAAGGCTTAATAACTCGGTTAAAAGTTATTATTATGAAAGTCAGAAAGTGACTAAATCAAAGTTTAATTGCCCCCTACAAGATCCCGAAGAAATTTTTGTCATTCTTTTATTGCTAAGCTGTTATTTTTAAGTAATAATAGTGAGCGCCATGCACGTGGTAGGCGGCCGTAAATGTGAGTGCAAGTAAGATGCACAATTGGACTGCCGGAGTGGCATCTCTCTCGCACTCAGCAACTATTCATTTTTAGTCAGAATCAGAATCATGTTTAATCAGCATACGGTCCTGGCAAACAACTTCAGTAGTCCACAATAAACAATTTTACTACTTGTTTTAGCTTTTGTAGGTTATCTGATTAGGTATATTCCGATATGAATATATTCGATAATAATAATAAAAACTGTTAACATTAAAGTGACTTACTGTCTCTGTTGTGTTTATTGTGTGATATTACACCATTTAATAACTGCTTAATGAAATATTTGTTAATATTACACTGGTTTTGAATTAATTTTCAGACTTCGATTTTAAACACGTTTTAGCTGCTATCGTCTGGGTTGTACCAGTTATTTCTATGTTTTTTGTTGATAGCAGTATGAGTTCATTTCTTATTAGCGTTATAATTTTATTTGATGAATACAATTGCTGTAAAGCTTTTAGTGTACCTAATGAGTCAGATATTATAATGTAATGTAAAACTTTCAGTATATTTTCTTTTATTTCAGTTCTATTTCCTCTTTCTCTTTTTATATCCAAAAATGTAATAAAAAAGTTTCAAAATTTTTCATCTCTTCATCCAGACAGCTGATGAAAATAACTTACATTCTATAGTCGTTTTTTATTTCCATAAAGCTGTCAAATTAATAACTCACACATTCTTCGGTAAAACTCGTCTCGCTAATCCAATAAAAAATAGCATTCATCGGTTAATGGAGGCATATTCCAAAAAAGCGCTCACGCCATCAATGCTTTCTTGTAATATATATCGACAAAATAGTGTGACTAACTTCAGTGAATCAAGCGAGTAATCAGATAAGGCGCTCAGACAGGCTGCCAGTGACAAAAGAAATTACCCTAAAAACCATTAAACGCGGCCCTTACTCGAGTGCTCGATTTTAGGTGGATGGAAAGGTTCGTTTTCATTACTCTGCACTTTTTCATGTTAATGCACGTCTTAATAATGTAGAATGGAGGTTGCCTCATACAGTATTGTGTTACCTGTTTCGAAATAAAGGTAATTTTTAACCGGAATAATGAATCCAGGGCTTTCTTGTGTAGCACGCTTTCTTTCATTTATTTTGATGAAAATTTAAAAATAAGGTGTATCTTTGTATTACGTTCTTAAAATAGGTAGCGAATAAAAATCATTTTTGTTTTTTCAGATGTTCGCTGTTACCGTAGGTATATAAAACATTACCTAATATTTATCAGTGTTTTATATTTTTATTGAAAAAATTGTTTGTCAATATTTTCACAAACATTTTCATGTCATATCAGATCAAAAATATTTTGACATTAGGGATTCTTACTACGGACATAAAAGGTAACTCCTCCTGCAGTTTCGTTTGGTGTGATGGAGCAGCTCACAGAACTGTTGCCGGTTCCAAGCCTGGATAAAGTAGGAGGGGGTCTACAGCCAGGTTAGCACTATACTGATAGACGTTAAAACCATAGCCCATAGAAACAGGATTATGCCTCGGAACAGGAATGGTTTCATTACGACGACCAATGCAAGAAAAAGAACAACGAATTTATGGAAAAAGAAAAATATACTTCGCACCGGTACTTGGAATGTAAAGTCTCTAAACACAGGAGAGCAGGAAATCACAAAAGAGCTTGTAGAAAAGAATATACACATATGTGCACTACAAGAGACCAAGAAAAAAGGAAAGGGTCAAATTATGCTGGATGACTATCTGATGATTTACAGTGGTGTTGCAAAGGATAAAAGAGCCAAGGAAGGACTCGCACTGCTAGTTCACAGAAAATTTGTACACCACGTACAAGAGTGCTGATATATCTCCGAAAGAATAGTTAGTGTAAAAGTCAAACTGGATGTCAAACCTCTGAACGTGATAGCGCTCTATGCACCTGAGAACAACAGGGATGCCACCATAAGAGAAAACTTCTATGAACACCTTCAGACTGTAATAAACGAGATCCCAAATAATGGCTTTAATGTCCATGTTGGCAATGACACAGTTCCGGGAATAAAACAGCGATATAATGAGAATATCAGAAATGAAAACGGAGACCTGCTGACGGACTTGTGCAGCATAAATGAAATACGAATTAACAATAAATTTTTCCCTCACAAAGAACAATACAAATACACTTTTGAAAACACTAGAGGACAAATATCTATGATAGACTATATTCTGTCGAATAGAGAGTTACATCCGTCTTTAATCTTGGATGTAAGAGCACTAACATCAGCAGAAATAGGAAGTGAGCATAAATTGGTATTGTGCAAAATCAGAATGAAAACACATATATGTAATAACAAAACAGCAGGATACACCACCAAGATTAAAGTCGAAAGCTTACAGGACGACTCCACAAGATGCCTATTCCAAAAAAGACCAGCGGAAAAAAGCAGCAACATGTATATTACAGAAAGTGACGGAGTCGAAGAAAGCTGGGCAAAAATTAAGTCTAACATCTTAGCCTCAGCCAAGAAAGTTCTTGGTGAAAGAAACATTAATAAAAATAAATCGCTTCCAAGACGAAGAACTCCATGGTTTTGTACAGAAGTGAAGGAAAAATGTAAAGAGAAGAAAAAAGCTTACCAAAAATACATGTCAACTAAAACACAAGAGGCATACCATAATTTAAGACTATAAGAAACGAAACACATTCAGTAGTAAAAAGAATAAAAAATGATCACCGGTAACGTCTTTCGAAAGAAATGGAACATGATTTTAATGGTATCCAAAAGGAAATGTGGCGAATCAAAAATGAATAACCATTTTCTTTAGTTTTTTGGAAATATGGAGGTTTATAAGAGGTCAAAGAACGGAGGTAATGGAACTAATAGAACCAAAACACATAGAAAAGGATACATGGATTGACCACCTAAAAAAGCTCTATGCAGAGGAAGAACAAATGATGCTAAAACCGGAAACACCAGAAATTACCACAAATTAAGATGTTAATATAAGTGCACAAGAAGTACGAAAAACACTCGAAAAGCTGAAGAACAAGAAAGCTACAGGTAAGTATGGAATACCAAACGAATTACTGAAATATTGTGGAGCAGCAATGAGAGAACAATTAACAACATTAATTAACAAAATCATAAAACACAATAAAATACCGAAAGAGTGGAGAACGAGCGAACTAACCCTACTATTCAAAAAAGGAGATAAAAAGCAGCCAGAAAACTACAGAGGTATCAACTCGTTAAATACTTCCCTAAAACTTACAACTAAAATCTTAAAAGACGTAATGAATCAGAGGATAAGTTTAGCAGATGAACACCAGGGTTTCCGTACTGAAAGATCGTGTAGAGATGCAATATTCGCCATAAAGCAAATTACTGAGAAATCACTAGAGTATAATAGACCAGCATTTCTATGTCTGATTGACTTAAAGAAAGCATTTGACAGAGTAAGACTCAAAGATGTAATCCACCTTCTGTATAATAGAGAAGTCCCTCTAGATATCATAAAAACTATTAAGAACATCTACCAAAACAACAAAATGGAAGTCAGAATAGATGGGCAACTTACAGAACCTATAGATATAGGCAGCGGAAAAAGACAGGGAGACTCATTGAGTCCTATGGTTTTCAATTTAATCATGGATGAAATCATCAAAAAAGTCAACAAAGGAAGAGGTTATAGAATGGGAAACAAAGAAGTAAAAATACTCTGCTACTCAGACGACGCAATATTGATAGTCCAAGATGAAGATAGTCTGCAAAGATTAGTCCACAGGTTTAACATAAGAGCAAAAGAATTCAATATGACAATTTCGTCTCAGAAAACCAAAACAATAGTAATCAGTAAAGAACCAATCAGATGCAAAATATAAACTGATGGTATCAGTATTAAACAAGTAGTTGAAGTAAAATAACCTGAAATTACATTGTCAAGTTACGGAAACCTAGACAAAGAAGTGAGAAATCAAGTACAAAAAGCAAATATATTGGCAGGGTGCCTTAATAACACTATATGGCGAAACCGACATATTAACACTGAGATGTAGTCAAGAATTTATAAAGCCAGTGTAAGACCAATAATGACATATGCATCAGAAACAAGACCCGATACAGCCACAACACAAAGACTACTGGAAACGGTAGAGATGAGAGTACTGGGAAGAATTACAGGAAATACACTGAGAGATTGAAAGAGGAGCGAAGATATTAGAAGGCAATATAACGTACAGTATATAAACTAATGGACACTAAATAGAAAAAAGAATGGAACAACCACATAAACAGAATGGGGGAGACACGTGTGGTCAAAATAGCACGATATAAACCACCAATCGGCAGAAGAAATATCGGCCGACCGCGCAAAAGATGGAGTGACAACCAACCATAGAGGTATCAATCCGCCAATGAACAAGCAAAATTGCTTATAAAGAGGAAGAAGAAGAAGAAGAAGATATAAAAGATCTGGTTTTGGACAAGTTAAATCATTTTCTTAGGTTGATATGAATCCAGGAATTCTTCTTCTTGGACCTACACTTTTATGCACCTTACTTTGAATTATGGTCCAAAGTACGTAGTAGATAACTTTGATTGATAGGAACACATAGCAATATAGAGTAGAGTGGGCCGATTTTTCGAAATAACTAAAATGGTAAAATGCATTTGAAAAAAAGTTGAAGTGTATAAAAACAAAATTTTTGATATTAAATATTAATAAAAAAAAAATTATTTTGAACCGCCACATAAATGTCAAAAATCTAAATTTTTATATTAAAAATAGTAAATTTTGCATTTTGCCACATTGTTAAATAATTAAAACTAAAAGTTTTTTACAATAAAGTTTTGTATATTTTTAATATTTCAACTGCCACAAGGACATTATGTTAAAACTAAATTAGGCGATCATTACGTGAAGCGACGCCACTGACTTGGCTGTCCGATGTTTTCGGATCGATCGTAATGTTTTATCGATTTGAGACAAAGAGGTATTCTTTCATTTGGGAATGAATCAGTTTTCGACTAACAACCACGAAATACAGTCGTATTAGTCGTCGTATCTCTTGATCTTTTACGTCGTAATATAAGTTTGTTTATATGTTTATGTTTACCGATAAAATGGCGCGTAACACCAGAAGTGAGTTAAAGTGTCCTATATTTGGAGCGTCCAATAATATAAACGAAACAGTTTTACCAACATATGAAGATATGAACACTTACTTCAACTATGTTGAACATGAATTAAAACGGATTGCAACAAATCCACAACAAACCGCAACTGAGACAAGTCAAATTGTAGCAAAGAAAATTCAGGAAATTTGGAGTCGTGCTTCAATTCCAACCGTTCAGCAGTGCAGTATTATAAAGCGAATAACAAGTTATCGTCTAAAAATTAGAAATTTACTAAAACCTTATAAACAACGCAGTGGTGTTTCAAGTTATAAAAAACAGCTAAATGATTTCAGAACACAATCCACAGTACTATTTGATGTGGCTGCTTGTAGATGTCTAGATTTAAATAATTGTTCTTGCGATAAAGTATTTAAAGTGCCAGCAGCCGATCGATCATTTTTAGAAGACCAAAGAACTCAAAGACCAATGGTAATTGGTGCCATAGATATAACAATGTCCAAGAGTTACAGAACCGAGAGGAGAGAAATTTATTGCAAATTCAAAAACAATTAAATGAGAATGTTGTTCACTTACCGAAAAATCGATCTGGGCAGAAAAGAATAGCGACGGAAACACTTACACATGAATCGATCAGTTCTGCAGAAACTTCTACGGTGCAGCAAAAATCATTAGCTTCCTATAATGTGTTACAATTACCTGTGCTTGCAAGAACACTCGATCGTTTTGGTATTTCTGATCGAGCTGGTGCTGCAGTCGCTTCAGGAGTACTACAAGACGTCGGTATTATAAATATGGAAGATAATAGCGACATTATAGAGAACAAAATTCGTCGTGCTAGAACAAAAAAAGTGCCCTTCTTGAAATGGACTGGTTGATTTTATTAAGTCGCTTAATTTTCATGCTAGAAACTTTTTATTATTTTTTTTGAAAGGTCTAGTTGTACGCTTGAAAAAAATTATTTGAGTTTTTCTCGAAAAATGCAAATTTTTCCCATTATTTGGCTTTGAATATTTCAAATTATGCATTTGACGAAAAAAGGTAACATATACCATGCCGTATCTCGGTTTGTATTTGTCCTAAAGATATTATTGGAAAATAATTTAGTTTGTGTTACTAAAAGATACAATTTTTATATCCACAGTTTTTTTGATTAAATGCACATTTTTCGAGATATTCTCAACAAACCCTATAAAAAAGTCGATTTTTTCGTCGAAAAACTGTTATTTTCAAGCGCGAATAACTCGAAAAATATTAATTTTACGAAGAAAATGTAAAAATATTTTTTTCTTATAATCAGTTTTTCCATCGAATAACATGGTTAAAATGTAATAAAAAATTCCCACCCCCGAGATGGGGTGGCAACCCCCCCCCCCCAAGGTTTTAGCGTATGCTAGCGGCATGGTATAGAAAATGATTCTTGACTATTCCCTACCTTCTTTGAAAATTTCAAGTAAATCCATGCTGGACGAAAAAATTGCGAGCCAAAATGCTTCATTTTTTAATCGATTATTGGGGCCGACCGACCGGCTCTGTCCCGTCATACAGCTGACCGACTATAATAACTTTTATTTATATTTAATTTAGAATGTGTGTAATGATCTTCAGCCTTAGTAAATACATTTTATAACCTTCGTAGGAAAGCAACTTTGATACCCTCTCAGTAACCCCTGTTCTACGTTTCGCTTGACCGACCGCAGTATGTTTCTCTACACAATCACAGTAATCAACTGTAAAAAATTTAGCTTTAGTAAATTCAAAGAGATTTTTCAGCGCTGCCTCTCCGTCTATTAGGGCCATTGCTAATTATTAGTTAAATAAATAGAAAATTGTTAAAATAAAAATTATGTAAAAGGAAACTACTGTAATCCCTTCAGGAAACGACCCGGATTAATCACAAGGGGCCAGGTCATCAAAATTTGTATTATACTATAAATAAATAAAAGTAAATAAGTAAACAAATATGTAGTATTTTATTGTATCTTAATCCACAAAGCGTTAACTCATAAAACTATTAATTTTTAGTAAACTTTTCCCTTTGAAAATTTGAAACTTACCACAAATAAGTTATAAGCCAAACAAAAACTTTTTCAAAACTAAATCCATTTTTCAGCTCATGTGCTGTAGGTAATTTTACTGTTTTTATTATTCATTGCTCTGGCCAGTTGGTTGCTTAAACCAGTGCCAATAAAACATAAACACACACATTATTCATTGACTTTACTTGTTACTTATTTATACGGAAACATAAAAATATAAAGGTGTACTTTTGATAAGCTTCTTCAAAGTTTCATTAAATTAACATGCCTGACATTGAAAATACACAATTTATTCGCAGAAAATACACACGTAAACGGATCATTGTTTTGAGAGTAGTAAAATGGAATGTCGAGTATATTTCTAAGCTATTTATTACCACTTTTAAAGAGAATTATACAATTACTATGTAATTATTTTTTATGTCTTACAAATAGAGTAATTATAAAATACCTGGGTATTTTTGGTGCTCGGCATGTGATTAACTTGTAGTTGCACTGATGATGATATTTTTATATCGAAACCGTTCTGTGACTTAATGTACATAGTCCTACAACCAGCTACAGGAAAATTCTTTCCTTATGGATAATAAAAAAATTTACTCTAAATAATTTCTAATAACTGATCTGCAGGCAACATTTTTTTGAAGTATGTTAATTATTATTTAATTTTTTGTTACGATATTTTCCCAGTTCATTTTTGCAGTCTGTTATATAAATTGTCAGCTGGCTTTAAAGCATATTTACGTACAAAAAAATTACGCAATCTACGCTATTTTTCGCGGAACTATTCGAACCAACAAAAACAACTCCCAATGAATATTTCATGATTTCATGGTGATGTTGCCGTTTGCAAAAAGTTATTCCGTTTTTTATCTGGGATGGCAGAAGTAGGGGGGTCTTAAACGTGCAACTTGACAATAATTTATGTATTACATTCAAGTATATCTGGATCTAATTTAAATACTTTCTGTTTCCAGGTAAGTTCAAGAGCTGCAAAAGTTATATGAAGTCTGTCTGCCTCTGGCAAGGCGTAAGGTAAGAGTTTTGAGATTTATCGTGTTGTTTGGTTGCTGCTCTGGTAAGATTCTTTGCAGGGCAATTTAAAGTTATTTATCGTTTTTAAACAGACATGGATTACAAACAGAGAATAAGAAAAACTTAACACTATTCTTATATACTAGTAAAATTGGAGTCCAACTTTTTTAATGATTACTCTCATGGTCTACAGATTATTCAGCTACTTTTTTAATAAAGGTTTTGAAATATATATACATAAAATATTTCAATATTGATTTTGTTAATTAGACAAGGCGAAAACGGCGGTTTCGAAGGGAAAAATATTCCCATGAGATTTTTTTGCATAATCACATTCGTGAGACATCCCAGAATAAGGTTCAAGAAGTCGCCCATGTGAAAAGTGGGCCAATTTTTTTTTAACAATTTTTTTTTATGTAGTAGTAAATTTTGGTAGTTGAAATTTTATTTTTTATTTAGGTGTAATAAAAAATGATTTTATTATACAATTAATTACTTGGTTAGTAATTTTAGCTGCTATAACTAAAAGTGCTCAAATTCCTTTTTCTTCTTGATTACCTGCAGCAATAGCTGCTCCTACTCCTGTTTCTTCCTTAGTTCATTCTTCTACTTTAGTAACAGCAGGTGTTTATTTATTAATTCGTTTTAATTTTTCATTCAGGGCTGAGATAATAATATTATTATTATTTATTTCTTCTATAACAATATTTATATCTGGTTTGCAAATTGCAAGAATCAATATTTTTGGCCTGAACAATTTTTTCTTTAATTTTTTGGACCATTCTGGACAAAAAAGGTCTCTTATAATTTTTCTCTGAAGTTGATCGTTTTCGACTTATAAGCAATTTAAAATTGAAAAAAACGAAAAATGGCGATTTTCAAGGCTTAATAACTCGGTTAAAAGTTATTAATATGAAAGTCAATATATGACTAAATCAAAGTTTAAAGCCCCCCCTACAAGATCCTGAAGAAATTTTTGTCATTATTTTATTACTAAGCTGTTATTTTTAAGTAATAATAATAAGCGCTATGCACGTGTGGGGGGCTGTAAATGCTGAGTGCGAGAGAGAAGCCATTCCAGCAGTCCAATTGTGCATCTTACTCGCACTCACATTTACAGCAGCGTCAATACGATCTAACCACTCATTGTTATTAATTAAAAATAACAGCTTAATAGTAAATTAATGACACAGATTTCTTCAGGATCATGTAGCGGCGACTTTAAACTTTGATTTAGTCACTTTCTGACTTTCAAAATAATAATTTTTGACCGAGTTATTAAGTCTTAAAAATGGCCATTTTCGCGTTTTTCAAATTTTAACTTGCTTATAACTCGAAAAGGATCAACTTTAGAGAAAAATTATAAGAGACCTTTTTTGTCCAGAATGGTCCAAAAAATCTAAAAAAATTAGTCAGGGCCAAAAATATTGATTTTTGCAATTTGATTAAAAAAAAATTGTTAAAAAAAAATTGGCCCACTTTTCTCGTGGGCGACTTCTTGAACCTTATTCTGGGATGTCTCACGAATGTGATTATGCAAAAATATCTCATGGGAATATTTTTCCCAACGAACCCGCCGTTTCCGCCTTGTCTAAATTTATTATTCCTAAAACAATATTCATGAGGTAGAATTCATAATATTATAAATATATGTTGCTGCATTTCCCCTACATCTCTGATTTTTGAAGTTATACTTCTTTAGGCGCGATTGAGATTGAGGGTGAATTTATATTGATCTGCGCGCATGCGCACACCGACAGTTTGATATTAGTCTTTATACGGGCTCTGATTGGGTGTTGAAATGATCTGTCAATAATTGTTCAATATGGAGGTTATCGGTAAACAAAAATGTTGTATAATATATTAGTTTTTATTGTTGTGAGGACAGAAATAAAATCAAATTTAAAATTATAGTGACTTCTTAAATAGTTTTGAAAAGCCACAGGTACGTATTTCTAAATGTTTCAGTTGTATTCCAATAAAAAATTATCTTCATATCTATTTGGAAAATGTAAAAAAAAATAATGTACTGACCTAGTACTTGCTATGCTATACCCCTAGTAGGCAATGTTTTAATTTACATAATATGATTACGAAAAAACTTTCTACAAATTTTCAGCTAATGTATCGTTTTCTTACTCTATATATTGTTGTATTTTAATTCGACAAAAATCAAACTAATAAAAATTCATATAAACAAAATGTCAAAAAGTTGTTCAATTTGTGTATATTCCCACATGACGTATACGCGAAGGTGGTGCAGTTGGAAATCGCTTCGACTCTCGTACGGCGGGATACACGGGAAGTAGGTTCAAGCCCAATGCAAGTAGTATCATTTTTTTTATTTTTTTTATAGATTTTATGATTGTAAGTATATTATTATATAATTTTTTTCCGAAAATACGTATTTAATTAAAATTTTTGGCTACAATTATTGTTCAGAAATCATTTGTGGAATTTTTCAATGTGTTTGTGTGTGTTTTATTCTTTTATTTTTTGGTATTTTTTTAATAAAAATTTTTGGAAAGTAGTAGAGAAACTGTTTAAAGTGTATTGATTTCGTTGAAATCATATAATAGAAGTATAACTTCTTACGTGCGTACAAAGGACACACATTCTTTTTTTTTTTCTATATTTCATCATTTAAAGTTTCACCCTTTAAATTCTTACCCTATCAATTTACCCTATCTATGTCGTATTTTTACCTTTCATTTTTTCTTTAATTTTTTTAAGCACATATCGAACCATTATATTGCCTCAGATTCTTTGCACTATCCTTATACGTGGGTACAATATTATTAATTATTGTATCTTTTTCATATCTGATTCTCTATTTCTCCTTGGTTTATGAGCCACAAAGTTCCGTGTTTTCTCCACATTTCCAAGCTATTCCAGCTTTCTGCAACGTGATATACCTGAACCAGAATATTTCTATACGTATACTGAGGAAGGTAAGTATTCTTATTCCCGTTTTCAGGTGCATGGATTTCTTTACTCTTTCAATCTAGTTGTATCCTATCAGGACGATTTGGTTTGTCTTGTTGCCCTGAATGGAAATCATCATCATCATCATCAACGGCACTACAACTCTTCGTGAGTCTTTGCCGCATTTACTATTGCCTTTGATGTTTGTCGGTTGTGTGCCACTAATTCCCATTGTCGCACCCCCATTTTCTCTAAATCTTCTTTGACTGCATCTTTCCACCTTTTTCTAGGCCGCCCTACAGACGTTCTTCCATCTGGCCCTTCCCAGAACACATTGCTTATAAGGCGATTGTCGTTACTGCGTATCACATGCCCTTCCCATCTGAGTCATAATTTTACAAATTCGACAAAAAAATAATTACTAAATATTTATTAATTACTAAATAATTAGTAACTTTGTCATATTTCGGCAAAATTGACAAAAAACAAAAAAATTACCTACCAAAATCACTAGCCAGTTGTGTCTGAGATTAGCGAACCGACTATAATAACAATTTTCATTTCATAACAAATGGAACAGTCCATTTATCATTAGGTAGTCCCATTAAAGGGGAGGCTGTACACTCGTATAAACCTTTGTAAACTTATTAGTAAATTATTGCTTTAAAAATATACTCAAATTGTATTTTAGAACATCTTATTTATTTTATAAAATAATTAATTCACTATCAAATGTCATTGATATTTTATTAATACCTAATTTAAAATTTAGTTTGACATTCACGAAATTTTAAACTCAAATGTAAATAACCTATGCTTTGCTTAAAAAATTCAGATTAAAAAAACTAGCACCCGTGTTGAGCTGCCCCCCCCCACTTGCAAAAATTAAAAAACAAATAGCCCTGATTTATGAGCTATTTATGAGCTCTCATATTCCGCAAGCTAAAAATTTTGAGCTCGTTCCACTGAGCAGGAATTTAATACCCCAGTGGGGGGGGGCTGAGTCAGCCCCCCCCCACTACTTAAAAATAGGAATATTGAATCGGTTTTTGCGGCAGAATTACGAGCTATTTATGAGCTCTTGAAATTATATAGTTTCGATTTTTGAGCTCATCCCCTTCACCCCCAAACAACCCTTTAATTGATTTAACTTAAGAGAAAGATGCTGAGAAAACTTAAAATATATCGTATTACGGATATAATTCCTATAGCTTATATACTCTAAGAATAAACTATTAAATCAAGGGCATTTCGATTATTGAGCTACAACCCCTTCGCAAGAAAACCACCCTATCTTCTCGGCTTAAGAGAAAGTTGTACTTAAAATGCGTTAAACTAATTATTTGGCGACTACATATCATTTAATAATTTATAAGCTTCCAAATTACGCGCACTTAGATCAGTAAATTGCAATTTATTTTGTATAGTGCAGTCACTGAAGGTAAAAATCAACGATTACCTTCAAGTTCGGTGAACCTTCATCGATTTTCACGAAAATTGGTCAGTGGTTAGAGGATACGTCAAGAAACAAAGGTGACATGGTACCACCTTGCGCCTTTACCCTGAGGGTGGATACCGCCCCTTCTCGGGGGTGAAAATTATTTTATAAAAAGTAATTGTACAAATCAATAAAAGAACAAATTAAAAGCAAAATTTATTATATAAAGTTAATAAAATAAGTCAATACTTTTTAAGTTATTAAAGATCGAAGATTTTAATTATTTGTGAAAAAAATGCATGTTTTGAAAAGGTTTTTTGTAAATCACAGAAAAACTGTAAGTTTTTACAAAAAGGTTAATAGTAGTTTAATTCGTATAGCTTATATTCTAAGAATAAACTCTAAAATCACGCGCCTTTCGATTATTGAACTACAACCCCTTCGCAAGAAAACCATCCCATATTCCCGGCTTAAGAGAGGGTTGTACTTAAAATAATTTAAATTAATTATTTGTCGACTATATATTGTTTAATAATTTATGAGCTCGCAAAATATACACATCTCAGTTATTGAATTGCCATTTTCTTTCTATAGTGCAGTCACTGAAGATAAAAATCAACTATGACCTTCGATTTCGGTAAATCTCCATTCATTTTCACGAAAATTCGTGAGCGGATTTTGATACTATCAACTTTTTCTGGATCTTATTTTTGATGGGTATTTCTAAGTACTTTGACAAGTATTTAGTACCTAAGTGTTATAAAATGCATCTTTTTCCCGTTATTTAAGCTTGAACCCTTAGATTTGAACAGTCGCGGAAAAAAATATACATTTAATTACCAATAACTTACTTTAAATTAACATTAAAGGTTTTTCAAGTAAGCAATTTATTATATTTTTTATTAGCTTCAATTTTAGTGATGAAAACTTGTTTGTAAAAACTTACAGTTTTTGAGTCATTTATGAAAAATTGCTCTAAAGCATGCATTTTCTTTCCAAAAATTAAAATATTTGATCTTTAATAACTCAAAAAGTATTGATTTATTTTAATCACATTAAATAACAAATTTTGCTTAAAATTTGTCCCTCTCTCGATTTGTGGGGTTATTTTTAATAAAGTAATTTTCACTTCCGAGAAGGGGTGACATATACCCCAGGCTAAAACCCCAAGTTGTTATTGTCAATTCGTGAAAATAAATGGAGATTTACCGAAATCGAATGTAATAGTTGATTTTTACCTTCAGTGACTGCACTATAGAAAGAAAATGGCAATTCAATAATTGAGATGCGTATATTTTGCAAGCTAATAAATTATTAAACGATATGTAGTCGCCAAATAATCAATTTAAATTATTTTAAGAACAACTCTCTCTTAAGCCGGGAAAATGGGGTCGTTTTCTTGCGAAGGGGTTGTAGCTATATAATCGAAAGGTGCGTGATTTAAGAGTTTATTCTTAGAATATAAGCTGTACAAATTAAACTACTATTACCTTTTTTGTAAAAACTTACAGTTTTTCAGTGATTTACAAAAAACCTCTTCAAAACATGCATTTTTTTCACAAATAATTAAAATCTTTGATCTTTAATAACTTAAAAAGTATTGACTTATTTTATTAACTTTATATAATAAATTTTGCTTTTAATTTGTTCTTTTATTGATTTGTGCAATTATTTTTTATAAAATAATTTTCACCCCCGAGAAGGGGCGGTATCCACCCTCAGGGTAAAGGCGCAAGGTGGTACCATGTCACCTTTGTTTCTTGACGTATCCTCTAACCACTGACCAATTTTCGTGAAAATCGATGAAGGTTCACCGAACTTGAAGGTAATCGTTGATTTTTACCTTCAGTGACTGCACTATACAAAATAAATTGCAATTTACTGATCTAAATGCGCGTAATTTGGAAGCTTATAAATTATTATATGATATGTAGTCGCCAAATAATTAGTTTAACGCATTTTAAGTACAACTTTCTATTAAGCCGGGAAGATAGGGTGGTTTTCTTGCGAAGGGGTTGTAGCTCAATAATCAAAATGCCCTTGATTTAATAGTTTATTCTTAGAGTATATAAGCTATAGGAATTATATCCGCAATACGATATATTTTAAGTTTTCTCAGCATCTTTCTCTTAAGTTAAATCAATTAAAGGGTTGTTTGGGGGTGAAGGGGATGAGCTCAAAAATCGAAACTATATAATTTCAAGAGCTCATAAATAGCTCGTAATTCTGCCGCAAAAACCGATTCAATATTCCTATTTTTAAGTAGTGGGGGGGGCTGACTCAGCCCCCCCCCCCACTAGGGTATTAAATTCCTGCTCAGTGGAACGAGCTCAAAATTTTTAGTTTGCGGAATATGAGAGCTCATAAATAGCTCATAAATCAGGGCTATTTGTTTTTTAATTTTTGCAAGTGGGGGGGGGGGGGGCAGCTCAACACGGGTAAAACTAGCCTACTTACTATAAACGATTCCAGCTGACGTTTAGTGTGTCGGCAGAAAATAAAAGGATTTTGACGTCACATTTTAGAATTTGAGGTCGATTATCTCGAAGACGGTTAGAGATATCGAAATGCGGTTTTCAGATTTGGATTCAGAAGACAAAACTACATAAGAATCCATCGATCAATCTGCTATAAGTATTGCGGCAACGCAATAATACGCACACTTTGCGAATTTATAAACGAAATGTTTTCGTTGAAAGTAATTAATAGTCGGAGAGATAGAAATCGATTTTGTGCGTGATAAGTAATATGGAAAAACTATACGGGGATATGTTGAATTAGTTGTGGACATGACTTTCACCAACGACCGGAAACCAGAGTTGGGGCCGAGGGTAGTTATAAGGGGTCGAAATCGCGGATTTTATTATTTTTTTTATGACGCTCATTATCGAGATAGTGCACCAAAATTTGGGAATAAGTAGGTCATGACGTAACTAAGTAAAATCTCTAGGGGCGGAACGCTGCGTCGCCGACAAAGGGGTGGGGGTAGGGGCGAATATAAAAAATATAAAGGGTTTTTTGCGACGTTCGTGATCGAGATAGTGGACCAAAATTTGGGAATAAGTAGATCATGACATTACTAAGTAAAATCCCCAGAGCCGGAAACTAGAGTTAGGGATGAGGGTAGTTATAAGGGGTCAATGTCTCCGTTTTTATTTGTTTTTTTGTGACGCTCATAATAGAGAGAGTGTACCAAAATTTGGGAATAAGTAGGTCATGACGTAACTAAGTAAAATCTCCAGGGGTGGCACGCTGCGTGGCCGACAAAGGGGTGGGGCAGGGGTGAATACAAAAAATATAAGGGTTTTTTTGCGACGTTCGTAATTGAGAGAGTGTACCAAAATTTGGGAATAAGTAGACCATGACATAACTAAGTAAAATCCTCAGAGCCGGAAGCCAGAGTTGGGCATGAGGGTAGTTATAAGGGGTCAAAATCGCCGTTTTATTATTTTTTTTGTGACGCTCATGACCGAGAGAGTGCACCAAAATTTGGGAATAAGTAAGTCATGAGGTAACTAAATAAAATCTCCAGAAGTGGAACGCTGCGCGGCCGATAAAAGGGTGGAGGTAGGTGTGAATATAAAAAATATAAGGGGTTTTTTGCCACGTGCTAGATTGAGATAGTGCACCAAAATTTGGGAATAAGTAGACCATGACTTAGCTAAGTAAAATTTCCAGAGCCGGAAACCAGAGTTGGGGATGAGGGTAGTTTTAAGGGGTCAAAGTCGCATTTTGTATTATTTTTTTGTGACCTGGCACAACATTTGTCCCAGCGCAGCGTTCCGCCCCTGGAGATTTTACTTAGAAATGTCATGATCTACTTATTCCCAAATTTTGGTGCACTATCTCGATCATGAACGGCAAAAAAACCCCCATATATTTTTATACTCACCCCTGCCTACCACCCCTTTGTACCCCAAGCAGCGTTCCGCCCCTGAAGATTTTACTTAGTTACGTCATAACCTACTTACTCCCAAATTTTGGTGCACTATCTCTATCATGAGCGCCACAAAAAAAATAATAAAAACCGCGACTTTCACCCCTTATAACTACCCTCATCCGCCCCTCTTCCGCCTCTGGGGATGTTACTTACTTATGTCATGGTCTACTTATTCCCAAATTTTGGTGCACTATCTCAATCACGAACGTCGCAAAAGACCCCTTACATTTTTTTATATTCACCCCTGCCCCACCCCTTTGTCGGCCACGCAGCATTTCACTTCTGAAAATTTTACTTAGTTACGTCATAACCTACTTATTCCCAAATTTTGGCGCGCTATCTCGATCATGAGCGTCACAAAAAAAAAATAATAAAAAACGGAAATTTGACCGCTTATAACTACCTTCCTTCCCCACTCTGGTTTCCGGCTCTGGGGATTTTAATTATTTATTGCCATGGTCTACTTATACCCAAATTTTGGTGCACTATCTCAATCGCGAACGTCGCAAATAACCTCTTATATTTTTTATATTCACCCCTACCCCCACCCCTTTGTCGGCCACGCAGCGTTGAGACCCTAAAGATTTTACTTAGGTACGTCATGACCTACTTATTCCCAAATTTTGGTGCACTATCTCGATCATGAGCGTCATAAAAGAGATAATAAAATCCGCGACTTTGACCCCTTATAACTACCCTCGGCTTCAACTCTGGTTTCCGGCCGTTGGTGAAAGTCATGTACACAACTAATTCAACATATCCCCGTATAGTTTTTCCATATTACTTATCACGCACAAAATCCGCTCCCAGCTTTTAAACTATAAGGCAATAAAATTGGATTCACAGCTATACAACAACAATATTTATTATTCCATTTGTACATATTACATAATTATTTTCGTACTACGTTATTTATTTTAAAAATAACTCGTTATAAATACATTATTCAAACTCTATAATATAGAGTTTGAATAATATATTTATAACGAGTTAATGTGTACAAAATGTATCCACAAATAATAATAAATGCATTAGCTCAGTAATTGACCGCTTCAGTGTGTAATTTTCTTCGTCATGATGAATTTTCTTGAAAATTTGGATTTAGTTTCTTCTTATTTTCTTTTTCATTATTGAACTTGAGCCCAGGGTTGCTTTCTCTTTATGTGTGAGAGCCACCCATTCTCGGGAGTGAAGGAACATACGTTCAAAGTTCAAAATAAGTCCGGGGATGGATGAACTCATTAAATCTTAAGCATGTCTCATAGAGTGTTTTCACTAAGTCAATATTCTTTAAGTTATTTGCTGGTGAAAATGTTTATTTTTTATGAAAAAACCACGTTTTTAGACTTTTTTCGCAAATAACTCAAAAAGTAAGCATTTTGTCGAAAAAGTTCGTAGCAAAAATGTATCCTAAAAGAACGAAAAAAAATGGTGTACAGTGGAACCTCGATTATCCGTCTCTCCATTAACCGTCACCTCCGTTAACCGTCAGGGTACATACAGAAGTTGTATTGACTACATAAGCAAAAATTTTGATTTAAAAAAATAAAAAAAAAATTTAATTTGATTTGTGATAATGACACAAACGGGTATCCATAGCTGACAGAAAAAGAGATCGTTGAAATGGCAACAATGCCGGACCAAACAGATTCAGAAGCTGACACAGACTTGGAATTTGACTGTCGCTATATTGATGATCCTATTGTTGTGTAAATAATCTAGAGAAGCTGCATCGCATATGCAATAATTCATCGAGTGATATTCTCAACAAGAAGAAGCCAATAAAGTAGATTGCATGATCTTATGCCGATTAAGAAATTTATCCGTCGCAAAATGTGAAGCAACAGTAAAACAAACAGGGATTTCAGAATACATATTTTAAATTGATTTGATTGTACGAACACACATCCCTCTTATATTGTCAAACAAACCATACAAATGAAATTTAAGAGTAGTTGTGCTTACTATGAATTTTTTAAATTTTTTTTAATGTTATGTTAACCGTCTTTTCGATTATCCGTCATACACTTGGTCCGGTGCCCTGACGGATAATCGAGGTTCTACTGTATTTATGAAATTTTTGGACCAAGTAGAAGCAAAGCTAAAGCACATTTTATGGAAAACTAATTAAAACTGTTTTAAGTGTTTAACAAAGCTTTATTTTTAGGTTTTATAATAGTTTCTAGCATCAAAATTAAGCGAGTTACGTTCAATATAAAGTGTGTCCCGTTTTTTTTTCAAAAAAACCGTAAAAATCTCCCCCTAATAATTAGTACTTCAAACGAAATAAACCGATACCGTTTTTCAATTTGCTTAATAGCAGTAAGATGCAGTAGAATTAAACAAACCAAGATACGTTAAATGCTACTAATAAAATACATTGTAAATCCCAAATCATGGTTTCCAGAGTTTATACATTGTAAATTTTGATTCGGGAGTGCTCCTAGTATCATTTAACGTGTCTTGGTTTGTTTATTTCTACTGCATCTTGAATGTAAATTTGGTATAAGTATTTATTTTTTATATGATCTGTAAGTTTAACGTTGTTCTGAAGCGATTTCCTTGTGGCATTTTTATAATGAACTATTTTAAATGGGAAATAAGCCACAATTAAATTGAAAAAACTAATTTTATTAACGTTTCGACTCCCAATGTCGTTGTCAAAATAAAAAATATTACGAAATTAAACAAAAATGTGGTTGCCTAGTAAAAAATTCTTCTAATAATTCTTCTAAAAAGGAGAAGACTTTAAAATGATATTGCTAATAATATAATATCACGAGGTTTTTCCTGGTTTTCCCTCGTGATTTACTATGGAATCTCTAACACGAGAATTTTAATGTCACCGTTGCATTTGGTGGTCTGTTAAAGACAGATCACATGCTATGATTTTTTGTGGCAGATATTCTTGGTTTGGGGTTGATTTCATGTAATCGAATAAACTATCTTTCAGTAAAGTCGTCCCAGGAACGCAACTCATAAGTATTGGCAATATAACTTTAAAATCTTCTCCTTTAAAATGTATAATATAACTAAGTCTGAATTGCCGATATAAATGAGTCTATATAAATATATAAATGAGAATTTTTTACTAAGCAACAACATTTTTGTTTAATTTAGTAATATTTTGTATTATTTTGTATGACAACGACATCCGATTAGGCGTCGAAACATTAATAACATTAGATTTTTTAATTTAATTGTGGCTTAGTTCCCAATCAAAATAATTAATTGTAAGTTTAACCGGTTCCAAGCGCATATTTTTGAAAAAATTAAACTTTTGGTTTTATCTAAAAAAAAAATAATTTTGAAAAACATGCCATATTATTTTCAAAATAACTTTTTTATATTTAGCTTAAATTAACATTAGTTGCCTAGACAACTAATGCCCATTGATATCGATCCTATAAAGATAAAAACTATTTTCGTTTTTAATAAAACCTCCTACAGTGGAACCTGCTTAATTCGAACTTCCATAATTCGAAATCTTCTTTTAGAATATCATTTAGAATATTTAGATTAAGTGAACATCAATCTTATATTAAAAATAGAGAATTTGAGAGATCTCAAATATGTCAACACGCATGGGATAATGAACATAGATAAGAGTTTAGTGGAGAGATTCAAGTATAGTCCTGAAAGAATCAGATAGTAAAAAAAGAAAAATCAAAGAAGCGGCTCTAATTATGCTAAATGAAACCAATTGTGTCGCAAATTCCTCGGTAGAATGCAGTAGGATGTGGTTACCCATACTGAAAGAGGAAGTCAATAGAAAGAAAATACCAAGATTAGTAAGTCAATAATATCGAGCTAGTACATATTTTATATTTTAGTATTACTTATATATCTAGTATTATTAATATTATTTATAATTTAAACATGTTACAAGTCAGAATTTGGTATTATTTTTTGAGAGTAAATTAATGTAAGACTAAATACTTACGATGTCGGGATAGTATCACAGGTTTTTTCCTGGTTTTTCCTTGTGATTTACTATGAAGTCTCTAACGCGATAATTTTACTGTCGTTGCATTTGGTTGTCTTTTTAAAGACAGATCACATGCTATAATTTTTTATGACGGATATTCTTGAGTTGGGGTTGATTTCATGTAATCGAATGAACTATCTTTCAGTAAGTCGTCCCAGGAACGCAACTCATAAATATTGGCAATATCATTTTAAAGTCTTCTACTTTAAAATGTATAATATATGTCTGAATTGCCAATATAAATGAGTGAGATTAAATAAATTATTAGAAGAATTTTTTTGCTTAGTAACAACTCTTTTGTTTATTTTAGTAATATTTTGTATTTTGACAACGGCACCCGATTTGGGCGTCGAAACTTTAATAAAATTATTTTTTTCATTTTAATTGTGGCTTATTTCCCATGTAAATAATTAATCGAAATCTTTTTTAATTCGAATTTTTATTCTGGTCCCTAGCATTCTCTATATAAGTAATGGTAAAAAGTCATGAATAATTTTAATTATATTTTGGATAATTCGACCTTTTCTGCTATCTTTTCTGAATATCTTAGAATCTCTTGTCATTACTGAGAAGCTAAATTCTAAAAAGCAGCTAAAAATTTCGGATCTCTTTGGAAAAAAATAAAGTCGGTCTTGTTTATAGCTTGAAAATGTTTCAATTGGCATTTTTGGTCGAATTTTGTTAGCCAATTTTTTTAGGTTGACAAAACTCGGGCAAGAATAGGAACAAATACCTCTCCAAGCGATAAAAATGATCAACCTACTGTTTTTTACTGATCAACTACAGATATTTATCATTTGCAGATGTTTTTGTAGATAATCCTTGTTTCTGTAGATTTATTTTTTAATTCGAATTTTTGGATAATTTGAATTTTTTTAACGGTCCCCTGAGATTCGAATTATCCAAGTTTCACTGTATTTATACGAAAAATCTCAGAGTAAAAATGTGGGTTTTTCTTTTATGAGTATTTTAGTATTTTTTTGTTTTTCTGTAAGACAGAAATCGGTTAAGATATGATTGTTCAAAATCTGCATACTAAATTAACTACTCGTACAACCCTTCAGAATAAAGGTTAAAAAATAATTTAAATGATGTTATTTCCTTAAAAAAACGTTCAAAATGGTTTCTGAACCATTTCACAGCTTAAAAACTAACCCAGTTATAAGTAAGAGCCAATAATATATTTGTGGAGATTACAGATACTTTTCGTGATGATTTACAGATGCTTCTTCTTCTTCTTCTTCTTCTTCTTCGTCTAGCCATTCACGTCCACATCTGAACATAGGCCTCTTCAAGTCTTCCTTTCCATTGTTTTTTGTTGTACGCTACTTGTAGCCAATTTTTCCCGGCAGTTCGTTTCAGATCATCTGTCTACCTCATAGGAGACCTGCCTCTGGGTCTTTTGTGTTCGTATGGTCTCCAGGTTAGAATTGTTCTCTGCCATTTGTTAAGATCGCTCCTAGCTACATGTCCAGCGTATTCCCATTTCAATTTTAGTGATTTTTGTACCACATCGGTGACTTTGGATGCTTGTAATGCTTCATAAATATACCGTTCGTTTTTTGTTCTCTTATAAGCTAGAATTTATTAAGAATTATTTTTGACAAAATATTTACTTTTTGAATTATTTGCAAAAAATCGTCTGAAACGTGGTTTTTTATTGTTGAAATATAAACATTTTCACTTGAAAATAACTCTAGAAGTGAAACAACTCTATAGAACGAAGGTTACTTAGAAGTCGCTTTATCCATTTTCAGACTTATTTTGAACGTATATTTTTTCACCGCCGAGAAGGGGTAGCTTTCATATCTCATGCAGAATCAACCCTGGGATAAATTTAAATAATTAAGTAGAGGGTAAGGGAAACCTAAATTAAAATTTCATGCAATTCGGTGAAATCATGAAAATTACACGGTATCGACATATTTCTCGTTCATTAACTGGCCTCTATGAATTGAACTAAAATTTACCCACAAATAATAAATCCATTACGTGGCGTTTTGCTGTACATAATTATTTAGTTTAATAATTGATCATCATTCTGACTTTCTATTTGTCATTTTGATGCATATTATATCACACGACTAATTTGTTATTAATGAAAGTGGTCACCGATAATTCAAATGATTGGCCACGAAATAAATAACTACAGAATTGAAGCTAAAAACATTATTTTTTCTAATAAGCTTACCAATGGTAGTAGAGCAAACAAAGTATGCTAAATGTGCAGTCACTCGAGCGTTATGGGGACCTATTGGGTTGTGAAAAGTAGGACCTAAAACCAAAAAAACTTAAGTAAAGTTTTCCATTTTAGTGGGGACTTTCCATCTTTAATTTAATTTTCCATTTCCAGCAATCGTTTTTTTAGATTATAGTGCCATCTATCCATAATTCGAAAAAATGTCTTGAATAAAAGTTACTTATTTTTACGTAAGGAATCCAACAAATTTTACATAAGCACTAAAAACCTAAAAAATAAAGGAATAACGCAAAAAATATAAAAATTCGCCAATATAATGGAATGCCAATAGTGTTATACTTTCATAAATCTCAATAGTGTCAAAATTTTAGAACAGTGGAGTAAACTTGTCTGAGGTTAGACCAACTACACACAAGCATTACGGCGCGGTAAATTTTAATTACTCCTCCTGATTTAAAAACAAAGTATAGTAAAGACATAACCGTTTTAATTATTCTTCAGTGCATTTAAAAGTGTGGAATAGGTCTATTATCTCATCTCATGACTTAATTATTTTTAGAATTTCGACCTGTCAGAGCTTTAACTCTGAAAATAACTAAGTGATGACTGATGACATACTAGCCAGGGGTGGCCAAACTGCGGCTCGCGAGCCACATGCAGCTCTTTGAAGGATTACTTGTGGCTCTCGATTGTACCCGAGTTATTTTTCAATTTTGTATTAGATATGATTTAAAAAAATTATTATCGTTCCATAATATGTGTTT
Organism: Diabrotica virgifera virgifera; assembly: GCF_917563875.1. Lineage (NCBI taxonomy): Eukaryota > Metazoa > Arthropoda > Insecta > Coleoptera > Chrysomelidae > Diabrotica > Diabrotica virgifera. Next base: position 31,594,671 of record NC_065447.1, read on the forward strand.
CAAAATGTCTTTTAATTTACTGACAACAAACATGAACGACTTTGTAACAAAATCCATTTCCATCCAAGATAATAATGATATGACACATCGAAAACTGCGCTAACGAACATTACATAAGAGTGGCGCAATGTAAACGTCGGTAATCAACCGAATCCAGACTGATTCTTGTTTAACTTTCGCTACAGATGTAATTTGTAATTTGTATTAGGTACACATTTTGCATTTAAGTCATTTTACTCGACTTAGAAAAAAATATTTACCATATTATATTAGAAAAACTTAACGAGTAGGTATATAAAAAAGCCGGAAGGAATATTGACCGAACTCCAAAATAGATTGAAGACTTAAAATATGTTAAATCGTCTCTTCATTTTTTTCCGAATTCCTTTAAAATGAAAATAGTTCATAAGGTGAATTTTTTATTATTACCAGTATATGACCCAAACAACATCTGGAGAATTAAAATTAATAGAGACGCAAGAAGATCAAGCTCGAAAATAAAACTAAAAGTCGACGCCGAATACCGAATTTTGGAAATTTGTACTAGAATCCAAGAACGTACCCTAAAAAATAATGCTTGTTGAATTATTTCCATATTAGGAACAACGTACTTCTGTGGACCATTTTATTCCATTTTATAATTCGTGAAATCCTAACACCGATCAATATTACCTAACCAGCATCTAAAAGAATTACTGAGAAGTCACATATTAATCACCAAATTCTAAAGAATTATCAAAAGAAGGAAAACAAAAATGTAATTAAGTTTAAATATTTCGTAATTGTATTTCGGTTTTCAGTAAGTAAAAGTTCTGTTAAAAAATTTTAAATACCTTCTATACATAGATACTTTTTGAATAAGTATTTTATTGCGGCTCGCGAAAAACTTCAACTTGTGAAAAGTGGCTCGGACTGTTAAGAATATTGGCAGACCGTTTCCATATTTTCTGAATGCACTGTATATCTAAAATGAAGTTGTGGCATGTAAGATCCTTTGCAGTAATTTACTAATGGTTCCACAGTTCTCTGCGTACAAAACGAGCACTGACCTGTGCTTGTACCTAATCTACCATTATACTCCCTTAATTACATTTCCGCAACAAGTTCATCGCTAAGGAGCTGCTAATGCAATTATTCTGAAAAATTTAATAATGAACGATGAACAAAGTACAGATATTCATCCTACGCCTTATCCTCTTATCACGATTAATATTTCTGTTACCTGTTTAATATAGTTTAGCAGCGAGATTTTACTGAAGGGCGACCAATTATGTGTGTGACGGCGATAAAAATAGCCACTATAGTAGGTTATTTAACCCGCCAGTGGTCGCTATATGAGATTTTCTCTCACGGTTTCAGAAAATTGCACAGAATTTTTTTTCTGGGAAATTATACGCTCTGTAGTTCCTTCTAGTCTCCTAACTATCCTCCCTCGACAATCTAATAGACTCGTCTGCTTAGATAGTGACTCAGTTGACCTAATATCACCCAATTGTTGAGTCAGCGCGCTTCAAGTGAGACATTCTCTTATCAAGCGACCACCCGCGTTACGAACTGTACATAAAAATTAATTTTATTTTGGCACTTAAAACCTGAAATAGTGTAAAAAAAATTGTAATTATTGTCATCAATCAATTTTTCCAGAGCATTCTTGTTATATTTGTGTGCTGTGCCGTAAATTATCAAGATACGGAGATTGATTAATATTTGTTTAATTCCGATTATTTCTTTTTATTTTATTATATTATTATCTATATTATGTTATATTATTTTTTTCCTATTATTAGTTAACAAAAAAAGTTTAAAAGCTGTTTTAAAAATTTTATTTTGTAAAAGAAGACAAAATTTGGATATGTGAGAGAAAATCTCACGGGCGACCACTCGCATAATAATCTACCTAGCGACCAATGCCGGGTTAATAAAGAACCGCTTGGATTGACATGAAATTTGGCATACACATAGCTAACAAGTCAAAGAAAAAAGTGATATTGTTGTTTTTGCCCTGGGGGTGAGTTTCACCTCTTCCCGGTGGTGAAAAAATATACGTCCAAAATAAGTGCGGAATTCGATAAACTGACTAACTCTAAGGAACTTTTGTTCTATAGATATTTTTCGACATGTCAATACTTTTTGCGTTATTTGCGAGTGAATATGTTCATTTTTCAACAAAATAACCACGCTTTTAGAGGGTTTTTCGCAAATAACTCAGAAAGTAAGTATTTTATCGAAAAAAATATTCTTAGCAGAAATATAGCCTGTAATAAAGTGAAAAAAATGGTGTATGTATTAGATATTTAGACCTAGTAGAAGCAGACTTATAGCTAATGAAAAATAGGTTCATATTTGTCCAATTTCAAATCGAATATTTTAACGTGAAATAACCAAAAACTTAAGCACTTTTTTGGGAAAAACACATTACAACTTTTTTGAAGTGTTTGAAAACCTTTATTTCTGTTTTATAAAAAAATTTCTATCATCAAAAGTAGTTACGCTTAAAATAAAGTTGGTCCCTTTTTTGTTGGTTAAATAATCCGGGAAAATCGTCTCCTAATTAGCATCTCAAATGAACTTATTCGTTACCGTTTCATAAGTTGCTTTACTGGTGTATGTATTGCTTATACGATCTGTAAGTTTCATTGGTTCAAGGTTCTTGTTTTTGAAAGTGCTTTAGATGAAAGGGTTTCAGTTTCAACCAGTCACTAATAACAAATGTATACAAATTTAAAAACTCCAGATCTTAACCAATCTTTATCTTACAGAAAATAAAAAATGACAAGATATTCAGAAAAGCAAATCCGACTTTTTTAATTGTTTGAGATTTTTGGTACCTCTAATAATTTTAAAATTATTTTGAAAAAAAGCATTTTTTTCAAAATTAAATTTTTAAAAAATTTACTTCAGAACCAATTGTTTTTTTTTAAATAAGCACGGTAAACAGATGAAATTTACAGATCATAATAAACACAACATAAATAAAGCAACTTGTGAAGCGGAAACGATTAATTTCGTTTAAGTTGATAATAGAAAGGTAATTTTCCCGATTTCTTTTTTGCTAAAACAAAAGAGACCAACCGTCTTTTAAGCATAACTTGCTTACATGTCACAATAGAATCTTTAAAAAAAAAAAAAACAGAAATAAAGATTTTTAAACTCTTTAAGAAAGTTGTAATGGGTTTGCAAGAAGTGCTTCATTTTTTGGATATTTTACGTTAAAATATTCTATTTAGAATTTGACGAATATGAACCTATTTTTCTTTAGCTATAACTCTGCTTCTACTAGGTCTAGAGACTTCATGCATACACCATTTTTTTCACTTTGTTTTAGGCTATATTTTTTTAACAATGTATTTTTTGACAAAATACTTGATTTTTAAATTATTTGCGATAAAATGTCTAAAAACTTGTTTGTTTTGTTGAAAAAGGAACATATTCACTCGTTCGCAGATAACCCAAAAAGTATTGACTTGGTGAAAAAACTGTATAGAAAAAAAGGTGCTTAGAATTAGCCAGTTTATCGAATTCCGGATTTATTTTAAACATATATATTTTCACCACCAAGAAGGGGTGAAACTCAGCCCCAGGGCAAAAGCACACATCGGCACAATATCACTTTTTTTTAATGTTAACTACGCCAAATTTCATGTCGATCTAAGCGGTTCTTTAAAATTTACAACAAAAACCGTCAAAGAATGTACTACTATTTATCTCAAACGATTTAGTCTAATGAGCATCTTTGAAAGTTTGAGCATGTTATTAATACAAAATCGTTTATCTATACTTAAGCCACTAGTTGTCCAGGGCATTTAGCACTAAAAATACCGAAATAAATCGATTTAAATACAGCAATGTAAATAAAATACTGATATAAATACAGCACCTAGAGACTTGCAACTTTTGCATTGTGTTCATGATGATGTCAGAAAAAAAGCCCACTAATAAAAAATTTACGAAATTGCATAATTTCATTTTAAAGTTTATAAAGTGCATACAAAAGTGCATAAACATGTCAAAATAAGCAATTGGAGGTTCCAGGTTATCAGTATTAAATTGATATAAACAGATTACTTAGAGGGTTTTGGATGCGTTGGACACGAATACAGCATCAGAACCGACACCCGAAGCCCCTGATTTCTAGGGTTACGTCTTATAGACTTTCGAGCGAGATCGGCAATAAATTGATACAAACAGCTAACGCAGTGGTTTTAGGGGTTTTTGGAACACGAATATGACGTTAGAGATAATCCCAGAGCACCTGGTGCCCATGGTCACAGCTAAGACACGTCACCTTCAGCAGGAGTTTCAAAGGTTTTCTAACAAAGAGTAAGATATATCTAACAAGGACGGTGATGTGGTCTTTACAACCATAGCTTCGTCCGAATTCTGACTCTTAAGGTAGTCTATTGTACTGTGTAATTCACACCTCGACAAGCACAGATTTCCCCATTTTTAAAAGATTAAAATTGGGTTTAGTTGTTTGGTTTGGCTTAAATTTCATTATGTGGGACATAACACTTTTTTTTTAACATAATATGGTTTTGCCCTGGGAAAGGTATACACCATTTTGGATCTGATACATTTGAACTGCAGAATATACTGTTTTGCTCTAAGTGTAATGTGGACTTAATACTGTTCATAAAAGGTTATTTTGGCAAATTTCAGTCGAAACAGCGAATAAGAAACACCAGTGAATAGAGCGGAAAATTTTAATCCCAGTGAGCCAAAAAAGTAGAAAACTAAAATTTTGGACTTAACCCTTAAACGCCCAAGGGTGGGTAAAAAATGTCCACAATGCGTATTCCCTTGTAACATATTTATTACGTGTTTAAAAATTTTTTAAAAATTATTTATTGTTAAAAAGACAGCCCTCTATCGAATTTTAATTTGGTTCTACCGATATTTTTGAAAATAAAAGTAGCATCTTGAGTTAAATATGGGTGGGCATAAAAAGTACACCCTTGGTAAAACTTGTTACTAAAGGTTTCTAAATAATTTCTCATTGGTAGGAAGATAATACATATAATTATCGACGTATAATTACATAATCTACATAATTATCGGCCAATGAGGAGGTTGAAAGGAAGAATGTGGAGAAAATCGACAAATCTGAATTACTTGCTTTTGCTAGTATGTTAATTATGATGTACATTGTAATTTTGTTGTAAGGTTTGTAAATTGTTTATATTAATATTTTAGAAGATGCTGTGTTTATTAAGCATAGGAATCTTAAGTTTAATCCATTCCAACAACTCTCAATAAAAATATATTAGCCATTTTCGAGGTGGACATTTTTTACCCACCCTTGGGCGTACCTGGAACCTAAAAAAGGTTGGGCGTTTAAGGGTTAATACAGTTTTGCTCTGAGGTACGAAATTGATCTGTAATAATGTTTTTCTATTCTCATGCTATAATATATCAATTATTATGATTTCACTACCTGTATCATAATGAACTTCATTATGATACAAATTTTCATTAGGATACAGATTTTTAACCAATAGAATCGCGATTTTTTTGACCATTATAATGACCATCATAAAATGATCGTTGCATAATAACGTGTGATCCAAAATTATTGTCACCATAGGTGGCTCTGAACGACAGAGATAGCTATACAGTGCATGTCCATTCTTAATTCAGATATATTTACCAGTTTACGTCAACTTCAAGAAAAGTTAGGTTATGTAGAGATGTTGGTTGTTTGATTTTATTTATTATTGTTACTTATAATTTTGTTAATTCTTTTTATTTTTGATTAAAGTTCTGTGTTAAAGGTTTTGACTGATTTTTATGTTTTATAATGTTAATCAAAATTAATTGATAAACCAATGATATAAATTCAGATTCAAAGAGGACATACGTAATTTTTCCCAATAATTTTGGATCGCTCGTTATACTATTTTGTTTGCAAAGTTTGTCCACCTTATTGTTACTTCGGATATCAGGTTAAACAGTGTCGGTGAGATAGAGTCACTTTTTTTCACGCCTTTAGTTACATTGATCTCCTTAGAAGTTGTTCTGTTTAACCTTCCGATGACCAACCTTTTTTTGTTACACGGATGACCAAGAGGGGGAAAAAATGACCCCAGGCCAAAAATGTCAAAAATGAAATTTTTTTATGGCATGGACTTTATGTCATTCAGCCAGTCACAACATGAGTATTAGTGTCATGTGTAGTGTGTATGTTGAGTAAGTGTCTTGTTACTTTGCAAAGTCGACGTCATTAGCGTAAAACTACTTGGAATTACACATTATAGACGGTATTTTACTAAACATCAACTTCAGAATATATTTTTTATTCGTAAAATATAGGGAATTGTTTTATTTCAAAATATGAGGATATCTAGAATGATATTAAAGTCAAATAAAAAAATAATGGGTTAAAAATTGAAAATACTTTTGAATTTATTAAAGAAAAACATACGCTGGGGTCACAATTTCCCCCGCTTGGTCATCCGAAGGTTAAACTGGTTTTTACTGTGGTGTTCTTTAGGCTCATCGTCATCATTCTCTTTGCCTTATCCCTATGAGGGGTCGGCTTCTCTAATTGCATTTTTCCACACAATTCTATCTTGGGTCATATCAATGTCAATCCCCTTTACCTACATGTCCTGCCTCATCGTCTCCCCACAGGTCTTCTTTGGTCTTCCTCTCCTAATCCTTCCAGGAATCTGCACTTCAGCTATTCTTCGTATTGGGTGAATAACGTCTCGACGTTGAACATGACCAAACCATCTTAACCTTCGGAGTACGAAGACTGGGTCAAGCGTGACCCGAAATTCAGTTATTTCTTAATATTTTATGAAATAATTTTTTTACAAATCCGATTGATGGGAAGTTCTCCTTATTTGTTTCAATCTATTTTTTCGTATATAATTCGTGAACATGCAAATTACAGTTTTTCGTCTACGTAACATCTATGGTGCCGGGTCAGTCCTGACCCGGTCTTCGGATTTCGAAGAATATTTTCAATATGTTTGTAGGTACACGTAAATCGCAGCCGTCTCTGTTTACGGGTATACGTACAGTGGAACCCCGATAAGTCGGCCTCCGATAACCGGAAGTCCGGCTAACCCGAACCGATTTTCATCAGACAAAACAAACATTTTTTCACTTTGACCAAGTTTTTTACCAAGAAATAAACAATGTACGTAATTTAGATGTATTGTGCATATTTTATGTACTTCATGTTTTTGCAATTATAATGGAGTTTATCTGTAAGTATACCGTGTTTTATTAATTTTTACTATATTCTCCGGTTAACTCGGATTTTCGATAACTCGGATCGGCCGCAGTCTCGATTAATCCGACTTATCGAGGTTCCACTGTATTCAAATATATGGCCGGAGCAAACTTACCTATGCCCGTTTTCTGTAAGGTCTTAAAATCTGGCCGCCGGAGCGAACTAGTATATGCCCATAAGTAACGATCTTAAAAAATTTAAATACAATAATTTAGGATTTTCTTTGTTTTTTGTTGAATTAAAGATACTGTTTAATAATACTGACTATTTAAAACATCCTTATAAATAAAATGAGAATGGGTCACGCTTGACCCATCATCGTAATCTAAGTAAGTCAAATAATCTCCGTACTCCGAAGGTTAACCTATGCTCTCTCATTTTGGTATCAATTGGTGCCACACCTAGACTTCCCCTAATATACTCATTTCTAATTTTATCCTTCTTTGTCACTCCACTCATCCATCTAAACGTTCTCATTTCCGCCACATGCATTCGTTGTTCCACTTTCTTCTTCACTGCCCAACATTCAGTTCCGTATATCATAGCCCGCCTTATGGTTGTTTTATAGAATTTTTCCTTCAGCTTCATTGGAATTTTTCTGTCACACAACACACCACTCGCCTCTTTCCACTTCATCCATCCAGCCCTAACTCTACTGCATGCATCTCCATCTATTTCTCCATTACTCTGTAATACCGATCCCAGGTACTTAAAACTATTGCTTTTTACAATCAGTTCACCATCCAAAGGTACCATTTTAATTGTAGTAACTCCATCTTTAAATGAACATTCCAAATACTCTGCTTTTGTCCTACTAAGTTTTAAACTTTTTTCCTCCAGAGTTTGCCTCCACTGTTCCAGTTTTTGTTCTAAGTCGTTTTGACTATTTCCTACTAACACGACATCATCAGCATAGATTAAACACCATGGAATATTACCCTGTAGTTTCGCTGTTATCTGGTCCAAAACTAATGAAAATAAATACGGACTAAGCACAGAGCCTTGGTTCACTTTCACATGAAATTTATCAGTCTCTCCCACACCTGTCCTAACACTAGTCGTTACTCCCTCATGCATATACCTCACAATCTTTACATATTCACCAGGGACTCCTTTCTTATTGAGTGCCCACCACATAATCTCTCGAGGAACTCTATCATATGCTTTCTCAAGATTAATGAATACCATATGAGCGTTTGTTTCTTTAGTCCTGTATTTTTCCATCAATTGCCTTTACGCTCACTGTTATTATATTTATTATGTTGGTCTGTGCCCATTGAATTGGCAAGTATCTAGCATCTTCGAGCAGGGAACCATGGCACCCTTTTAGCATGTGTTCCACTTTATCTATCAACATCGACTTTTAGTCATTAAATTTTAATATATTATATTATGTAAACCATATACAATGAGGTTAACACTATTTACAGTGTGCTAGCTTCAAACTACTCTGCAGGATGCACTGAAGATGTTCTGTATAGAACGAAAACGTTTTGCAATCCATGACATTTTATAGTTTTAAATAAACGATTTTATACCAGAATACATCTCGAAGTTTTTACTTCTGTATTGGTTATTTATTATGTGTTAATTTTTCTGGGATTACAAGATTCTCTAGCTCCTTTATCATTTTCGTCAGATTGATTGTTATTAAAGCGCTTTTAAAATCTATGAGTATTAGGTACATTTCTTTATTGTACTCTCTCGATTTTTGAATTATTTTCTCCATTAAGGGCCGGTTGTTCGAACGCTAATTAAGAAGTTGATTATAATTAAGTCCCATTAACAACCATCAAATAACAAAATCCGTTGTTCCTACGCCAATCAGTTGATTGCAATCAAAATATGTTAATTATCATTATGATAATTAACGTAATTTTTTATTAATTAATTGTTAATTATTAGATAAAAGGCATTATATTTAAGATATCTACCCACGGTTTTACTCACGTATCGAGTACTAGGAAGCAGATTTGTTGATCTTTACCTCGGTGAATTGATATGTTGTGTAGTGCAACTATGTAGACTCCCCATGTCTCTACATTCATCACCCTTTTCCTTGCAATTTTTAGAAGGATGGGGAATAGGTATAAGAGAGAATCTGCTTCCGAACCAAGAAATCCAAAGATTTTATTATTTTTAAACATTTATTTGTTTAAAGATGGAGTCTTTTGGGTTTATTAATTATTAATTAACATAACAAATATTAACATAATTGATTAACTAATCAATTAATCTCATAATTGTGATTAATTATGTTTTCGGCAGCCCAATAAAAGTTGACATTGACAGTTGGTGACAATAATTAAATATTTGATAATAATCAGTTGATTCCATTTTTCATTCTGGTTGTTCGAACGCTAATCAACATTGATCACTATCAAATACTTAATTACTGTCACAATTGTCAATGTCAACTTTGGTTGGGTTGCCGAAAACATAATTATTGATGACAATTATGAAATTAGTTAATCAATTATGTTAATAACTGTTATGTTAATTGATTACTAATCTCATAATTATAATTAACTATGTTTTCAGCAACCCAACCAAAGTTGACATTGACAGTTGTGACAGTAATTAAATATTTGATAGTGATCAATGTTGATTAGCGTTCGAACAACCGGCCCTAAGGGCCGGTTGTTCGAAAGCTAATCAACAATGATCATTATCAAATATTTAATTACTGTCCCCAACTGTCAATGTCAACTTTGTTTGGGTTGCTGAAAACATAATATGAAATTACTAAATCAATTATGTTAATAATTGTTATGTTAATTGATTAACTAATCTCATAATTTTAATCAATTATGTTTTCAGCAACCCAATAAAAGTTGACATTGACAGTTTTGGTGACAGTAATTAAATCATAGTGATCATTGTTGATTAGCGTTCGAACAACCGGCCCTTAGTGTATGGAGTTAATTGTCAATCTTTCTTGTATAGAGATATCTTCATGTTCGTCAAAGTAGTTTTAGTCATTGCTATCCTGAATTATTCATAATATGTCTGGATCTAGTTCGTCCGTTATGGTAGTTCTCAAATAGGTAATTTTGAAAGGAGTTTATACAGTGTGTCCAGAAACTCTACCGACAAACGAAGACAGGAGATTCTTCAGATAATTTAACCCAATTCACTTAGTCCGAAAATGCTTCCTAAGGGAGCTAGAGCTCTTTGAAGATGGCGTCTTGTAATTAGTTTTTCTTAAATATCTCCAGAACGCTTCTATTTAGAAGAACAAAAATTGGTAACCGTATTTATCTTCAAGGTATAAATCTAATCCATTTATTGCAAATTTCTAGTACCGATCATAGGCGTCCGTTTTGGGTAGGGCAACAGTTATTTTATCGCATAACTTTTTTATCTTTAACTTTTATGCATTTCTGATACTGGATTATTAAATTGGAAAGTATTTTAGTACTAAAAGGTACTCTTGTTTTAAATCGGTAGGATACACCGTTTTCTAGAAAAATCGATTTGAAAACTTTTCGCTTTTTGAATTAAAAAAAAATTTCAAAAAAAAACTATTTAGAAAGACGAAAACTGGTGCATTTATTTATATTCCAGAGATAAATCGATTTCATTAATTGCGAATTTCTAGTGCTGGTCATAGGCGTCCGTTTTGGGTAGGTCAACAGTTATTTTATAGCATAACTTTTTTGTCTTGAATTTTTGAGCATTTTTGACACTAGATTATTAAATTAAGAGGTATTTGAGTACTAAAAGTTACTCTTACTTTATGTTGGTAAAATACTTCGTTTTTTGTTGAAAAGTTCTTTCAATTTTTTTTCAAATTCCAAAAACGAAAAACTTTCAAATCGATTTTTCTAGAAAATGGTGTGTCCTACCGACTTAAATCAAGAGCATCTTTTAGTACTAGAATACCTCACAATTTAATAATCCTGTGTCAAAAATGCATAAAAGTTAAGGAGAAAAAAGTTATGCGATAAAATACCCGTTGCTCTACCCAAAACGCACGCCTATGACCGGTAATAGAAATTTGCAATAGATGGAGTCGATTTATCTCTGAAAAGTAAATATGCATACCATTTTTCGTTTTTCTAAATAGAAGCGTTCTGGAGGTATTTAAGAAAAACTAATTTCATGGCGCCATCTTCAAAGAGCTCTAGCTCCCTTAGGAAGCATTTTCGGACTAGGTGAATTGGGTTAAATTGTCTTAAAATTATCTGAGGAATCTTCTGTCTTCGTTTGTCGGTAGAGTTTCTGGACACCCTGTATACTTATGCCATATTTTTCTATGCCACCTTTCCATAACTACTCGTCTTTTACCGTCAATAACTGGCTTCATCTGTCAAGATCATTTATTAAATTCCGCGTAAATACCAAGACGAGATTCCTTAAAATGTACCAGGGGCACTATTCATAAAAATTTTCGGTCCGAAATATCCCGCTCACTTTTCACATTTCCATATTTTCCCGTGAAAAATTAATTTATTCGACTTGGCACCCATAAGAGTCGGATAAAAATCGTCACTCTTGGAAAGTATGTCCCTGCACATAAGGCCCCTGAGACACGAGCCGCAGCGAACTTGTAAATGGGTCGAAATTATTTCAAACTAGGGAAGTAAGAACTCAGTGTGCCTGGGAAATTTACGGAAAAGTGTCTCGGTTTTGGTTAGGGAGCAGGCTCGGAATTTGTGGCAGCCACGAGGGAGCGGATTTTTACTACTAAATCCGATTTTCGTAATAGATTATCTATTCAAATTTGTTTTCGCGATCACACAAGTTTACAACGTTGCCTAATCATTGCAAAAAGTAATATTTAAATGACGAATCCCGAAGATCAATTTGTCTATTTGAATTTATACGAGGTAACAAAGTACTTATAATGTTTTCTGTTGCAAATTTTTATAATTGCTGATATACAGGGTGTTTCATTAATAATTGTCCATACAGTAACTGGAGACATCTTAGCAAAAATTACGAAGATTTAGCCTAAAACACTTAAATATAATGTGGTTCCTTACTGAGTTACAGGGTGTTTTAACTAAAAATTTAATAATTATTTTTGCTCAGCGTTTTAAAACTATTCGACGTATCATTTTCATGCTTGGCAGGAAGTATAGGTAATGTACATACTACTAAATTAGCTTAAACAATTGTTTCTGTCTATTACCAGAGGCGTACGACGGGGGAAAGTGAATGGTTGACCATTTCCGAATTCTACGCCATTGGCGGAATTGCTATTCTAGTTCAATTTTAGGATTCTCCAATACTTTATATGAAAATAATATACTCTTCATTCGTAACGATAAAATCATTAGTTTTCGGGATCTTTGAAGTTAAAAATGAAACGACACGGTTATTATTTTTATTAATGTATTGTGTCGCGTCATTTTTAATTTCAAATATCTTGAAAACTAATCATTTTATCGTTATGAATATAGAGTATATTATTTACATAAAAAGTATTGAAAAATTAAAAAATTACACTAAAATAGCAATTTTGTCAGTGGCGTAGAATTTGGGAAGGATCAGCCAGACACTATCCCCTGACGTACTCCTCTGGTAGTAGTTAGAAATGTTTATTTATCTTAATTTATTAGGGTGTACAGTACCTACACTTTCTGCCAAGTATGGTAAGAATACGCCAAATAGTTTTAAAGTACTGGGTACAAATAATTTTTAAATTTTAATCATATTAATCATAATCATATCATAAATGAATCAAAATAACTGTGCCGTTTCATATTTAACTTCAAATATCTCGAAAACTAATGACTTTATCGTTACCAATGAGAAGTATGTTATTTACGTAGAAAGTATTGGCGAATCTAAAAATGGCACTAAAATAGTATTTCCTCCAGTGGCGTAGAATTTGAGAAGGGTCAACCATTCACTATCCCCAGTCGTACGCCTCTGGTAATAGCTAGAAACGTTTGTTTATCATAATTTAGTAGGGTGTATAGTATTCGCACTTTCTCCCAAGTATGAAAAGGATATGTCGAATAGTTTTAAAATGCTGAACAAAAATAGTTTTTCAATTTTTAGGTAAAACACACTTTAACTCGTCCTGTCGCCAGGGGGGGTACAAAGGCCTCCTGTATTCAGATGGACTTACCCAAGTTTTTTTTATGTATTTTGACCTGTAGAACACGAATTTTTTGGGTAACAGTTGATCCGGATGTCGATAAGGTTGTTATAAACCAAGAAGTTGAGGAATCACATAACAGCGATTTCTCGCAAAACAAAATATTTTTTTGTATTTTTTGGGCCATTTTAACCAAAAAATGTTCCTACAAATTTTTTCGTAGGATGCATAGTTTTCGAGATAAACGAGGTTGAACTTTCAAAAAATCGAAAAATTGGAATTTTTGAACCCGAAAAACTTTTGATTAAAAAATAAAATAGCCATTCTGCTTACCGCATTTGAAAGTTCAAGTCAAATTATATCGGTTTTAATTATTTGTATTGCCAAAAATGTATTATTTTATTGTTAAAACAAAGCTATAAACACCTAGTGCTTGAGTGATGTTTCAATGATTTCTCATTTAAAATCGAACGAGTACGTAGAGGAGGTAAAAGTGTAAGCGGGGCTATTTCTAAGTAGCATGCAATAAAACGCATGTATTAGGCACGGGAAACAGTATGTGTTTATAGCTTTTTTAACAATCAAAAAATAAATTTGTAGCAATACAAATACTCAAAACAGATATAATTTGACTTAAACTTTTAAAGGCGGTAAGCAGAATTGCTATCTTATTTTTTATTCAAACGTTATTCGGGTTCAAAAATTGCAATTTTTCCATTTTTTGAAAGTTCAACTGCGTTTATCTCGAAAACTATGCATCCTACGAAAAAACTTGTAGGAACATTTTTGAATGACCCAAAAAATACAAAAAAATGTTTTGTTTTGCGAGAAATCGCTGTTATGTAATTCCTCAACTTCTTTGTTTATAACAATCTTATCGACATCCGGATCAACTGTTACCCAAAAAATTCGTGTTCTACGGGTCAAAATTCATAAAAAAAACTTGGGTAAGTCCATCTGAATTAAGAAGGCCGTTGTACCCCCCCTGGCGACAGGACTAAGTAAGGAACCACATTTTATTTAAGTGCTTTAGGTTAAATATTCGTATTTTGTGCTAAGGTTTCTCCAGTTTCTATATGGACAATTATTAATGAAACACCCTGTATATAATTAATAGAAGGCATATAGAGTGATGACCGCGCTAATAACCGGCAGAATTACGCAAAAGATGGAAAACATATTCGTGATCGTGATCTCCAAATGAAGACTGTCAAAGAAGAAATTGACAGTTACGCCCAAAAATACGACATCCGACTACAAAACCACCCCAACAGGCTAGCGAAGAACCTAATGAGACCCCAGGCAAACAGAAGGCTAAAGCGCCACACTCCAAGCGATCTACGAACAAGATTTTAAATTTTAAATTTTAAATTTTCAAAAATATTTTATTTATTATAGAGTTTTATTTATAGGGTTTTATTTATTAGTCACAAATAATTTTGTTAAGTACTAAAATTATGATTTTGTATTGTCACTGGACAGTCTCCTGCAAGTCTCTTTTAATTGTTAAACAATTTACTTATTGTAATCGTTATTACAGATTTTAAATAAATGGGATGTTAAGAAAAAAAAATTTAGGTAAAACACCCTTTAACTCAGTAAGGAACCACATTTTATTTAAGTGCTTTAGGTTAAATATTCGTATTTTGTGCTAAGGTTTCTCCAGTTTCTATATGGACAATTATTAATGAAACACCCTGTATATAATGAATAGAAGGCATATAGAGTGATGACCGCGCTAATAACCGGCAGAATTACGCAAAAGATGGAAAACATATTAAGTTGAGAGATAAAAATAAATGAAACTAGTGGAGGTGGGAAGTTTAGCGAGAAAAAATGTCACTGTCACAGTGGCAGTTGCCAAACTCGTCTTCTTCTTAACGTGTCCTATCAAGTCCCCTTGACGTTGGCGATTAACATGGCGAAACTGTTTCTGACTCGAGCTATTCTAAATAGTTGTTCTGCTTTCTTTATTCCTGTCAACTCCCTGACATTCTTCAACCAAGAGGCCTGCTTTCTACCAATTCCTCTGCGTCCTTCGATTTTATCCATCATAATGAGTTGAAGAATATTATATAGTTCTCCCCTTACTACGTGTCCAAAATAGGCCATCTTTCTACATTTGATATTATCAAGCAGCTCGCGGATTCTATCTGGATATAAATTGAATAACAGTGGGGACAGTAAACAACCCTGTCTGACATATCTTTGAATTTTACATATTTCTGTTGATTTTCCATTTATGCAAGCTGTCGCTGTTTGACGCCAGTATAATTTTTCTACGATTCGTACGTCTTGATCATCAGCACCTTTATCCTTTAATAATTTAATTAATTTGTGACGCTGTACACGATCAAAGACCTTTTCATAGTCAATAACTACAGCAAAGACGCATTTCCTTTGATCTCGGCATTTCTGCAATAATACATTTAGTGCAAAGAGTGCGTCCCGGGTTCCATGTCCATTTCTGATGCCAAGTTGTGCTTCATCCTGGTCTTCTTCACATTTATCTCTGATTTTACTGTGAATGATATGTAGAAATGTTTTCAAAGTGTGGCTTATAAGGCTTATCATTCTATAATCGCTACAGTTTTTTGGACGTTATTTTTTTGATAGAGTTATGAATTCGGGCTTTAACCAATTTTCAGGGATATCACCAGACGAATTAACATCATTGAAAATGTTGACCAGTATTCCAATGTTTTCCTCATTTATGAGCTTTGATACGTCTAGTACGTACGATACGTCTAAAGGTGGGAAACAATAACTAAAATATAAATTTATAGGTTTTTATCGCTAAATTTCCCACATCTACTAGTTTCATTCCTATTTATCTCTTAACTAAATATGTTTTCCATCTTTTGCGTTATTCTACCGGTTATGAGCGCGTTCATCACTGTATGTACGTATTATGCGAAATTATTAAAATAATTTCAGAGTTTTAGGACCGTATTATAGGATGTGGTTCAAAGGAACTAAGAGAAGTGATTATGTTATATATACAATTTTTATTTACAATAATTTATTCTTCTTCTTTCTCATAATCCTTAGTGCCCTTCATGGCATTGGATATTTACATTTACACAAAATCTTAACAAAATCACTGTCACATACATTCGCTGTCATCTGATAAGTAGGTTTCGGTTATCACGTAGCAAGTCTTCATTCGAAGTGGTTGATTGCAGATAAAACCGAAATGAACTGTCTCTTCTTTCGCGCATACATGTGTACGTGTTAATTTTTGAGTTTTAAATTAGTTCAGAACTAAAAAAAGAGTTTATTAAGCGACAGGTGAACCCAGAGAGAAGTTCGTTGTACTTTTAACCAAGTCTATTGCCACCTTGCGGAGAAAGCAGAGATTCCATTTACCAAGATGCAAAACAGAAGGAGAGAGAGATATTTGCACGCCTGTTGATTTTATAGGGAGATTTGCGGTACTTTTTTCGTGTTAGCTGGTGGTTATTAGTGAGAGAGGTCTGTTAGCTTCGACGGCCAACAATAAAGAGACCGAATCTTCTGTTACAATTAAAAACTGTGTATATTTAACTAGGAATAAAACTAGGAAGGGAAAAATTAGGTTTCTGCATATAAGGAACCTGAGACGACCCGCAACGAACTTTTAAATGGGAAGTAAGAACTCAGTGTGCCTGGCAAAGTTACGGAAACGTGTCTCAGTTTTGGTTAGGGAGCAAGCTTGGAATTTGTGACAGCCGCGAGGGAGCGAATTTTTACTACTAAATCCGATTTTCATTATAGATTATCTATTCAAATCTGTTTTCGCCAACACACAAGGTTACAACGTTGCCTAATAGTTGAAAATGTGACCAAATATTTAGTTGACGAAACCTTTAGATCATTTTATCCATTAAGTTTATACTATGTAATTTACAACTGTTTATGTAGATGCTGCCCATCTCAGGCTACACTACACACAACTGCCCTTCAAAACATTAAGTTTTAAGCAATAATATCTGATTTAAAGGGCTGTCTTTCTTGATGATAGACCAAGAGGTTCATTTTCACTGACCATTCCTTTGAAATAAAGCCGTTGGTGATGACCAAATCGTTATTGAGACAGTTAAGGCAGGAGAAAACAGAGTATTAAAAGCATTAAAGCGATTATGTAACTAATGCGTTTCAAAAGAAGTTAAATTCTCCCACTGGAATAAATCTGAGGGCAACTAAGTGGCGCCCTCAAGGAGGTATGTTTTCACAGTCATGATGAAATATAGTTGTTAGTGACCTGATTCTGTGACAAAGCGCCCAAAAAATCTGCGTCTGGATTAGATTAGGTTATATTATGTGAAGTTGTTAAGGCTGTGTAGCCTCTCCGCATTTCGACCTAAAAAGATCTTTTGTGTATACCTTAATCTAGTTAAACTCTAGGATGCCAATACTTCTGATGAAATTGACTAGCGCCCTAGGTGACTTGTTTCCTATGTCAGAGGGCGTTGTGGTAACCTCTTTTAGGAATTTTAGTCGTTTGCAAAACAGTGCTACGCAATTGCATAGTATGTGTTCTGCTGTTTCTTTTTCGTGGTCACAGAAACGACAGTGAGGGAAGTGACCAGTGAGAAGGCCAGTGGAGGCAATTTGTTGCAGTAGGCCACACTTTTATGAGCCTTTTTGCTTACCTTTGTCCTGGTGTGTTAGACCAGTATGGTTGTAGTTTATTGTTTAGATAGTAGTTTCGAAGTCGAATTTGACTGGCATGACGCCTGTCGGCTTATCCTTAGAATTCAAAGAAATTTCTTCCAAGATTTTATGATGGCCCACTAGATCGCCAGGTTTCATTATTTGTGTCTGTCGCAGCTTTAAGGCGGTAGGCGGTGGTTACTGCCTCCCTCCTTATGCAGAATTGCAGGGGAGAAATGTTCGGCATCGCCTCTATTGCTGCCGTGGGGTATGTTGACATTGCCCCTGTGATTTCCAGACAAGCTAGACGCTGCACTTTTTGCAGCTTGGCGTTAGATGTTGTGTGTTGTATTTTTGGTCACTATACGAGTGATGTGTATGTGACCATCGGCCTAATAATCGTTTTATGTATCCAGAGAGTAATTTTCGCTTTTAGGCTCCAAGTCTTTCAGGGATATGGATAAGATTTTTTCAATATGACTATTCCAGGTGAGTTTTTGATCTAGGGTTTCCCCCAGATATTTTACTTCTCTGGAATAGTCTAATGTGATGTCATTCATAATTGGAGCCGGTAAATTGTATGTACGTCTCCTTGTGAACGGTATCAGGGTCGTTTTGCTAGTATTTACATTTAAGCTCTCCTTCGAACACCAGTTTTTGATTTCGTTTAGAGCAGTTTGCATGAGACTAGATATTGTCTGGTCATGCTTGCCCCTAATTGTAACAACTAGGTCATCTGCGTTACCTTGAGTTGTAAAACGAGAATCATGCAACTTACTAAGAAGGTCATCCACGACTAGAGACCACAGCAGGGGCGATAGTGCTCCCTTTGAGGGCACCCCTTTACTACTGTCACAGTTACAAACTCTCCCCCAATACAATCTGGGTCTAAGGTTTCGCAGACGATATTGTAATGGTGACTAGGGGAAATTTTCCCAGCACTGTGGCGGATCAAATGCGATATTCCCTTCATTATATAGAGAACTGGTGTCTAAAAGAGAACCTCTCCGTGAAATCTTCCAACACTAGATCGGCAGCATTGAGGAATAAGGGGAAGCTTTCTGGACTAAGTGAACTGAGATTATTTGGACAGGTACTGGAAAGAACGAACGAGGTCAAATATATAAGGGTAAACCTGGATTATAAACTCAATTGGAACACTCATTGACAATATAGCAAATAAGGCTAAGCGGCTGTCCTGCAACTGTAGACAAGTTGTAGCTAAAACCTGGGGATTGAAATCAAAAGCAATCTGTTGCTGATGCACATCAGTGATACCACCGACAGTTACTTATGGTTCAGTAGTTTGATGGAGAAAGAAGGTTTTTCAATCTTGTGTGACCTCTCTCACCAGTCTACAAGACAGGCGCTTCTAAATTTGCGCTTTCATCGGGAATTTCAAAACTTTGACATTAACTTAACGACGACACTGCCTACATTACTATGATAAATTTTGATTTTTTTAAAATATCAATTTATATTATGAATACGATAACAAACTAGTTTGGCATAAACGTTTGTAGACACTGTGGGAACGGGCATTACCTAATAGATGTGTATTGTGTATAGTGTATACCATCCAATTACCACCATTAGGGTGTTTTGTAAAATAATCGCCGTCAGGCATAATCATCTACTTCATGCTCTTGGTACATAAATAACTATTTTAAGACAGTTAAGACAGTAATCTAGTTTAACAAGTTAAAAATATTATATTTTATTTTAATCCAGTCGAATAACAGGCCTAACCTTGCATTAGGAGCTGCACCAAATTTTATTTTTCTAATCTTTAGGGAGGGTCAATATTAGTATAAATTTAAAATCTCGACTGAATCCCACCGTTACGTTAGCCGCCATCTTGATTTTAAACGAGAACTGTTTTTGCTCAATATCTCCGCCATTTTCAATTTCTTGACAAAAAGTGTAGAAACTGAAATTGTTGAAAATGTGCTTTTCTATAATTTCATTAATTGTAATTTATTTTGTGCGGTCGATATTTTCCGAGTTATGAGGGGAAAATAGTGAGAGTTTGAGCTTAATTATTGAATTATTGAATTATCTCGTTTATTATTAGTTTTACAACAAATATGTACCTACACAAAACTGAAGAGAATTTAATTCTACACAATTTTAATCTCTTTCATTTTTTTGCTAAAATTAATATTTAAGGTAGTACGTATGCGGTAATGACGCGAGCGTAAGACTGGATTGACTTCATAGCAATTGTTTTTGTTCAATATCTACGCCATTTTCGACTAAAATTGTTCAAAATAAAATTTCGTACAATTTCTTTTTAACAATTTTTTTTCATGCGGTTGATATTTTCCGAGTTACATGGGAAAATACTAAAAAGTGGTGGGGGAAGCATAATTATTGAATTGAATTTTGTTTTCGAGCTGCCCCAAATTTTATAATTCTATCCTTTAGCAGAGATCAATAGTAGTGTAAATTTAAAATCTCGACTGAATTCCGGGGTTGCATTAGCCGCCATATTGATTTAAAATGAGAACAGATGTTGCTTAATATCTCTGCCATTTTCAACTTTTCAACCTAAATGGTAAGAAAGAAAATTGTTGGAAATGCAATTTTCTACAATTTCTTTGGCACAATTTTTAAATATGGTCAATATTATCCGAGTTAAGGGGAAAAATAATGGTAGCGGAGGGGAAGCATAATTATTGAATTGTCTCGTTTATTATTAACTTTACGACATAATTGTACATAAACAAAAATAAAGAGAATTATATTTTATACAATTTTTGAAACTTCCAATGAAACATCAACCAAACCAAGTATATAAAAAACATAAAAACCTATTATATGCATTAAGTTCACTTAATTTTATTAACTAGCGGGTTTGATTGGTTGAATTTGTCTGTCGATATTTTAAGTTTTATGTCAGCTAATATATCGTGATGTTTCAACAATTTTTTTTTTAATTTTGGACCCTGTTGGGGGGAATTTTCCCATTTCCCCCCCTTGTAGACCCGCCACGGGTTCTCTCGCAAAATTGTAATAAATCGTAATTGCAACAATTTCAGTTCTTACACTTTTTGTCGAAAGTTAAAAATGACGGAGATATTGAACAAAAACAATTGCTACAAAATCAATCAGGTCTTACGCTGTAACAACTCGCTGATGATTTTCTGTTGGAGTGAATGAAAAGGGAGTGGTAAACTCCAACAGAAGTAGTAAAAAGAAGAAGATCTACTTAATGTAGCCAAAGGACAAAAATGTGTGGCTTCTCCGTTGAAGAAGCTGGAGTAACTAAAATACAACTTTGTAGTAGTATTTGTATGGAAGGATGCCAAGACAAAGAATATCGAATTGATACAGGACTAGAGATGAGAAATCATTAATAGATAGATATAACTTGAATGGCTAGCTAAATATGTATGAGAAGGGCCACTTGACACTCAAGGAAGGATTCGGCCAATTTGCACGGCTATTTTTGGCCAGACAATAGATTAAAGGAAGTGACAATGATGGCTCGAAAAGAAGATATGAAGATAATGTTCAGAAAATAGATAGAGTAAATATAATAATATACTGAAAATAGAATGAATTTTTGGGCGCCAGAAGAAGGATAACTAGGTTAACGCTCTTCCAGGTATTCTACGCTGCTATAGAGTATGTTAAATTTGTAGTACAAGTATGTGAAAAGTTATTAAAGATTATTAAATTATAAAATATACTACTAAAAATAAAGGAGTAATAAGAAAAAAAAATCACAATAAATGTATATTTATTGAATGTAACTACTAGATCTTTTTAACAATCTCTGAGTTAGGACAAGTAACTAGTGTGTAACTCTAACATGACAGGAAAAAGTGATACTAGTGAAAGTCAATTACAAAATCATCATACAACTATGATCTAAGAATACTCTTTATAAGGTTAGAAAAACTGACTACGGGTACCTCTAATACAGGAAGTACAACTTACAACTAGGTTAGTAGAACCCTCACCAAATAATAATTGTACGTTTATAATACGTACACCTTAATTAAATACTACCTGATACTATATATAACATATAAATACCTCACTGTGAGTGGGACAGGCACAAGCCTTATTGAATAAATAAACCTACGAGTGGATACACAGATCCTTTTCCTAACTCGTGGTTTATAATAGTAATAATAACAAGTGAAACCAAAAACTAATCTGAGGGATTAGAATCCAGAAGTTCATATGAATTTAATAAATTAAAGTTAAAGTTAAATAAAGTTAATAAGTTAAAGTTAAGTAAAGTTAATAAGTTCAAGTTAAATAAAGTTAATAATTACAATTTTGACTAATATGTGAAGTTAATTTTTAAAAATTTAATTAAACATATACTAAAATAATGGAATGAGTTTAAATAATTATACAAAAGTGGAACACAGCCTAAAAATAATCAAGATAAGAGTACCGACTACTATTATCAGGGAAAATATCTGAGCTCAGAAATTTATACCTTTATAGATTGCAGAGTGTTGGGGAACGCTATCAATTAAATATTATGTTGTAAAGAAAAAAAAAACCTATAAAAAATATAAAGCAGGAAAAATGTGTGTGCAATTGAACTATAAAAAAAAAATGTACTAAATATCACAAAACCAGTCTGTCTTTAATAAGAGCACAGTAAATGTTCCCAAACAAACCACTCTTTCCTAATCTTGAAGTTGATGTAATGAGCACCCAAGGGTGCTAACTCTCGCTAGCAGCTGTCCTGCTGGAGGTACAGGAGAGGAAGACTGGTAGAAAGCAGCTGAAGGTACTCAAAACTGTTGGAAAGCAGCTGGAGGTACTCAAAAAAAGAAAATGTGGAAATAATCCAGGCTGGTCGCCTATTGATTGTTTCTCTCTGTGTGGTCTGGCCTTGGTGTTGTTGTAGGGTGGCTTTAAGATTTCATGGTAGGTGCTAAAAAAAACACAGTGTGGTGTTACTACCAATCTACCAATGTCAAAAAAAAGAAGCAAGAGATACGAGGAGGTGTTTTTATTCCTATGGGAATAAGAAGAAATAGGTCATTAAGTCCAAAAACTTGAATGACTAGACAGCTTGACCTTTTATCAGGTTGCTATCAGATGACCTTGGTCAAATAACACAAGTAATTTCCAATTGAAATACAAAATATAATTACTGTGAAAGAATATTTTATTATAATATATACACCGGTATATAGATATATTATACAAGGATGAAATATAGTAAGACTAAGCGATGGATACTTATTTGATCATCGTTCAAAAGATAGGAGTTCTGTAGACTTGAAAGGAATATAAAAAATGGAGTTTAAATTAGCTCTATTTTCCAACTGGAAGCACAAATTAACAACGAATATTGAATTATCTCTAGATGAGTTTGATCCATGAAAATAAAACATAAAAACCATGAAAATAGACTATGTGAAACTTAGTTAGCAAATGTCAAGGACTTCCAAAATGGCTGAATAAAATACTTAATAAAATGTGTATTTACCGGGGTAGAACTCATTGGATATAGTATGCTCTAAAATTCTTCAAATCCACTGCTGCTGGATAACTTCACTATACTTTTATTGTAATATTTAATCAATTTGGAACTGAGAATTAGAGGTGAATAATTGAGTCTAATGACCCCGCACACTACGATTCAGACCGAACACTCGAGAAACAATGGCAATCCAAGGCTCACGTTCACAGCTGAATCCTTCGTACCCCTCTACTAAGCATTGGCTGTCAAAGTGGGGAAACCAATGTTGCCACGTTTTAAATGTGACGTCATCAAGCATTTAAAAATTCTGAGATGGGTTTAAGTTCTATTTGAATAAACATTGAAAGAAAATAATTCTGAAAATAATTAAATAATATTTTGGATAGTTAAATAATATCTTCCCATCAATAATCGATTCTATAATTTTATTTAAAAATTTTTAAAAATTTTTAAATAAATTTAAAAATTTTTTTTATTTAAATTTTATTTAAAAAAAAATTTTTTTTTTTTTTTTTTCAAAATATTAAACTAGAGTAGTAGTGCTTAGTGTATCATTCCCCGTTGATTCGCAAGATTACAAATAATCACCACTAATAATCAAGGGAAAGTAGGATGGTCACTGCAGCAAATAACGGAAATTGCAAAATATGACCCGAAGTCCTAGTAAAAGTGCTAAAGATGAGACATAATTTATAATGACAAATAAGTGTCGAATTGGCAGTAAATCCAAAGTTGAACTATCCATGGACATCAGATTTATAAGGAGTATATCCAAGGACGAACAACCAGGCAAAGGTGAGAGCCAATTCATACCATAACGCAAGTACATATACTAAAGTCACCAATGAAATCAATAACTATAATAAGTGAAGAATCAAACACTCAATCCTAAATTGGACTAGCAATGGACACCAGATTCGTAATAGCATATCCAGAGAAGAACAACTAGGAATATTTATAGAATAATTTTCACCAATACCAACTAATATAAATAGTGAACATACCAAAGGAATGCAAACACATTAACCAAAATAAATGTGGAATCAGACACTCAATCCAAAGTCAGACTATCAATGGACAACAGATTCACAAAAGCATATCCAATGAAGAACGACCAGGAAGATTTATGGACCAATTCACATCCATACTAAATCATATAAATAAATTAGGTCTACGTACACCCACATCCGGTAATACGAACCTATACAACCAAATAAACAAAATAAGTGAAGAATCGGACACTTAATCCAAAATCGGACTAGCAATGGACACCAGATTTATAGGAGCATATCCAAAGAAGAACGATCAGGAAGATTTATGGACCAATTCTCACTAATACTAAATAACTAACTAAATTAGCTCTAGATCTACCCTCATCCGGTAATATGAGCCTATCGAAACTAAATAGTAAAAATAAAGGATGAACTTATAAGTTCTATGACTCCATGGTAAATACAAAATATGACGGGAACGAGCTCCCAATCTTTCATAAGACTGTATATTCATGTGAACATACATAGGATTATCCAGGAGATATTCCTGAATCTAAGCAACAATTAATGCCTAAGGAAAGAAGAGGGAATCTACTAAAAAGAAAATCAATAATTTGTCCCAGTGGGTTAATCACTAACATTACGACTCTACGTCTATGGAAAGTCAAGCATCAATATACTATGAACTAAGAGACATAAAATAAGCAAACTAGACTTCCCTATTATCGTGTGAAAATGTGCCTGGAATATTTGGAACAATTGCACAAGAATGGTTAGGAAGTGTTGTACACCATTTCCCAACCAGAAATATTATCATGGATAAACATCTGCCTACTCTGACAAGAAAGACATGGATTACGAAATCGGATAGCAGTGATCAGTTGCTGAACTTCGAACCCACGTATTCACCAACTTTGAGCATTAACAGACTAGTTCATAAGAAGAAATATGAAGGACTCAAGAATTCATTTATAAATCAAAATTCCAAATTCATTCCAGAATCATCCTGTGGAGGAAGTAAGAATCCGAATTAATATAAAGTATTTAAGGTACCTGTGACAAATATCAATAAAGTAACCCAATAACAAATTAACAACCACAACTTCTTTCCAATATGGCAAATCCAATGACATGATATAAAAACAATAAAAAAAATAATAGGTATGTAATCAAATATCCAAGATATAACACATAATCTAAGATATGGTAGTGTAACATAGCTCCATCTATATTAAGCAAGAATACTTGTATGAGCCCACACATCCAAATATCTTAATATATAATAATCAACAGCCCTTTTATTCTGAGAGGTTGAGTACAAAACTAAGAGTACAAGTGGAGGTTATTAACTTGGTAATACTACTGGCTGGATTAGTATTTGAGAATATTTGTCGATAATGACTCAAATGCAATCTATAATACAAAAAAAATAATAATAAACTCATACAAGCGGTATTACACAAGAATTCGGTACCTAATAACTAATACGTGAGAAATCATCAAGCCATGCCGAAGGATAAAAATTGCTATGGTCAGGCATTATCTGGTGATTAACAATTTAAACTAAAATACTATACCATAATAAAACTAATTAAAGGCAAACACAGGAAGATATTAGCTTAAACAACCCTGTTAAGCTAATCTTCTTCCGATGAAGTTGAAGAATCCACATCGTCCATGGTGTTGTCAGGCAGTAAATCCTTTACATGAAATTGACCAATTCGCTTATTAGTCGAATTGTCCTTTAATTCATAAATCAAAGGAGATATTACCCTTGAGACAGTACATGGGACATATTTCTGGCAAAACTTTGCAGAAATGGCATCACCCTTATTGGATTTGACAAAATTGCGCTTTAAGACTCGATCACCAACAAAGAATCGCAGATCTCGTTTCCTCAAATTATAGTGCTGCTGGTTCCTTAGGTAAGAAGTTTTTAACTTCTTCCTAATGTCTGCGAAAATATGAGGTAACGTCTGGAGATCATCTAAGCGATGAAGTTTCTCAGATATTTGAGGAAGATTTTCGGAATTGTCTGAAATTACACCAAAATAATCACCTGATAAAGCCACATTCCTACCAAAATTCAAATATGCTGGAGAGCACTGGGTAACTTCATGGACAGAATCCTTATGGCTTGAGCTATGGAATGAATATATTGATCCCAAGCTCTGTGATCAGGGTAAGTATAGGACCTTAGAGCTGTGACAATACTGCGATTTACTCTCTCAGTATGATTTGCTTGTGGATGGTAGGCAGCATTATAAAAGGTCTTTTGAACCTTATATTTAGCTAGAAGATCTTTAAAGGCCTTCGATACAAACTGAGGACCGTTGTCACATGACACAATTTGAGGAACACCATACACCAAAAAGACTTGTTCCTCCAAATATTTTAAAATTGCTGGAGTTGTGGCCTGGCGAAGGGGACAAACTAAAGGAAATTTAGTGAAATAATCCACAACTACCAGGCAATAGGTATTACCCTTGTAACTCCGAGGATAAGGTCCAATGAGATCCATTGAGATCATCTGCCAAGGAAAATTTATGTTCCTGAAGGAACCCATAAGTCCAGCCTGTGGTAGGTTACTTGGTTTACAAGTAGCACAAACCATGCATTTAGAAATGTACCTTTTTATAGACTTCCGCATACCAGGCCAATAATATAATTCGGCAATACGGTGATAAGTCTTATAAAAACCAAAATGACCCGCCGTAACTTCATCATGAAACATATGCAGAATATTTTCCCTATTTGGCGTAGGTACAACTATTTTCCACTCCGACATATTGGATAAGGACTCTATCGGACTTAAGATGTGTTTGTACAGAATATTATTCTCTACCTTAAAATCAGGATATTTTTGTGGGTCCTGAGTGACCCTATCAATCATATTCTGATACCACATATCAGGACTTAAAGAGGACAGATCTAGGACATTAATATCATGGACACGTGAAAGAGCATCTGCGACCACTACCCCGTTTGCCTTTCTATGGACAATCTTATATGAATAGGCAGCCAGTTTGCATATCCATCGAGAAAGCCTCTGTGAAGGGTTTTTCATACTATGAAGCCATACTAAGGAACTATGATCAGTAATTATAGTGAAATTACGACCTTCCAGATAATAACGAAAAGCTTCTAACCCATGGATGATAGCTAAGAGTTCTTTCTCCGTAGTTGAATAGTTTTTCTGGGCCTTGTTCAACTTCTTACTAGTGTACGCTATGGGGTGTTCGGAGCCATCTTTCAACTGAAATAATACGCCTCCAGAAGCTGTATTAGAGCAATCTGTCATTAGATAAAAATGCTCATCAAAATTAGGTGACATCATAACCGGAGCGCTCGTTAAAGCATCTTTAACGCGCCTAAAAGCTTCGTCAGCCTCAGGAGTCCAAGTAATGGTCTGTCCCTTTTTCCTGTTCTTCAAAAGATCAGTAAGAGGTGACAAAAAAGTAGAGTAGGACGGTACAAATCGCCGATAATAGCCACACATTCCCAATATCCTACGGACTTGGGTGGTGGTCTTTGGTATAGGAAAATTTTTGATAGCAACTATTTTCTCAGGATCAGTCCTCAGCCCCTGGTTATCCACAACATAACCCAAGAACTTAAGACTAGGGCGACAAAACTGACATTTATCCAGATTGACCGTTAGATTAGCTTCCTTAAGACGTAAAAATAACTTATCTAAAATTTCCATATGAAGGGAAAAATCAGGAGTGACAACCAAAATATCGTCTAAATAATAGAAAACATAGGGCTCTAACGGTGGACCAATGACTAAATCCATCAGACGACACATTGTCTGAGGAGCAGAAACAAGACCGAAAGGCATGGTGACAAACTGGAATAATCCTTTACCACTGACAGCAAAAGCAGTATACTTCTTGCTCTCTTCACTCAGTGGGATCTGTAGGAAGGCCTTAGACAAATCAATAGAAGAGATGTATTTGGCATTCTGAAGTTTGCTCAAAATTACATCTATTCTGGGGATAGGATAAGCATCCCTGTTAGTTGTGATACTGTTTAGTTTTCGACCGTCAAAGCAGATCCTGAAGGATCCATCCTTCTTCTTCGTTAACCAGAGCGGAGAACAGTAGGACGATGTTGAAGGTTCTATGATATTTAAAGCAAGCATCGAATCTACTTCCTTTTCTAAATCTGCCTGCCAGGCTTGAGGTATGGGGTACTGATATAATCTGAAAGGAGTGGGATTTCCCACTTCGATAGTGTGAGAGATTAACGACGTACGACCTAGTTTGTCTTTTGAAGAAAGAGTAGTAAATTTAGAGATCATACTCTCTAATTGCCTTTGTTCAGAGCTTGATAAACTAGCAAAATCGTGAATAGCACTAAGGGTAGATAAATTAAATTCAGATATGGAAAAAGAAAAATCAGAACAACTTAAGGTACTATTGAAAGCATTGAAAAAGTCCATACCTAAAATTATAGAATTCTGCACGGAAGGAATAACATAAAATGTAATTTCCCTACATAAATCTGCCACTGTGATTTTAATTTGGAGTTTGCCCGTAATGGACTGAACTGTACCATCTGCAGTAGATACTTGCAAAGATGAAATGGGCATAATGGGAATACTAGAATTTTTCAATAAATTTAACGAATGTGCCCCTATCAATGAAATATTAGAGCCACTATCTAACAAAGCTAAACACGATTGTCCTAAAATTTGAATAGGAAGATATGGCCTATTATCATTTTGTTTCCTAACTAATAACGAATTAATATCTAGATCTAAAGTATTTGGTTGTCTACAACCGTTATATGGAACTAACCCAGACGTATCATCATCATTAACAAAACTAGAATCTAATATAGATAATGGAACCACATTACTATCACAATTATTATTGTTACGTTGAACACTACCAATCAAAGAAGCGTTTGTAAATGACCATCTGTGATCATTTGAATCAAGCGAATCTAACGTATTATCTATAGAAATAAATTTCTGGTTTAATTTTGTTTTGTGGTGTGTGCTGCTTTCTTGAACGACACCCCTTTCCCTTTTCGTGAAGATGGGTTTGGGTTGCTGGATGTGCTTGGTCCAGCAGTTTCGTTTGACGATGGGGTTTGATTCCCTGATTGGATGTTGGACGGAGAAACGTTCAGGGGACGGACCTCCGACGTGTCGTTTCCCGAACACTTAGAACAGTTTCTTTTAAGGGTGTTCTCTCGGCCACAACCATGGCAGAAAATACGATTTTGAGGAATCCCACAATTGTAAAATGGGTGACCAGGCTGATCACAATTCCAGCAGACAAGAGAACTAACAACCGAAACATTATGTTCATGACCCTTATTTAGCCAAGAACGTTGCCTAAAGGAAGTTGGCTGAGAAGAAGAGTTAGAAGAGGATCGAGATGTGGATGGAGGTTGAGAAGACCAGGATAACGTTTCCTCCAAACGTTTGCATTTTATAGTAAGGTCATCAATGTTCTGAATGTCCATAAGAGCTAATTGTTGATGATAAAAGGGCAATAGACATTTAAGGATGATTTTAATTTTAGCTAAATCTGACAAAGGAGTGTCTAAACGACTACACATACCTAATATAGTATTAATAAACATAGTAACAGATTCCCCAGGTTTCTGCTTATGATTCTTAATTTGATCTAATAAATCATCCTGGAATGAATACGGAAGAAAATCCGACTTCAACTTTTTAATCAGATCAGACCAACAAGAAAAATTACCCCTGTTATTCATAAACCATGTAAAAGCGGTCCCGGTGAACAACTCAGCAGAAGCAGCAAACAAATCCTCTTCAGAAACACCTCTAGATATTCGAAGACATTCAACCCTTTCTAAAAATGACATCACATCAGTGTGCTGTTTTTCACCTGAAAATGAAATACCCCATTTGTGTACTTGAACAGGTTTGGAGTACGTAAAGCTAGGTACATTGACTGAAGCATTAGGAGTAGAGGTAGCAATGGGGTTAACTCTAGAATCAAGTTCACCCTCTAGTGTTAATATTTTAAGAGAAACAGACCTCTTGAACGGTTCCTGTTCTTCAGAAGGACAGTGTAGCAAGTGTACACGGGCAGAAATATGGCCTAGACGAGATGTTAATCGCGCATACTCTGTATCCTTTACAGTTCCCCTAAACTTTTCGATTTTTTTAGACAAGCTGTCCAATGTTTCAGTGATTCCTTTTTGTTGTTCCTCAAAAGGAAGGGATACAGCTGAAATTTGGAGAAAACTTCTATTGCCAGCTTCTTGTTTCAAAGCACCTCTCAAAAGATTGCGTTTTTTATCGACAGTTGTCGACTCCTCTGGCATTATGTCCCGAATCTTTAATTCATAATCCAATTCATCCACCAGAAGATGTTCAGCTTTAAAAGCACACATGATGAGAGCAAAGTTATTGACAAATAGTCCAAAGAACAGAAATATGAAAAATATGAAAATATGAAAGTTTGCACGCAAAATATATATAATATAAACCGAGAAAATATCAGCAACACACCAACAAAATCAAAATAGCCAGCAAAAAAAAAATATATATATAATGCAGTATATAATCTAATAAATAAGATCAAATAAATATATAAGATCAAATAAATGGATAAATAATCCAATAAATATTGTATACTCAAGTAAACCTACTACCTAAATACTGGAAGTAAATTTTTTTATTTATATGTAACTTACCACCACTCTAGAAAAAATATATATCTATAATAATAATAATAATAATCAACACTTAGTTGTACCTCCAACTATACCACTATTGACTGAAGAAATAAAATTGTTATATGAATTATATTATTAATAGCAATATTAAATATAAGTTCCCAATAAAAATTCAAAATCTAACCCAGAATGTAAGCTGCACAAACATATACTATAATGAGGTCCCAAAATATAAACAAAAATCAAAACAGCGTTTAAGAATACCTGATATGTATCAGAAATTAAAAATAAAATAAATAAGTAACAATATGTGTATAGGATACCAAACGGAAATAACAAAGAGATTTCAGATAAAAGAGAAGAATTGACCTAAATGAATACTGTCTCAGACCAAAAATAAAGCCCCACGTTGGAAAGCCGATGTAACAACTCGCTGATGATTTTCTGTTGGAGTGAATGAAAAGGGAGTGGTAAACTCCAACAGAAGTAGTAAAAAGAAGAAGATCTACTTAATGTAGCCAAAGGACAAAAATGTGTGGCTTCTCCGTTGAAGAAGCTGGAGTAACTAAAATACAACTTTGTAGTAGTATTTGTATGGAAGGATGCCAAGACAAAGAATATCGAATTGATACAGGACTAGAGATGAGAAATCATTAATAGATAGATATAACTTGAAGGGCTAGCTAAATATGTATGAGAAGGGCCACTTGACACTCAAGGAAGGATTCGGCCAATTTGCACGGCTATTTTTGGCCAGACAATAGATTAAAGGAAGTGACAATGATGGCTCGAAAAGAAGATATGAAGATAATGTTCAGAAAATAGATAGAGTAAATATAATAATATACTGAAAATAGAATGAATTTTTGGGCGCCAGAAGAAGGATAACTAGGTTAACGCTCTTCCAGGTATTCTACGCTGCTATAGAGTATGTTAAATTTGTAGTACAAGTATGTGAAAAGTTATTAAAGATTATTAAATTATAAAATATACTACTAAAAATAAAGGAGTAATAAGAAAAAAAAATCACAATAAATGTATATTTATTGAATGTAACTACTAGATCTTTTTAACAATCTCTGAGTTAGGACAAGTAACTAGTGTGTAACTCTAACATGACAGGAAAAAGTGATACTAGTGAAAGTCAATTACAAAATCATCATACAACTATGATCTAAGAATACTCTTTATAAGGTTAGAAAAACTGACTACGGGTACCTCTAATACAGGAAGTACAACTTACAACTAGGTTAGTAGAACCCTCACCAAATAATAATTGTACGTTTATAATACGTACACCTTAATTAAATACTACCTGATACTATATATAACATATAAATACCTCACTGTGAGTGGGACAGGCACAAGCCTTATTGAATAAATAAACCTACGAGTGGATACACAGATCCTTTTCCTAACTCGTGGTTTATAATAGTAATAATAACAAGTGAAACCAAAAACTAATCTGAGGGATTAGAATCCAGAAGTTCATATGAATTTAATAAATTAAAGTTAAAGTTAAATAAAGTTAATAAGTTAAAGTTAAGTAAAGTTAATAAGTTCAAGTTAAATAAAGTTAATAATTACAATTTTGACTAATATGTGAAGTTAATTTTTAAAAATTTAATTAAACATATACTAAAATAATGGAATGAGTTTAAATAATTATACAAAAGTGGAACACAGCCTAAAAATAATCAAGATAAGAGTACCGACTACTATTATCAGGGAAAATATCTGAGCTCAGAAATTTATACCTTTATAGATTGCAGAGTGTTGGGGAACGCTATCAATTAAATATTATGTTGTAAAGAAAAAAAAAACCTATAAAAAATATAAAGCAGGAAAAATGTGTGTGCAATTGAACTATAAAAAAAAAATGTACTAAATATCACAAAACCAGTCTGTCTTTAATAAGAGCACAGTAAATGTTCCCAAACAAACCACTCTTTCCTAATCTTGAAGTTGATGTAATGAGCACCCAAGGGTGCTAACTCTCGCTAGCAGCTGTCCTGCTGGAGGTACAGGAGAGGAAGACTGGTAGAAAGCAGCTGAAGGTACTCAAAACTGTTGGAAAGCAGCTGGAGGTACTCAAAAAAAGAAAATGTGGAAATAATCCAGGCTGGTCGCCTATTGATTGTTTCTCTCTGTGTGGTCTGGCCTTGGTGTTGTTGTAGGGTGGCTTTAAGATTTCATGGTAGGTGCTAAAAAAAACACAGTGTGGTGTTACTACCAATCTACCAATGTCAAAAAAAAGAAGCAAGAGATACGAGGAGGTGTTTTTATTCCTATGGGAATAAGAAGAAATAGGTCATTAAGTCCAAAAACTTGAATGACTAGACAGCTTGACCTTTTATCAGGTTGCTATCAGATGACCTTGGTCAAATAACACAAGTAATTTCCAATTGAAATACAAAATATAATTACTGTGAAAGAATATTTTATTATAATATATACACCGGTATATAGATATATTATACAAGGATGAAATATAGTAAGACTAAGCGATGGATACTTATTTGATCATCGTTCAAAAGATAGGAGTTCTGTAGACTTGAAAGGAATATAAAAAATGGAGTTTAAATTAGCTCTATTTTCCAACTGGAAGCACAAATTAACAACGAATATTGAATTATCTCTAGATGAGTTTGATCCATGAAAATAAAACATAAAAACCATGAAAATAGACTATGTGAAACTTAGTTAGCAAATGTCAAGGACTTCCAAAATGGCTGAATAAAATACTTAATAAAATGTGTATTTACCGGGGTAGAACTCATTGGATATAGTATGCTCTAAAATTCTTCAAATCCACTGCTGCTGGATAACTTCACTATACTTTTATTGTAATATTTAATCAATTTGGAACTGAGAATTAGAGGTGAATAATTGAGTCTAATGACCCCGCACACTACGATTCAGACCGAACACTCGAGAAACAATGGCAATCCAAGGCTCACGTTCACAGCTGAATCCTTCGTACCCCTCTACTAAGCATTGGCTGTCAAAGTGGGGAAACCAATGTTGCCACGTTTTAAATGTGACGTCATCAAGCATTTAAAAATTCTGAGATGGGTTTAAGTTCTATTTGAATAAACATTGAAAGAAAATAATTCTGAAAATAATTAAATAATATTTTGGATAGTTAAATAATATCTTCCCATCAATAATCGATTCTATAAGGGGCGGAACGTCACAACGCTCGCACTTTTACCACATACGTACTACCTTAAGAATTTATTTTATCAAAAAAATGTACGGCATCAAAATTGTACAAAATTTAATTCTCTTCCTTTTTGTGTAGATATATATTTGTTGTAAAACTAATAATAAACGAGATTATGCAATAATTTAATAATTATGCTACAACTGTCACTATTTTTCCCTCATAACTCGGAAAATATCGACCGCACGAAAAAAATTATAATAAATGAAACTATAGAAAATCGCATTTTCAACAATTCCAGTTTCTACACTTTTTATCAAAAAATTGAAAATGGCGGAGGTATTGAGCAAAAACTGTTCTCGTTTAAAATCAAGATGGCGGCTAACTCAACGGCGGAATTCAGTCGAGATTTTAAATTTATACTAATATTGACCCTCCCTAAAAATTAGAAAAATAAAATTTGGGGCAGCTCCTAATGAAAGGTCAGATGCTATCCCGACTGGGCTATTTTATTAAATTTGAATTAAATGATAGAGGAAACTGATGTTGTCCCTTATTATGTAATCTTATTTAATTTTTCCTGGCTGTAAATGAGGCACAGCATTGAAAAATACTTCACAATGTTCCAATAAACATTACAAGAGCATAAATCTCAAACTCTAAAAATAAAATTACGGCTTTTAAATTCATTATTAGCCCTTTCAATACCACTGAAATCAATTTTTTTGTTTTTACTTTTACCTCTCAAATGAGGTAAATTGATACAATTGTTGTTTTTTGGCTCTTGGACTAAAAAAGGTTGCGTAATATTTTCGCATGTTGATTAATGTATTCGTTCCATATGAGATATTTTGGAGGCCGCGAACTGAAATTGAAGGTTCACTCTGGCCTTTTCATTTACGTGTGTAAGAGTTCTATAACTAATATTCAGCAGTCAGTTTTTTATTAAACATTTCGCAATATTATTATATTTGGTAGAATTATGGGCTGAAGAGGAGCTAAAAAACGGATGAGAGGTAGTAAATAGTAGGAATTTTGATATATAAAATTTGGATAGATTCCTTGTATTTCAACAACAAAAGCAGTACAAGGAAAGTTAAAGGCGAAAACATTAACAGAAATACAGTCAAAATAAAAATTATGCTAAGAACTCTCAAACTAAATCGTAAAAATAATAACATCACAATCAGTGCGATTAGAAGACAATAAGAAACGAAACACATTCACTCGTAACAAGAATAAAAAATGATTACTGGGGGAACGTTTTTCGAAAGGAATAAAACATGATTTTTATGGTTTGTAAAAGGAAATATGGCGCTTTATAAAAAGTCAAAGAACGGAGGTAAAAGAACTAATAGAACCAAAACACATAGAAAAGGATACATAAATTGCCTACCGTAAAATGGGGTGAGATTGATATCCCGGGGTGACATTGATCATTTGTCGTTTTATCATATATATGTAGATACAACCGGCAACAATGTAAAATTGTTTCTGGGAGTGGTATTGAATCTTGGCTATGATCAGTTCACGTCGTTGTTAGTTTACAATTGGCATTGGGAAAAAGTTATGTTGCTTTGAAATTAACCGTAATTTTTGGCCTATTTTTATAATTTGTGTACTTTAGCTGGTAGACAAAGAAATGAGGTAATTTCGCTATGTCTAGTGTTATAAAATTATTTTGTATGGTTCTGTAATAATAATTTTAAGTATCTAATATTGAATAGGGTGACATTGATTAAGTGATCAATCTAAAACCACGTTACGTACGTTCCAGAAATTAATTAATAATTTTTGTTACAGATTTAAGAATATCAATCAAAATAGGAAGAACGTACAAAAGACAATTATTAGGCAGTAGAACGTATGGCAATTTTAATGAAGAACAAGTTAATCAGGCGTTGCACGATGTATTGGAAAATGGATTGTCGCTAAGAAAAGCCGCAAAAAAATACAAATTGTCCTACGGAACTTTAAATACCAAGTACCATGGAAGGAAG
This sequence comes from Diabrotica virgifera virgifera, assembly GCF_917563875.1. Taxonomy (NCBI): domain Eukaryota; kingdom Metazoa; phylum Arthropoda; class Insecta; order Coleoptera; family Chrysomelidae; genus Diabrotica; species Diabrotica virgifera. The sequence goes on from NC_065447.1 coordinate 31,630,883, forward strand.
ATTAAGAAAACAGGTGGACAATCTGTATTCACATATGAAGAAGCAGTAGCCAATATTAATAGCGTTTTAACATGTGCAGATTGGGGATATCATCTAAGTGCAATGGATTTGAGAATGTTCGTCAAAAGTTTTTTGGACAAAACTGGTAGAATTGTACCTAGATTTAAGGAGAATATTCCTGAAATTAACTGGGTAAATAGCTTGTTGAAGAGATATGGAGGTATTGCTGGTAGAAGATTAGCAACTAATATTAAAAAAAGCCGAGCAGAAGTACCTCCGGACCTGATTAAAAAATACTTTGACAATTTACAACAAACGATTGAAAATGTTCCAGTTGAAAATATTTTTAATTACGACGAGTTCAACTTCTCAGATGACCTTGTAAAAAAAATTTAGCATCTACCGAAGTAGTACTCAATATCACGAAAAAATATGCAACCATTCAAAATCTGCTACATCGATAATGATTGGTGGATCCGCCTCAGGTATACTTCTGCCACCTTACGTCATATACAAGGCGGAAAATTTATGGGATACTTGGACAGAAAATGGTCCCAAGGGCAGCCCATGCTGCGAATAGCCATGTTGCGCACTGGGGACACGATATAATCGAACCTCCCATGGTTGGATTGATATGTCAACATTCAATGATTGGTTTGTCACTTGCTTCTTACCACATGCTAAGCGACTCGATGGAAAAAAAGGTGTTAATAGGGGACAACCTAGCATCTCATTTTAATCCAGATGTTCTGAGACAATGTGAAGAAAATAATGTAATATTGGCATGCCTACCAGCCAACTCTACTAATATTTGCCAGCCATTGGATGTCGTTTAAATACCTAGGATGTTGGATAAACGAGACACTAAATCCGGATGAAGAAATTAAAACTCGTATAGAAATTGCAAGAGGAGAATTTATGAAACTTAGATCTATTCTGAGCAATTCTCAGCTGAATTTACAACTAAGAATCAAGTTCCTAAAATGTTGTGTGTATCCTGTATTACTATATGGATGTGAAACCTGGATCACGAAGGTTAACATGATGAACAAATTAGAAGCCTTTGAGATGTGGTCGTATCGTAGAATGCTCAGAATATCTTGGGTTCAACGCATTTCAAACAGAGAAGTCTTAAACAGAGTAGGTCAAGGCGAAGGTGACTTAATGAAGATGATAAAAAAGAGAAAACTTGAATATCTGGGGCATATAATGAGAGGTAGCAGATACAGGATACTGCAGTTAATACTCAATGGAAAGATCGACGGAAAAAGAGGACTTGGTCGAAAGAAATATCCATGGCTCCGAAACCTTCGTCAATGGACTGGCTTATCAGCAGATCAATTGTTACATGCCGCACAAGATCGAGAACGATATCGGCAAATTGTTATGGAAGCTACCCACGCCTAAAAATTTGGGCACGGTACTTAAAGAAGAAGATTGGATGTCGCATTCTTGAGGCCCCTAAAAAGAAAGCTGGAGGAAAACTTTCACATCATGTAAAATGCAAAATTCCAAAACCTCTGGGATTCCGAAAAATTAATTTCCTAAGCTGTTAAAGCAAACACTTGAAATCATGAATGAAGTACCACCTAAAATCCAGACGGAGAGAAAAGTGCTGTAAAAAGAAATTTACTTTCTGGTTTTGAAGCATGTGGCATTGCACCATTGACAGCAACAGTGATGTTGATATTAACAAAGATGAAGAGGATGTTGAATACTTCTGTCCTTCATTAGAAAACATCACTAAGGAAAAATTCTTGTTAGTGAGATTTTTGTCTGGTTCTCGGAAAAAGACGGAATTTCGCTATGTCTGTCGGTACAAGTAGTTTTAGAAGGAGAAGAAATCGAAGTTCAAGGCCTTAAATCAGCAGGATCGAGGAAGATTTTCAAAATAATTTAAAATGATATACCCACTGTCCCTTCAAAGGAAGTAGTTGCTTTACTACCAGATCCGACACTTGAGACGATTTCTGATAGGATACAAAAATATCATTTTCGCGGAGAAATTAATATAAAAGGATATTAAACTAAGTTTTCTTTTTCTATAAATTGTTCTAAATTACATTTTTAGTTAAAATATGTTTTTTTCTTTGTATAAATAAAGAATAGTACAATAAAAATAGTGTGATCATTCTCACCCCGCATGATCAATTTCACCCCTTTGTAAAAATTCGGAAAATTGTCTGACCGAATTAGTCAGGGTTAAGATTGATCATATTCTATTTAAAAGCACTAATGTTTCATGCTACAAAATCATCATGATCAATCTCACCCCACCCACGGGTCTGAGACCTAATCACCCTTTTTTTATAAGATAAGTGGATTTTCTTAATAATTAAAACAAAACTAGTGTTAAATCACTACTCTTTAGATATTAATATAACACGCGAAATGTTTAAATATAGAACAGACACAAAAACGTTTAAAATATGAATCAAATAAAGTTAAAATTGATTAATCTCACCCCATTTCACGGTACCTGCAAAAGCTCTATGCAGAAAAAGAACGAAAGATCCTAGAACTGAAAACACCAGAAATTGCCCCAAATGAAGAACTTAATATAAGTACACAGGAAACTCGAAAAACACTTGAAAAGCTGAAGAACATAAAAGCTGCAGGTCAAGACGGAATACCAAACGAATTACTGGGATATTGTAAAGCAGCAATTACAGAACAATAATTGTTACTGAAAACATTACAATTATTGACAACATTACATTGAACAAAATTATAAAACACAATAAAATACCGGAAGAATGGAGAACTAGCAAACTAATTCTAATATTCAAAAAATGAGATAAAAGCCGCCAGGAAACTACAAAGGTCTTCTTCTTCTTGCAGTTCCTTCTTCTATCGGAGGTTGGCTATCATCACAGCTGTCCGTACCATATTGGCGGCTGCTCTGAAAAGATCTACTGAGCTGCACCTATACCAGTCTCCTAAGTTTTTCAGCCAGGAAATTCTTCTTCTACCTATGGATCTTTTCCCCTTAATTTTGCCCTGATTTATGAGCCTTAATATCTCATATTTCGCTCCTCTAATCATGTGGCCCAAATATTCGAGCTTTCTTGTTTTGATGTTCTTTATCACCTTGCAATCCTTTTATAGCCTTCTTAACACTTCTTCATTCGTAACCCGTTAAATCCATGGTATTTTCAAAAACCTTCTCTAGCATCACATCTCAATTGCTTCCAACTTCTTTATGTTGTCTACTTCTAGTGGCCAGCTTTCCATTCCATACAACAAAGTTAAGAAAACGTAGCATCTTAAGGCTCCTATTCTCAGCTCCAGAGGAAGGTCTCGATTAACAAAATTTTTTATTATTTCTATGAATGATTTAATAGACCATCATTGCTCTGTCTGATTGACTTGGATAATGCATTTAACGGAGTAAGACTCAGATATTTAGTCCATCTTCTGTTTAACAGAGATGTTCCCGAAGATATCATCAAAAATATTGAAAACATCTACCAATACAACAAAATGTAAGTCAGAATAGATAGACAACTTACAGAACCTATATGGGCAGTGGCAATAGAATAAGACAGGGAGGGTCGTTGAGCCCCATGCTCTTTAATTTAATTATGGATGAAATCCTCACAAGCCTCAATAAATTAATAGGATAGAGAATAGGAAACAGAGAAGTAGAAATATTGAAAGCTGAAGATGAAGATTGTCTGCAATGATTAGTCCAGAGATTTAGCATTACGAGCAAAAGAATTCAATATGAGAATTTCATCTCAGAAAACTAAAACAATAGTAATGATTACAAATCTAATCATATGTAAAACAGAAATTGATTTCATCAGTATTGACCATTGCAAATAACATACATTGGAATTACAGTGAGAAATCAAATACAAAAAGCAATTAGACTGTCAAGATGCCTTAATAACACCATATGGTAAAACCGTCATAATATTAACACTGAGATGAAATCAAGAATTTATAAAGCCAGTGTAAGACCAATAATGACATATTCCTCAGAAACAAGACCCAATACAGCGACAACACGAAGACTACTGGAAACGGCAGATATGACAGTACTGAGAAAAATTACAGGAAATACGCTGAGAGATCTAAAGGGGAATGAAGACATTAGAAGAAAAGTAACATACAGTGTATAAATGAATGGACCATAAATAGAAAAAATAGAATGGAACATCCACACAACTAGAATGGGGGAGACACGTATGGTCAAAATAGCAAGAAAGAGATGTATCACCAATCGGTAAAAGAAATATCGGCCGTCTGCGCAAAAGATCACCTTCCATAGAGGTAACATTCAGCCAGTGAATAATTAGACTTGCTTATAGAGAGCAAGAAAAAAAGACAATCAGTGAGGACGCAGTAGTTTTCAACAAATTATATACCAGCTCTATAGATACAAAAAGCTAACAATTAACAATTAATATGAAAATCAGAATAATTACGCAATACGTTATCCCAGTACCGATAGATAATATAGAAAATTGGCAGTAACAGAAACATAATTATTCATAGACTTCTATCTATTCAACAGCATATTGAAAAGGAAAATGCTGGGAGTTTGATGGTGAGCTTCATCAGATATTCATAGATTTTAAACAAGCATTTGATAGAATATGCAGGGCTAGACTGTGGACAGCGATACAGGAACTTGGCTTTCCAAAAAAACTAGTCAGGTTGATACGGATGTGTATGGGACGGTTACGATATAAGGTGAGAATTGGACAACAATAATCGGAGACATTTGAAATAAAAAATGGACTAAAACAGGGAGTTGCTCTTTCTCCATAACTCTTCACCTTAGCTCTGGAACAGATAATCACAAGTGCAAGAATCCAAAAACCGAATACAGTATATCATCGAGAAGGATCAAACTTACTACTGGCATTTGCAGACGATATCGATATAATAGGAAACACACGATTAAGGATAAAGGAGACTTTCGTGAGGTTAGAGAACGAAGCAGAGAAGGTGGGGCTCCAAATCAACGAAAATAAGACGAAATATATGTATATGAGCCGCAATAACCACAGCAGAGACACAAACGGTCAGAACATCACCATCGATGACTTTAACTTTGAGCTCCTTAGAGAATTCAAGTATCATGAAACAACAATGACTGAAGATAATAACGGATCACAAAAAATAAACAATAGGAAACAGGCTGGCAACATATGTCTTTTTGCCCTCCAAAACCTTATAAAATCGAAACAACTAACAAGACTTACAAAGATACAAGTCTATAAATCAACCATACATCAACCATACGACTCGTTGTGATGTATGGAAGCGAAAAGTGGACGATTACAAAGGCAAACGAAGGGAGACTACTTGTTTGGGAAAGAAAAATCCTAAGGAAGATATTTGGTCCTGTGCTGGATGAAGCATCAGGACAAAATGGATAAGAACTAACAATGAGCTCGAACTGTGAGCGTAACATACGGACTGAACCTTAATATTAAGAAAACTAAATTCATGGTTGTCAGCCGTGTAAATTTATATCCCGGGGCACTAATGGCAGATAGCGAAGAGATCTAGAGAGTCGACAAAATCACTTACCTCGGAACTACCCTCAACTCACAATGGGACCACGCTCAAGAGATTAGATCCAGAATTGAAATGGCACGGTCTACATTTATCAAGCTGAGGTCCTTGCTGTGCTACAGTGATCTCAGTTTGGGAACCAAGATGCGGATAGTGAGGTGCTACGTTCTTCCAGTGCTACTGTAGGGAGTTGAAGCCTGGACACTGATGCAAGCCACTGAAGAGCGGATTGAAGCCTTCGAGATGTGGATCTACAGGAGGATACCAAAAATATCTTATGTGGACCATGTCACCAACATTAAGGTCCTACAGCGCATGACAAAAGAAAAAGAATTGCTTAATTTAGTAAAACAACGTAAGCTTGAGTACCTGGGTCACGTGATGCGGAACGAAGAAAAATATCGAGTTCTTCAACTCGTCATGCAGGGAAAAATATTTGGCAGGAGAGGACCGGGACGCCGTCGTATCTCGTGGTTGAAAAACCTCCGACAATGGTTTGGTATAATCTCCGCGGAGCAGTTTCGCAGAGCAGTCCACAAAACAATGATAGCCTTGATGATCGTCAACATCCGGACCGGATAAGGCACTGAAGAAGAAGAAGAAGAGTGAGCTCGAAGAACTTTACCCAGACGCCAACATCATAAAAGAAATAAAGTCCAGAAAACTCCAATTGGCAGGTCACCTCAAAACACATTCTGACCAAAGAACGGTAAGGCTGGTGTGGGAGGAAGTCCCAACTTAAAGAAGACGCCCTCGATTCTGGTGGTGAAATAATATAGCAGGAGACCTGAACACTATGGGCGTGGAGAATTGGATGGAGGTTGTTCAAGACAGAAAACAGTGGAGGCATGTTGTCGAGTCGGCTAAAACTCACGAAGGGTTGTAACGCCACGGAGTAAGTAAGTAAGTATGTATATTGAAAAGGCTCTAATAAGGACTATCAGGCTAGAGGGAGAATTACTTAGTGATCTAATATAAACTGAAAAATCCCATTGGTTTATTTAAAATAAAATTTTCTTTTTCAGTGAGTATTTCATGAAAACCATAAGATTTTTTTTATTTCAGCACATAGGCAAACAACTGGTGTGTAATATTCTTTTGAATAATTGTCGTCAAATTCACTGATAAAAAGAGTTCATAGCAATTATTAAAATGAAAAATAAATACTCTCTATCGCGAGCACTCTTTATCGCAAGCGGTCTAACGGCCATTATACGATAATTAAAATCTTTTCTAGTTATAGTATTAATTAAATACAAGCAATTAAAAAATGTTATCAACTCCGGTCTACAGTTCTAACGGATATCTTGCCAGAGGCAAGCAAATAACGGTCGCGAAACTGATTCAAGAAAATTAATGAACTAACTTTTTTACTCAGTTGATAAAAAGACCACTAGTCAGCGGCTCTCAACCTATGGTACATGTACCACTGGTCGTACATAAAGTTGTTGCAACCGACCTTTGCAAAAACCTTTGCATAATGATTTATTGGAAAACAAATCAAAACATTTATAAATGAAACTGGCGAATGTATTTAGTGTCCGCAGTCATATAAACCCAAATAAACAACAGCAATAAGTGAAACATACGTCGGCATAATGTACTGTAAATGTAATTATTAGGAAATGGCTATCATCCCGGTGGACGTATTTTATAAAGTTTTCCAACAGTTAAAAGCTTGGTTACAGATAAAGAAATAAATATTAATTCAGAGGTATTGTTACGTCGTGACGTGTGCTAAATTAAGCAAACAATTTAATGAGCACGTCACAGAAAATTATTCTGAATTCGAATGGATACGCGATCCTTTCCTTGTTCAATGGTCTACCCAGAATTTATTGGCAACTGAACAAAATAAGAAAAACTGACTGATTTTTGGTGTAATTATGAAGTAAAATTAGACTTTGAGCAATGTGACTTTGGTGAATTGATGGGCAAAAAGGAATTTTGATATTCCTTCTCTTGCAAATGGCGCTTTAAAATACTTGTTACCCTTCTCGACAACACACCTATGCCAGAATGGATTTTCCGCAATGCTAAATATTAAGAACTTATACAGCTTAATGAAGAATCTGCCCTTTGACTATATCTGAGTAACACTGAACCAGATATTTATTAGATATTTATATATTAATATAACTTTCTTGCTAATTAGTTTATTTTTCCAACTAGTACATCTATAAACATACATAAAATCTAAAAATATTGCCTAAAAAAATATTACTCTTTTTAAATTTTATTTTTTACATTCCTCAAAATTCCAATATAATTATATTACCTAGTATACTATAGGTATTTCAATTAGATGCTACCAAAAATAATAAAAAAATGGGGGTGTACTTTGTGCGCACGTAAGAAGTTATACTTCTGTAGTAAAACTAATTTTAATGCTTACCACTTTTCAAAAATAAAAAGAATAGGAATGGTCCGGATTTGAACCGAAGACCTCTCGATCTCTAGCCGAGTGCTATACCAACCACGCTACGAAGTATCTGTGTATGTCATCTCGAACATAATGACAATTCAGGGTAACCAACAGACGAAGTGAAATATAAATGTTTTACCAATACTTATCTTACTCCTGAGGAAGACAAATCCAAAGACGCAAAAATTATAATAAATATATTTACTAAAAATACTAATATATTATTTTCACACCTTTTTTTGCACTGATATATTTATACATAACTTGAAAGATTTAGCAACTAACGCCATACTGTTTGTGTGCGCATGCGCCCAGAATAATGAAAATTCACTCCCAATCACGCCTAAAGAAATATAACTTCAAAAAATTGGTGATGCGTGTTTCAAAAAGCAATCTTATCTAGTTATAGTATTAATTATTAAATACAAACTTTGCAAGCCAGTGTCTTGGGACCAATTAATTCTCTATACAAATTTTTCAGCTGATTTCCCTAATGGAGAGGAATCCACAATCGCAACATTCGCAGATGACATTGCAATTCTGGTCAAAAACGGGGATCCCATACTGGCAGATAAAGTATTGCAACATACCATAAATTAAATTGAAAAATGGGCTAAGAAATAGAAGATAAAATCAACGAAGCGAAATCATAACAAGAATATTCCTAAAAAAATGCCTTGGATTACACCTTGACAAGAGGATCTGTAGAAAACACATCTGGATGAAGAGAAAGCAATTTGGAATGACATTCAGAAAACACTACCGGTTATTCGGCCGTAAATCCACTTTATCTTTATGTAACAAAATATTGATGTATAAATAAATCATCCGGACCATCTGAATACACGGAATTGAACTGGAGGACATTGTAGCCGATAGCAACGTTGAAATACTAGAGCGATTTAAATCTTAGGTTCTTCGTGTCATCTCTGACGCACTGTGGGTCATTCAAAATGCAGACATTTACAGGGATTTAGAGGTCGAAATAGTTATGCAAATTATCGTTAAAAGCAGTGATACATATTTTAAAGGACTGTAACATCACCACAAAAAGTTAGCAGTGAATTTATTGAACAAATTGTCGTGTGCATATTGACAATGATATATCGAACTCATCTCCAAGTGCCAACATTGGACCAAGAAACAAATTCGACATAACATCACCAACACCAACACGGCGAACATGAGACTTTATGTGGGTCATTGTATTCTACTCTTCTGCATTCTCTAGGCATACGGTACACTATTAGTAAAAAGGAATGAATATCGGTATAAATGCTTTATTTTCTCATTTCTTTGGTTATAATTCAGGATCTACATTCCAGTCATTGTAAAGCTACTTTATATAAAAAAACTCTCTCTGCTGACAGGCAAGTACAAGATTCTATTAAAAACTTAGCTTGTGGTGTGAACGCTTCTTTCGGTGCTGTCCTAGATTATCCACAGATATTCTTCGGAAGGCGTCAGGTGGAAGTTTGATGTATGGTGGTTGCCTCCTGAGCTATTTAACTGTTCGTCGAACCCATGGGTGACTATCTTGGGAACTGGTACTCTACTATTCACGATGTGGTTACTTTCTGGGGAACATTCTATCCTCTGGGCCAAAACAGACGAGTTAAGGCTAGGGCTACGCCATTCTCCTGGGTGCCTAGAAGAGAAATCAATATGTAGATAACCCGCAGCATAACTTTATGAAGGGTCCCTACCACCCAAGTCAACCAAACCTTAATATTCCCCACCAGCAGCACAGAAAATCTTAGAGGTGACTTCTAAACTAAATAGTAGACCCCAAACGTTTAATTTTGAACACCCCAATTATAAAACACGATTAAATAAATGAATAAAAATAAATTAATTTAATCCCACATATTTCTAAAAAATTAACTTAATAAATTAAGGCCGAAAAACGAAGTAGTTTTCAATCCTAATAATAAATTATTAATATTGAAAATATTAAAATATTACTAAAAGATTTTTAAATTGAAAACTTATTGGTACACTTTCCTGGTGACACCTCCAAGACTTCTACAATTTGCAAGTCAAATGGATGCTGCAGTGTAGACGAGAGGGAAGGAATTCTACACTATGCAATTCACATCCCCCGTCTGCAGCTGGTAAAGTTCCAACGGAAAAATGCACCTAGTTACTCTACGGAGTAATACGACTATAAAATAAAAATGTATACCATTTTTATTCAGTGGCAATGCGAAGGCAAAACAATCTTACTTTTCAATTAGAATACGGAGTGCAGTCCAGTCCCTTAAATCGCGATTTTCGGCTCTTATTGGAGCCTTCATCGGAAGGAACGTAGGCACTGTTCTCCATATTTTAACTGATTCGTATCGAGAGGTTTTCCACCCATTGCAACTGAAGTGATGATAGTAGGTGGCTAGCGCCATCTGGCATTGAAATACGAAGTAGTTTTCAATCCTAATAGTAAATTATTAATATTGAAAATATTAAAATATTACTAAAAGATTTTTAAATTGAAAACTTATTGGTACACTTTCCTGGTCACACCTCCAAGACTTCTACAATTTGCAAGTCAAATGGATGCTGCAGTGTAGACGAGAGGGAAGGAATTCTACACTATGCAATTCACATTCCCCGTCTGCAGCTGGTAAAGTTCCAACGGAAAATGCACCTAGTTTCTCTACGGAGTAATACGACTATAAAATAAAAAGGTATACCATTTTTATTCAGTTGCAATGCGAAGGCAAAACAATCTTACTTTTCAATTAGAATACGGAGTGCAGTCCAGTCCCTTGAATCGCGATTTTCGGCTCTTATTGGAGCCTTCATCGGAAGGAACGTAGGCCCTGTTCTCCATATTTTAACTGATTCGTATCGAGAGGCTTTCCACCCATTGCAACTGAAGTGATGATAGTACGTGGCTAGCGCCATCTGGCATTGAAAGACGAAGTAGTTTTCAATCCTAATAGTAAATTATTAATATTGAAAATATTAAAATATTACTAAAAGATTTTTAAATTGAAAACTTATTGGTACACTTTCCTGATGACACCTCCAAGCAGTGGTGGATGCTGCAGTGTAGACGAGAGGGAAGGAATTCTGCACTATGCAATTCACATCCCCCGTCTGCAGCTGCTAAAGTTCCAACGGAAAAATGCACCTAGTTATTCTACGGGGTAATACGACTATAAAATAAAAACGTATACCATTTTTATTCAGTTGCAATGCGAAAGCAAAACATTCTTACTTTTCAATTAGAATACGGGGTGCAGTCCAGTCCCTTGAATCGCGATTTTCGGCTCTTTTTGGAGCCTTCATCGGAAGGAACGTAGGCACTGTTCTCCATATTTTAACTGATCTCTCGATACGAATCAGTTAAAATATGGAGAACAGTGCCTACGTTCCTTCCGATGAAGGCTCCAATAAGAGCCGAAAATCGCGATTCAAGGGACTGGACTGCACTCCGTATTCTAATTGAAAAGAAAGATTGTTTTGCCTTCGCATTGCAACTGAATAAAAATGGTATACATTTTTATTTTGTAATAAATTAAACTTAAAAATAATTAATATTTAACACAACTGCTGATGCTAATGAGACAGTATTCACGGAAAATAAATAAATAAATACCTCAAAATTATTTTTTTATTGAATGAATCAAATTTACAATACAAATAGTTAAAAATATAAATATATTCTGCAAATTCGAGTTAGTCAATTAATAAAAATATGATCTGAAAACTAAACGATAAAAGCACAAAAACAACTTACCAATTAAATATGTAGTTACTTGATGCTACTACCTATTTGGCGGATATTATAGAAATGAGCCAGAAAGGAACCAGCCTGGTATTTATGAAAGTAAAAGAAATTAACTGAAGGTTAGTATCAGCTGATAAAGAAAGAGACACTCTTATTGAAATTGGCAAAGTTGAACGTTTTAAAATTACAAAAAATTAATGGCTTGATTAATAATTTTGCTTTGGAATAAAATATCTAGAAATAACGACTACTGGAAATAAACGTTTTAAAATGAAAATGACAATAATATTTTCTCAATAAATACTATTCGACATAATGGAAATAACTTTTTTTAATTTAAATCAGGCATCACTAACATAAAATTGAAAATGTACATACAGGGTGGACAAAAATAATATAAATGGACCGACTTATAAATATTTGCTAAAAATGAAAATCAACAGCTACTTGGGAGAACCTCTGAATGCAGAGTCTCTCTCTCTCTCTCCTGTCGTTTCCCCATTACTGAGGATCGTGATTTCTTCCAATAATCCTAACAATTTTTCTCCGTTGGTCTCTATCTTCAGCTGCTCTAAGAGCTTCGCAGAATGAGTTTCCAGCTGAATACTTTATTTGGTCAGACCATCTAGTTGGTGATCGTCCTCTTGATCTTCTCCCCGGAACGTTTCCAGAAACAATTAATTTCTCCAAACTGTCATCACCTCTGCGAACCAAGTGACCAAAGAATTGCAGAATTCGTTGCAGACATAATGTGGACAGCCTTTTTTTAAAATTGAGTTGGTTTAGAATGGAAACGTTTGTCCTATGAGCTATCCAAGGTATGCGAAGCATTTTTCTCCAGCACCACATCTCAAAGGCATCAATTTTTTGGCGCTCGCATGCGCGAAGAATCCAAGTCTCTGCTCCGTATAGAAATATTGAGAATACAAGGGCACTCACCAGTCTCATCTTGATATTTTGAGAGATAAATCTGTCTTACAAACTTTAGTTAGGCGACTCATCGCATTTTTTGCCATACCAATACGTCTCCGAACTTTTGTTTCACAGTTACCATCGTTAGTTATACTAGACCCGAGATAGACAAAGGTATTTACTCTCTGGTATTCCTGTAATATGTTAGTCAGTTGAATAGTGTCAAATCTGTCGACCACCATTATTTTTGTCTTAGCTTTATTGATTTTCAGACCAACTTTATTGCTTTCGTACTCAACTCTTCGCAGAAGATCAAACATTTCTTGCTTATTTGCTGCTATAAGTGTAGTGTCATCAGCAAATCTTAAATTGGAGATTTTCCTACCAGCTACTGTTACTCCACCGGCCCATCCTTCTAAAACCATCCTCATGACATGTTCACCATAAATGTTAAATAAGTCAGGTGACAACACGCATCCTTGTCTAACACCACTCTCGGTCTTGAATTGGTTTGAGAACTTCTGATCTAGTCGTACTGTCGCTATATTAGACTGGTACAGAATTTTAATAAGTGCCACCAGGTGCATTGTTGCGCCCATTTCTATTAATGAATGCAGAGTGGGTCTTATTAAAATAAATTCTATAAAGTAGCGGGTTTGCACGCTAAAAAATCCATATAACTTCATAGATTAAACATTAGAACTCCTCTAGTTATGAATTACCATTTAGAAAATAAGTGTCTATTCTTAGTTTTAGTTCTATCTATATAAGGATTTTTGCAGCTGTCGCCGCCTTCCTTCTTTCAACCAACTTCTCCAGTCGTTTCTGTTCTGCCATTCTCCGTCTCTAAGGTCTCGTCTTTCCATGGCCTTGTCCACTTCATCCCTCAATGTTATTCGGGGTCTACCTCTTCTTCTCTTTCCTATTGGGCTCCAATCCGAAATCTTTGATATCTACCTTGTACGATCTGCTCTTCTCAAATGTCCATAGCAAATTAAACGTTTTCTTCGATGTAGCTGAGGATGTCTTGTTCTACTGCCATTCCCCGTTTTATCTCATTTCTAATGCAATCTATTCTTGTCACTCTGCAGCTTCTTCTCATGAACTCCATTTCAGTTGCTGTAATTTTGGACCGGTTTCGATTGTATATTACCCAATTCTCTGCTCCATAGCTCATTACACTACGTACCAAGGTGTTATATATTCTCTTCTTTGTATTTATGGTAATCTGTCTATCCCACAGTCCCCATTTCATTTGCTTAATACATGTTCTTGTATATTTTTAGTTATTAGTAATAAACCCATGCGATGATAGTCAATAAACTAAAAGTTTTACATGCTTGGTGATACTTATTATTATTAACAGATTATATTTTAAAACAAATAAAAAATACAAGCAATTAAAAAATCTTCTCAACTCCGATCTACATTTCTAAGGCTATCTTGCCAGAGGCAAGCAAATAACGGTCGCGAAACTGATTCAGGAAATTAATGAACTAACTTTTTTACTCAGCTGATAAAAAGACCACTAGAGGATTGGAAATCAGTTTAACAAAAATCGTTTTCTGAAACGTGGATTTCTTAGCACCGAGGAGAAGTTTAGTTGAAAGCTTTTAGATAGAAAGGGTAATCATTTCGACTCTAATAAGGATTGAAACAATGAAACCGCAAATTTTTATATTTTACACTTTTAACGTAAAACTACGTCAAAAAAGGACAAAAAATATAGGCTTTAGGAAGTAAGTTAGAGGCTTTGTTAGAGAATAGAAAAAAAAGGAGGATAAAAAGTGGGGAAACGTTTGTGTGTCAGATAAATTACAGATACAACTTAAGTAATACATATTTAATTGTGTACGATGAGGCTAAAATAAAGAAGAAAAATAGAAGGATTGAAACTAGACCAGTATCTGATCTTATTAAATCCTAATACGACAAGTCAAGCCGTCTGTCCGGTTCAGTTTCGATATGTAAATATTGAATGACGTTTAATAAACGACATTTTATTTTGTTATATTTTTTATAACAGCTTCAGAATAACTGAACAAAATTAACTAATTTCGATTACACTAGAAAGTGGGAGGAGCCAATTTGGCCCCTGTTGCGAATTGAAGTTTTTGTAGTTTTTTTTATTGAGGCAATAATAATTTCATATTTTATGACTTTTAATATTTTGATACAAAGCCTTGTTTAACACAAAAAAATATTGTTTACTAAATTTATTAAATGGTTTTTCTAACATGTCTACCATAGAAATCAAAAGAGGTCAAATTGGCCCTGTGTAAGTTACTAGCGTTTTCTCAGAAACTCGACTTTCTTTCAAATGCCTGTCGGATGGGTAAGATAATATTTATGTATGTTTGTTGTTTGTTTATTCCAAATAGTTACCCTTATATTGGTACTGATCATCTACGCAATAAAGATACAACTGTTGATAAAGATGTTGTTTAGCGGATAATGGAAAATCAACTAGGAAAGGGCAAAAAAGTTACGACAGATAACTATTTCACTTCGTTGAAATTGGCTAAGGCATTTCAAACGAAATCAACAAGTCTTTGGATACTTTGAATCGTAACAGAAAGGAAGATGTTCTAAACGTAAAGTGTGAAAATAGAGAATTGTATGTTACCCTTATATTCCAGAGCGACAAAAATATAACACTGACTTACAACGAAAGAGTGACAAAAATGTGATTTTGTTGAGAACATCATCAGTGGATGTTGCTGTCTATGGAAAAAACTTCCTGAAAAAGTAAATTTTCATAAACAAACCAAATGTGGGGTTGGTGTAGAGGACCAAATGGCGCATCTTTATACTACAAAAGTTGCTTCAAGGCGATGGCCTATGCACGTGTTTTATAATACTATTGAGTTAGGAGCAATAAATTCATGGATTATTATTTATAAAGATGTAGCTGGAAATAGACAGTCTTTCTAAGTTCATTCGTCGGCTGTGTGAAGAATTATGGGGTCCCAGATATGGTACTACACTCAGCAATACCGGTTCTACCAACAACCAGCACTATTACTATCATCCAAAAACGAAAAAATTATCAGTGGAAAATATTTTGTACCTGAAGGAAATCATACTTACAATCAATGCCAGGGCTGTAACAAGGCAATGTGTGGCCAATGTCAAAAACTGGAAACTGTAGGATGTTACAAATGCTTGTTATAGGAAGTGAAGGTGTTGAACAGTGAAACTAAAAAATTAAAATCAGATTCTATCGTCTAGATTTAAAATAATTTCTTTAAACTGAGTTTTATTGACTTAAGAACTTAAGGCCAAAATGATCCCTTCGACCTTTCTAGGTAGGTGTGCTAAGTCAGACTTTCTAGTGTTAAAACCTTTTTAAAAGTCCAACGAAGGTTTAAAGGATGAGAAACGTGATAAAGTTCTAAAGAAAATACTAAAAACATCAATGTTCTTATCATACACACACAGTAATTACAACGTTTTTAAATACTTGGTTTCGTCTTTGTCACTGTCTCCGCAAATTTTGTAATCCATTTTAAACAGAGTTCTGAACTATCTAGGCACCTGAAAATTTCAGAATAGCTCAGAACTTGCTAACAGTTCAATATTTAACTGCTATTATATGGATAAATCTTCTTCTTTTTCTTCTTCTTCTTCTTCTTCTTCTTCGTGCGACTGGGTTACTCCTGTTTGACTACCTCTTAATCTGTCAAAGTTGTTGTTGACTGTGCATTGTCTTTCCACCTTTTTAGCGGCCTTCCAACGGGTCTTGTGCTTTACGGCTTGTTGTAGAATTTAATTTTATCTGGGCTTCCATGTTGTTGTATATATTCTGGACAGCCTTTATGAGTGTATGATTGATTGAAGTTTCCTGGAGTACCTGCCATAGTTTCGAGATAGGTATGTTATCATATGCTTTTTCTAAATCTATGAATGTAAGGTTTGTTGATCTATTCCGTGCTGGTTTTTTCTCTATAATTTGTTTCAAGCAGAACACGTTATCTGTGCAAGATCTACCAGCTCGAAACCCGCTCTGCTCCTGTTCCTTTTGGTTTCTGTATTCGTCTTCGATCATATATCTGATTATTCTTCCATAGATCCTACTTACCGTACTCGATAGCCCTCGGTAGTTATTGCAGTCTAATTTGTTACCTTTTTTATATATCGATATTATGAAAGCTGTTCTCCATTCTTCTGGGATGCTTTCTCCATTGACGTACTTTGTGAATATGACTGCAAGAGATCTTAACAATTTCTGCGTTCCGTTTTACATCAATTCTGCTGATATTCCACCGGGGCTGGGGGATTCTCCATTTTTAAGCTATTTTACTGCTTTAGTCACGACTTCTACATCAATTACTACTTGTTCTCCATCTATATTTATTTCATTTTGAGCTTATCTTTGTATTCTGTTCTTTCTTCGGTAAGTAGATTCTTATAATGATCTATCCATTTTTTTGTTGGTATTAGCTGTATTGAGTTGTAGAATTTTTTATCGACTTTTACATTGTTAATGAATTTCCATGCTTCACTGCATTGTCTGCCTCCGATATAAGTATCTATTTTATTGCACGTTTTATCCCATTTTTCTCTTTTTCCTTGCATGATTTGTCGCCTTGTGTATTTTTTATTTTCTTTGTATTTTCTGAGATCTTCATCTTGTTTTGTGTTTAGCCATTTTAGATCTAGCTTCTTCTTTTCTCTAACTAGTTCTTCAATCTCCACCAGAGCAGCTTTTCTTATACTGAGCAGTACTTTTTCGTATGTCTCCTTTCTGGTAAGACCCTCTGTTTCTTGAAGATGTTTATCTAGCCTTAGTTAATAAAGATATTTTGTACTATCATGTCGTAGGCTTTCTACATTATACTTTTCCTCTGTGATATCTGTTGTGTTTTCTTCAGGTATTTGTGTTGATCTTTGCTTGTTCGATTGTACTGGGAAAAAGATTTTAGTTTTAAGCAGGTGTTGGTCCGATATGTTACATATTCCTCTATATACCCTGACATCCTCAATATCTAATACGGTTTTCTGTTTGGTTATCACATAATCTATTATTGATCTTAAATTTTTAGTAAGTTGTGTCCATGTGTATTTTTGTATTTCTTTGTGCTTCAAGTAACCATTATTGATTGTTAGCTCAAGTTGTTCGCAAATATTTATTAATCTGCCTCCAATTTAATTGACTATGTCTTCTGCAAATGGTCCTACTACTTTATTATTTGACTTTTTATTATTATAATGGTCCTACTAGTTTATTATTTGACTTTTTATTATTATTATACCGGTTCTAGCATTTAGATCTCCTAATATTTTTATTTCTCTGTTGTCTCCTACTTTTATTATTGTTTCATTTAAATCCTCGAAGAGCTGATATTTTTCCGTTATTGGAGCACCGTTTGATAGCCCTTATACTCCTATAATCGTTATTTTTTTTGTAAGATGTTCATATTAACTCTCAGTATGTTTTCGTTTACTGCTTCCCAGTCTGTGATTTGATTTTTTAATTTTTTATGTACTAGTACGGCTACTCCTCTTTGTGCACGTTAAGCTTCTGGCACACCGCTGTAGCTATGTAGGTAGTCGCCAATTGTTTCCACTCCCGTTCCTTTCTTTTTCGTCTCTCTTAGGGCTGTTATTGCGATTTGGTGTTCATTTAGATCGAGAATGATTTCTGTTAGTTTGCCACTACATCCTTTTGTATTAAGAGTTCCAAAATTCATTTTAGTGTAATATATTTGCTTTAAGGCAGATCTACGAAAGTAGCCCATGTTATAAGTTTTTCGTCGAAGCACTCTTTAATGTGTTCTGTTAGCGTGGGGCCGGTGCCAGATTTGCAATATCCTCCTTATTGTGGAACGGAGGGCTTTCTGGTCAGCATGAATTTATTCTGGCCAGCATGAGTTTCTCGTATACTTTGAAAAAATGAAACATCAGCGAAAGAAGCCTGTAGCTATTAAGATTTTTTCGGTTTATTCCAAGTTTCAACAGGTCTTTTCCTTTACAGCATGTGTTATAGAGCTGTAAGATTTGTTTTTCTTTCATGGAAGAGGTGCTTTATTCACACACTCCAGGTATAATACTCCTGCAGCTCTTTCTCCACTTTTCAGCATTTTTGTAGCATCGTGGAGATCTTTTAGAGAAACTGGAGTTCCACGGTGATTTGTCTTCTGATTCAATCTTCTTTTAATTGAGTCTTTACATCGGTTCTCAGTTTTTCCATTGATTAGTTTTGCAATTAGCTTTTAGGTCCATATCGTCTTCAGGCTTGTTTTGATATTGCTGTTTTTATCTAATTTGCAATATTTACCTATTAGTCTTTCTAGAACCAACACAGTATATCAATAGACTCAGATGTGCAGGGTATATGATGCACAGTAACGATACTCGCCTTATAAACAATGTATTTTGGGAAATGCCAGATCGAAGAAGGTTTGTAGGATGGCCTAGAAAAAGGTAGAAAGATGCAATCTGAGAAGATATGGATAAAACGGGAGTGAGACAATAGGAAATAGTGACACAGAACCGACAAACATGGAAGGCAATAGTAAACGCAGCAAAGACTCACGAAAGACTCCATTCATGACTATGATTAACAAAGTATGTCTGAGTATGCCCCGCAACCCTAATACAGTACCTGGCCCAAATTATTAGGCCAAGCAAGAAAAATTTAATATATGAAGTTATTTCTCTCATGATTATGAATATTTGAAAAAATATTGTTTCATTTTTTTTTCTGAATAGTAACTCTTAAAGTGCGTATCAATTAGGTTCGCTGATCCACGCTCGCTGCAACTGTTCCATCGATACGGTATGCGCTTCTTTACATATAAAGATGCGTATCCATGAGGTTCGCCGCTCCGCGCTCCTGCAACTGCTCGACATAGTGGATACGTTGGCGCTCCTGGACCATGCAACAGTGCGCGCTCCGGCTCGGCGCTCCAATCGGTGGGGGTTTAGATGTAGAGGAGCGCATGCCGTATCGACTAGAGCAGTCGCAGGGAGCGCGGAGCAGCAAACCTAATGGATACGCACCTTAAAGTTAATACATGTTCACAAAAAAGGAACAAAACAGTATTTTTTCAAATACTCATAATCATGAGAGAACTAACTTCATATTGTAAATGTTTCTTTGCTTGGCCTAATAATTTGGGGGGAGTTACTGCAAATAAAATAGATTCTGACATGTATTTTTGAATTAGGACGTTATTGAAACACCTTTTTGTCAAAACTGCGTATTATTGTAGACATTTAAATACAGTATTAATACAGTGATTAATACAGCAACATATTTAAATGAAAGAACAACTTAATTCTGAACATATTATTGATAAAAACAACTTATTATTCCAAAAACGGGGAATATTTCTAAATTTTCCAAACAAAACATTTTATGTGCTTTTTATGCGTATAAAACAAAATATGATGATTATCAGTTGGAACATTTTGCAGGAAAATAGCTTAAAATTATGAGCTTTACGAGTATTTTATTACCATTTTAATAACTCTTTTATATAAAAGTTAGCCCATCAACTGTAAAATTCCAAAGAATGACTATAAACCAGACCGCAAAACCGACCCTGCTGTTTATTTTTTAATAAAACCACCAACCTCTAACAAACCGTTTTAACTTTATTGCATGCAACATGTAAGCGGTCCTCTTCTTGCTCAAAAAGGAGAACACAGAGTAAACTAATATTTTATAAACAATCACGACTTGCAACTCCTTTTCTCAGAATGATGGTTGTTTATTTTCTTTTTTGAACGACGTTCCAACAAGAGCCCATATTTCCCTTTAAGATGCGAACAGCGAACATATTAAGCATCATTACTCCAGAGTAATAAGCTAGCAATAGACCATGTTCGGGATACTCAAAGATCCAGGTATCTGATCACTTTTTTAGTTATTGCAGTCCAACAGGAAGAAAACCTACCTGTTTCCGGCCTAGAGTTCGCGTCCGTTTTTTAATTATTAACAATTAAGTGCAAAAATCGCGATTTTTTCGATTTTTTGCACCCCATTCAAAAGCTAAATAGTTGACATAAAATTACAAAATTTAATTTTTTAGAACATTAAAAACCTTCAAAATGCCGATTTTTGAAAATTCAAAAGTTAATTTGTTGCTAAGCAAAGTGCAAAATAAGCGAAAATCGTTATTTGTTAATATCTTTTACTAAAACCACCTTAGAACTTTATTGTTTCACCCAAAGTTGGGTATTGGGGTACTTAACAAACCCTCAAAGAGACCGATCCATTAATTAGTTTAAGAGTTGTTCTAATTGTTTATCCCCGAGACCTTTATTTTGCAATAACATAAGACAGACAATAATGAAGATAGGGCAATTCTGCGTATGCCAAATGAAAGTAGAAAACTGATGATATCAAAATGTACTAAAAAAAAGATAAAAATTCTAATGCCAAATTTGTGAAATTTTGTAGTTTATAAACATTTAGAATAACTTTAGAAATATTGTCCGTAGAAAAAATTACATATTAGAAAAGCTGGTATCTCACACGAATTTTTAAAGATGTAGTTCAATTTGGTGACTAGTCGTGGTAAGTGAAGGGGGAGCTGGGAGCCGACAAATGCACGAGATCAAAAACTAAAAAAGGAGACAACTTAAAACTATTATCATTTTCTATATCTCGGAATCTACTGAATATGTTTTGATCGTTCTTTTTTAAAGGACATCGCACAAATCTTATGGAAAATATAATGTCACTCAAATTCAATAAAATTTATACGAATAGATGCGTTTTAAATTAACGGTCAAATCTTGTCATTGCGCCAACTCTATATTTTCAATAATAAGAGCAGAAAATATAAATAAATCTGAAATCAAATGGGTACGTACATAAGTTAGAGAGAGAAAAAATATTTTAAAATACCCAAATTGTCGGTACTCCATAAATCAGCGGATTAGTTTCACTAATCCGCTTAGACCCAGCGGGGTTTAAGCTCTTGTGAATAACACCCAGAGCAATAGTAATTGTAACTGACACTTTTACTGACTCAAAAAATGTGATTTTGATAAACTTTAATTGCAACTTGCGCCGTAATTAATCATAATTAAGAGTTGGCGCAATGATAAGATTTGACCGTTAATTTAAAACGAATCTATTCGTATAAATTTTATTGAATTTGAGTGACATTATATTTTCCATAAGATGTGTGCGATGTCCTTTGTATGTAATTTTTTCTGTACATTACAAATATGCAATTTGTCTAGACATTTATTAATTAATAAACAGTCTAATTCGTTTAAACAATTTTTGAAAATTCGCGATTTTTGCACTAAATTGTTAATAATTAAAAAACGGACGCGAACTCTAGACAGGAAACAGGTAGGTTTTCTTCTTATAGGTCTACAATAACTAAAAAAGTAGTCAGCTACCTGGATCTTTAAGTGTCCCGAGAAAATCCTTACTATTCTGGACTACATTTATAGTACCACAGTCTAGTCTTCCATGTATTGATTCATATCCTCTCTTGATCTCATCTGCATGTGCATTAAAATCTCCTCGTAATATGACATATTATGAACTGTTATTATTATATGTATTTGGAACCATGTCCCGCTAGGCTGTCTTACTTTCAGTCATATAACAAAAATGAGTTTACAGCTTAAAGATTTTACATATTATCATGCCCTCACCGTTTCAGGCACGTAGCGTTTAGTTTCCGAAAAATATTGATTTTAATGGTTTCAAATATGAACAATTCATACTGTCCGGAGCGTACGGTATCAGACATCTCTTTGTAAAATCAAGTTTTTCGGAGACTACGCTACGTGCTGGAAACGATGAGTGTATAATAATATGTAGAATCCTTTAGCTGATCCGTCTATGGAGGGGGGGGGGAGGCAGTGCGGCAAGCGGCTTGACCAACGACCAACTCACGGCGACTAAAATAGTTCACACTTAAGGATAAGATTTTGAAGAAGTAGAAAACTACCTTAAATACAATGACTATGTCGCAAAAAAGCTAAGCGATTACTTCGAATTTCGTGGAATAACAGTACATTAGAACACACATACCAATCTGAATATCTTGGAATGACTCTGGACCGGTCCCTCACCTACAGACCCTACTTCATAAAAATGAGAGGGAAAATAACAATTACAAACAGCTGCTAACTTAGGTTCCTATTGCCATCTTAAGAACAACGGCACAGGGATTATGTTTTTTAACAGAATGCGTGCACCGTTCAGAATATATCTTCTTTTACTAACGAAGTGGATACTACCCTAAATGAGACATAAAGGATAGTAACAGGATGCATTAAAAATTTATATAAAGCAGCGGATTTTGCAGTTTCCTCAACACACAAGAATGTAAAGAAAAATAAACCAATTTCGGTTAATCGACATTCGACATGTCTTATACTAGGGATGGCGGTTTTTGAAAAAACACCGGTTTTATGTTATAACCGGTAGGTTTTTCCCATCCTTACCTTATAACCCAGTCTATATAGGCATTTGAAATAACAAAAATTGCCGGAGATCTAAATTTTGGTGGAGAGCTAGAGTATACCATAATAAATAAAGTTTTAAAAGTCCCCATCGGTCCCATGTGTGCAACAAAAGTTATTCGGGTCAAAGGTCAAAATTCGAGATTTTTTGGATTTTTTTCGAAAACGGTAAGTTTTATCGAAAAAACCTTAAACCAAAGTTGTAGATCTTAAAATTCTCTACAAAAATAGTCCTTACTATTTTTGTCCTAAGAGTTGCCATTCCTGAGATATCTAGATTCTAAGAGTCACATTATACATGATATGCACACGTTTCCACACCACCTGTGAGGTAGTGTTAGGGTTCATCATCATCATTATTGGCTCGACAGCCCTTTCTGGGTCTTGGCCTGTTCCAGGATTCTTCTCCACTCTGATCTTTTTCGTGCTTTTTTTCTCCAGTTTTTTATTTTTAAGGTTTTTATATCATTTTCTATTTGTTCTAAATATCTCAGCTTCGGTCTTCCTCTTGTTCTTTTTCCTACTGGCATCTGTTTGAATATTTTGTTTGGTATTTCGCCTTCTTCCATTCTTTCTACATGTCCCATCCAACGCAGCCGTCCTATTTTAATGAATGTTATGATATCTGGATCCTGGTATATTTCGTATAGTTCAAAGTTGTACCTTCTTCGCCAAATTCCATTTTCTTTTGTGCCCTTATATATGTGTCGCAAGATTTTTCTTTCAAAAGTGGCTAGCAATGTTTCCTCTCTTTTAGTGAGTGTCCAGGTTTCTGAGCCGTATGTGAGTACCGGTCTTATTAGGGTTTTGTATATTTGGCATTTTGTTTTCCTTGAGACGTTGTCTGATCTTAGTTGCCGAATTAAGGCATGATAACTTTTATTGGCAATAAATATTCGCCTCTTCACTTCCTCTGCTACGTTATTATCAGATGTGACTAGGGATCTCAAGTATGTAAAGTTTTTTACCCCCTCAATGTTGTATTCTCCTATTGTTATATTTTGTGGCTGCCTTATTTCTGTGTTTTTACTTACCTGCATATATTTTGTTTTGCTCTGGTTGATTTTCAGGCCACTATTTTGTGCCGCTCGTTCTATTTGATTGAATGCCTCTATCATTTCTCTTCTTGATCTTGCGATTATGTCAACATCATCTGCAAATGCTAGTATTTGCACGCTTTTATTAATTATTGTTCCTCGAGTATTGACTGTTGTGTCCCTCATTATTTTATCGAGTACAATGTTGAACAAGATACATGATAGAGCGTCTCTCTGGCGTAGTCCCTTTTTCACATCTATTGTTTCCGTTAGTTCGTTTTGTATCCGGATTTTACTTTCTACTTTTAGAGATTCTTTTATCAGTTCTATTAGTTGTGTTGGTATATTAAATTCTTTCATTGCTTTTATCAAGAATTCTCGGTTTATATTGTCATATGCGCTTTCGAAGTCTATGAAGAGATGATGTGTGTCGATGTTATGTTCACTTGTTTTTTCAAGGATCTGTCGCAGAACAAATATCTGGTCTATTGTTGACTTCTGTCTACAGAAGCCACTTTGGTACCTGCCAACTATTTTTTCAGCGTGTGATCTAAGTCTTTCATAAATGACGTTGGACATTATTTTGTATGCTGCATTCAGCAGCGTGATTCCACGGTAGTTTCCACATTCTAACTGATTCCCTTTTTTATGTAATGGTACAATAATACCACTATTCCACTCCGCTGGCAGCTGTTTATTTGACCATATCTTTGTTATCAATATATGTATTGTTTTCTGTAGTGCGTCTCCTCCTTCCTTCAGTAATTCCAATGCTACTTGATCCGATCCCGGTGATTTATTGTCCTTTAATTTGTCTACTGCTGTTCTAATCTCGGCTATTGTTGGTGGACTCTTTTCTCTGTTGTCTGCTTGGTCTAATGGTATATCAGGGTTCGTCTCACTCCCATTTCCTTCAAGCTTTTCCGTAAAATGTTCTGTCCATCTTCTTAGTATCTCTTGCTGTTCTGTCAATATATTACCTTCCTTATCTCTACACATCGTCGTTCTCGGTTTGAAGTCTTTTCTGCTTTTGTTCAGTTTCTGATAAAATTTTCTTGTCTCTGTCGATCTACTTAGTTCTTACAGTTCCTGAAGTTCTTTGTTCATATATTCTCTCTTTTTTCTTCGGTAAATTTTCTTTTCTTCTCTGCGTAGTTGTTTATATTCTTCCTCTGCTTGTCGGGTTCTGTGCCCCTGTTGCATCAGTAAATATGCTCTGTTTTTTCTGTCTGTTATAATCTGACATTCTTCGTCAAACCAGTCATTCGTTCTTGTTCTTCTTTCTTTACCTTCTATGCCTAACACTTCTTTAGCTGTCTCTTTTATGATTTCTCTGCACTCTTCCCACTCCTTATTTGGGTTTTCATGTTTTGGTCTGTTTTCCAGTTTGATGCTTATCTTTTCTTTTTACTCTTTATTTTTGTTTGTTTCTTTGAGTCCTTCTACCTTGTATCGTTCATGTTTAGAGCATCTTTCCTTTTTAATGTTTGAAATTCTAGCCCTTACTCTACTTTCGACCAGGTAGTGATCAGAATCCGCATTTGTGTTAGGGTTACCATAATTTATTAAGGCCAAATCCGGACAGGGGTAGTCCAAGGAGTTGTAGAAAATGTAAAATGTGGCTACCTCTACATTGTACATACATATATATGCGAAATGCATATGGCACAATTAAAAGTACCTACAGCTGTTTCGCTACAATATGCAACTAACATCGAAAATCTCTGCCAGTTTAAAATACATAGACACCTATGTTTTAACATACTTTAGACCTAGAATATAATATTACAGAACGATATAAAAAATCTAGGTGCTGCGCAGAATGAAATTTACCACCGTTGGGCCAAGTGTCTTCCATTTTTTTAGTAAAGAAAAAAATCCGGACATTTCTCATATATGAACGCCAATCCGGACATGTCTTTCAAATCCGGACTGTCCGGACGAAATCCGGACGTATGGTAACCCTAGGTAGTGTACTCGGCGCGTTTTTCTACCGTGGTTTCCCCTGTAGGCTTAGTCCACTAACTGTTTTGAAAATTTTTGGGATAATTTAAGTAAACAATACCGATCAAATTCTAGATATTACCTTATTATTGATATTGATTATTGATATTGCTATTGATAATTAGGTTAAATATTGTTTTGATTTCTTTAGATATTTTAATCAGATTCATATTCTTGAAAGTCCACTTCAACAGTCAAGTCTTCTTTGATTTCATCTTCTTCCTCTTCCTCTTGCTGGATGTTCAAAAATTGTTCAAATGTGACTGAGTCATTAGTTTCCTCATTAAAATCACAGGAGTTGACTAAACTGGACATTTGATTAAGACTGAACTTGGCAGTTGGTACACACTAGAGAACACAGCAACCCGACTTTTTTATATCCAATTTGGCACTACAACCTTTTTTGCAATTGCAAAAAATAGTGTTAAGGAGTTTTTCTGAAGCAGGTGGGAGTAAGGTTTTACTCGGTTCCAGAGTATTATCTATTAATTTCCAACCCCAGTCTTCTGGATTCAGTTCATTGCCTAGCCATGTTTGAACTTGATGATATACTCAATACAAATGTTAAAAAGCAGATGCTGATGTTGGAAGAAGACATGATAGTTGTAGTTGTTTCTTATTTCGCGTATTTTTTACAAAAGTTAAGTATCGGTATTTATTAAGACAACTAATTTTTTTTGGAGCTCCATAAACCGCAAGAAGAAAAGGAATTCCTTCCGTAATTATTGTTTGTGGTGTGGAATCAAGTTCTGTAAAAACTTTACAGCAGTCAGTCAAATCTTTTTTTTTTCGAATAATTTAAGTACTGACGTTTTGCCCCTTCTGTAGATTGCTGACGTAGTGTCGCAGCCGGTTATTGCATGTAAAAATAAAATGTGCTTTTGGCATTTGGGATAAGCCGATAAACTTTTCGAAGAATATATATTATCTCTGTTCGCTGTTGAGCCCTTTCACGTTTGAGAAAATAAATAACTTTATCTACTGGAGTCCTTTCAGTAAGCAGTACTAACAATTCAACATATTCACCAACTACAATTATTGTTTTGTTTGTTGCCTTAAATTTTTCAATTGCTGTCTCAATTATAAGGACATTGCGTCATTTTTAGCTTGTTTCACTTCAATATTCGCAGCTGTTAATTTGTCAGTTAACATGAAAATGAAACGGGATTTATTACTAATATTAGCGAAAAATTGTTGTTGATTCGCTGGAACTGGTATATTTTCATCAAAGATAATCTCGGAACCCGATGATATTTTTGTAGTTCGACGACGTTGTTCTGCAGCTTTAATATTCTTTGTCGAGTCACTGTAGCCGTCAAATACCACTGTCACTGTAAGCCCGTAATGTCTGCTAAATGGTAGACGCTTGTAATAAGTACTTATATTCACTTTAACTGAACCTTTAGCACTAAGAGAAACAGATAACATGAACAAGACCTACGGACAATACTGTAGCCATTGTTTACAATAGACAATTTGTTTTTTTTTTTTAAACAATGGTATAGCCCAATGTTTTTCAAGGCCACGTGGATAGAGGAAATTCAGTTTGGGACTGATTATCTTTTGAAGAAATATTTTCAGAATAGTATAATATATTATTTTGTCCATTGTGCTCTATTTCGAGCACTGTGGAGCAAAATGGACAAAAATGAGGGAGGCCTATGTCCAGCAGTGGACGCAAACGGCTTGATGATGATAATATATTATATAATAGACAGAAATAGGCATTTATACTTGTCTTAAGTGCCACATTATGTATATACGTGGTTTATATGCGCATATAATGTATAAAGTAACTTTTAAAATCGCGATATATCGGGAATGGTAACTCTTAGGAGAAAAATTGTAAAAACTATTTTTGTAGAGAATATTAACATCTACAACTTTGGTTTGATGTTTTTTTTTTGATAAAACTTAACGTTTTCGATAAAAATCCAAAACATCTCAAATTTTGACTTTTGACCCCGAATAACTTTTGTTGCACACATGGGATCGATGGGGACTTTTAAAACTTTATTTGTTATGGTAAACTCTAGCTCTCCACCAAAATTTGGCTCTCCGGCAATTTTTGTTATTTGCCAACTATGATGTCTAAATTGACCGGATTAAAAGAAGCACTTGGTGAAGTAAAAAACGCTGGAGTGATTATTTAAAAACTAACGTAAGTTAAGCCTGTACAATAACGTAGATTCGGAATCAATTGATTAATTTTTTTAGCATCTTTTGATTTATTAAAGACAACTTTACAACTCGAGTGATATGTACATTTAGATTTTTGGCCACGTTTTCAGCAATAATTCGTCCCATTGTCTTCTAGAACTACCTGATAAAATTCCCAAATCAAAAATGAAAATACATAATATATGTTCAGTACGACCACCGAAAAAAAGAAAAGACAAACCTTGATTGCTATATATGCATAGCCACATAAATTTGCAATGTGCAAAAAAATTGTCCAAATTGTTTGAAACATTTTATATATTTGTTATGGGTGTACAATGAATTACCTATTATACGACATTTGTTTTATTTTTAAATAAATTGTTGCGAACTAATTCACTGTTTCTGCTTAGTTTTTTTTAGAATACCAACATATTATGGACAATTCCGTTAGCACAAATCTGATTGTTCAATTCTGCGCTCAATGGAAATTAAACAAATATATTTAAACTATGAGATTGGCACTTTGTGGAACACCATTCAAAAGCTAATAATGTATAAATTCCGTTGCAGTTTAATTTGCTATCAGCCATCCATATTATTTACCAACAAAAAACGAACGAGAATAAACGCATGATTCCACAAATTATTCATAGAATTTTTCAGGCGTTATGACTATTTGCTTAAAAAAATGCGCAACATGTCCACCGCTAATCAACACTAACAAGCTTGATATTATTGAATACAATCTAAATAAAAACACCAACAGAATAAACCTACCACTGAGTTAATAGGTCAGCCAGAGAATGAATCAATAATAATACACTTTAATTCGGTAAAAAAATTTTTTCGAATAAAAGGTAGAGTTTTAATACAACTGCAGTTGAACCAATATGATAAAAAGTTTAATTCAACTGATTCTACACTTTTTTTGTCTCCTACAGTGAGGTATTTAAAAATTTTTCAGTAGCGGAAAATGGAAAGCAGATATGTATTTAAATTGCCCGAAAAACATCCCTCTTTAACATTTATCATCATGGCATCTACACTCCTAGCGGAGTGTAGAGTAGTAGAGTGTAGATATGTTCCTTATCTTTATAAATGACATCACTAATTTAAAAATCGATGGTAAAATTTTTCTTTTTGCTGATGATACCCGTATCACTTGGAGCAACTCAACTATTGCATCTCTTCATGAATCTATCACTTCGGATAAACTGACGATAAAGACCTGGCCTGACTCTAATTTACTCTCTTTTAATGTAGATAAAACAGTAGCATTATCCTATAAAAAAGCTCTTCAACCTTTGCTCCTTAATAACAGCCAGATCTGTACCGTTGATTCTGTAAAATTTCTTGGTATGTTTTTAGACAGCAACCTCAAATGGTACCTTCATATCGATTCGTTAAGTAAGAAACTCGCCTCAGCTTGCTATGCAATATGATCTATCTCAAGAGAACTCAATTTAGCATCTTCTAAAATAACGTATTTTTGGTTAGTCGTGTCTCATCTTCGATATGGTCTTCTTCTTGGGATTCTAGTACAGCGGCTCAATTTGATGTTATTTTTAAATTGCAAAAAAGAGCAATAAGACATCTGTTTGGCCTCAGAAGGTCTACACATTACAGAAGTTACTTCAGAGGTCACGGAGTTTTAACACTTCCATTTTTATATATTCTAGAAACGGTTTGTTTAATTCGTAAACACCTGCAAGTCTTTCCAACAAGGCCCAATTATCTTTACTCCACCAGAAATTATTAAATTTTTGATATTTATTTACCGATCCGATCCGCTGAGTTAGTAAAGAAATCTATATTATATTCCGCAAAAAACTTTACAACAATCTCCCTTTACAACTTAAATCTACAACATTTTTCCCAAAGCTCCGTAAAATGACAAAAGCCTACCTAAAAGACCATATTATTCAATAGAAGAATTTCTTAATAAATAACTAAAAAAATTGGGTTTCATACGCAGTAGCATAAACTTGTCAGTTCTTAATGTTGTACAGTCGGAAAAATGAAAGAATATCCATGAACGAACATATAAAACACGCTGTATTTTCCTGCCACCGGGTCACAAAGAAAATTGTCCAGCGCAAGTTTATTGTAATATACATGTATTTGCGCTGGTCAATTTTTTGTGTGACACGGTGACAGGAAAATACAGCGTGTTTTATATGTTCGTTCATGGGTATTCTTTCATTTTCCCACTGTATTTTATTTGTTAGTCCATTCTTTCACGGTTTTTGCTCTAAATTTTAAAGAACCGCCTGGATTGACATGAAATTTGGCATACGCATAGCTTACATGTCAAAGAAAAAAAGTGATATTGTGCCGACGTGTGCTTTTGTCCTGGGGGTGACTTTCACCCCCTCTTGAGTCCAAAATCAAAAATATATGTCTAAAATAACTCCGGAAATAGGTAAACTGACTAATTTTAAGTAACTTTTGTTCTATAGAGCTTTTTCGCCAAATCAATTAGGTCTGGATCCCGCGTATGAAAAAAAAGTTGATTAATAGCAAGCTAAAAATTTGTTAGTAGCTTAAGGGTGACTAGTCGAATAAACTTTGATATATGGGAACACTGAAACAGGGGCAGTTTTAATTGTGGAACAGGTTAAAAATTTGGAACGGTCACAACACGAGAACGGCACATTTATTTTGTCCGACAGAACAGACTTAAACTCTCCGAACAGAGATTAAACTCTCATGAAAAAATCAGAATGCTATTTATTACCTCTCATAATTTCTGTCATTTGACATATTCTTCATGTTCCACTCATTAAAACGCCCATTTGGTGATAAATAGCAGTCTGATTTTTGCATTAGAGTTTAATCTCTGTTCGAAGAGTTTAAGTCTGTTCTGTCGGACAAAATAAATGTGCCGTTTTCGTGCTGTGACCGTTCCAAATTTTTAACCTGTTCCACAATTAAAACTGCCCCTGTTCCAGTGTTCACAGATATCAAAGTTTATTCGACTAGACACCCTTAAGCTATTAACAAATTTTCAGCTTGCTATTAATCAATTTTTTTTTCATACGCGGGATCCAGACCTAAATAGTTTTCGAGTTATTTGCGAGTGAATATGTTCATTTTTCAACAAAATAACCACATTTTTAGACGGTTTTTCGCAAATAACTCAAAAAGTAAATATTTTGTCGAAAAAATCGTTCTTAACAAAAATATAGCCTATAAAAAAGTAAAAAAAATGGTGTAGGCGTTAGGTCTCTGGATCTCGTAGAACCAGAGTTATAGCCAATGAAATATAGATTCATATTCACCAAATTTCAAATAGAATATTTCGACGTGAAATATCCAAAAAATTAAGCACTTTTTGGGGAAAACCCATTTTAACTTTTTTAAAGTATTTAAAAAAGCTTTATTTCTGTTTTTACGAAAAGTTTCTAGCATTAAATTTAAGCAAATTACGCTCAAAATAAAGTTGGTCCCTTTTGTTTTTGCAAAAAAAAAATCGGGAAGACCACCTCCTAATTAGCAACTTAAATGAAATTAATCGTTGCCGCTCCATAAATTATTTTACTTATATTGTGTTTATATTATGATCTGTAAGTTTCATCGATTCAAAGTGTTTATTTTTGAAAAAATTTGGTTTCAAAGTAAAATTTTTAAGAATTTAAATTTTGAAAAATATGCTTTTTTTCAAAATAACTTAAAAATTGTTAGAGATACCAAAAGTTTCGAAATACAAAAAAGTCAGATTTGTTTTTCTGAATATCATGTATTTTTTTGTTTTTCTGTTAGACAAAAATTGATCAAGATTTGGTGTTTCTAAATTTGCATACATTCGTAATCAGTGACTCGTTCAACCCCTTTTAACTACAGCCGTTTCAATAATAAGGACTTTGAACCGATGAAACTTACAGATCATATAAACAATATATACATGAGTCAAGAAACTTGTGAAGTCGTTACGATTAAGTTCATTTAAGATACTAATTAGGGGGTGATTTTCTCGATTTTTTTACCAAAACCAAAAGGGACTAACTTTGTTTTGAGCGTAACTTGTTTAATTTTGATGCTAGAAATTTTTTTTATAAAACAAAAATGAAGCTTTTTTTAAACACTTTAAATAATTTTAAATGAGTTTTCCCCGAAATGTGCTTCATTTTTGGTTATTTCACGTTAAATTATCCCACTTGGAATTTGACGAATATGAACCTATATTTCATTAGCTATAACTCTGCTTCTACTAAATAAAAAAACGTGATATATTCACTATTTTTTAAAAATTTTTATAGGCTATATTTTTGCTAAGAATGCTTTATCGACAAAATACTTACAATTTGAGTTACTTGCGAAAAACCGTCTAACAGCGTGGTTATTTTGTTGAAAAAATGAACATATTCACTGCCACTGCCAAATAACTGGAAAAGTATTGACTTAGTGAAAAAACTCTATAGAACAAAAGTTACTTTAAATTAGCCAGTTTACCCATTTCCTGACTTTGTTTGGACGAATATTTTTTAACCCCCAAGAGGGGGTGAAAGCCACCCCCAGGGCAAAAGCACATATCGGCACAATATCACTTTTTTTCTTTGACTTGTTAGCTGTGTGTATGCCAAATTTCATGTCAATCCAAGCGGTTCTTTAAAATTTAAAGGTTTTGCAATATTTTACCGTTAATGAATGGACTATGTTGTAAGTATGTTCAATTTGAAATTTATATAAATTTTGCAATAAATTGTTTTTGTCTTTGCTTTTATATCTTATATACTGTATATTGACGATTTATCTAATTTAATAAATTGTAGTTGTTATTTGTTATTGATATTATTTTCCTTTTAACTGTATGTAGGCTTTGTCCATAAAATTGTAAGAATTTTCAGTGACAATAAAGCATATTTCTATTCTATTCTATTTTATTGAGTGATTGCCGCCCTCTTTGGGCCCTTCCGATTCATTTGTCGCACATTAGCATTAGCATTTTATTTTTACAATTATTGGTTGTGTGACTTCGCATCTTCTATAATTTTTCCGCATTTGTTCCTGTTTTTGCTTATGGTTACCAATTCTCTAACTACCATCTTCTTAAGGTCTTCAACAATAGGGTTCTCCCATCTGGTTGTGAATCTCCCGCATGCTCTGCTTGATACAGGTCCTGTTGGATATTGTAATTATAGTTTTAGTAGACCACTCTGTAAAACCTAACAACTTTTATCAGAGTAACACATTTCTTATTATTGTAAAAGGTACATTCGCCAAATGAGTATTAAATGAGCCTTCTTTGTAGAAAGATGTGTTTTATTTTAGTAAATTATAGTTTGTAATATTCACCCTCAAATTAGGGCTAAAATATATTACAAAGTGGCGACGAGGTTTATGGACATTTGTTGTAGTATTACGAACGAGACTAGTGACTTTTTGTCGTAGTTAACGCATTTTTTATATTAAAAATGCCGGACGTGCCAAAAACGCCATCGTATGTTCCGTTTGCCGGTACCATTCAAGAGTTCGTGCCCGGTAACTCAGATTGGACAGTGTATAAGAAACGATTAAGTAATTACCTTGCTGCAAATGATATTAGTGACGAAAATCGGAAACGCGCTATTCTCTTAAGTTTATTAAATGAAGAAACGTATAAATTGTTGTTCAATATGTGAATTCCAGACGAGCCAGAGATAAAAACGTTCAAAGAGTTGGTTGATTTGATGGATGAACATTTTAAACCGATTAAATCAGTGTTTAGTAACAGGGAAAATTTTTTTATAGCACGCAAAATGGCCAACGAAAGTGCCAAAGAATGGGTAGCACGTCTACGTAGTTTGGTAGTGTCGTGTGAATTTGGTGGCGCTCGTGAAATCGAACAGGCGTTAGTGAATCAATTTATCATAGGCTATGATAGTGGCACAGTAAAAGATCGTCTCTACGAGGAGAAATCCACGGTAAAGTTTTCCGAGATGGTGGAAATAGCTTCCGCAAAATCGGTAAGTTTTTCAAATTTACAAGTTGTAAACAAGGAACCAGAAATCCATTTCGCTGGCGGAAGCTCTTCCAAATTTAAACAGTCAGCGCATGTTCGCGCATCTACATCTCAGGAAAGCAACTTCGACGCAGAAGGGAGGAGCCAATCTTCAACAGCTGGAACTTTCACCAAAACTAAATGTTTGGTATGCGGACGTAAAAACCACAATTCAGATAAGTGTACCTATCGAGAATGTTTTTGTCACATTTGCAATATAAAAGGGCATCTAGCACCAATGTGTTCAAATAAAAATAATAAGGGCCGGTTGTTCGAACGCTAATCAACAATAAACACTATCAAATATTTAATTACTGTCAATGTCAACTTTGGTTGGGTTGCTGAAAACATAATTGATTATAATTATGAGATTAGTTAATCAATTAACATAACAATTATTAACATAATTGATTAACTAATTTCATAATTGTAATCAATAATTATGTTTTCAGCAACTCAATCAAAGTTGACATTGACAGTTGTGACAGTAATTAAATATTTGATAATGATCATTTTTGATTAGCGTTCGAACAACCAGCCCTAAATCTAATAAAACAGGTAATAAAAACAATTTTCTAGATTCTGAAGAATATTGTTTATATAGTTTACAATATAATACGAATCCAGTGTTAATAGATTTATTAATTGATAATGAGTTGTTTACATTTACGTTGGATACTGGCGCTAGCTATAGTGTTATTTCAGAAAGCTTTTACAATTTAAATTTTAGCAATAAAATTTTGCAGGCAACCTCCAAAATTTTTAATCTTTATAATGGGACAAATTGAAACCTTTAGGTTTCGTTAATTGTGAGGTTAAATATAAAGAGAAAAATGCTATGTTAAATTTGTATGTTATTAGTAAAGGAGGACCTCCATTGCTAGGTAGTGATTTCTATAATTTGTTCGATCTTACCATTTTTAACGTAAACGATTTAGCATTTCCGTCAGATTTGAATGATATATTAAATAAATTTCAAAATTTATTTTCACCTGGTTTGGGTAAATTTACCAAAGGTGTAATTTCAATAAAATTAAAATCTGATTCTGTAAGTCCTAAATTTTTTAGAGCTCGTCCTTTACCATTCGTGATGAGGGAAAAGGTAGAAAATGAGCTAAACAAGTTACTACAACTAGGTGTAATTGAAGCTGTAGATTTTTCAAATTGGGGTACGCCTATTGTTCCTGTATTAAAAAAAATGGGTCTGTTCGAATTTGTGGTGATTTTAAAGTCACCGTAAATCCTTTAATAGAAATTGATTCATATCCTTTACCTAAAATTGAAGACTTGTTTACAAAATTTAACTGGGAGTTACATTTTACAAAATTGGATTTATCTAATGCTTACCAGCAGATATGTTTAGATGAAAAATCGAAAGAACTTCTAACGATTTCTACACATTAAGGTTTATTTCGTTATACTAGAGCACCATTCGGGATTGCAAGTTTACCTTCTAAATTTCAAAAAATTTTAGAATTACTTTTACAGGGTCTTGATGGTGTGGTATGTTTTCTAGACGATATTCTCGTCACTGGTAAAAATAGGGAAGAGCATTAATTTATCAAGGCTGGAGACAGTTCTTTTTAGGTTAGAAAATGCAGGTTTAAAATTATCTGTAGATAAGTGCGAATTTTTTAAAGAAAAAATTACATATTTAGGCTAAGATTTTGACAAAGATGGTTTACATACCTCTGAATCTAAAATCGAGGCAATTGTCAAGGCGCTGACGCCTACTAATGTGAACAGTTTACAGTCATTTTTAGGGTTAATAAATTATTACGGCAAATTTGTTAAAAACCTATCTACCGTGCTAAGTCCTCTTTATAATTTATTAAAACAAAAGGTATCATGGAATTGGTCAGTTGACTGCCAAAATGCATTGCTAAAAGTTAAACAAATTTTAGTGTCAGCACCGGTTTTAGTACATTATAATCCCGAACTACCCTTAAAATTAATAACTGATGCTAGTGAGCAGGGGGTTGGAGCGTTAATCTCTCATATAATGCAGTATGTTACGGAAAAAGCAATTGCATACGCCTCACGTACACTATTAGACAGGGAGAAAAAATTTTGTACATTAGAAAAAGAAGCATTAGCGGTTGTATTTGGGTTATGTAAATTTCATAACTATTTATATGGAAGAAAATTCACGTTAGTCACGTATAATAAACCATTGTCATATATTTTTCATCCAAATAAAAAAATACCGGAATATTTAGCTAAGAGATTGCGAAGGTGGGCCATAATTCTATCTAGTTATCAATATGATGTACAAGTAGTAAAAAGTGAAAATAATCCAGCGGATATGTTGTCACGTTTTCCGCAATGTATTGAAAATAATTCAGTTGAAAATTTTGAATTTAATTATGTTGAGTATTTTTCAGAAAATTGTAATTTTCATATTAAACTGGAAGAAGTTAGGGAGGCAACCAAAAATGATAAGGTTTTATCTGCGGTTCGCAAATTTGTTGATATGAGTTGGTCTATAAACAAAAAATCTGCAAAAGATATTAAATTTAAGTCATTTTATAAAATTAGGAATGAATTATCTATCGAGTCAGATTGTTTAACTTGGAATAATCGAATTATAATTCCGTCTAAATTACAACAAAAAATTTTACAAAGTTTACATTCATCACACATGGGCGTAGTTAAGATGAAAAGCTTAGCGCGATCTTATTTTTGGTGGCCTGGATTAGGAAAACAAATTGAAGAAATATGTAGAACTTGTGAAAACTGTTTAAAATTTAAGAATGTACCTGAAAAAACCGAAATTCGATCGTGGCCTTGGCCGGAACGACCTTGGGAAAGACTTCACTTGGATTTTATGGGTCCATTTTTGAATAAAAACTTTTTAATAATATTAGATGCTCATAGTAAGTGGATAGAAGTATTTCCCATGAGTTCAATAACTTCTGCCATGCCTATAGACGTTCTACGGTCATGTTTTGCACGTTTTGGGTTGCCGTGTCAAATAGTAACCGATAATGGTAGTTCTTTTTGTTCGGATGAGTTTCAAAATTTTTTAAAAATAATAATATTGTTCATATTACTACTCCCCCATATAATCCTTCATCTAATGGCGCTGCAGAAAAGAGTAAAAAATGCTTTAAAAAATTTTTTAGGCGATAAAAAAATGTACACCTTAATTTAGCATTAAATAATTTCCTCTTCGATTATCGCTCCACTCCTCATTGCACAACTAAGGTAAGTCCTGCAAAATTAATGTTAAATAGGAACTTAAGGACAAGATTTGACATTTTATTACCAGGTGATCGAAAAAATTTAAGAAATCATGTAACTACAATACAAGATAAACAAAAAATGTATTCTAGCGGTAAGAGATTTTTAGTGTTTCAGCCTGGTGAACAAGTGACTGTGCGCGACTACCGTAAAAAAATACGGTTGAGTGGATAAAAGCCGTAGTTTTAAGGAAAATCGGAAAAGTAACATTTATTGTTAAAATTCCTGAACTAAATGATGTTAGCTGGAAACGTCATTTGAACCAAATTAAAAAATTTCATATAGTGGAATCTTCACTACTGAGTGGTTCAAATGAAGTTTCTCCTATTGTAGATAGTGATGTAAATATTGTAAATAAAGAGAATTTAAGTAAAGAAAGTACTGAACGGCCTAAAAGAGTGGTCAAACCCATAGATCGTTTAACGAATGAGTAATTTCTTTTTTATTATTTGGTAAATACTTATATTTGTTTTACTAGTAAAAAATAATTTTTTTTAAGGGGGGGATGTTGGATATTGTAATTATAGTTTTAGTAGACCACTCTGTAAAACCTAACAACTGTTATCAGAGTAACACATTTCTTATTATTGTAAAAAGTACATTCGCCAGATGAGTATTAAATGAGCCTTCTTTGTAGAAAGATGTGTTTTATTTTAGTAAATTATAGTTTGTAATATTCACCCTCAAATTAGGGCTAAAATATATTACAGGTCCCCATTTGGTAATTTTCTTGATAAATTTTTCTGGATTTCTCTTTTCTATATGTCTCATCCTCATACATCCTTATACATCCTCGATCACGTTATGTCAAAGTATAAGAGAACATGTCAAGGAATATTTATATTTAGGATAGAACTTATAATACGTCGGCTTAATTCGCAAACTGCTTAAATCCTATCGGTAAAAGTTTTCAGGAAACGCTAAAAGCTGTTTTCTGTTAATTACACGACAAATATTAAAGAATAAATGAATCAAGTATAAATTTTTTACCAAAAATAATGTAGAGCGGATGAATTCACATTGAATTTTATTTATATTAAGTCATTAAACACAAAATAAAGGAGTTAGGTATTTTTCTTAGTAAAATTTGTCTATAATTTGGAGATACGTCTTTATTTAAAGCAACAAAACTAATAATAACTCTTACAAAAACAGGTTTATTTTAATATAGTAGTGAATAGAAAATTCAGCAAAAGTAGTAAATTAACATTTTTTTCTATGTTTCGTGGGGTAGCTTATCATAAAAATCGTGATAATCACGTTCCATCGATAATTTTAATTGCTGGAGGTGCTGAAACTTCTCTTTTTTAATTCTAAGTCTATTTTTATGTAGTTGGGGAAGGGCGATAGAACTAATAGGCAGAACATTACTTATATTTAGCCGTACTGGTAAGGTTTGCCAATCTTCGGTGTGACGAAGCTTAAAAAAATACCATCCTTCGAGTATTTTAAAGCTTTGATATCGTTTACAGTGGGTGCACCGACAACAGCTTTGCCTGGTCTTATTGATTTAACGAACTGGAGGTGATCATATTTTTTGAAGAAATCGTGCGTTAGATATTCGACGTCATAAGGAATTTTATGGCAAGCCGTTTTACAGATGGATACATAATCTACTGGAATATTAATTTTTTTTTTTTCGAATTTGCCTCTCAATGACGGAGTGGACACTGTCTACCTCCATCTGGGTGTGACCTTTTTGCAAATACTTTTGAGTTACCGTTAACCCAGTATGCAATGCAAAGTTTAATAAACCGTTTGATAACGTTGAGTTACGGTTTTGGTACCCGCAACCATCACACCATAATATGATTTCAGTGTCCTCAGTGCTTTTTTCTTTCAAGTTATACAACTGTACCTGCAGGTTTAGGAAATGAACAATAATACTAAGTAGTAAACTCATTACTTGTGAGCCCACCTTCCCATTCGTTCCACAGGTAGCAGAAGCCTTTTTGGCGTTTAATATCATAAATTGTAAAGTTATGCACAATTAGTTTGGTTTTGTAACAGAGGCTGGATGCATTTGATTTAGGACAAAGCAAAACTGATTGAAGATCCATAGTAAACACTTCATTATGGGACTCTTTATTATTATCTTTTTCAACCCTTGCCGCTTTTTTATATTTGTCATGCTCATTGTAGATATCTTCTGAAATATTCCCTGTTTGAAAGGACACACAGGTCTCGCACAGATTTTTTGTTGGCCTATACAAAGAAAGTTTATTTTTTTCAAATACTTTGTGAAAAGTAGCTATTGATGCCGCTTTCTCATTTTGATTTATGCAGAAATTAGAATTGTAGAACTTGTACAGTTGGCTTTTGCTAGTCCAAATAGGTTCCAGGTAAAGTTTTGACGAGGTAGCTCTACAATAGTGCACTTCCAGTTTTGGTAGGGAATCGAAGAATATTTGAAGCTGTTTCACACCATGATTATTATTACCAGAATTTTAATGAGTTTGCACAGCACATGTCACATTTTCCTCTAGTCCGATTTTGGCCCATTTCTTAATGACCCAATCCTTCACACGAAGGGTGTTTAAAAACATTGTTTTACAAATTCTTAGCCTAGAGGAACCTAAGAAAAATTCGTTTGAATATGTTCTCGAAACTTCATTCAGGCCTCGTTTTCTAGAGGTACTTTTTACACATACATGGTTTCTTACGAACATCTTCTTTTCGGCCCAAGTGTATTGCCAAAACTCTTTGAAAATTCTTCTTCTCTCAGGTTAACTTATTTTGGTGCACATTAGGACGGAATTGTTATGTTTATTTAACTTACAATTGCAACTTTCTCTTATGGATTTTGGTTCTTTTAATAAGTCATACCTCCATTTTCCATTTTCTTTTTTTCCTTGGTAAGACTTTCGCTTTTCTCTATTTAAATTGTTTTGGTTCTTTTTCCAACTATTTTTTTATTTCATACTTTGTAGACCGTTTTCTTCTCGGGCTTTCGTCTCGAGGATCATTTTCATTTATTTCACCGTGCTGCAAATCTGAAAAACTTTCGGACGATTCAAAACTATTAGACTCTGTTAGACTCTTCTGAATTCGCTACAAAATCAGGATCGTTGTTCTCATCGCCATCGCTAACTTCCACATTTTCTGCAGGGCTACCGGCCAGTATTTGGTTGATATATTCGATTGTCTCCATACTTTCATTGGGTATTTCTGCATTGTCGTCATGAAAAATGTCATTCTGGCCATGACCTATCTTTACGGCTTCATTATTTGTTTCTGCATAGCTGTCAAGAAGTTCCGAAGGATGTTCATTAGTATCATTAATTATAGTAAAAGTAGTATCCACTAAGGTTTGAGATATTGGTCCTAGCAGGTCATCATTTATTCGCCCTTGAAAAGAAAAAACTATGATAGATGATACAAAATTTTCAATTTCATATCGTAACAAATAATACTGCACTATTGACGAGCTTGTCTAAAAATAGTCCCAAGTTACTTTTTGTATGAATTAAATTAAAATACATACACTGATACCTAATGGTTATTTACTTTTATACTTTATTTACAAGTAAAAAACCATTTGAAATATTTTCGTTTTTCTTCTTGAATCGCTGACTATCTTTTAGGCCCACAAATTAAGTAAGGTTTACTCTAATATTATAAAACCTACCATTATTGTCTACAAATATTATTTCTGCATCTTGTATAATCGTAGCATCTACATCATCAATAATATTGCTTAATTGCTGGAATATAGTAACGGTCCATGTTGGATTATTATCCACATTTTCTTCCATGACGGCACTCTCATTGGCGTTGTTTATTAAATATTTTGTCAATTCGACGGGACATCTTCTGCAAACAAAAAGCAGTTTTTAAACAAAATATTTTACCACTTATATTTTTAAATTTAGGTACCGTAAAATGGGGTGAGATTGATCTCCCGGGGTGACATTGATCATTTGTCGTTGTATCACATATATGCAGATACAACCGGCAACAATGTAAAATTGTTTCTGGGGGTGGCACTATTCATTTCTTGGATCTTGACTATGATCAGTTCACGTCGTTGTTAGTTTGCAATTGGCATTTGGAAGTAGTTCTGTGGCTTTGAAATTAACCATAATTTTTGGCCTATTTTTATAGTTTGTGTACTTTTGATGGTAGAGAAAGAACAGAGGTAAGTTCGTTATTTCTAGTGTTATAAAATTATTTTGTATGGTGCTGAAATAATAATTTTAAGTATCTAGCATTTTAACTAACGCCAGCTTTTTTAAGATGGCGGATAATATTGAATGGGGTGACATTGATCAAGTGATCAATCTAACCCCACGTTACGTACGTTCCAGAAATTAATTTATAATTTTTGTCACATGTTTAAGAATATCAATTAGGCAGTAGAACGTATGGCAATTTTAATGAAGAACAAGTTAATCAGGCACTGCACGATGTATTGGAAAATGAATTATCGTTAAGAAAAGCCGCAAAAAAATACAAATTGTCTTACGGAACTTTAAATAACAAGTATAATGGAAGGAAGATTAAGAAAAGAGGTGGACAATCTGTATTCACATAATATGAAGAAGAAGTAGCCATTATAGCCATTATAGAAGTAGCCATTTTAACGTGTGCAGATTAGGGACATCCCCTAAGTGCAATGGATTTGAGAATGTGCGTCAAAAGTTTTTTGGACAAAACTGTTAGAAGTGTATCTAGATTTAAGTAGAATATTCCTGGAATTGACTGGGTAAATAGCTTGTTGAAGAGACACGGAAGTATTGCTGGTAAAAGATTAGCAACTAATATTAAAAAAAGCCGAGCAGAAGTATCTCCGGACCTGATTAAAAAATAATTTAACAATTTACAACAAACGATTGAAAATGTTCCAGTTGAAAATAGTTTTAATTACATCGAGTCCAACGTCTCAGATATCTTGGAAAAAAAATGTGCATCTACCGAAGAGTATCTACCTATGTATGTCAGGTAAAAGGAGTTGTAGAAGGAGAAGAAATCGAAGTTCAAGGCCTTAAATCAGCAGTATCGAGGAAGATTTTCAAAATAATTAAAAACGACTTATCCACTGTCCACTGTTCCCTTCAATGATGTAGTTGCCTTACTACCAGATCCAACACTTGAGACGATTTCTGATAGGATACAAAAATATCATTTTCGCGGAGAAATTAATATAAAAGAATGTTAAATCAAATTTTCTTTTTTTTTATAAATTGTTCTGAATTACATTTTTAGTTGTTAAAATATGTTTTTTTTTGTATAAATAAAAAATAGTACAATAAAAATAGTGTGATCATTCTCACCCCGCATGATCAATCTCACCCCTTTGTAAAAATTCGAAAAACTATCTGACCGAATTAGGCAGGGTTAAGATTGATCATATTCTATTTAAAAGCACTACTGTTTAATGCTATAAAATCGTCATGATCAATCTCACCCCAGTCACGGGTGTCAGATTGATCACCCTTTTTTTATGAGATAAGTGGATTTTCTTAATAATTAAAACAAAACTAGTGTTAAATCAGTACTCTTAAGATATTAATATAACACGTGAAATGTTTAAATATAGAACAGTACCAAAAACGTTTAAAATACAAATAAAATAAAGTTAAAATTGATCAATCTCACCCCATTTCACGGTAATTCAAATTAACGCCCCGCTAAAAATTCGGGGAAAAATGCGTATCTCCTGTATTCTGAATGTTTATCACTAAACTATATTTAACGAAAACTCCCTATCTTCAATTACTCTAAATACGAGAAATTTACACAATATTTGGCAATAAATATAACATTGAAATTAATCTATATTATAACTTACAATGTTACTTACATAGTACGAGTGTTTTCACGAATGTAATCACTTAAATTACTGCACGATT
The DNA here is from genome assembly GCF_917563875.1 of Diabrotica virgifera virgifera. NCBI lineage: Eukaryota > Metazoa > Arthropoda > Insecta > Coleoptera > Chrysomelidae > Diabrotica > Diabrotica virgifera. The sequence goes on from NC_065447.1 coordinate 31,674,207, forward strand.
TACTTAAATTTTAGGAGCACATGTGCAGTATTTACAACAACATGGGAACTACTGGAGTTCCCTATTCTGCTATCGCGAAATTGGCAGGGACGGACTTGCGGTGTTTTCTGTTGTGCAGATAATAAATAAAGCAATTTAATTTAGGACTTACCGGCTATTTTATCAGATGCGCTCCATTTATGTGAATAAATAACACCAATATAAAATGTTCACCAATATGTGGAGTTACGCATTTTGCGAATTAAGCCGACGTATAGCTCAGCAAGGAAAACCAAACGGTAGAAATATAAACGAATCAGATTGGCTTGGCTTAGAACGCGAATTTTTAACCATTGTATAGTTCCTCTTTTCACTTATGACTCCCAATTTCGGATATTTACAAAGAAGACTGAATAGCGATAAAGTGGCAAAAGCGCAAAGATTTATGGAAAGACAGATGCTGCACATAAAACTTAAAGTGAGTAAGCTTCTTATCCTTGAGTAAATTGTTGTATTATTTCTAGTAGGTTACGTTTCCTGCCTTCTTCTTCTTAAAGTTGCATCTCCTAGCGGAGGTTGGATATCATAATGGCTATGGTCACTTTGTTGGCTGCTGCTCTGAACAGTTTTAATGAATTACCGTTAAACCATTCTCTAAGGTTCCTCAGCCAGGAGATGCGTCTTCTTCCTATGCTTCTTTTTCCTTGGATCCTTCCTTGCATAATTACTCTCAGCAGCTCATATTTCTCTCCTCCGGTAATGTGACCCAAATATTCTACTTTTCTTGTTTTTATACTGTTCATAATTTCTAACTCTTTATTTAAACGTCGTAGCACTTCAACATTGGTTATCCTTTGAACCCACTGAATTTTCAACATTCTTCTGTAACACCACATTTCGAACGCTTCTATTTTTCTTATGTGTTCCCTTTTCAATGTCCAAGCTTCCATTCCGTATAGTAATATAGAAAAAATGTAGCATCTTAGAGCCCTCAATCTGAGAGGCAACTGAAGGTCTTTTTTGTAAGCAGTGTCTTCATTTTTATAAATGCTTGCCTTGCAGTTTCAATTCGGACTTTAATTTCTTTGCTTTGGTCATTTTTGTCATCAACCCAGGTTCCCAGATATTTGTAGGTCTTTACTTTTTCTATTTGGGTTGGCTCTAGTATTAACCTTTCATTTCTATGTTGTGTTTTTGAGACAATCATAAATTTAGTTTTCTCTTGTTTATTTTGAGTCCATATCGAATGCAATAATCGTTAATTCTATTTAACAATTCTTGTAGCGACTCCAGGGTGTCTGCCATTATAACGGTGTCATCAGTGAATCTTATGTTATTTACTATTCTTCCGTTTATAGAGATTCCATCACTTAGTTCCGCTATCGCTTCCTGAAATATGGCTTCACTGTACACATTAAACAGTAGCGGCGACAGTACACAACCCTGTCTTACCCCTCTCTTTATATCAATATTCTCGGACTCTTGTTCTTCTATCTTTATATTGGCCTTTCGATTCCATTACAGATTGATGATAATTCGTAAGTCTCGTCTGTCTATATCTCTGTTTTTCAATAATTCTATTAGTTTTTCATGTCGGACTCTGTCGAACGCTTTTTCGAAGTCGACGAAATAGGAATAAATATCCAGGTTCATATCTAAGTATCTTTGAGAGGGGACATTAAATGCAAACAATGCCTCTCTTGTTCCAAGTCCTTTGCGGAACCCAAATTGGGTATCATCCATATCATTTTCTAGCTTTCTGTATAATCTTCCATGAATGACCTTTAGAAATATTTTGAGGGTATGGCTTATTAGTGATATTGTCCTATAGTCTGAACAATCTTTGGCATATATTGTTTTAGGTATTGTTACAAAGGTGGACACCAACCATTCCTGAGGTATTTTTCCGGTCTTATATACTTCATTAAACAGATCCAGTAGTACAGGTAGAGTTTCATCGTCTAGACATTTCAGTAATTCCGCAGGTATTTCGTCTGGACCTACAGTTTTTCCGTTTTTGCGTTTCGTATTGCTTGTTCGATTTCCTCCATTATGATCTCTAGACCTGTTTCGCTATAGATTTCTTCCGGTTCTTGTCTATTATCCTCAAACATATCTGTTATGTACGCCTTCCACTTTCCTTTGAGCCACGAGGCAGGAAAGGCCTCCACGGCCTTTCCTGCCTGGACTCTTTTATTGATTACGATGCTTCTAGCATTAGTTCAACCCCTTTTTGGGGTACATACTCATAAATGACAAGTAACAGTTGTTGCAGTTGCAAGAATTTGCAATAGTTATAGCCAACTTTCACTTGTAACGTCGGTACTATGGTTTGTTTTTTAACCAAGAGGAGTGATTCAAATTTACCATGCTGTATTGCTTGTTTGTAATTGGTCCAACGGCAGGCAAGTATACTCCACTGTTATAACATTTTGACACTAATGGCATTATGACACTAGTGACATTTCATAGGTTAATTAAGTTATATGGGCGATTTTTGTGTTATTCCTTTAATTTTTAGATCGTTAGTCTGCTTTTATATAAAAAGCAGTTGTTTTTGGAACTCTTTAGCGGGGTATTAATTTAAAATATTATTTATGGATTACCGTTGAGGGCCGACTAGATCAACCAAAAAAGAAGATGTATTTGGTTATTATTCTAGTGAATTTCTTGGGTGTGAATCTGTCTTTTTAGTTTACTCCTCCTGGTTAAAAAATAAATTATAGAAGAATAAGATAAACAGTAGACAATATTTATTTTACCGATCATTTTAAAGCGAAACAAACTACGAATAATGTAATAAAATGGCAGATCAGTAGGAGAAGCTATGTGTGACTCTATGGATATAATCGAGAAATTTTTCACTTATCCTATTAAACATGCTACCCACATAAAAATTTCATGTTCTAGTAGATTCGTAGAACATTCTCTTCAGAAAAAGTATATACTGAGAATATGCGTAATTACCATTGCGAATGTGCAGAGCACATACTGAATATATACTACATTACAGTACTTAAACGTTCTATGTATATACTTAGAATGTACTACCGCACTTCTTTTCAGTATATACTAAGAATATACCTTTTAGAACATTCCAAGGACGTGCTAGAAACCTTCTATTTATATACTTAGAACGTACTACTGCACGTCTTTGTATTAGAAGAATATATTTTTAAGGATATTCTAAGAAAGTGCTATCAAGTGCTATATTGCTCAGAAGTATGTTTTCAGCATCACCTAATCTCTTCTTAGGTTCTACTGGTTCTACCAAATACCTATTATATTTACATGTTTTAGTGGCAAATGAGAATGTAGTTAGTACCTACATTCTGCAATATTACTTAAAAAGTAAGTACATATTTATAAATTTTAGTTATCTATATAAACTGTCATATTATAATATTTAGCTAAACTAAACTATGTATGAGTAACTAAAATTTATATACTTTATGTACTTACTTATATGTATTTATTAAATAATATTGAGTTACCAAAATAGATTATACCTATTTTGAAGCACCGCAAACAAAATAAAGAGATCATGTATGTTCTTTAGTCCTAGTACTTTATTATCATTCGTCTTCATTTTTAACACTGCCACTTTGCATAGATACATATTTTATCGATTTCATATATTACCGTTGTTTCCTACCCTGATCCATTCAGTTAAGAAATGGTCAGAATAAGACAAGACAGGGTTAGGGGGATATGTATTGTGGAAGTGGAATAACAAGGGAATAACAACATCGGTGCACCGGTTGTTAGTGTTGCCAAACGGAGGGAAATTTCACTTTTTGCGGGAATTTTCAACATAAAAGGTGATAAAGGGAAAAGTTAACTCAAAAGGGAATTTTTGTTCCAGTCCAAATTGTAAAATATTAAAAAAAATCAAATTATTTGAAATTGGCAACACCAAAGCCTTTGGTTGTGGGTTTTGGCATGCTTTGGTTCTGGAATGGCCCGTATCACAGCCTCCCGTATTGAATTAAATGTTCCTAAATTCAAATTCCAACGATGTAAAAACACTCACGATAAACTCAAAATGGTAAAGTTATTTCAATTATGAAAACGAATTTTTAATAATATACGTTAATACAATTAATGTTTAAACTTTTTTACCATACAACAATTTTGAAATGAAATTCGTCCAATACTACCTACATACATAAATTTTATTAATTATTCTATAATATAACGAAGTTGATAATCTATAAAGCTAATATTATACTTCTTATACATACATATTATTTTTAAGATATTTTAAAACTATCTACTTATAAGTATGTGTTAAGAATGTACTTATAAGTATGTGCTAAGAATATTCGATAAAGATATATTCTAAGAATAAACTTTTACGAATATTCTGAGTTACTACGTACACGAATGTACTCAGTAGTTTCGGTACGAGAATATGCTTTAAAGTATATGCAAAGAACATGAAATTTAGAATGTTTGTTAAGGTACATGCTATGCTTGTACTACGCATATACTAAAAAGAATATACTCCGACGAATGTTGGTAGTATGCTTAGAATATTATACGAACATCATTGTTATGTGGGTATACACTGTATATTAGCAAAAATTGAATCAAAAATCAGATTTTTGGTTGAGAACTTCTTTAGATCAATATAAAACGTTACGCTTAAAGACGATCCTGGGGACTTCCCAATCTTGGCAAAGTCTTATCAGCTTGTATGAAATTAATAATTATTAAGTACCTAGTAACTCAATTATCCTTCATTAAGAAAGTTTCTAATTTCGAAGTAAAACAATCAATCTTAATTTGCATTTGTCACACCTACTGGAAATGTTCTGACAATTTAGACAATTTAACTTTTTAATAAATATTACAAAATTTCAAAAATTTTGTTAATATTTTAGGCGAAAGGCTAACGCCCAAAAATCACGTTAGTTTTTGATAAACAGTGACTTTCTGGTTACTATTTGACACGATATAGTGTGAGTAGTTCTACAAAAAATGAAATGCATGCACTTAATTTTGATTAATGAATTAATGACCCCAACAAAGTTCCCCGAAAAATCCGCACAGAGTTTTTCGAGTTTTAACTTATTTTCCCATTTTTGAATGTTATAAAGGAGTAAATTACATCAAATGGTAAATATAATCTATAAAAATACCTTAATTTGATCTATTTTGAAATCCATAAAATGGGGAAAATTTCCAAAAACCCCTCAACTAAGAGTTTTACTTACGGACAAATCTGGAAAAGGTTACAAATGTAGTATTTGATAACATACAGGAAATAGAAAAAATAAATCTGCATCTACATCCAAAACGAAAGTTACAATATGCTTTTTTCGAAAGAAAAAATGCATTTTGGTGTTATTTACACTCAACATAGGGGTCTAGAAAAATAAGTATGCATTGTAAAATCCTCAACTATGGGTGTAAATTTTTTAAATTTTTAAATTGATTGAAAAAAATAAAAACGAAAAAATTAAGTTTTTTTAGGTGGGGGTAGAACACCCAAAAATTTCGCTGCGTCGTATTTTTTCATCACATTTAAACATATTTGATGATTAGGTTGAAGCAATGCAACGTTTTACCATCTTAGCCCAATAAATTACCGTTTTGGATTATAATTTCCAGGGGCAACTCCGAATTGCATGAAAATTTGGGTTTAGGTTCTACTTACCGTCCACTTCAAAGTTGAATTTGTGCCGTTGGTTGCTTTTACTTGGGGGGTGACATTTACCCTTTCTCGGGGGGTGACAAACGCGTGTTTAAAATAAGGCCGGAAATGGATAAATTGACTTATTTTAAGCACCTTTTGTTCTATAAAGTTTTTTATGTAAGTCAATACTTTTCGAATTATTCGCGATTTAAAATGTTGATTTTTTGACAAAATAAACTACGTTTTCAGACCGTTTTCCCAAATAACTCGCTAAATATTTATCAAAAAAAATCTTTTTAGCAAAACTGTAGCCTATAAAAAAACGAAAAAAATGGTATACCAGTAAAGTCTACAAATTGAGTAGAAGCAAAGTTTAACTCATGAAAAATACGTTCTTATTCGTCTAATTCCAAATCGAATAATTTATTGCGAAATCACCCAAGAAAGAAGCGCTTTTCGAGAAAACCTTATTAACATTTTTAAAGTATCGAAAAAAGCTTATTGATTGTTTTTTACACAAGTTTACAGCATCAAAAATAAACGAGTTACACTCAAAAAAAAAGCTGGTCCCTTTTTTTGGTAAAAAAAAAAGATCGTGAAAACCTCCCTCTGTATAGCACCCTAAATGAAATTAATCGTTTGACTTTACCACCTGTTTTAACTGTATGTGTATTGTTTATATGATCGGTAAGTTTGATTGGTTTTAAAGGCTTATTTTTGAAAACATTTGGTTTTAGAGTAAAAAAAAATTTTCTAAAAATTTTTGAAAAATTTCATTTTTTCAAAATAACTTAAAAAGTATTAGTGATAAGAAAAATCTTAAAGAGTAAAAAAATGTAGGTTTTGCTATTATAACTATGCTAGTTTCATTTTGTTTCTCTGTAAGACAAAAATTGGTTAAGATATGGCTGTTCAAAATTTGCATACACTCGTGATTATTGACCAATTCAAGCTTTCTCAGTTATCACCCTTTCAAAAATAAACATTTTAAACCGGTGAGACTGACAGATCATATGAAAAATAGATAGGTAAGTAAATTGTTTGTAAAGCGGTAGCGATTAATTTCATTTGGGGAGCTAAACACGGCGAGATTTTCATGATTTTTTACAAAAAAAAGGGCCAACTTTATTTTGAGCGTAATTCGCTTATTTTTAATGCTAAAACTTTTGTTAACACTTAAAACAAAGCTTTCTATAAACACTTTAAAAAGTTTAAATGGGTTATTCCCGAAAAGTGCTTAATTTTTCGGTGATTTCACCTTGAAATATTCGATTTGGAATTAGACGAATAAGAACGTATTTTTCGTGAGCTACAACCTTGTTTTTATTTAATTGATAGACTTTACTAATACACCATTTTTTTTGTGTTTTTTGTAAGCTAAAATTTTGCTAAGGATATTTTTTTCGATAAAATATTTACTTTTTGAGTTATTTGCGAAAAACCGTCTAAAAACGTAGTTTTTTGTCGAAAAATCAACATTTTCAATGGCAAATAACTCGAACAGTATTGACTTATTCTGTAAGAATTTTCGATATTGAGAGAAATAAAGGTACTTTACCCTTAGCCGAAATTCATATTTTTTGACATACCTCGTATAATATTGAGAAAATTTGATATCTGATAATTGAATCTTAGGTTTTGGGGCATGCAGAACTTTTTATAAAGAATAACTTTTTTTCGTAAAATTAATAATAAAAAAGTTTCCCATGTGTTTCCAACTCAAGTAGACACGCTGTATATGCCAAAAAGTCCTAATTCAAAAATAAAAATCGACCTGTCTGAGGATTTCTCTTGAAATTTGCCCATTCTCGAGATAACGAATTTATGCAAACTCAAACGTACTCACTTATACTACAGTGTCGCGCCCGCTTGATTAGCAATTAAAAAAACAAAGGGGTTTTCGATATTTTATTGCAAAAAACTCTTCGAGATTTTATCAATCAATGTTTAAAAAATATATACGTACCTTGGCAACATTGAAATTTTTAGATAAATGTTCGATTTAGGGTTAAAAATGGCCGATTTCGCAATTTTCAAAACTTTCAATCGCTTATATAGCAAAAACTATTAATTTAAGAGAAAATTTACTAAAGACCTTTTCTGTTTGGAATGATTTAAAAAACCTAAAAAAATTGTTCGATGCAAAAAGATTAATTTTAGGAAACACCCCTAATCTTTCCCCTCGCCTGGCAAGGTCTTATGCTCTTCAGAATCGCCTGTCATTGTACACATTTCTTCTAAATGACTTACTTAAACACATACTTCAATTTAAACCTTACAGGAGAAAGTTTATGTTACGCCCTAAATTTGCACTTTTCGATTCACTTGGTAGATACACGTGCACCGCTGATGCCTGCCAGGTCATGGTTTTTAGCCTTGGTGTGCTATGAATTATCACTAGAAAAATGTCTAGCCTTACAGGACGACCGTTAGTCGGAGGGTTCACTAGCTCTTAGACTATAATAACAGCTGCAGTGTTGCGACGTATTGAATCGGAGCCTGCCACGGAGCGGTCCTGCATTAAAGGATTATTTCGTTGGTGGTCGCGCAGTAAGTGATCGCCCGTATCCATTCGGGGACCGAGTCGTTGGATGGGTATCTGTGTGTGTGGTTGTTGATATTTTGATTCCGTAATTGCGAGACTGTATGTACATGTTAATATATTGTTGTGGAATAACGTGTTTGCGAGTTTGTGCGTAATTATAAACATGTTAATTTCGTATTGAGACACAGCGTGAGTGCTTATTGTATTATATTAACATTGTTATTGTATTTTTGTTAGTAGTGAAATCAATTTTGCTTTTCAGTTACAGACATCCGCCAATGAGGCTTTCTTCGGGTGTGGAACGAAAAGCCGAATATTGTTTTAGTTTTATTTTAAATTTGTATCGAGAGAACAAGAGTGTATTTATTTATTTTAATTGCACTTGAGTTTTGCTGAGTCTGCTGAGTCTGTTGTCCAAAAAGAACTATCCATTACAAATTATTGAGGCAACAAACAGTGTATTGTGAAACAATAAAGAAAGTATTATTGTGACAGATAATTTTGTACAAGGGTAAATGACTGATTTATCCATGTATTTAACAAAAATTTTCATTTTCACTATTAGTATTGATCGACTGTGATATTAATCTAATAAACAAGTTTTGAAGTGTGTTACTTCTTGTTACGTATTATGTACCTAGTATAATTTAACAATAACCACTATACTTTTCATATCAAAAAAAACTTTTGTATTTTTTACACGATTAACCAACACAACAACCTCCACTGCTGTGTATTTTATGGCTTCAGCTGTTCAATGTTCGTTTGTTTTAGGATTTTCATACTCCAGCTCGATATATAATGAAAGCCGGGGTAATAAATCGGTGTGGTTATTAAGTTGCGATCTAGCGATAGAACATTTTTCGGTAAATATACGACCATATATTATTTCAGGGAGTATATGGGAGAACGGTTTTTTCTCCTGATAATATTTATGGGTTATTTTACTGAAAACGGTACAATGTTATTAAGTAATATCTTGATAAGTGCATAACACATGATGTTCTATCTTTTTTTTTTTCAAAATTAATTACATGGAACTGATCGATGTGTTTTCTGATTTAGCTATTAGCAGTGTATATTTAGGTATTATCAGAGACAACTCATTGAAAATTATAGAGAATTTCAAGTACCTATGATTATGCTTCTTTGACTACTAAAAGGCATTTGATTGTGTAAGCTGAATAAATATGTGGTCCATTTTAATAGAAATGGGCGCACCAATGTACCTTGTGACACTTAGATTATATATGTTGCTATATTGGACTGGTACAGATTTTTAATCTGTACCAGTCCAATCAATATAGCAACAGTACGACTAGATCAGAAGTTCTCAAACCAATTAACGACCGAGAGAGGTGTTAGACAAGGATGCGTGTTGTCACCTGACTTATTTAACATTTATGGTGAACATGTCATTAGAATGGCTTTAGAAGGATGGGCCGGTGGAGTAACAGTAGCTGGTAGAAAAATCTCTTATTTAAGATTTGCTGATGATGCTACACTTTATAACAACAGATTATCAAGAAATGTTAGATCTCCTGCGAAGAGTTGAGTACTTCTTCTTCTTCTTCTTCTTCTTCTTCTTCTTCTTCTTCTTCTTCTTCTTCTTCTTCTTCTTCTTCTTCTTTTTATATAGACATTACTCTGTCTGTTTTTCAATGTGCCTCCAGTAAGTTGTCATTCCATTGTTTTCGTGGTCTTCCCACTGATCGTCTTCCTATTGTGGAACCGTCTCTCGCCGTCCTTACTACTCTATTTGTTGTCATTCAGCTTATGTGGTCGTTTTATTCTACTCTTCTGCTTTTCACCTAGTTATTAATGTTGCCCACCTTGCATCTCCTTCGTATATCTGCACTTCTAGCTCTATCCCACAGCGTCTTACCATCGATTTTTCGCAATGTTTTCATCTCTGCTGTTTCTAGCATTATTTTTGTCCTTTCTGTATCAGGTCGTGTTTCTGCCGCGTATGTCATTATTGGTCTGATAACTGTTTAGTAAATTCTGCCTTTCACTTCTTTTCCGATGTTTTTATTTCTCCATATTGTTTCATTCAGGCAACCTGCGGCTCTGTTTGCTTTATTCACCTGATCTTCCACTTCTGTTTCGAGCTTTCCGTAACTGTATAGTGTGATGCCTAGATATTTAAACTCCATGACTTGGTCTATTATTTGACCCTCCAGCTCTAATTTACACCTTATTAGATCTGCTGTTATAACCACGCAGTTAGTCTTTTTTGGGGAAGTTAACGTGTTAAATTTTCTAGCGGTTATATTAAATTCGTGCAGCATACGTTCTAAATCATCTTCACTTTGAGAGATTAGTATTGCGTCGTCTGCATAGCAGATTATTTTAAGTTGTTTTTCTCCCATTTGGTATCCTTTTTTTGTTCTTATTTGAGTTACAAGAGTTGAGTACGAAGGCAATAAAGTTGGTCTGAAAATCAATAAAGCTAAAACAAAAATAATGGTGGTCGACAGATTCGACACTATTCAACTGACTAACATAGTAAACACCTTTGCCTATCTCGGATCTAGTATAAGTAACGGTGGTAACTGTGAAGCATAAGTTCGGAGCCGTATTGGTATGGCAAAAAATGCGATGAGTCGCTTAACTAAAGTTTGAAAAGACAGATCTATCTCTCAAAATATCAAGATAAGACTGACGAATGCCCTTGTATTCTCAATATTTCTATACGCAGCACAGACCTGGACTCTTCGCGCATGCGAGCGCCAAAAAATTGATGCCTTTGAGACGTGGTGCTGGAGAAGAATGCTACGCGTACCTTGTACAGCTCGTAGGACAAACGTTTCCATTCTAAACCGACTCGAGATTAAACAAGGCTGTACACAATATGTCAGCAACGAATTCTACAATTCTTCAGTTACTTGGTTCGCAAAGGTGACGATAGTTTGGAGAGATTAATTCTTCCTGGAAACGTTCCGGGGAGAAGCTCAAGAGGACGATCCCCAACTAGATGGTCCGACCAAATAAAGAATGCAGCTGTAAACTCATTCTGCGAAGCTCTTAGAGCAGCTAAAGATAGAGATCAATGGAGAAAAATTGTTAGGAATGTTGGAAGAAATCATAATCCTCAGTAATGGGGAAACGACAAGAGAGAGAGAGAGAGAGAGAGGGAGAGAAAGTGTATATTAAAAAAGACGCTATATTGTAAATGAAATGAAAAGACACTAGTGTAAATGAAAGACAGCCTATATATTTGATTTCAGTTCAGAGGTGATCAATAATTCCCTTACGTACGTATCACTTATCCCACGTATCCCTTACATACGTACCACATAAGACAAAATTTATGAGAATATCTAAATCTCAAAGAAATAACAAGAATCTCCTCATAAACGGAATCAATGTCGAACGAGTAGACCAATATGCATATGCATATCTTGGAACAATGATCAACTCCACAAATGATTACTTCCAGTAGATTAAAATTAGAATAGAAAAGACTAGAGTTAATTTTAACAAAATGAGAAAAGTGCTTTGCACAAGAGATCTAAAGCTAGAGCTAAGAGTGAGGTTGGCTAGGTGCTACGTTTTCTCGACTCTATTTTACGGAATGGACCTTGAATGCGGCATCAATGAAAAAACTAGTATCATTTGAGTTGTGGGTATATAGAAGAATTCTGAAAATATCATGGACAGAGCACGTCACAGACAAGGAGGTTCTGATAAAGATGAATAAAGGAATGGAAGTGTTAAATACAACAAAACCAGAAAATTGGAATATGTCGGACATATTACACGTGGAGAGAGATACAACTGACTCCAATTGATTATGCAGGGAAAGATTCAAGGAAAGAGAAGCATAGGAAGACGCAGAATATCGTGGCTTCGCAACCCGAGAGAATGGTGCGAATATACATCAAATGAACTTTTCAGGGCAGCCGTCTCCAAAGTCCGAATAGTTATGATGATTGCAGACCTCCTTCGCGGAGATAGCACTTGAAGAAGAAGACGTATCACTCCATCCAGAGATTTTTAGAAGGACTCTATGATGAGAGCAGATCTTATTGCTCCTCTGCATATCTCTGGAGAGAGTAATAGTACGTAAGGGGATGATTGATCATCTCTAAACCCAAATGAAACTGAAGCTATCTTTAGTTTTCTCAGTTTACTCGTAATTGTATGTAAACGGAAGAAACTTTCAGTGGAATTTTTACCTAGAATGGACAGAAGGTGACTGCATATTTTATTAGTACTCTTTAGACTCTTTTATTAGTATATCTTCACTGAACTTTGGAGTACTTCTGCTAATATCCGAAAAACCAAACAGTGGTTGAGTTTAAATTGTTGTTTGCTTATGTAAAGGAAATAATTTAATAGACTATAAGTCGATGAGAAGAGATAACTATCCGGGAACTGCATTCGTCTCTACTTGAAATAACAATTTACATCTGTGTTACACCGGTGTTGCCTGTTAAGTTATATAAGTACCCTTTTTAGGGAAAAGGGATCCTTTTTAGGGAGTACAAGAGAATATTACGAAAAAAAAAAAAGGAAAGATGGTTTAGATTTGATTACAGTACAGAGCCTCTACTATGAGCTTATACGTATTTCGGAATAGCCGTTTCCTCATCGGAGCACCTGGGTAGAGGCACTGAACTGAAATCAAATCCTTTCATCCTTTCCGGGTAATTATCAAAAAATTACCAAAGATGCTACTGAAATAATAAATAAAATTAAAATAAATAATTAATTTAATAATAATATTACAATAAATCAAATAGCAACTGAAATCAAATCCGTTCATTAGTGCCTCTAACCAGGTGCTCCGATGAGGAAATGGTTATTGCGAAATACGTATAAGCACATAGTAGAGTCTCTGTACTGTAATCAAATCTGAACCATCTTTTCTTTTCTTTTAGGTTATACTTTATTCACCTTTGGTGGATATTAAAGGAAATGGTTCGCTAAAATTATTATCACGGTGAATGACAGGACGTGAAATGCAATTTAGATTTCCCTTGTCGAGTATTTCGCCACTCTGTTATGCTTTATTTATGCGACTTGGTATGCAGGTGTATCTCCCAAAAATTTTTGTACACTTCTGGCCGTCGCGAGTAGTAGAGCTTTCTGCATGGTCTTCAGAATGACTCCAGTAGTAGACATACTAATCGGTTATCATTATTGTTACTATTTTATTTTGGAATAAGCCAAAGTTTTACTTTAAAATTACAATAAATAGAAACAAAATAATATATTTAAAACATCGTTCCCCTGATGCAAATTCCACAAGCTATCCCAATTATGATGTACTTCATCCTAATATTCTTCTTCTTCTTTTTATTTTTGTAATGTAATGTTTTGTAATGTTTGTCCCTAAATAGTATAATTGTGAACTCGTTATATCTTCTTATTATTTACGTGTAGATTGATGTTTCTAATATTGTTCTTTGATATAACCATGAATTTTGTTTTCTTTATGTTCAGTGACAGACCAAATTCTTCACACGTTGCAACAAACTTATCTAAAATTCTTTGTAGATCTGCAATAGTTTCTGCTGTTAGTATTGTGTCATCGGCGTATCTGATTTCACATTATGGGTAGGCCATTTATTTTTATGCCTGCTACTTCATCTTCTAATGCTTTTTTTAATATTTTTTATGAGTATGCATTAAATAGTGATGGCGACAAGACACGTCCCTGTCTAACACCTCTTTTTGTTTTTATTTTATTGGAGTTTAAATTATTTATTCTTATGACAGCTTCTTGTTTATAATACAGATTATTTATTATTCTTATATCCCGTGTGTCGATGTTCTTTGTTCTCAGTAGTTTTATTAACGGATTATGTTTCACCGTGTCGAATGCATTGTTATAATCTAGGCAGATTTGACTTTTTTACATTAGATGTCAAATAAAATATAGATATTATTTGAAAAACAGTATTTCTTTTCATTATTACTGCTCTTTCGTAGAAAAATTATTTTATTATCTACCACTATCGCTAGATAATAGGCTTCATCAATGCACGCATTTGCATAACTAATACCTAGGATTTTATACAGTTTGGGACTTCAATCTAATTACGACAACGATTTATCATCACAGCTGGCATTACTGGTCTGATCCAAATAGGAAAATCCCTAAACAAACTTATAGTGAACAGAATTAAAACTAACTTGCTTTAGTACTGGAAGCGCCAAAGCAAATCCGAATGGATTATAGGTATACGTGACTAATTACGATCATTTATGAGAACTAATAATAAAATACTGAAAACTTTTTTTATACCCTCTTGTCTAGACTCCCTCAACCCTTAAGCACTTAAGGATTGATGGTAGTATATATTAAAATTTATATACCAAGCAATTTACATCAGACTGGTCACTCCCAATAAAAGAAAGTCACAATATACACTTTATGGAACACTGAGTTCAATTCAGTTGGTTTGCTTTATTGTATGTTTTTAGTCACAACCTAAACATAGTTGTTTTTATATTTTTATATGTATGTACATTTTGTCTTTTTTTAATTTTAGCTAGTAGATTGTATATGTGAAAACTATTTGTACTGGGCCTGATGATGAAGCATAAAATGTAAGCTTCGAAACCGGTTGCCTCTTGATTGTAACAACTAATAAATAACATACAAACTATAAGATTGCGAGTATAGACTCATTTCCTTATCCAGTGGTATAATGGACTCGCATTGGCGACCTTTTCATCATTTGAAAACTTTTACTTATAATAAATACTTCCACAACATTTAATAGTATATTGTACAACAAGTGAGAAAAAAAAGACATGTTTCTCACGAGCGCAATAATTTGTTGGCACGAGGCGAGGGCCGCAAATCAAGCGAGGGAGAAATATGTCATTTTCTCATGTATTGTACACTGTACTTTAACTGTACCGAGCATTTGTAGAAGGACTCTAGACGAATCTGACGTTGTATACCTCATATCCGGGAAAATTCTAATTTTTAAGTTATAGGCTCCATCCGTATGATCAAATCTATTTCCTTTAGGGAAAACGGTTTTTCAAGCTCAATAATTCCTGTAATAGCTTCAGTGATCATACTTGACCTTAGATGCATCAGATATTACTTGTCAGTACGTTTCAAACTCATGTTTAGTGATCAAAATCGGTTAAGCCATTTAGAAGTTATTAAGCTACAAAAGTATAATAAAATTAACGATTATTCCCGAAATAGTTTATGTAGTTGTAGTGGTTACGACGCTAAATTTGATCTGAAAACGGGCAATGCAAGTACATTAACCGGCCATCCCAATAATTTTTGTATAAATCTATTTTGAATAGAAAAAAATCTAGGGTACATTCGATGGACACTAAATCATTTCGGAGATAATACGACAAAGGCGACCATTTATAAAGCTTAACGTGTAATCGAGAAACATTGCATTCAAGTTCATACATTTAATTTAAAAAACTTTGAAAAACTCCTGATACAAAAATAAAAAACCGCTAAACGGCGTAAAAATGATTGGCGCATACAATATTCCAGCTACAAAAAAAGCTGATATAAATATTACGTGACGCGAAAATGTATTTTCATTTTGATGCAAAATAAAATTTTAGTTTTATTTTAAAAGATTTTTCTATAATATTTGCTAAATTTGAAATTAACGCGCCACAAAAGGTTTTCAAAATTCAAACTGTATCAAAGTTACGCTTTTGTGGCACGTTTTACTTCAAATTTAGCAAATATTATGAAAAAAACTTTTAAAATAAAACTAAAATTTTATTTTCCTTCAAAATGAAAATACATTTTCGCGCCGCGTAATATTCATATCAGATCTTTTGTAGATGGAATATTGTATGCGCTACCCATTTTTACGGCGTTTAGCCGTTTGTTATTCTTGTACAGTATACATGAAATAACAAATTTTGAAAACTTCTCTCCACGATTTTCTCTCCTCCACGATTTTTTAAAAAATCGGGAAAAAGATATCGGGGATGAGCTAAGTTTGTGGGAATCATGTCGTAATAATTCGCTTAAATCTTTTGCCCACTGTGCTTTAAATAACTCTGTTAAAAACATTGCCTATCATTCATGATGACAACTGTTGGTCTTGAAAACGACAATTTTGATTGTAATGCAAAAAACCTGTTCCTTTTTATAAATTTTACATCAAAAACTTTTTTTCTACGAGCGTCCAAAAATGTTTACTTTCGCGCACGCGTTTTAGTTTAGAAATTTTCACTTTTCCGCACGCGTTTTACTTTTCCGCACGCGTTTACTTTTCCGCACGCGTGTAGATATTTTAATACGGCCTTAAAATAATTATAATACATGCAATAAAGTAATATTTAGATATTATTTTAATGAAAATAACGTGAAATGTTTTCTGTTTACTGTTTTAATGAAATTAACGTGACAATTCAAAATAAAATTATTTTGACATAATATTCGAAAGTCAAATCGGTAGACAATAACAGTCGTTTTGAATCATCGTCATGGAAACCAAGATCGTCGCCATGCTAACTAATTATATTGAAAGTCTGGTTTCGACAACCCTGTCAAAGAGTTAATTTGTGTATGTATTTTCAGTAGTAATTTCACAAGAGCTCTAAAATTGTATATTAATTTTAAAGATCGAGTGCAATTTGTTGCGATTATTTCATGAATAAAACTGTTCCAAACCAAAATTTTATTGTAATCTATTTATGTAAGTACAAATTAGTACAATTAAATACACAGTTGTTATAAATATTAATTTGACGGTTGAAAGTCATCACTTTTATAATTTCTAAAACATTAAGTGTCAGTAATGTCACTGAATGTATTTTTTCGTAGCAACGAAGGGCATCTTACGTATTATATTTGACGACGGGAAATTATCAAAAATTATCAGTTTAGTTTAGATTTATGTAGCTTTCTATTGGTCAGAATCTCCTATGAATGAAATAATCAGTAGTAATTGCACAAGAGCTCTGAAATTATTGAATTTTTCCAGAGTGACACTTTGACAGTTTTAATTTCACGAGCCGAAGGCGAATGAAATTATGTCAAAGTGTCACGAGAGCAAAAATTCTATATTAATTTCAGAGGTCGAGTGCAATTTGTTGCGATTATTTCATGAATAAACTGTTCAAAACCAAAATTTTATTGTAATTTATTTAGTAAGTACCATTAAACACACAGTTTTTATAAATATTTGAAGATTGAAAGTCATCACTTTTATAATTTTTAAAACATTAATTGTCATTAATGTCACTGAATGTATTTTTTCGTAGCAACGAAGGGCATCTGACGTAATATACTTAACGACAGGAGATTATCAAAAATTATCGATTTAATTCAAATTTCTGTAGCTTTCTATTGGTCAGAATCTCCTATGAATGAAATAATCATATTAATTAAATTAATTGATTAAGATTTCGTCATTTTTTAAGACTCATAGAAAAAAAATTGTTCCTAACTCTTGCAGAAAGTCTCTTTTCCGCACTCGACTGCTTGCCGAACTTCCGCTTCGCGTCGTTCGGCAAACTGCAGTCGCGTGCGGAAAAGTTTGACTTTATGCACTTGTTAAGAAAATAACTATAGAGATCAGTTTAATTTCAATGCAAGCAAAATTTCATTATTTTCTTGTCGAAAAGCGGTTTCATGGCGATTGTTATAATTGTTATAATAAGCACTGAGGCTGAAAAACATTTGTGTCGATTATATTAACGGGAAAATTTTAGAGATCTATTCGGCAGCAAATATTTCTAGATGATTTTTTGTCCGTGATTTTTTGTGGGGATATTTTATCCAAAAAAAAATTGTGGGATTATTTGTACGGAATTTTTTGTTTGCATTTTTTGTCTGGGGATTATTTGTCCGGGGACGATCTGCGGGGATTATTTGTAAGGCTTTTTAGTGGGGATTTTTTGTCCGAGATCATTTGCTCGAACCCCATATATAAAGCACCTCCTAAACCTTTGAAACTCCAAATTTTGGGCATAAGAAAACTGTCACCGCGATCGGTGCTACGTTTTCGTACTAATGCCAACAAGCGTCGCCACCTTGAAACCATTTCGGAGCAATGTCTAAAGCTGTTTCAACGTAATCTGAAGGAGCCCCTACGTTACTTTATAGGCTTCGACGAAAATTGGTCCCACCGGTACTCACCAGAAACCAAGTAACAGTCGGACCTCACCCCTCGAACGTGTTCTGATGAAGGCGAAGACTGTCCTATCGGCCGGAAAGTTGATGCACAATGACTTTCTGGGGTTCACAAAGTGTGATCTATATCGGCTTCCTGAAAAGGGACAAAAGTATCACAGGGCTTTACTATGCCGCATTAAATTGCCGCAGTCCAATTGGTAAATAAATAATTACACTTTTATAAAAAAGAACTTTTTTTATAATAAAACGTTTTTATTATTTATAGGATTATAATATTAAATAATTTGACGATATAAAATTCTTAAAATTCCAAAAATTACACTAGTAGAAAGAAGTACTTTTTATAAGACCACGGTTGGTTAAAATGGTATATATAATTTTTGTATATAATAATTAACTTATAAAGTACGAATTTTAATTATATTCATTAATTAAAAAAATAAGAAAAGATACGCAACAGCCACAGCCGGGTTCGAACCGGGAACTTCGAATCTGCACTCGATCTGCAGTCTGCAGATGTGCAGTCTAATGCCACTGAGTCACCATCGATATGTAGATATCGATTTATTAACGTACTTTAAAATATCATTGCATTAGTCACATTTTTAAAATAGTTTAAATTCTTTATTATTGATATGAGATAATATTCTTATATGTTACTTAATTTAATCAATGTATTAATACTAATCTAATTAATTAACCAGATCACATATCAATATGTTTTCAATCTCAGGGCGAATTATAAATTAATTACTTACTTCCGTGGCTTCTAAATATTTCTTAATGGTTCCTAATCGGGATAGAAAAGAAAAGAGTAAAAAAAATACACATATGGGTTACAATTATAATCAAAATATTTTTTATTTTATTTAAAAGGCAATCAATGCTTAATATTTGCTATTTCTTATTATTCTTAAACATAACATTTACAAATGGGAATCTTATTTCCTTTTGGTTTTCAATTGAAAGTTTTTATTAACATTTAACTATTAGGAGTTATTAGGAACAACTCTATTTAAGTTTGATGAAGCTTTTCTGATATTATTGATTATGTTATTCAATTTTTTATATGGAATTTAATACGAAAAACCCATACATTCATGTCCAAACAAATGAGACTGACCTTTTCCTGGTGAACTGAAAATGTCCTCACACAAGACCCTTTCCTGCTATCCTTGGCTGCGATCAAACCTCGTCCTGGCTTCCAGTGATGTTCTCCTTTGAAAAACTAGCTCGAATAGCTCTCGTTCCTGCTTTTGTCGTGATGCTGTGTTCTACCTTTTTCGAAACTGCTATCAGCTACCGGGACACTCTGGGCTCAAGGAGGTTCTTTTACTCTCGACCTGGCCTACTTCTCGTTCCACGATAGATACTCCACACTCACGGAACTACACCGGCTTTCTCACTCCTCGAACACTACCGTCTACTACTCGACTTCACTTCTCGACAGCTCAAAACATTCTGCTCTCACTTTGTCATCCATTCCCCTACTTTCTAAATATTTACAAATTTTAATGACCTATTCTCTCTTTCAAATGAGTCTTATTTAGCATAGGCTAATGATCGAAACCTTCCGCGAAAAACGATAATGAACTATCATCTATTTCACTGAGTTTTATTTAGCATAGGCTAATGATCGACCTTCCGAGAAGAACGATAATGGTACGCGTCATTCACTTTGTTTATCTAAGCACATTGTTCCGAGTTTCGTACGCTTATTCTAATCACTTCTTAAAATTACATATAACAATTTGTTGTATACAGGTTGTTTTAAATTTATATGCCCGTGGTTGAGAAAATTGAAAATATTTTATATTAAATTGAATTCTGTTTATAATTATCAAAATTTAATTTTCATATCAAATAGAAATATAACAGTAGATATCGATTTATTAACGTACTTTAAAATATCATTGCATTAGTCACATTTTTAAAATAGTTTAAATGAAAAAAAAAATCGATTTATTCATACAGGGTGATTGATTAGTGGGGTAAAGCTCCGTAGATTTGTTATAGTAATAAATAGCAATAAAAGTTAATAAAAAAACCTATACAGAAGTAAAAACTTCAAATTGTATTTTGGTATAAAATAGTTTATTTAAAACTTCTAAAAGTCATCCACATGGATTGCAAAACGTTTTCGTTCTGAACAGAACATCTTCAGTGCCTGGAATGAAGTATTTCCACGTTAGATTAAGGCAAAAAGGTTAAAATTGTGACTGTTAATGAGAAAGTTATGTGGAGAATGCTTACATTCCGCAAAGTAGTTGTAACTAGCACACCAATGAAGGTGGTAACTTCAAAATATATGGCTTACATTATACCTTATGATAAAATATTATGACTACAAGTCGATGTTACTAGATTAAAATATGTATGTGCCTAAAGAGCAACATGCTTCCCTGCTCGAAAAAACTAGGTACTTGCCATTTGAATTAGCACAGACCAACTGATGTAAAATGAAAAGGAATGACAAAGAGTGACATGACAAGACAAGGTAAAGTCAATTTTTGGTTACGAACTTCAAAAAGTGTAGTTTTAAGTTTTTGGATTTTAATAAAATGTAAAGGTAGGTAATAGCTGATTGAAAATATAATTAAAATTGTTTAAAAAATATAAGTTGAGAATCTATTGTAAAGTCTAAATAGCAACTCTCAAATTGTAGCCAACTTTGATTACATATTGATAGTCAGTAATCGTAAATTGTCTGCCTTAGACAATTCAGTCATGGCTTACTTAAAATTTGGAAAGATTTAGACCCCTAATTAATAATTTGCTCTGAAAAATGAAAATATCTCGAAAACTAATAAATATAGGGAATGGTATACAAAAATTTAAGTACGGTAACAGTACTTATCGATAGTGTTATAAAATACAGGTTGTTCCATTTAAAATTACTGAGAAAATATTGTACTTGCGTTTTGACTCACCCTGTATTCAATATAAAGAAAATTAGCAATATCAATAATTTATGGAAATTTTGGCAATAATGAAAATATATGGCATCAATAAGCCATTGCCGTTCTGCTTATTTTTATTTATACAGGGAGTTGAACTTGTTACGATTTTCATATAAAATTGGTTATAATCTTGTAAATACCCTGTATAACTTACCGAACCTTTATATTTTAATAATGTAGTAGTTAAGAGGATTTCGAATATAAAATAAAATAAAGGGTGTTTTATTTAAAAATACATAAGTTTCGTCTGTCGCTGTGTTATTGAAGACCCTGTAACATTCCAACTAATTTTGTAATGTGAAGCTCAAAGTTGGCTACAATTTTTGTTATTAACTTTTATTGCTATCTTTTACTAATCAATCACCCTGTATAATAAATAGCAGTTAAATGTTGCAGTGTTAGCCATCTCTGAGCTATCCTGAAAATTTCAGGTACCTAGGTAGCCTAGAACTATTTTTAAAATGAATTACAAAATTTGCGGAGTCCGTGCCACAGACCAAGCCAAGTATATAAAAACGTTTTAAAAAGTGCTCTTCCACCATAACAACGCCCGGTTCACACCTTCGCCATGACCAAACTGGTCGATTTGGGCTAGAAACTACTCTCCCATCCAATTTGTTCTCCGGGTTTGACCTTATACGATTTCTTTTTTTTTTAAACTTGAAAAAGTCACTCGTTGGACAGAAATTGAAGTCGTATGGTGTCATCGCCGCCATGAAAGCTTACTTTGTAGACCTCAAGAAATCGTATCTCTCAGATGGATTAAAGAAGTTGGAGCATCGCGGGCTCCAATGTATCGAGTAAAAAGGAGACAATATTGAAAAGTAGATCGCCACTTTTCCAAAATTTTTGTTATTCTTTTTAAGGCATATCGGACTGCCCTAGTAAACCATTTAGTCAACCATTTCCTTCTTACCATGCGTTTTTTTCTCGTTATTTTAAGTAGCCAAATTATTTAAGTTTCCAATCGATGCGGATGCTCTGGATTCGGCTCTGTTGATCCTCTGGCTTATGCACTGGCGGCACAGAGGCCGTTTTGTAGTTTCCGATAAACTCACATCCTGTTTTTCCAACGGATATCGATTCCGGCACGAATTTCATTACTCTAAAGAGAATCATAACCATTTTATTACCCGACAAAATGGAACTATATCAATGCAATATTGGTGCCGTTTTTAACACAAACAAAAATCACGGACAATCATTTTTCTGCTTATTTCGCGATGACCTGGAATGTGTTTTTAATTATGGATAGTTAAAGTAGATCAGCGTTTTTTAGTAATTCTCTGAAGTTTCATTAGATTTTTTTATAACTAGATAATATAATATTTTTCTGAAGATATTTCCTTGTGGCATTTTTATGGTTAACTATTTTCAATGGGAAATAAGCCACAATTTTATCAAAAAAATGATATTATTAACGTTTCGACGCCCAAGTCGTGTGTCGTTGTCAAAATACAAAATAATACTAAATTAAACAAAAATGTTGCTTAGTAAAAAATTTTTCTAAAAATTTATTTAATCTGACTCATTTATATCGGCAATTCAGACATGTATTATACATTTTACAGTAGAAGACTTTAACATGATATTGCCAATATTGATGAGTTGTGTTTCTGGGACGACTTTACTAAAAGATAGTTCATTTGATTACATGAAATCAACCAAACTCAACAATATCCGCCACAAAAATCATAGCATGTGATCTGTCTTTAAAAAGACTACCAAATGCAACGGTGGCAGTAAAATTCTCGCGCTAGAGACTCCATAGTAAATCACGAGGGAAAACCAGGAAACACCTCGTGAAACTATCCCGACATTGTAAGTATTTGGGCTTGCATTTAATTTACTCTCAAATCTAATACCAAATTCCGACTTTAATATATTGTATATGCTATTTTAAGTTATAAATAATATTAATAATACATAGGTATTATATACATAATGTACACAATGTTTGTGAGTGTAGTTTTGGATATGTGCAACCCCCTAATTTCGAGCCGTCGTCGAGGGTTTTTTCATTAGAAACTGGGCTGCCATGTAATCCATCAAATTTCTCTTATTTGATTTGAGTTCTCTTTTCTTTTCTCGTAAAACTGAAAATATTGAATTTGCTTGAAATAAGTGCTCGAAATGTGGGTCGGATCTTTCGTCGAATAATCTGAGTGAATGATACTTATTTAATATAAGGAGCTACAAATGTTTCAGGATGAAATTTCTTAAATAAAAGATCAGTTGTTTCTTATCAGACACAAGAACGAATGTTGGTGTTTTAGTAGTAGCATGACATTTGATATCCTTTTGCTTGATGTATTAGTCTTAATAATCTTAACGGCCGTTTTTTTTTAAATACCATAATAGGTTATTAAAACCTTTGAACACATAAATACAGGGAAGAACAAATGATTAATCGTCATTCAAATAAATCGAATGGGCTTTCTATTTTTTAAATTTTTCTTGTTGTCAGTACGCATTTAAAAGAGTAGTTTATATCAAGAATATTCCCCATTTAAGTAAAAATAACTTCTTCTTCTTTTAATACCATAACCCTTAATGGGCCTTTGCCTATCTAGCTATTTCATTCTATTCAGATCCTTCTTGTGCTCTTCTCCTTCATTGTCTTATATTTATGATTTTCAGGTAGTGTTTCACGTCATCCAAACATCTCGTTCCTGGTCTTCCTTTTTTTCGCCTTCCATTATAGTCTAGGAACCGAAGCTTTTCACCTCGCAATTTTTACAGAATGGATTGATTTGCTTAAAAATTTGAGAATAAGTAGTAAATAGTTCAAGGATCAAAATCTATATGATGCCGAAAGGCGCTTTCACCATGGGGTTGGTTGTTACCCCATCTCGTGGGTGGAAGTTTTTTATTACATTTTGACTGTAAAAGTTGATAAAAACATACATTTTAAGCAAAAAATTTTATATACATTTTTTTGATAAAATTAATACTTTTCGATTTCTTCGCTATCGAAAGTGTTAGTTTTATATCGAAAAAATCAATGTTTTTCGATATTTACTCATTTACCATTCACTCAATTTTTGCCGTAGAAAAAATTTTTTGAAACCAAGTCCTTGGGAATTAAATAACCTGAAGTTTCATATTAAAACATGTTTTCGTATATCAGTCAAACTTCTAAAATATATTAATAATTCATAAATAAAGAAGAATGAATAAGGCCAACGACTAAAATCACCGGAAGCTTACATTATTATGCTTCCAATTGGATTTCTCTTTTTTTTTTTTCAAAAAAATATATTGATTTTTAACCGTAACCTTTTTAATTTTTATATTAGAAAGGTTGGTAAAAAATAATTTTGTAGATTTTTACAAGGTCTATAAGGCTATTAATATTAAAGCCTTTTAAAATCCTCAGTCGTAAAAAGTAGTAACTTTGACAGGGTTGGTAAATGTGGTTTTTGCATGTTATTACCAGTTTTAATTGTCAATATCTCACTCAATTTATACCGTAGAAAAAGTTTTAAAACATGTTTTTAGGAATTAAATAAGCTACAATTTAATATTTAAACATTTTTTCGTATCTCTAATGCTAATCTTTCTATTCTGAAGGAAAGGGAATTTTTTTCCAAACTCCAAATATTCGTTATTCGCTTTTGACTCCTTTTTTTTAATAACTATGTTTTCTAAGCTGGCTAAACTTCTAGAACCTATTAATAAGAGATAAATTAAGAAGAACAAATAAGGTCAATGACTAATTTTAATTAGGTTGGTGATTAGAGGTTTGCTTCCGATCACTTTTGAGCGGAAAAAAATAGGGACTGACATTCTTTCATTATAAGCCACTTAATTTTTGAGCGAAAGACTTGTTTCTTATTTCTGGAGATATTTTTAAATACTTCAAATTAGTTTAAACATTTTATCCTCGAAAAATGTATGGCTTTCCCGTCGTTTGACTTTGACACTACAATATTTAGGATTTGACGAAGAAGAGCTAACATATATGTAATATAGTATAGCTCGATTACTGTTGGTCTTAAAAAAATTAAAAAAAAGGGTTTTGTTGATTTTCTCCAAGGTACATTTTTGTTAAGCAAAGTTGTTTTGAGAAAACGAAAACTTTTTGAGTTATTTGCATACAACTAATTAAAAACATTAATTTTTTCGATAGAAAACTAACACTTTCGATGGCGAATAAATCGAAAATTATTAATTTAATCAAAACAATCTATAGAATATTTTTTGCTTCGAGTGAATGTTTTTACCAACGTTACCAACCCGACATGGGGTGGTAATCACCCCCATGGTAACATCGCCTTTCGGCATCATATAGATTTTGATCTTTGGACCATCCACTACTTTATAGATTTTGTTCTTTGGACCATCCACTACTTATTCTTAAATTTTCAAGTAAATCGGTCCATTCTGTAAAAATTGCGAGGTTTTGTCTTATTTTAAGCTTTATTACTTGGACTATTATTATACTATTTTCTTTGTTGTTTTTGTATCTCCTTATCTCTGGAAATGTCCCAGCCATGGCAGTCTTCGAATTTTTACAAATTTCCACACCAGGTGCTTTTCTGGGATTTATTTAAGCTTTAATTCGTTGGAATTTTGGAATAACTAGTTTGATTAATTCACCTTCTTCCTGTGTCAACTTTTCCCACTCAAGTGTGTTACTTTCATTTGGCTGAAATGTTTCCTCGATATATTCACAATATTTAGTCAATTTATTATCCTTTTCTAAAGTGTTGGATTTAAGATTTAAGATTTGATGTCAATATTTAATCTGTATGTAAGTATTCTTAATCGAGGACTTTGGCAACATGGGTAGATTTAATTTCTTAGTAGCTCTGCAGAGGGAATAAACAACTGTACCTGAATTTGTTAGGTCTCCTCAACCGGGAATCAATTAGAAGACCTGTCACTGCAATGATAATTTACACAACCTTGGATCTCCGGCAGCATTGACTTTTTTTAATGTAAATAAATGATTCGATTTTGTTTATTTCAATCGACGCTTACAACATCTAGATTCATATTTAGATACGTCGCTCTATTGGAATATTGTACAGAAGCTAATTACATTTATTTATGACTCAATATTTTCAAAGTAGTTTTCAAATCACATCAATTTGTAAACATTACAATAGGGGAGCCCAAACGGGGATTTTTGCAGTTACTCGAGCGCGTCAGATTATAACATGGGGAAAAACCTTGTACCCTGTAAATGTACCTCTACCATATATTGGCTCTTAATACAGGTGAGATCGTTAAAGGAGGTCCGAAAGAAAATCTACCCTTAGATAAACTCGAAATCGTTAGATTAATATAAGGTAAGTTAAGTAGATGTAAAAGAGTGTATATTTCAAAAATATGACGATTTAAGCAGAGAGTAAGGAAATGGGTGAGTCACAAGTTTTCACAAAAAAAGCAAATATTTCACGAAATGAACATCAGATCGAAAAACCAAAATCATATTTTTTCAATATTTTTTAAAAATCTATCGAATGGCACCAAACATAACCCCCGACGGAACTGAGGTGGGAGTTACTTTAAAATCTTAAATAGGAGCCCCCAATTTTTATTGCAGATTTGGATACTTTCCGTAAAAATAAGCAACTTTTATTCAAGACATTTTTTCGGATTATAGATAGACGGCGCTATAATAGAGAAAACCAATTTTTGGAAATGCAGAATTAAATTAAAAAATGGAAAGCCCCCACTTTATGAAAAACTTTGCTTAAGTTTTTTTGGTTTTAGGACCTACTCTTTACAATCCAATCGGTCCCCATAACGCTCGAGTAACTGCAAATTTAGCATACTTTCCTCCCCTACTATTAATAAAATATAACAGAAACCTAGGGATATGTATAAAAAATATAAATTGTGTTGGACAAAATGTTCGCATTCATTTTAGTTGTCACTTTTGCGTTATTAGCGCAGCAAACAAATACGGTTTGGTATGGTACACAAAACCAATAGATAAAAAAGCTCTATCAAAATACGCTCGTTGATTAAAATCCACGGCAATTGCCAGTCGACTTCCTCTTAACAGGCAATGGCTGCATACAATTTTTGTCAAATAGACAAAAGTTCATTTTGATTTTAAACGTGTTTATTAACGGAAGCCATTTATTGAACATACGAGTAACTGTGCCAATTATACCTTGTCAAAAGTCCGGTTTAACATTATACCAACTTTAGCATTTTGTCTCGCTCTAGCATGCACATTGCACATTTTCTGTAAGCGCCTTTGGACGGGGAGTTAGCATTGTTTTCGTTGGAATCAAATTATGTTTTGTACGATGTTACAATGCACAGTGTGATTCATCGAACTCTATAGATATATTTATCAATACTTTTTTCTTTATTTAACTTGTATTCAGCAATCTATTAGTTATAAATATTCTAATAATAAGCATCATGGGGAATAGAGTTTCACGATATTCGAGAAAAATATCGATATTGTATTGATATCGTATCGAAAGCCAATACGATACCGATAAAATACATACCTTAGCAATATTAATGTCGATACGATAGTCATTATCTGAAATCAATACAATACTCTTGTATTGTCGATACGCTTGCCTCGATATTATTGAGAATATCGATATAAAAAAAAATAAATAAAACGCCACAGTTGTTTGATTATATTTTGTAAAATAGGTATTTAGATTATGATTATTTATTACATAAAAATATAAGTGATCTGCAACCCAAGCATCAGCTATTATAATATTTTAAACTTGAGTGCATGAACTGGTAATTCTCGAGAGTGAGTAAATGTTTGTTAAGATTACACTGTTTATATCATGTGTTATTTGCGGCAATATTATGAAAGTAAGTGTTAATGACTCAAAAATAATTTTTAACAAATATTGAATTGCGATTTATTCCGAATCTCCGAGATTTCCCTATATTTTCAAAAGTAGTTTTTAAACGTTGTTCTGAAGCTATTTTCTTGTGGCATTTTTACAATTTTAACAATTTATAATGGGAAATAAGCCACAATAATATTAAAAAATGATTCTTATTAACGTTTTGACGCCCAAATCGGGTGCCGTTGTCAAAATACAAAATACTACTAACATAAACAAAAATGTTGTTGTTTAGTAAAAAAATTTTTCTAATAATTTATTTAATTTGACTCATTTATATCGGCGATTCAGATATATATGATATATTTTAAAGTAGAAGACTTTAAAATTATATTGCCAATATTTATGAGTTGCGTTCCTGGGACGACTTTACTGAAAGATAGTTCATTCGATTACATGAAATCAACCCCAACTCAAGAATATCCTTCACAAAAAAATCATAGCATGTGATCTGTCTTTAAAAAGACAACCACATGCAACGGTGATATTAAAATTCTCGCGTTAGAGATCTCATAGTAAATCACGAGGGAAAACCAGGAAAAAAACCTCACGATAGTATCCTGACATCGTAAGTATTTGGTCTAAGTATTTGGTCTAAGTAAAAAAAACATTTTCAATCGCAAATATCTCGAAAATTATTGACTAAAAACTCTACAGAATGAAAGTTGCTTATATTCAGTCAATTTATCCACTTCCGGGCTTATCTTGAACGTATGTTTTTTCACCCCCGAGAAGGGGTGGCTGTCACCCCCAATTAAAAGCAACCAACAGCACTAATTCAACGTTGAAGTGGAGCGTAAGTAGAACCTAAATCCAAATTTTCATGCAATTCAAAGTTGCCTCTGAAAATTACACTCCAAAACGGTCATTTATTGGGCTAGTTTGTTAATGCTAGGATGTGTAGCACTCTCTTATCGGACCACAAAACTTATTGAATAGCTGTTAATACATATTTGGTAAAAACTTGGGTAGTAAAAAAATTGTATCTCTAGTTTTAATCAGTTTTTATTCCTCACAAGTTAGTCAATCAAATTTTTACCTACATTAATATGGAAACTTGAGGTTATATTAAAGTAAATTAAATGCTAATTAATATTTATTAATAGAAATGAGAATTGCGCTTCGAATGGGAGAATTACGACAGTTTTATTGCATTTTTAATAACCGTCTTTATGGGGTAGTTAGCAATAAAATGTGAGATTATTAGGCTCATCTTGCGTTTAAACGGTTTCGAGAAATTGCGAAACCACAGCTGCGTTTTTTTCGTTGTGTCGAGATTTATTACCGTTCCTGTGAAACAAAATAGTAGGTAATATATTTTTTAATTTAACCAAGATTAAGTTTAATTTTACGAGAACATTTAATTGACATCGGAAGGTAATGGTTTTATTAATACGATGATTAAAATTTATATATTGGAATTTATACCCCTGAATTGGGAATAAAATATTTTTATCTCCGAAATTATTTTCTTCTGGCGTAGCTGACTTTGCATATTTTATATTTTTTAATAAAAAAAAACACAATTATCTTTATTAAAATTACTTTGCCAATGTTACAAAAAAAGAAGAGTTTTTGTTGGGGTGAAAGTAAAGAGGATGATATACTCCAACAGAAGTAAGGAAAGGAGAAAAACTTAATGTAGCTAATAGAACAAAAAATGTATAGTAGAAAATAGCTTCTCGTTGGAGAGACTGAAGTAGCTAAATACTACTTTTGCAGTAGTACTTGTATTAGGCTATTGATTATGTATTTTAGAAAGGAACTACAACGTTTCACAGGGTTTTATTGTTTCATATAGTCAATGGATCTCTATATCTGAAAAAACCGCGGAGTACTACCATTAAAATGGGTGCGTTTTTGAGAAAGGGGTGAATTAGTCTCTAGGCACAGGGCGAATTAGAGTGAGATATATGCACATTTTTAGTGCAAACACGTCTATAGCAAAATTGTTCCAGGTTAAATTTACTATCTAAATATCATATTATAAAGTCAAAAACATGTTTTTTTGCAAAAATATATCCAAAAGAAAAGCAAGAAAAAACATGAAAGACAGCAATTTTGTTTTTGCCCCATACCTTTTTTCAGAGGGATATAGGTATAGGTATTGTTTCACAGAAAAAAAACTTCCATCCTTTCTCTTTAAAATGGCGTTTGGTAGAAGTCTCTGTGATTTATAGTTTTCAAAATATGATTTTTCAAATTTCGCCACTCACAGCTCTTTTGGAATATTTTCCTTGTTATTTCGCAAACATTGTTCTGTAACTTTTTTCTACGCATTTGTAGGTATACGCAGTGGTACATTTAGTAGAGAGGGAAGTCAATTACCTTCTGTCGTGGAAGGCCATATGGCTATATTTAAGCAAGGTATGGTTTTTAAAAATTTTCTTCTTTTAATGATTTTTGATATATTTTACGATTATTTTTAAATTTCCCATTATAACTTATTTTATTGTATATTTGGGTATATGCATTGTTTAATAAAAAGTAAAGTTCATTTTCTTTAATTTAAAATGGTTTACTGTAAAAAATTCTAGGACTATTTTTAAACAAGATATGCTTTTTCAAAATGTGACATAATATACACATGCAATAGTTGGAACCATATGGAAAACTTTTTTTGTATTAATTTTATGAAGAAAAGTTATTCATTATAAAATGGTCTGTCTAGTCTGAAACCTAAAATGCAATTATCAGATATGAAATTTTAATAATAGTGTACGAGGTATGTTAAAAATATGAATTTGCCCAGGAGTAAAATACCCTTATATTTCACAATACCGAATAGTGTTATTATTAAGAAAAATTATGTGGAATTAAAAATTATATTATAATATGGAATTATATCATTCTAATTGAAAAAAAAATAAAATTTTTTTAAATTTTTTCAAATTACGGATACTCTTAGATATCCTAAGGATACCTTGTTTAAAAATAGTCCTAGATTTTTTTGGAATACACCATTTTAAAGTAAAGGAAATATGTTGTTTTCTATTATACAATGTATATCTCTAAATGTACAAGAGAAAAAGTCAGAATGAGAAATTTAAAAAATAATCATAAAAAATATCAAAAATCATTAAAATATAAAAGCTTGAAAAATCAGAACTTGCTTCAAAATATTCAAGCAACCTTATACAATAGACCATTTTAAAGGTAATTGACTCCTATGTCTAATAAATGTTAGAGCATTTATTAAAATACCTAGAAATGCGTAAAAAAAATACAGCACAATGTTTGCAAAATAATGGGGAAAATGGCCCAAAAATGCTGTAGGCGGCGAAGTTTGAAAAATCCTATTTCGGAAAATCTAAATCTTAGAGACTTCTATTAAACATCATTTTAAAGAGAAATAATGTAAGTTATTTTTTGTTGAAACAATGTCTATACCTATACCCCCATGGAAAAAAGTTATTGTGCAATAAACAAAATTGCTTTCTTTCGTGATATTTTTTTGTTATTCCTTTGAATATATTTTTGTAAATAAAAATATATTTTACTTTAAAATATAATACTTGGATAGTAAATTTAACCTGATACAATTTTCCTGTAGACGTCTTTGTACCAAAAGTGCATAGCACTCACCCTAATTCACCCTGTGTCTAGGGACTAATTTACCCATTTCTCAAAAACGCATCCATTTAAATGGTAGTACTCCGCGGGTTTTTCAAACTTAAAGGTCCGTTGACTATAAATATGAGACAATAAAATCCTGTTAAAGTTGTAGTCCCTTTTATCTCTCTTATTTTAAACATAATCAATAGCTTATATTGGGAAAATGACTGTATGTAGAGGGCTATCAGTGTAAGTGTATATATTTTTATCATAAAACTGGAGAGAGAAAGGGGGTAGCACAAATTCAAGTCAGTATGGTATAGAAAGTCCTGTTGCTTTATTTTTCTTTCTTTTCTTTCCTCCTAGTGGTCAGTTGTTGTTTTTGGGCTCTTTTCTGCCTCTCTTACTCATGTCGTTAGACGTTACTACGTGAGAAAATTTATTTAAGTGCAGATTGGAAGGACGAAAAATAAGAATAAAAAATAAGCGCAGCACAGGGGGATGATAGCAGACAAAAGTGAATAAATTATATTATAGCGCATTATTAATATATTTATAGACGTAGGTAGTTTAAATATATTTTTTGTCTTGTTTTATAATATATATTTTTAAAGCAAATAATTTTATCGCTCGGTATGGTGTTTTTGCATGGACACGAAATTATATG
This sequence comes from Diabrotica virgifera virgifera, assembly GCF_917563875.1. NCBI lineage: Eukaryota > Metazoa > Arthropoda > Insecta > Coleoptera > Chrysomelidae > Diabrotica > Diabrotica virgifera. The sequence goes on from NC_065447.1 coordinate 31,706,495, forward strand.
GCGTCCTTAAAAACATTGAGACGTGTGTATCCTGGCGGTATACAGTTATATAAATCGCACCCTCAGTAATATAAGGGCTCAAGTCAAAATTTGTGTTAACTGTGATTTTAAATGATAAGGGCACAAAATGAAATTCTCTACCGGTTAGCGTTGACAGAGGGAGAAAAATAACATGAATTGTTCGGTAAATATATTTGTGCTTCTCTCTCACTCTCCCCGGCCACCTCTGGTTTTTATTGCTACAAGGGAGCAATCAGTAACATGTCTTTCTATGACGAAAATCCTGGTTAGTTTGTGTTTTAACATTTCGTATTATATAGAATAGTTTTTAGTTGAGCAGTTATATTATGCAAAATATAATAAATAAATGGGTCTAATTCATAATAGATCGCTATTTTACATACACAGTGACAGGGCATTAATAATATAAGGGATCAAACTTAAACAGTTCCTAATTTCTGTTATGTTTTTTTGTACTATATGGGACTAATTTGAAAGTATTTTTTTTTTTCAGATACATGTAATTAATGGAATTTATTTATATTATTTTTTTTCTCATTGTTATTTATAGTGCAAGTATCAAACAACACATCTGCCAAATTTCACATTTATAACTTAAATAATAAACATGTTATTTGAAAATATAGCTGTAATTTTTGAAACCAGAATCTTTAAACGTGATTTCCCAAAAATCTACTTTTTTGAATTGTGCCTCTATATTACTGAGGGTGCGAAATATACATTCATATTCTTCGCTTATTTTAACTTTTTTAGTAAAGTATATAAGTACAATTCCCGAATTTTCTATTGTTTCATTAGTTTCAGGATGATTTAAAGTAGATCCTGAATTTTATATTATTGACTGGGTTTGGGCTGATTTCAAGTTTTTGGAGTTGACTTGTTCAGTTTCTCCAAAAAATAAAGTGCAACACATATTTTTATGGTTAAACTAAACATAGATTCCAAATTTTCTCTGGCTTCGGCGTAGTTTCAACCCTAGAGTGGTGATTTGTTCAATCTAAAAAAAATATAGTACGGCACACGTTTTTGTAGTAAAACTAAATATAGATCCCCAATTTTATAGACTAATGATTGCGTTTGGTGCAGTTTGAACCCTTTGGGGTTGATTTCTTAAGTTTGTCAAAAAAATATACAGGTTGTCTAGAAACTCTGCCGACAAACGAAGACAGGAGACTCTTCATATAATTTTAAGACAATTTAACCCAATTCACCTAGTACGAAAATGCTTCTTAAGGGATCTAGAGCTCTTTGAAGATGGCGTCATGAAATTAGTTTTTCTTAAATACCTCCAGAAGGCTTCTATTTAGAAAAACGAAAATTGGTATGCATATTTACTTTTCAGAGATGAATAGATTCCATCCATTGCAAATTTCTAGTACCGGTCATAGGCGTCCGTTTTGGGTAGAGCAACCGGTATTTTATCGCATAACTTTTGTTGTCCTTAAGTTTTATGCATTTTTGACACCGGATTATTAAATTGTGAGGTATTCTAGTACTAAAAGGTACTCCTGCTTTAAGTCGGTAGGACACACCGCTTTCTAGAAAAATCGATTTGAAAGTTTTTCGTTTTTGGAATTTGAAAAAAAATTGAAAGAACTTTTCAACAAAAAACGAAGTATTTTACCAACATAAAGTAAGAGTAACTTTTAGTACTCGAATACTTCACAATTTAATAATCCGGTATCAAAAATGCATAAAAGTTAAAGATAAAACAGTTATGCGATAAAATAACCGTTGCCCTACCCAAAACGGACGCCTATGATCTTTAATAGAAATTTGAAATGTATGGATTAGATTTATATCTTGAAGATAAATACGCGTACCAATTTTTGTTTTTTTTTTAAATAGAAGCGTACTGAAGGTATTTAAGAAAAACTAATTACAAGACACCATCTTCAAAGAGCTCTAGCTCCCTTACGAAGCATTTTCGGACTAAGTAAATTGGGTTAAATTATCTTAAAATTATCTGAAGAATCTCCTGTCTTCGTTTGTCGGTAGAGTTTCTGGACACCCTATAGAACAGTCGAACCCGCTTGTTATAGAATACCTGTTAAAAGAATATCCCGCTTTAAGGAATATAAATTTGTGGTACCGAAACGTTTCTACTAGCCACCAATGATCGGTTATTAGAATATCCCTGTTATACGACTACTTTTGCTTGGCACGAAGGCGGGTTCGACTGTATAACAAATGCAAGTTTATAAGGCTCATCTTGCGTTTAAACTGTTTCGAGAAATTGCGAAAGCAGAGCTGCGTTTTTTTGTTGTGTCGAGATTTATTACCGTTCCTGTGAAACAAAATAGTAGGTAATATATTTTTTAATTTAACCAAGATAAAATTGACTTCGGTTTAACGAGAATATAACATTTAATTAATTGATTGGTTGACTTACCTGTTAAGGAGGGACAATCATAATTGTCCTATCTTACATTTCGAACATTTGTACTTATGGTAGTGGTCTTTTCGGGCCGCTGATCACAGTTTAAAGAAGCAGAAGAAGAAAAAGAAGATTATTAAGCTTCTTGACAAGTGACGTCCGCGCATCACTGTTTTTTTTTTTATTTTATTTTTATCGCACAAGACATGGGTGGGTTCAAAAGAATCAATGGGGGGGAGCGTACAAATGTTCGAAATGTAAGATAGGACAATTATGATTGTCCCTCCTTAACAGGTAAGTCAACCAATCAATTAATTGTCCTTCACATAACATTTCGAACATTTGTACTTATGGTAGGCTGTTGAAAGATTCAACAATATTGTGCGATAAATAAACAAAAGTACATTGCAATCCAAAAATGAATAGTACTTAGCAATTTTTTTTTTTTTTTAGAAACTTTACAAAAAATATATACATACCTATGTATACCTAACTAATATATTAGAGCAATTATTAATTAAGATTCATGTTTATATTTTAATTATATGAGATGTGTACTTTCAACCAGGTACAAATAAACATAATAAGAAAATTAATGTTTTTACTAATATTAGTAACCTACACATGTAATATAATTACAATTACATACAATTACATGGACTCACCAGACAATACGGTTTTGCAAAGAGTCCGTAATCTTTTGCTAGAGGTTTATTATAAAAAATATTGAATACTTGAGAATTTTCTGTCCATCTCGCCGTCTCTCTAATATCTTCTATAATCCAGTTCTAACTCCCGCTGAGGTAGATGCATGTCTGACATTATACACTTTAAAAATATTAGTGTCTATATTTTTAATTTAAAAAAAAATGTTATATCTATCTACTCAACGCCTGGGTAGATGTTGCTTTATACGTCTCTTTTTTTTTTGTTTTTAGTTATAAACAAATTGTCTTCCGATTGAGGACGAATGTTTTAGAAATCTCTAAACACTCTCAACTGTGTTTTTTGTTTTAAATAGGTTGATATTTGTTTATTTATTATTATTATTATTATTTTTTGGGGAAGTCTTTATCCTATGTTATATCAAAATGTCAATTTTATCTTGATCCATGAAAATATTCTGAATTTTTATTAGGTACAGGGTTTGCAACCTCTGAACTGAAGTGAGTGCAATCAACATTACAAGTTTGTAAGTAAGATCTTTCAGGGAAAGGCTTGTGAGACGAAATAATGTTTCTAAATAAAGTAATACTGGTAGAGGGTCCCAAGTTAATTAATATTTGGGCAATTAAGGTTTGAGGTTATATATACATTTGTAAAAAAAATTTAAAAATGTTTTTATAATATTCTAGGATATCTTCTATCAACGCCAATGCAGCACTGTGAATGTTAATACGAGCTATAATTATAATCCGGTTCTACGATAGATTTAATAAAATTAAAATTTGATAATTCATAAGCAAAATGGTTATTATTTTATACTAAACCGTCACCATCTCTTGAAAACTGTATCATAGAGATTTAGTGATTTGTTGTAATAGATGGGATGGAATCCTCAGGAATGCCTTTTCTTAAAAAGCTTGCCTGACAAGAATATGGAAACCCAAAGGATGTCCTGGATATAAAACCCCAAAAAAAAATTCTAGATTAAATTTTTATCAGGTCCATAATTATCTTTTTGGTTGTGTAAGGTATGGTGGTCAAAGGTTGTGTACCAAGGCTGAAAAACATAAAATTTAAATCCATGCCAATCTAGAGTTAAGGCATTGGCTTTCTCTGATCCGGGGTCAGGGTTCAAAATTACATACCTTGCACATTTTTTTTTTTTTAGGATATGTGGCAAACATATCGATTTCTGGAATAAGAAGCTGCTCAAAAATTATAGTAACACAATTATCACTTAAAGAATACCTACTCTGTTTCTATTTTTAAAGATCTTGATTCCGAGTCAGGCAAAAGCATTTTTTTTTACTGTTACAGATGCAAAAATAATTTTTAAATTCCTATTTTCACAGAATTATTAAACTTATCTGCAAATGTTGAGTACTGTACACTACCCATCTTGTTAATGCAAGACACAGCTGTTGCGTTATTTATTCCTAGCAAAATGTTACAATTCCTATATTCGTTGAAAAATGATTTCAAGCCACTATATGCTGCTAGTAACTGAAGCACATTTATATGTAGTTGTTGTTCATGACTCCAAAAACCATGAGTTTTGTTATCAATGCAGCATACCCGCCATGCTAAAAGATATATGCATCGCAAAATATTTCAAGTACATAATTGGATTATTTTATATTTTGCTCACTAATTGGTATGTTATTTAACCACCAATTGTAATCATTTTTAAGTATTTAGGTATGGTCATTTTAGTGTTATAACTATTAGTTTAAGAAAGAGGCTACTTTTCTTTTGTATTTATTTATATATTGTTTTTTTTTTTTTAGTATAATTTTCCATATTTAACTTCCATAAATGGACGAACTGTTACAAACTGACCGATTAAGGCTGCAAATGATCTTATTTTACATGTACTTTTATTTTTGATGTTCTGAATACTATTAGTTTTTTTTTTTTTTTTTTTTTTTTTTTTGTCAGCAGGTGCAAAATATATCAGGTTCGAATCAAACGTACAACCAAGAAAAGTTATATTTTGTGGGGGTGAAAGTATACTTTTCCTTTTTTTTATTTATAGTAAATCCCAAGCAGAAAAAACATAGAAAATGTTTAAACAATATTTTTTTTACATTTTAAATATGATTTTGAAATTGGTAAATGGTCCTCTAAAAAATTGACAAAAGTAAAGCCTCCTGTTATTAGATTATTTAGGGCTGGTTTTAAAGTTTTTGTAAATATAAAAGCCGAGATATTATTCAAACCAAATGGTAAACAGTTTAATTAATATAAAAAAGTTCTGTACTTAAATTTTAAATATTTTTTAGAATTTTAATGAACAGGAATAGCAAAATAGACAACTTTTAAATCTATTTTTGCCATAACCCTTGAAAATGAGCTTGAGGACTGACCTATTATAGTCTTCCAGCTTAAAATATGTGGCTTCTATAAAGCAATTTAATTATTTTAAATTCAAAACAAAATTCTCTGATTTCCGTCTTTTTAGGCACAAAAAACTACGAAAAATAAATTGTCCTTTTGTATGTGAAGAAGGAGAAATACAGTAGGAAAAATGAAAGAATACCCATGAACGAACATATAAAACACGCTGTATTTTCCTGTCGCCGTGTCAGACAAAAAATTGTCCAGCGCAAGTACATGTAAGAATTATTATTACATGTACTTGCGTTGGACAATTTTCTTTGTGACACGGTGACAGGAAAATACAGCGTGTTTTATATGTTCGTTCATGGGTATTCTTTCATTTTTCCGACTGTAGTAATTTTTAATTACTTTTCAAGTAATTTTTTTTTATCATACGACCAGTTTGGGTCTATGAGAACTTTTGGTGCTCTCTCTTCAGAGGGCGTTGTTTTAAATAAAATATTAAAACCTTAGACCAAACTTAAAAATTTCTTATCTGAAGTAATCCCTTTCCATATTTTAATACAGTTAGCCATATTACCCTATTAATTTTTATTGACATTTAGTATGACATCCTGGTTGTTCTCATTTGCTTTTGGTACTGCTGTCTGTTCGATTGTTTGCATATCGATGCTAGTAGAGGGTGATTTGAGTACTGACTTTGTCCAATTCTTGGTCTGCTCAAGGTTGGATTGAAGTTTAAACGCTGCTGATTAAAGTTGTTTAATATTTTTGACAAAACCAAACAAAAAATTATTGTAAGTACACTTACTAACTTTGTAATATTAAGGTAGACGATAAAAATCAATGCAGAATGTGCAAAAAGTAGTTAAATATATTTTATTCTATTCTAAACTTCTGGGCTACTATAAGTAACTCTGCGAAATAGGAGTAGCTCAAAATAAAGATTTTCTGGGCTACTAAAAAAAAGTACCCTCTTCTAGTTTTATTGTTTGAGGACAAACCAAACAAACATTTAATGTAAGCAGTAAACTTACTACCCTCGTAATATGAAATCTAGGCAAAATGTGCACAAAGTAGTTTAATAAATACATTTTATTGTATTCTAAACTTCTGGGCTACATTAAAGTACCTCGGAGAAATAGAAGCAGATAAAATAATCATAAAGATTGTCTGGGCTGCTAAAAAGTACCCTCTGCTGTAATTTTATTGTTTGAAGACAAACCAAACAAAAAGCTTGGTGTAATTAAACTTGCTTTTAATCTTAAATCAAAGTAGAGTTTACAAAAGTAGTGAAATAAATATAATTCTATTGTATTCCAAACTGCTGGGCTACTGTAAAAATACCTCTGAGAAATAGAAGCAGATAAAATGATCATAAAGATTGTCTAGGCTATTAAAAAATACCTCTGCTCTAGTTTTATTGTTTGAACACAAAACCAAACAAATAATTTAGTGCAAGTAAACTTGCTTGTAACGTGAGATCGAAGTAAAATTTACAAAAGCAGTTAAACTAATATATTTTGTTCTATTCTAAACTTCTGGACTACTGTAGAGTACCTCTGAAAAATAGAGGCAGGTCAAATAATCATAAAGATTTTTTGGGCTGCTTAAAAGCACCCCTGCTCTAATTTTATTGGTAAACCCTTTATTTTGTTCTATTTTAAACCTTTGGGCTATAATTTTATTTTTAAACCCCCAATAATGTAGTCTGTATTATTTTGGGCTACCTTAAGGTATCCTTCTTGACACAAACAATATAAATTTTTGCATAATATCATGTCTGTCGGACATTTTGCTACAAAATAAAAACATTAATAGGAAAATCAGTGCAGTGTGGCAACATAGCGCCTGTTACATCTCTGTGTGTTTTGACAAATACTATTGACGTTTTGAGTATTTCGAATAGGGAAGAAGGCGAGATATAGTAACTATGACAACAGAGAAAATATATTGATAACAACAAAAAAGGACCCCAAGTTTGAATTTGGTTAAAATTGTCATTTCGTAAATATTAAATATTTATAGTTCGATCTATTCACACATAATTTAATTTATCTAACATAAAATGATTCAAAAATATCTTATAAATAACTTGCAAATTTTCATATTTCCGCCTCTTTCGGGATACACAATTATTCTCTGATGACTTTTGTGGTATTTTAAACATTGTCTAATAATTTTTATAAAACTATTTGGAAAGCACTTGTGATCAGTACACGCACAGAAAAAAAACAGTGATGCGCGGACGTCACTTGTCAAGAAGCTTAATAATCTTCTTTTTCTTCTTCTGCTTCTTTAAACTGTGATCAGCGGCCCGAAAAGACCACTACCATAAGTACAAATGTTCGAAATGTTATGTGAAGGACAATTGACATCAGAAAATAATATCCTTTTTAATACGACCATGAAAATTTATATCTTTGAATTTAAAAATTGGAATTAAAAGATTTTTTATTTCTGGAGTTATTTTTTTGTTTTATACCTCACTTTACACATTTTATATCTTATTAGGGATAAACCACAATTAGTATAAATAAAGTTACCTGTATGTATATGCAGAGGACTGTCAATGTAAGTGTAAAATACAAGAGAAAGTGTAATGAGCGCGAAAAGGGAATGGCATGAAATCAAGTAAATTTGCAACAGAATGTGGTTTTGTTTTCAATTTCTAATAATCGTTTCTTTTCTTCTGGTAGTCAATTATTTGTGAGCTCTTTTCTACCCCTATAGGTTATGTCATTTGACGTTAATAGGTGACAATATTTAGGTAAGTGAAGATTTAAGCTCCGAAAAATAATAATAAGAGATGGGAAATCTTCACCAGAAAGCGAGAACAGCCCCCATAAAGACACACCCTTCTAAGAAACATAATTAGAATTGAATAGAATAGAAATTTGCTTTATTGTCACTGAAAATTATACAAATTTTATGGACAAAGCTTAATATAAAGTCAGAAAGAATAAATAAATAATATCTAACAATAAGGATAACAAATACAATTTTCTGAAATTTGATAAATCGTCAATATAAAAAAAAATTCAAAAATACAAAATATAAGTTAATAAAGTAAAGAAAAAAAAAACAAAATCGATATATTGCAACAATTTATAGAAATTTCAAAGTGAACATACAACAAAGTAAACTATAGACATAGGAACTAATAAGTTTAAGCTGCTGCATGTGACACCCAAATATAGATAAGTTTGGTTACTTGTACATTACTGTAATTACTTAGTCATTAAGAAACTCTTCTACTGAATAATATGATCTTTTAAATAGATGAGCTTTTGTCATTTTACGGAACTTGGGGAAAGATGTTGCAGATTTGAGTTGTAAAGGAAGATGGTTATATAGTTTTTTGCGGAATATAACTTTTATAATATTTCTTTACTAACTCAGAGGACGGAATCGGGAAATAGACATCAAAATTTGAATTTCTGGTGGAGTAGTCATGATGAGGCCTTGCTGGAAAGACATGCATGTGTTTACGAACTAAGCAAACAGTTTTTAAAATATATAAAGATGTAAGGGTTAACATTCCGTGATCTTTGAAGTAACTTCTGCAATGTGTTGTTCTTCTGAGGCCAAATAGATACCTTATTGCTGTTTTTTGTAATTTAAAAATAACATCTAATTGGGCAGCTGTACTAGAACCCCAAAGAAGAAGACCATATCGAAGATGAGACTCGAACAAGGAAAAATATGTTAGTTTAGAAGGTTATAAATTGAGTTCTTTCGTAACAGATCTTATAGCATAGCAGGCTGAGGCGAGTTTCTTACTTAACAAATCGATATGAAGGGACCATTTGAGGTTGCTGTCTAAAAAAATACCAAGAAATTTTACAGAATCAACGGTAGAGATCTGGCTGTTATTAACAAGCAGGGGTTGAAGAGCACTTTATAGGATAATGCTACTGTCTTATCCACGTTAAAAGAGAGTAAATTAGAGTCAGACCAGGTTTTTATCGTAAGCAAATCAGAAGTTATAGTTGCATGAAGAGATGCAATAGTTGAGTTGCTCCAAGTGATACTGGTATCATCAGCAAAAAGAAAAAATTTTCCATCAATTTTTAAGTTAGTGATGTCATTTATAAAGATAAGGAATAGTAGAGGACCCAATATTGAACCTTGTGGTACTCCACATATAATGTTTTTGAGACTAGAGTCAGTATCATTTGCTCTAACTAGTTGCTTCCTATTATTCAAGTAAGATTGGAACCAATTCAAAGTAAACCTCATGAAGCACAAAAATCATGGCATCAGTTGTACATTTATCAGTTAAAAAGAAGAACTGATTTTGGGATAAGATGTTGTTATCAATGAGAAAGGACATAAGACGGGTTTTTATGAGTCTCTCAATAATTTTTGAAAGTACCGGTAGTAAGGCAATAGGTTTATAGTTGCAAGCATTAGATTTTTCACCACCCTTATGAAGGGGAATAATAATGGCTCTTTTAGGCACTCTGGGAATTTGTCTCTTTCAAAGGAATCATTAATTAGTGAGACGAGGATTTCCAACACATTTTCTGTGAGATTTGAAAAGATTTTTATGGATAGTCCATCAGTACTACAGAATGATTTGCTTTTGATACTATTGATAGTTTGGATCAGTTCAGATGTATAGATTGGTCTTATAAAGAATGAATTCGAGAACACTCCTGAATTAGGGAGATAGGAAAGTGGATCTTTTTGTGGCAAAATAGTAGAAGTTATATTTTTACTCACATTAAAGAAGTATTCGTTTAGATTTCCGGGTCTGGAAGGGCAAGTGTTTCAAGTGCGTGAGATTTCGAAGATCGTTTTTTATGGACCAAGTTTCTTTTACAACACTTTTAGAGCTTTCCAGACGATTTTGATAGTAGGCATTTTAGCTGATTTGATGATTTTAGATAGGTCACCCTGTACTTGGTGATATATTGAGTGACAGAGACGTTGGTAGCAAATTTCTTGATATACAATAGTGAGCGAATATTTTTGGATGATATGCGGATACCTCTGGTAGTCCAGGGTTTGTGATGTTTTGGCTTCATTGAAATTAAAGGAAATGCCTTTTTGAAGATAGAGACAAGCTTTTCTATAAAATCGTTGAAATTATAGTCCACGTCCGCCGAAGCAAAATGCCACTCAGAAGTTAAGCATAAATTTTGAAATTTATGAAAATTCCAAACGGAAAAAATCCTACCTAAACGTCGGGTTTTCGAGGAGGGTTTGCTGAAGATGTTAAACTTCGTAAATACTGCTTTATGATCTGATAATCCCGCATTAATAATTGTAGAGCAGATATCAAGGGGTGAGAAATCTGAGACAATATAGTCAATTATGGTAGATGAAGTTTTTGTAATCCTTGTAGGAGAATTAACGTGCATTGAGAGACCATATGGTTCAAATATGTTAACCAAGGATATTTGGGTAGCACAATCAGCATCATGAATAATGTTAAAGTCCCAGCATATAATTTTTCTGCTTTTATGAGGCAAGTCATCTAACAAATTTAGCAATTCTTCAGGTGCAGTACAGAGAATGATATTCCCAGAGTATCTAGCGTGAAGAGAACTTATATACATAGGTGAGCAACTGGACAAACAAGTTGCTAACTTAAGAACCTATTTTCAGACATAGTCTGAATCAGATTTACATTACCTGATTTGCGCAGTAAAGACACAATACCGACCTAAGAGCGAAAAAAGGCGCATCTAGATGAGTACACCTCTGTATGGAAATATTTTACTGAAATAACTCAAGACAATATCGGCAATATAACATTGAACTATTAGTAGGCATTACTAAAAATGTGTACAAAAACGGAAGGTTAGTAACTTGCTATTCATGATCAGGTACTTCCAACAAAACGGTATCTTAAATACATCGTCAAAGACCCTTAGCTTCAAAAAGAGAAATACAGATATAAATCCAAGCCTAAGAAACCGCTCAATATCTTTCTGGGGGCTGCTATATTTTTATCTAAACTTTATATCTGCCTGTGAAACACAATAGTAGGTAATATATACTTAATTTAACCATAATAAAGTTAACTTTGTTCGATAGTATAACATTTAATTGACATCAGAATGTAATGGCCCTATTAATATGACGATAAAAATTTATATCTTTGAATTTGTAAATTGCGAACAAAATTTGTGATTCTTAAAATATTTTCTTGTGGTATAGCTATTTGCCAATTTTAAATTTTTTGGGAACAAACCACAAATACTGTTATTAAAACTACTTGCATATATAGGTATAATGTACATGAACGTGTGAGTGTAAGAATTGTAATATATCCTTAAGAAACCACCTATATTAACTAGGTAAGTTGAATGAACCATAGTGTAGAAAGTGCATAATGGAAGAATAGACTGCCGTACACGTACTATGTCATTGCAACGTGCTAAGTGATGTAAGGCAGGGTTTAACTGATTAGCTGAGATTTGGATCAGAAGAGATCCTACTACTACCAATAAGAAGACTGTGGGCACTCGTTAAGACCACTGCACTTATTATAGTATAAGGAAAAAACAAGGAATGGTACAAAGATCTTACGACCAAGTGCTGGAGACTAACGAGTTTGGCCTGGTTTAAGAAGAAAAATAAGGGTTTTTTTGCAATTATTTCGGTCAATTGTTTATGCCTTTTAATTTGGAAACTCTCAAAATTAAAGAATTGGTTATGGTCTACAAGTTTTATTTGAAGGGAAATCTTTTATGACGAATTATAACAAGTAGTAGATCAAGTTAGAGGAAAGATGATAATGCAGGGGGATTTTAACGCTCGAATAGGTAACCAAGTAATACCCAAAATTAAGCAAATGCAAAATGAAAATGTTAAAAACGAAAATGAAGAACTGATAATAAACTTCTGCACGAATAACGAACTTAGAATAAATACCACATTTTTTGACCACAAAGACCAACACAAATATACAATCAGTAACACCCGTGGACAAAGATTTATGATAGATTATGTTGTAACCAACAGAGATATACATCCATTAAAAATAATCGGCGTAAAATGCCTCAACTCAGCAGATCTAGGTAGCCACCGTAGCTTAGTATTATGCAAAATAGGAATCATTATGAAATATTTCATACCCAAGAGGGCAGCACCAACACGAAAGCCTACATACGGAATCCACGGAATACTTATACAGGAAAAGAATATCAGATAAGATTGCTAAGAATGGAATATTAGAAAACGATAACATCGATGAAAGCTGGCAAAAACTCAAAGATAACATAATCAACGCTGCAACAGGATCACTTGGAGAGAGAAAAGTAACGAATACTTAAAAGAAGAAAACCTCGTGGTTTAGAGAGGAAGATAAAATGTGAATAAAAGAATAACGCCTTTTTACTATACAGAACGAAACAAACACAACAGGCATACAACCACTACAAACGAATCAGAAACCAAACGAATACTTTAGTGAGGCAAATAAAAAGGGAGCACTGGCAGAGTTTCTCAAAACAGATGGAACACGACTTCTACGGTACACAAAAAGAAGTATGGAGAATGATTAGAGGGCAAAGAAAAGAGATGAACGAATTAATTAAAGCGAAACACATTCAGAAGGAAACATGGGCAGACCACTTCCGATCTCTATTTGCTAAAGGCAACGATAATGAACCACTAACACCTGAAGTTACAACAAACGAAGAAATAAACATCGAGGAGGGAGATGTAAAGGAAGCATTAAGAAAATAAAAAAAATAGAAAATCTCCAGGAGAGGAGAGAATATCGAACGAACTCCTAAAGTACGGAGGACAAGATATAACTAAACAACAATTAAAACTAATACAAAAATAATAGAACAAAACAGAATACCACAAGAATGGATACCAAGCATCCTAATACCTCTCTTCAAAAAAGGACACCAATCAGACCCGGAGAACTACAGAGGAATTAACTTATTAAACACAACATTAAAATTAACAACCAAAGTGATAACAAACAAATTGAATGAAATTAAAACATTAGCAGAAAAACCACAAAGTTTTAGGTCGGGAAGGTCATGCAATGACGCTGAGGCAAGTTCAAGAGAAATCGTTGGAATACAACAAACCGGCATATTTATGTTTCGTGGACCTTAAGAAAACTTTTGACAGGGTCACATTAAAGGACGTTATCCATTTGTTTATCTCGAGAGAGGTACCTCTGGGAACAACTAAAACGATCGAAAACATCTACTAGAACAACACAATAAAAGTAAAAGTGGACGATGAATTAACTGACTCAACTGAAGCTGGCAATGAGACAAGACAGGGGTATTCCTTGAGTCCTTTATTTTTCAACCTGATCATGGACGAAATAATAAAAAAAGTAAGAACTAAAAAGGATATCAAATGGGAGAAAAACAACTTAAAATATTCTGTTATGCGGACGATGAAATACTAATCTCTCAAAGTGAAGATGGTATACAACGTATGCTGCACCAATTCAACATAATTGCCAGAAAATTTAACATGTTAATTTCCTCACAAAAGACGAAATGCATGGTTATAACAGCACATCCAATAAGATGTAAATTGGAGCTGGAAGGTCAGATAATAGAACAAGTGATGGAGTTTAAATACCTAGGTATCACACTATCTAGCTACGGAAGGCTCGAAACAGAAGTGGAAGATCAAGTGAAGAGAGCAAACAGAGCCGCAGGTTGCCTGAATGACACAATATGGAGAAATAAAAATATAACGTAGTAGTTAACCTCTCACCTGATCACAACCTTGTGCTAATTCCGAGCAAGGATGACATACATCCACATGTGATACATTTTTAATCTTAAGACATCGACTTATTGTCGATTACTATACAGCTCATAATGTAGCAATAATGTTATTTTGAGGTTTTACACCTATTCAAGTGGCTAGTTTCAATTACTTGTACACTGGACGTTTACACTGAGGATGGTCAGTTTGACCGAAAACGTTTTGTACAACCACTCCCTTGTGGATGAATTTTAAAAAAATCTTTTAATAAATTTATAATATACCTATATACAACAGAAGAAAAAAAAAAAAAAAAAAAAAAAAACCTACGTTGTCTTAACAAAGGTATACAGCCAACTACAGGGTTTATCCTTTTAAAGTTTTAAATAAAAATATCGGTTAGTAAATGAAAAGCAGAATTTACAAAACAATCATCAGACCAATAATGACATACGCTGCAGAAACACCCGACACAAAGAGGACAAAAAGATTGCTCGAAACAGCGGAGATGAAAACCCTTCGAAAAATCGATGGTAAGACTCTATGGGACAGAGCTAGAAGTACAGATATACGACGGAGATGCAAGGTGGATAACATTAATAACTGGGTAAGAAACAGAAGAATAGATTGGAATGACCACATAAGCCGAATGACAACAAATAGGATAGTCAGGACAGTGAGAGACGGTTCCCCAATAGGAAGACGATCAGTGGGAAGACCACGAAAGCGATGGAACGACAACTTATACGAAAGCTTTGGAAAAAACAGAAAGAGTTTTGTCTATACTAAAAGAAGAAGAAGAAAAATTTTATTTGAAATCTTTTTTTAAAAAATATACAAGAAATGTTTTGTGGGTAAAAAATAGATTTTTATTTTATTTTTTAAGATATAAGAAACAAAATCGGCTTTACGGATATTTCATCAGCTAGCCCTCGTATACATTTCAGCACCATCATATATCTGTAAAAGATTTTTACGTCAAATCAATGATCTTTTTCTTAGATAGACTGGTGTATTAGTATCAAAGTTGTTGTTTATGAAGCGTAACCGTCAAGGATCCATTTACGTTGTCGACCTCAATTTCGTCTTAACAACTTTAAAAGTAAAAAGATAAATTTTCAGATTTCTTCTGAACCATCTGTTCTCTAGTGAAATAAATGATCGCTCAAGTGGTAATAACTACTTTCCGGGAAACTCACATTGAATATTAATATAGCCTCAACACTCTCCGAGGCTCGGCTCGCCCTTATGTACCTGTATTTCGTTTAAGAGCTCTTATTTTAATTGCTCCATTTTATCCCACGCAGAAATCGTGGGTCTCTCCTCTCTCCAAGTTCCGGTTTGGCTTTACTCAACAACTCTCGTTTCAACAGCAAAAGGAGAGTTATTGATAATGTAGTGGGCTGTTTATGATATAAGTTTTCTAAAGGAAACTCAAGAATGTAACGTAAAAGGGCTTGTTTACTATTAATAATAAATCCCAATATCCAAAAGAAAAGAAGTAAAACCGGATTACTTTTAACGTAATCGCTGTTTTTAAGAAAGTAAAAACCACACAGATTTTTTTTTTATTTTAAAAAAGACAAAGTCTCATCCACCCGTAGGTTATTAGCGACATTTCTGTAACATTTGTAACAATACTAACTCAAAAATTGGTAAAAGTGAATTAAAATTTTTGGACAATTAAACCTTTGGAGCAACAATTAAATTCCACGCACTAACACTTTATTTTTGAAATGAACTTTTAGATCGCTAGCGACACTCCGACACTCTCTTTCTGATGCATCATTAGTGATAGCGTTACGCGCACTAGTATCTACTTGTTCATATTTCCTTCTATGCTTATGTGGGATGGTATCCACAAGAAGTGGATTCTTCTGAAACTTTCTTGAGCTTCCATTAGTTCGGCCTTGGTCCTCTTCTCAATGGGGTGTTTATGGTATCTATTTTGCATAGCTTTGATTGTGCTAAGAGAGTCGGAAAAGACTGGACAACATGGGAGGTTTTTAATATAATATCATATTTGATGGCTTTAAACAAGCAAAGAGCTCTGCAGTATAGATGCTGGAATTCAGAGAAAGACGTAGGAGTATAGCAAGGCGATGAAAAAATCCATCAATATTCTTTTGGAGTAGAAACTTGAATCTTAATATTGGCTTAATTGAGATGTGTCACTTTTTCAGTCCGATGTCTCACTGCCAAGATATCTATGGATTTTTTTCTTTATGAACGTGAATTTTCGTTTTATGGATCTTTCCTTTAAATTGGGGTAAACTTGGCTGAGCATATGGGAAAAATCTGATAGGTCTGTGGTATATTCTTGAATTGTGGTTATAGGATCTATTGATCACGTGAAATTCGTTAGGAGCATGTTAAGTTGATCAAACTTTAGAGGGAAAGGCAGAGGGTGATTTTTTATGAAGTTTTTAGCAGGGTTAAGTAAAAGAGAAAATGAGCATACCGAAGTGCTTGCTGAACTAATTTTAGCTTTTTTAGATTTTGCTTGGACTTTAGGTGATGGAAAAATGTTACATTCTTTTGAAAATGGATCTGCTTCAGATGAAATAATTTCATCAAAGTTACGTTTTGGTTGATTAATTATATGACTGTCGTTATTTGATGCATCTACTTTGTTCGGTACTTCCGGGACATTATAAATAGACATTTGTTTACACTGAGAAGGGTTTTTATCATTGGGTGCTTGCAAAGATATATTTGTTGCCCTGGATACCAATGCTTCATTGTTTTGGTTGAGGTTTAGTTGAGCTAGTGGTTCGGAGCATTGTGACCTGGCTTTTTTCATCTAAAGCAAAATAAACTGTCTTGATAAATGAATATTCTATATATCGTGTTGTCAAAAACAAGAGTAACTGACTCTGGTAGTGTTATACCGTGATGACTGATATAGATTTGTCTTCGAAAACTGAGGATGTGATTGTACTCAGGCATAAAAGCACTAATTTTGAGGAAAGTCATGGGGAGACAGGAACTATGCCGATTTTTTGTAACTCATTGATTAGCAAGTCGTGCGGTATTGAAGGACATACGCCGGAGAGCACAAGTCGTTCCGCTGGGGTAACTAACTTTCTTGCTCTGACAATTTCACCTTGTATTTCTATTTGACCATGATTATTCATTAAATCATCTACTATTTGTTTATTGGATAAATATATACATATGCGATTATTAGATAATCTAGAAGAGAAGATTATATTTTTCGGTTGAATTATATTTCCAAGTGAGAAAAAGTAGTCTTGAAGTTTGGTGTTTTCTAAGGCACTAAAGATAATTGCTTGTGACTTTAAAGGAAATTGCACTCTCGACGCTGCCAAAGAATGTGACTGTGATGCGTTTATTCGACTTTGATGGTCTTGCATTGTAGAACTGTTGTGTGATTCCATGTTTGAATTCAATTCGATAAACGTTAAGTGAAAAGTAAGTCCGACCCTGTACACCTGCTAAAAGAGGTATATCGGTCTTTACTAAAAGCGGTTATTTTGCTGTTAAAACTGGATTTATTTATTGACAACAATAACAAATAATTGCAATTTGCTGACTTTAATGCTAATTTAACTGGATATTATGTAAAGAGGTCGTACACTTACAGTTTATTTCACTATATCACTGAGATTCGCAATTTATAACTTATATTAAACTTTGTTAATATTAAAAATATTCGGAGCCCACATTGAATACAACATTATAGTTATCGATGCAGGACCGGTCTCCCAGAGAAATTTTTGTGTTTTTTACAATATTTTTTTAATATTATTAGATATCTATATGATATTTCTTGTGACAAATTTCATTCCTAATTAACTATCTTGGGTCACACCTATTAAAACGAAGAAACGCGATGGACTACCCAAGCTAATTGAAATACAATTCGAAAATAATACTCCAACCAAGTAATATCGCTATCGTTAACCCTAGCTTAGCTCAGTCTCTCAGGGTGGGGGTTTGTCTTGTCCTAATCTTAGATATGAACTATGAAAATTTAGAATGAATGGAAGCAAACAAAACAATATTTTAACCAAAGATGTTTATTGTTCCACAAAGATATAATAAAAATATGACTTATTAAATGCAGTAACAAATAGAGGGTGTCCAGAAACTCTACCGACAAATGAAATCAGGAGATTTCTCAGATAATTTTAAGATATTTTAACCCAATTCACCTAGTCCGAAAATGCTTCCTAAAGGAGCTAGAGCTCTTTGAAGATGGCGTCTTGTAAGTAGTTTTTCTTAAATAACTCCAGAACGCTTCTATTGAGAAAAACGAAAATTGGTACACCTATATATCTTCCGGAGATAAATCGACTCCATGTATTGCGAATTTCTAGTACCGGTCATAGGCGTCCGTTTTGGGTAGGGCAACAATTATTTTATCTCATAACTTTTTTATCTTTAATTTTTAAGTATTTTTGACTCTGTATTATTAAGTTGTGAGATATTCTACAACTAAAAGGTACTCTTGTTTTAGGTCGATAGAATACACCGTTTTCTAGAAAAATCGATTTGAAAATTTTTCTTTTTTTGAATTCCCAAAAAAAATTCAAAAAAAAACTATTTAGAAATTTGAAAACTGGTACGTTTATTTATATTTCAGAGATGAATCGATTTCATTAAATGCGAATTTCTAGTACGGGTCATATGCGTCCGTTTTGGGTAGGTCAACGGTTATTTTATCGCATAACATTTTTGTCTTTCTTTTTTAAGCATTTTTGACTCTAGATTATTAAGTTATGAGGTATTCTAGTACTAAAAGTTACTCTTGCCTTAAGTTAATAAAATACACCGTTTTTTTAATTCTTTTTTTTTCAATTTTTATTCAAATTCAAAAAGGAAAAATTTTCAATTCGATTTTTCTATAAAACCGTGTGTCCTACGGACTTAAACCAAGAGTACCACTAGAATACCTCACAATTTAATAATCCAGTGTCAAAAATGCTTAAAAGTTAAAGACAAAAAAGTTATGTGATAAAATAACCATTGCCCTACCCAAAACGGACGCCTATGATCGGTACTAGAAATTGGCAATGGATGGAATCGATTTATCTCTGGAAGATAAATATACGTACCGATTTTCGTTTTTTTAAATTAGAGCGTTCTGGAGGTATTTAAAAAAAACTAATTACAAGAAGCCATCTTCAAGCTCCTTTCGGAGGCACTTTAGGACTAGGCGAATTGAGCTAAATTGTCTTAAAATTATCTGAAGAATCTCCTGTCTTCGTTTGTCGGTAGAGTTTCTGGACACCCTGTATATTCAAATTCTTGCCAAAAACTAACAATTTGTAGATTATACTTATGGCGTTTGTTATTGGTTCGTTGGTAACTCCTTGATGTCGAATGATACAGCTGTTGACTTGTCGACCGGGGCAGCTGTTATAACGATCAGATGGACACGAGGTCATGAAGGCTGAACCAGAAGGATCAGGACGATATTATCCTTGGATGGAATAAGGAATGACCGAAGATGGAAAGGTCCAATCATTTACATTGACGAAACAAAGACCACGTTGCTCAGTCGGAAGAGATGTGGGCGCGGTTCTTTGGGTTGGGCTTCTGTTACAATGAAAGATGTTAAATGAATAAAGAATGGTATGCGAATAGAATGGTATGCGAATAGAGCTAATGAAACGACGATAAACAAAAGATAAATAGATAATATTAACTGATGACTTGACTCATGGACTCTAAGAAACCGTAAATACTGAATACACAAACGAAAATATTGGGCGCCTGGTATTTTGACCAACAAATACTCAAAGGAACAATAATTAACGAAACATAACACAACAATAACAAATTAGCAAGAATGCTACGACAAAACAACATTGTTCTTAGTCTTGAGCTGTAAATAATAAATAAAAAACGACATCGTACACTTTAACAAAACATTTATTAAAATACTCAATGAAATCTCTTAATGCTCACATAATATATGCAAATAAAACGTAAAAACGTCAACCACAAAAACAAAAATTACTCAATAATTATTTAAAAATGGTTAACAAATTGCATATACGTTGGTGTATTCACCAACACCGCAAAACTAACAAAATACGAGATGTACCTATAATGTAAGTGAACGAATATAACTCTTATTAACTCAAAAAAAAATAAACTGAAGTTACTCAAAAAAATAAAAAATCGATACTCTAAATAAAACTTATTCTTACCGTTCACTTACAACAAAAAAGAAAGAGCTCTTTGTTTATATATATATAAATCTAATAATACTCAATAATAATACTCTAAAGATACTCAAAAAAATTTACATGGTGAAAATGTCTTTTATTTAAATATTAAAAATAAAAAACAAGTGACCGGCATATATGTAAATGTCACTATTAACACTAAAAATGGGCTAAAACTGTAAGTCAATGAACTTATTCCACGGAAAAAACACAAACATAAGTTCCTTGTTCTGGACACGCGAGAAGACATCTCAATACTTCTAATAAAGGATGCGTAACTTACTTGAAACAGATGTAGAGGATGCCCTTAGAGGCATTCTTTATCTAGGCCAGGTCATTTACCCAGCGGCGAAGTCGAAATAAAAGGAACGACAAAGAATAGCTTTGGCCACAGTGTAATGTGGATTCAGGTGCTAGCGATAGGTGATAACTGGGACTTGGGCCAGGGACCAGCCCTGTGAACAAAATTAAGTATTCACAGCGAGTGTTCTATAAAGAAAAGGGTTTTGTAAAGACTTACCAGAAGAAAATTCTAGGCTGGTCCATCACAAAACAACTAACGTCCACTACATGACTGACACGGCTTAACTTACTGCCACAAAGTTTAACTCACGAATGCCAAGATATCTCAGATTTCTGCTTAAATAAGACTGACGGCTTGGGGTACGCGACTTGCCAACGGTCGCCACAGAAATGCAAAAAAGGGCCTTATTAACACTATAAAGGGCTTAGCAAGCCTAATACTTAAAATGAGTTATGGGATGCAAGGCCCATATCATTCACCAGAAAGCTATTAAAGTCTAACATTCGACTCTATCGATAGCACACATGTGTTTCTAAGAAAAACACGGCACTAGAGATTCTGAAGTCTACAGGGAAATAAGTTAAAATCCATGTAGCAATGAAAACTGAAATAAATTCTACACTGGGAAAACTTAAACGTTATACAGCTTCCCCCCACGATTTAAACCGTGGTGCAATACCACTGTTTACAATCGGAGTCTGCAGTAAGCACCATAAACAAAAGACTGATCATCAAGCAGTAGCCTGACACAGTTGGTAATGGTCTAGACACACTAAAATAGATTTTGGTACTTGAGGTGCCTGAACATAAGTGACCAAATCGGAAACAGCTAATAAGCAATAAAACTCAAACACCAAACTAAAAAGGGTTATCTCTATGATAAACTAAACGCAAATAAAACACAAAAACTAGGAACTATATATACAAGGACTACTCTAATTCTAAACGACTAAGGCAGCAAACACCTACAGTGTTGCTCTAATCCTTATCATAAAACTAAACATTCAACTCGAAAGTCGACTCAAAGTATGGTTCGTTGACTCGCAAGTACAACGACCAATGGCAAATATCTACACAAATGGCTCTAGCCAAACTAAAAAGGTGGAACATACCAATGTTGAAGTTTTGGACGCGAAAATAAGGGTTGCTCCAGCTCAACAAAGGCGAGTGGCCAACTAGGTAGGTAGGCAACTTCGTTATGGTTGTCCCCTCAACCGGTAACTAGGTAAGCGTCAAGCAATGCTAAGATTTTGACTGCAAGATCAAAGCAAAAAAGTGTCGAAATTCCAACCGCTCGTCAAAATTTTATTACAGGGAAAAAAACAGGTTGGCCAAAAGTTCTGTAAAAATCTTCTGGGGTTAACCACGGCGGAAAATTTTCAATCGAGAAACACCCAGAAAAACAAGGAATGCAATCAGGACAAGATATGTCTGAATGTCTGAATACATTGAAAGATATTATTATAAATAACTTTAATAATATCTACTCAACTAAAATAAAGTCAACTCCATTGGAATTAACTCAAAACCAAACGCAAAATTAGCACAAGCAAACTCAACACAAAAATATTTGTTATAGTGCGTCCACTAACAACAAATAAACTCGAGCTCTAATAAACTCGACTAAACGCATAGGTGCCTTGGAGTCTCTCATCCAGGACTTTATGAGCTACACTCAAAAATTGCCACGAAATCTTTCATTCGGGACTTCAATAATAACAGACGCACTAATTATTGCTAGTGGTTTGCTTATTTGATTTCACTTTGTCGGTCTAGGACAAAGCATTTCGCAATCAAACAATCGCAATACAAGTATAATGTTCACAGAACACTAACTCAAAAAAAAAATTTACTGCTATCCCGATAACATGAACCGGAAGAGCCTAAACAAATTCAAACAGCAAGCAGAATACAAAAGCAAATAAACACGAGTAACATATAAAATTACCAAAGCACAATTACTATCTCACGTAACGAATAAATTCGAACTCAAACAAAAGGAATAGAGAAGTTAGTAAAACATGCCAAGGAGTTCTCAACAAAGAAATATAGAAAGAAATGAACAAAGGAAAGTTCAGATAATTGTCGAAATCTACCTTTAATTAGGACCGGAAGTAATTACGCATACTAGACGCCTTTTTATTATAGTATATATGATAATATACTATTATAAAGGTAATTTAGATCGTTAGGTTAAATCACAGGTAGCTCACAGGTAGGGAAGTGTCACAATTTAGTAGGGACTGAGGTCCTAAATAGATATGATAATTAATCGGAATACTATTTTACGAAAGCCACAAGGATAAAATTTATTCTGCAAATACATCTGGGCCTAGTACGTGCCTGTATTTAACAAAAAAATTTCACCCCTTAATAGCCGACACAAAATTGCCAAAACATTATCCTAATTCACCCAAACTATTGACAGAACTAATAATAATTACTCGAATTCTTTTACTCTAAACAAAAAATATTTGCATTATCTACTAACTAAACATCTAAAGTTTATATTCACGAGTCAAACTACTTGTGAGATATAAACAAGCAATAAGATGCTACTTTTTACATCTCATTAATACCTAAAATAGGGTCATAGCCCTTTAAAAATATCTACTATCAAAATAAGTGTATCTACAAGCTTTTGCGGTTGCAACATATGCTAAATAAAAGCTAATAAAAACATTACGCCTCTTTATCTGAAATTAGGGTCAAAAGACACACTTAAATACCTCTAGCCCTGACAGATGTTATTGGGGGTGGGACAAGAATTTTGAAATGTCAACCACCTTATCGTAGGCTAGTCGAAAAATATTAAGATTACGTAACGGTAAACGAAGACTCTACACTGAAAAAAGGAATATTTTCTGGACTGGAAGTAGTTTTGTACCGAATAGATTTTAGAATGCTGATATTGGAATGGTAAAACATAATTTCTCAAACATATTTCACAACAGCATGCGCCGAGGTCTTTCACTCGCGACTAATAGCTAATTGTAAAAAACAATTTCTGGAATGGACAGCTTAACTTCTTTCATTTAAGACTTAAATCACAAACCTAAAACAATATCATGACGGAAAGCTGCAGGACTCTTTCATTCTCCAGACTAACACCACGCCATGACTAGAACTCTCTATAACCACTCAAAACATTCTGGTACCGAAAAACATACGATATCAACCAAATAGGATATCATCAAAAATACATAACCACATTAAAATCCGAAAATATAAGGCAGAGAAATCATTACAACAATACTATTCTACAACGTCAGAAAAGATGGGTCATAAAACCGGACAGAACAATATCGTTGAACGACGAAGAAGCATGTACCCGAAAATTTAGAAGACAACGCAATCATAATAGTGATAATTGCTACTTCTGAAAACAGTTACAAAGCATTTCATAACTCAAAAACGGTACCTAAATGCAATAAAATAAACGCAATACAGTAGAAAAAAATTAATATACCGCAACACAATACATATACCAAAATATAAAAAGTAAAATGCACAATAAAACGATATAAAGCAAACTACAATAAATCACAAAAGTTGCAAAGTACGGCACAAAATAAACGTAAAAATCAAAAAGTTAAACAATTACAACTTCTTTGTGATTTGCTACAAAAAATACACAGCTCAAGATCTAGATACCTTTACCTTAATTAGATACATAACAAAAGACGTATCCATTTGGCATAAGGGAAAGTAATAAAAATGCTCAAATTTACTCAACTAACAATATATCTAAAGAAAAAAGATCGATACTATACTATATACTTCAAAGAATGATACTCTAGAATGCGAAAA
Source organism: Diabrotica virgifera virgifera (assembly GCF_917563875.1). Classification (NCBI taxonomy): domain Eukaryota; kingdom Metazoa; phylum Arthropoda; class Insecta; order Coleoptera; family Chrysomelidae; genus Diabrotica; species Diabrotica virgifera. The sequence continues at coordinate 31,730,919 of NC_065447.1, forward strand.
GGAAGGAATGAAAGTGTAAGGTACTACACTGACATTTAAATTCTAAAAATGGAAATAAACAAACTAAAATGTGTCAAAGTATTATTATCTATTAGCGAAAAATAACTCAAAAATATATTGTCAATAAAAATAGCTGCAAATTAGCCAAACTTGAACAAAAAAAGAAAATCAGGTCTAATAGGAACATGATAAAAAAGAAAATCATGCTTCACGCATAGACATGAAAATTTGTATAGCCCGCGAAAAGGCAATTGACAAAGCTCTACGAAATTATGTATAAAGCAACCATAGGTAACAGAAGAAGTCCCACGTAATTTGTGTAAGGCTCCACGAGAGGGCGCCATTTTGTATAACGATCAGATGGACACGAGGTCATGAAGGCTGAACCAGAAGGATCAGGACGATATTATCCTTGGATGGAATAAGGAATGACCGAAGATGGAAAGGTCCAATCATTTACATTGACGAAACAAAGACCACGTTGCTCAGTCGGAAGAGATGTGGGCGCGGTTCTTTGGGTTGGGCTTCTGTTACAATGAAAGATGTTAAATGAATAAAGAATGGTATGCGAATAGAGCTAATGAAACGACGATAAACAAAAGATAAATAGATAATATTAACTGATGACTTGACTCATGGACTCTAAGAAACCGTAAATACTGAATACACAAACGAAAATATTGGGCGCCTGGTATTTTGACCAACAAATACTCAAAGGAACAATAATTAACGAAACATAACACAACAATAACAAATTAGCAAGAATGCTACGACAAAACAACATTGTTCTTAGTCTTGAGCTGTAAATAATAAATAAAAAACGACATCGTACACTTTAACAAAACATTTATTAAAATACTCAATGAAATCTCTTAATGCTCACATAATATATGCAAATAAAACGTAAAAACGTCAACCACAAAAACAAAAATTACTCAATAATTATTTAAAAATGGTTAACAAATTGCATATACGTTGGTGTATTCACCAACACCGCAAAACTAACAAAATACGAGATGTACCTATAATGTAAGTGAACGAATATAACTCTTATTAACTCAAAAAAAAATAAACTGAAGTTACTCAAAAAAATAAAAAATCGATACTCTAAATAAAACTTATTCTTACCGTTCACTTACAACAAAAAAGAAAGAGCTCTTTGTTTATATATATATATATAAATCTAATAATACTCAATAATAATACTCTAAAGATACTCAAAAAAATTTACATGGTGAAAATGTCTTTTATTTAAATATTAAAAATAAAAAACAAGTGACCGGCATATATGTAAATGTCACTATTAACACTAAAAATGGGCTAAAACTGTAAGTCAATGAACTTATTCCACGGAAGAAACACAAACATAAGTTCCTTGTTCTGGACACGCGAGAAGACATCTCAATACTTCTAATAAAGGATGCGTAACTTACTTGAAACAGATGTAGAGGATGCCCTTAGAGGCATTCTTTATCTAGGCCAGGTCATTTACCCAGCGGCGAAGTCGAAATAAAAGGAACGACAAAGAATAGCTTTGGCCACAGTGTAATGTGGATTCAGGTGCTAGCGATAGGTGATAACTGGGACTTGGGCCAGGGACCAGCCCTGTGAACAAAATTAAGTATTCACAGCGAGTGTTCTATAAAGAAAAGGGTTTTGTAAAGACTTACCAGAAGAAAATTCTAGGCTGGTCCATCACAAAACAACTAACGTCCACTACATGACTGACACGGCTTAACTTACTGCCACAAAGTTTAACTCACGAATGCCAAGATATCTCAGATTTCTGCTTAAATAAGACTGACGGCTTGGGGTACGCGACTTGCCAACGGTCGCCACAGAAATGCAAAAAAGGGCCTTATTAACACTATAAAGGGCTTAGCAAGCCTAATACTTAAAATGAGTTATGGGATGCAAGGCCCATATCATTCACCAGAAAGCTATTAAAGTCTAACATTCGACTCTATCGATAGCACACATGTGTTTCTAAGAAAAACACGGCACTAGAGATTCTGAAGTCTACAGGGAAATAAGTTAAAATCCATGTAGCAATGAAAACTGAAATAAATTCTACACTGGGAAAACTTAAACGTTATACTGTTGTGGCCCTAGGTCCCTGCAGCTACGGTACTGGTGGTGTTGTAGATGTTGGGTGCTGCTGTCTATCTAAATGCATCCTGTTGTCTTCGCCTTATAATTCCATCACCGGTGAGGATGTCTTGAAGCTCCCGAAGAGAGAAAAGGTTGACTTTCTTCCCAAAAACTAGAAAATATAATGCATATAAGTGACAATCAAGAAGAAAAACTAAAAGGTGCCAAGTCTGCCATTCTTTTAAGAAATAATTAAAATGAGTAGCAGATGACAAGAATAAATTAAATGGAATTAAGATTGAACTCTGCCTGGGGGTTGTGAGCGCGAAGACTGAGTGGATTGAGTAGCTCAGAAGTCACGTTCACACTCACAGCCGGTCCCAAGCCCGGAAAAAAGAGGAGGGTTGATGGGCCAGGTTAGCATCCTACCCATTATAAAAGAAAACAAGGCTCAAAGAACCGATATAAAGCCTCGGAACTCGACGGAACCTAAGATGACGAACCACGCAAAGAAAAGGAAAACGAGAAGGAAAAAGAAGCCAACAATCAGATTAGCAACATGGAACATAACTTCGTTCAACAACAAAGACCAAGAGATAATCGAAGAACTGATAAACAAAAACATAGACATTTGTGCAATCCAAGAAACCAAGAAGAAAGGTAAAGGTCAAAGAGACTATAACCAATATATTTTAGCATATAGTGGAGTGAAGAAAGAAGAACGAGCACGAGCAGGCGTAGGTATACTTGTCCATAAAAAATTTAAAGACAACATAAGTAACTGCCGTTACGTCTCCGAAAGAATAATACATATGAACATCACAATGGACTACCAAAAATTAAATGTTATATCTATCTATAGCCCCGAGGACTGCAAACCTAAGAAGGAACGAGAGGCATTCTACGAACAGTTGCAAACCATCCTGGACGATATACCTCATGAAGAACACTTAATTCTTATGGGGGATTTTAATGCACGAATCGGAAATGAAATAGTTCCAGGAGTAAAACAAAGATTCAATGAAAACCATGTCAACTCAAATGGAGAACTCATGGCTAATCTCTGTGCTTTTAGCGAACTGCGAATCAATAATATATTTTTCGACCATAAGCTTCAGTATAAATATACGTTTGAAAACTCCAGGGGGCACAAATCTATGATTGACTTTATAGTCACTAATAGAAAAATCCACCCAGAGCAGATTCTAGATATTCGAACTTTAAACTCGGCAGACGCAGGGAGTGAACACAAATTACTCCTAGCAAAAATAAGAATGAAACTAACACCAAAACATTTTCCACAGGAAATCACCGAGGAAAAATTCAATGTAGAATCACTGTGGAACGATTCTACCAAAGAAATGTACCAAAGGAGGCTAGCACAGAAGATACAGCTGAAGCAGATATACGACATCGAAGATATAAACGCGAGCTGGGAGAAAATTAAAAACAATATTGAAGAGGCAGCAACAGAAGCTCTAGGAAAACGCAAAGTCATACTGAACAAAAGAAACAACAACAATACACCATGGTTCAGAAAAGAAATAAAAGACAAATGTAAAGAGAAGAGAGACGCCTACATGAAGTATAAAACATCAAACACTCCAGAATCCAGAGACACCTATAGAAGAATACGAAATGAAACAAAGCAATTGGTACGAAGAACAAAAAATGAACACTGGGAACAGTTTACAAAAAGGATGGAAAGCGACTTCTACGGAACACAAAAACAAATATGGAGATTCATAAGAAACCAACGGAAAGAAATGGCAGAATTGAAGGAATACAATAACATACCAGCAAACGAATGGGAAAGATACTTGACGGAACTGTTTAAAGGAAAGGAAAATCATAATCAAAATAATAACCTACCTGAATTAAGACACGAAATTGAAATCAGTTTTCAGGAAGTAGGGGTAGCCATAAATTCACTCAAAAATAGGAAGTCACCAGGACCAGACGGAATAACCAACGAGCTTCTAAAATACGGAGGAGAAAGTATAACCCTAGAGATGACAAAACTTATACAAAAACTAATATTGCACTGCAAGATACCAGACGCATGGAGAAACAGCATAATGATACCAATGTTCAAAAAAGGAGACAAAGAAGACCCCAACAATTATAGAGGTATAAATCTACTAAACACCGCACTTAAGCTAACCACAAAAGTCCTAACCAACAAAATCAATAAACTAACAACTTTATCAGATGAACAACAAGGATTCAGATCCGGAAGATCCTGCGTAGACGCCGTATTTGTACTGAGACAAATCACAGAAAAGGCCATTGAGTACAATAAACCAGCATATCTATGTTTATAGACCTGACAAAGGCTTTCGATCGCATCCAAGACGAAGACGTCTTACATTTACTGTATGGAAGAAACATACCAATCAATATTATACAAACCATCGAAAACATCTACTTTCATAATCGAATACAGGCAAAGATAAATGGAAAACTAACGCAGTTTATACCAGTACAAAGTGGAGTCAGACAAGGTGACTCATTAAGCCCACTGCTCTTTAATATAATAATGGACGAAATAATAGAAGCAGTACGTAAAGGTCGTGGTTACAGAATGGGGAATAAAGAAATCAAAGTATTGTGTTATGCAGACGACGCCGCATTAATCGCCAAGACAGAAGACGATCTCCAAAGATTAACACACATCTTTAATACAACAGCCAAGAAATACAATATGATAATATCAGCAGAAAAAACCAAATGTATGACAACATCTAAATACCCACTACGATGTAAAATCGAAATTGATGGGAAAATAATAAAGCAGGAAGCAAGGTTTAGATATCTGGGAATTGATATAACCAGTTACGGAGATGTTGAAGAGGAAGTACGACAACAAAGCTTAAAAGCAAGTAAAGCGGCGGGATCTCTAAATGACACAATCTGGAAGAACAAACACTTAAGACAAGATACAAAAGCAAGAATCTATAAAGCAGCAATTAGACCTATATTAACATACACGGCGGAGACAAGGCCTGACACATCTAAAACGAGACGACTACTAGAAACAACAGAGATGAAAATACTCCGACGAATATCAGGGAAAAGTCTGTTGGATAGGGAGAGGAGCGAAAACATAAGAAGATCATGCAATATAGAAGACATAAATGGATGGGTGACAAAACGGAAACAGGAGTGGAACGAACACATTAGTAGAATGGCAGAGGATAGGATAGTACGAATAGCACGAGATAAGTCACCAAATGGACGAAGAAGTATTGGCAGACCAAGAAAAAGGTGGTGCGATAACCTAAACAATTTAGGAGGATAATATTGAAGAAAAAAAAAGGCTTTAAAGCCTACATACAAGAAGGAAGAAGGAAGAAGAAGAAGAATTAAGATTGATACTATTGGTTAAAATTTGATTACCTACTAAAAGTATATGAATAGATGAAAAGAAATATAGAAACCAAACACATGGTTGGACATTGGGAGGTTAGTGAAAAAAAAATATTATAAAAACTGTTAAGTAGATGTAGAAATGTAATTAATATGATAAGAATAAAAACTCACCCCAAGAGAATAAATGTACCACTGTGAATAAGTGAAGAGAGTAATTCTTCCCTTCTTCTTCTTTAAGTACCGTGCCCAAATTTTTAGGCGTGGGTAGCTTCCATAACAATTTGCCGATATCGTTCTCGATCTTGTGCGGCATGTAACAATTGATCTGCTGATAAGCCAGTCCATTGACGAAGGTTTCGGAGCCATGAATATTTCTTTCGACCAATTCCTCTTTTTCCGTCGATCTTTCCATTGAGTATTAACTGCAGCATCCTGTATCTGCTACCTCTCATTATATGCCCCAGATATTCAAGTTTTCTCTTTTTTATCATCTTCATTAAGTCACCTTCGCCTTGACCTACTCTGTTTAAGACTTCTCTGTTTGAAATACGTTGAACCCAAGATATTCTGAGCATTCTACGATACGACCAAATCTCAAAGGCTTCTAATTTGTTCATCATGTTAACCTTCATGATCCAGGTTTCACATCCATATAGTAATACAGGATACACATAACATTTTAGGAACTTGATTCTTAGTTGTAAATTCAGCTGAGAGTTGCTCAGAATAGATCTAAGTTTCATAAATGCTCCTCTTGCAATTTCTATACGAGTTTTAATTTCTTCATCCGGATTTAGTGTCTCGTTTATCCAACATCCTAGGTATTTAAAATGGTTAACTTTTGTTATTGATTCATCATTGACAATTAGTTGCATAGGTGCATAGATGACGTCTTGTTTACTAACCACAAGTAACTTTGTCTTTGTTGCATTTATGTTAAGTCCGTTATTGGAGCATTCTCTAGTGACTCGATCTATAAGGAATTGAAGATCGTCGATATTTTCAGCCATGATCGCGGTGTCGTCTGCATATCTGATGTTGTTAATAGGTTCTCCCCCGATTCGAACTCCACATTGTCCTTCCAAGGCTTCATTAAAAATTATTTCTGAGTATACGTTAAACAAAGTTGGGGATAACACACAACCCTGTCTGACACCTCTTTGAATGCAAATTTTGTCTGTTTCTTTGCCGTCTACCAGAATAGAAGCTTCTTGATTCCAATATAGATGTTGTAAAAGTCTCAGATCTTTATCGTCTATTCCAATCATTTCTAGATATTCAAACAACCTATTATGTTGAACTCTATCAAACGCCTTCTCAAAATCTATAAAGCAGACGTAAATTGGTTTCTGTACTTCCCATGATCGTTGAAGTAATGTTAACATTGAGAACAAAGCTTCCCTTGTTCCCAATCCTTCTCCGAAACCGAATTGTTTGTTTCCCATTGTCTCTTCACATTTCTGCTTGATTCTATTAAGAATTATCTTAAGAAGTAACTTGAGAGAGTGGCTCATGAGACTAATTAGTCTAAAGTCTTTACATGATGATGTATTAGGCTTTTTTGGGAGTGGAATAAATGTAGACTCTAACCATATCTGTGGCATCATGCCAGTCTCGTATATATGGTTATAAATGTTTGTTAGTTGTGAGACATTGTCGTCATCCGGAAGTTTGAGCCAGTCTGATGATATTTGGTCAGGGCCTGGAGATTTCCCATTTTTGCTCTGTTTGATGGCTTTCTCTACTTCCGCTTTTAAAATACTAGGACCAATATTCGTATACTTTGTGGTGTTAAGTGATGGCCTCGTATCCAGGAAGAGCTCTTTTATATAGTTAGTCCATTCTTTATTTTTTTCATCCAAGTCGAGAATTATTTTACCTTTGGAGTTTCTCATAAAGTGAGGAGTTCTTTTTCTCTGAGTGTAGGTAATTTCTTTAAGCTTTTTATGTATATTAAACTCGTCATGTTTTCTTTGAAGTTCTTCCATTTCACGACATCTTTGTTCCATCCAGTCCTCTTTTGCTCGCTTAACCTCGTATCTTATTTGTCGATATTTGTCGAATTCTTCCCTACGATGTTCAATTTGTCAGCGGCGGGGATGAAGTATCACTGTCATGACAGTGCAACGCACAACACAGAACATGAAATTTGAAATAACGACTATGGGACACAAGATAAGTTTTTTTTTAAATAATTTGTTTATTATATTCGTTTACAATATGTTAAATATTATAATTTTTTCTACTTTGTTTTTTTCTTTTTTTAAATCTACTTTGGCAACGCTGTGCTGAGAAAGCCCTACCTACGACATAAAGTGGGTTGTTCGCGCTACCTCGCTTTGCCGGCGTACATCTTCTAGCCCGTTTTAAATGTATAATAAATACATGTCTCTTTGTCGCTCTCATTAAATGTGCAAACCAACCAAAAGAAATTTCTCAATCGGTATATTCTGCTGTGTATCACTTTTAAAAACGTTTCAAGTAAGTGGCGATTATTATTGTATAGTCTTCGCATATTTTTATCATATTATATGTTTTTGGTACAGTAACAAAGATCGAATTTAACCAGTTTTGGGGTATTTTTTGAGTTACGTATATTTTTATCCAGAAACTTACATACCAGGGATTTTTATATTGGGTGATTATCTTTTTCAATTTCCTAAAATGTTGTGTGTATCTTGCATTACTGTATGGATGTGAAACCTGGATAATGGAGGTTAACATGATGAACAATTAAGAAGTTTACGAGATGTAGTCATATCGTAGAATGCTCAGAATATCTGGAGTTCAACGCATTTCATACAGAGAAGTCTTAAACAGAGTAGGTCAAGGCAAAGGTGACTTAACCTTCCGATCACCAACTTTTTTGTTACACGGATGACCAAAGAGGGGAAAAATGACCCCAGGTCAAAAATGTCAAAAATGACAATTAACAAAAAAATGATTTTTTTTTTCATTTTTTTTGGCATGGACTTTATGTCATTCAGCCAGTCACAACATGAGTATTAGTGTCATGTGTCATGTGTAGTGTGTATGTTGAGTAAGTATCTTGTTACTTTGGAAAGTCGACGTCAATAGCGTAAAACTACTTGGAATTACACATAACAGACGGTATTTTACTAAACATCAACTTCAGAATATATTTTTTTTCGTAAAATATAGGAAATTTTTTTTATTTTAAAATAATATAAGGATATCTAGAATGATATTAACCCTTAACTACAGACATCCCAATATTATCACGTAATTACAGATCCCCGGTATTTTTTACCGGTCATTATAAAATAGAGTCAAAATATAAAGTTAATAATAATTAATAAAAAAAAATTGCATTATGAGTTTTTCTGGAGTCTCTAGATGTGGGAAAAAATGGTAAAATGAGTGATTTTAATAATATAATACAAGATTTTTGAAGAATAATCTATTAAACCAGAATTTTGGTAACATTTTCGGTCTATTGAAACAAACGGCCATAAATGCTATGAACAAAAATTTAGACTTTTTTTTAACAAATAAACCTAACATAGAATCACAAAGGAAACATAAAATAGCATTTACAAAAAATTTTACATCCATGAGAAAAAATCTGCAAGGGGTAAAATTATCACAGAATTAAATGGCAATTCCATTTTTGCAAAGTGGCCTCAAAATTTTTATCGTCAAACTTAACCTCCATTGAAGGTCCAGGATGACTTCCACAGTCCATTTCTTTACTTTTTTTCCTAAAAACTCCAAAAAATAATATAAACATTTCAGATTTACAAATATAGTACCCATATAAAAATATTTACTTAACACAGACATCCGGTAATTTTTACCGGTTAAGATTTTTGATGTGTGCTAGAAAAGAAAATATTGGCAATACACACTACACGCTTTGACTAGCATTGTTATACAAACTACCCGAGAGGTACAGAGACACATGAACTTGTAAGTGGTGAGGTTACCATGAAATCCACATTTTGGGAATGCCCGCCGGTAAAAAATACCGGATCTCTGTAGTTAAGGGTTAAAGACAAATAAAAACAATGAGTTAAAAAGTGAAAATACTTTTGAATTTATTAAAGAAAACATACGCTGGGGTCACAATTTCCCCCGCTTGGTCATCCGAAGGTTAATCAAGATGATAAAAAAGAGAAAACTTGAATATCTCGGGCATATAATGAGAGGTAGCAGATACAAGATGCTGCAGATAATACTCAACGGAAAAATCGACGGAGAAAGAGGAATTGTGAGAAAGAAATATTCGTGGCTCCGAAACCTTTGTCAATGGACTGGCTTATCAGCAGATCAACTATTACATGCCGCACAAGATCGAGAAAGATATAGGCAAATTGTCGACGACGAGATGTCGAGAAGAACATCTCGACGTCAACCATTCCCTCATTTTCTTACGTTAAGTTCTCTTACTTTTTTAATAATAAGTGCCATACCTAGACTTCTTAATATAGCCTATCTTAATTTTATCCCCTTTTATCAGAAGAAAGGGAAGCAATCAAACGAAAACATTTTTATATCATACACATTAAATTAAACTACTTGCTTTAATATGGAAAATCTTTGGATCAGTTTCAGTAAAAAATGGTTACGGTATATGTAAAAAAAAACCATCAATAATCGGAAAAGTGGCAAACATCCATAAAGCAATTACATTTATACAGCCATCACTATTTATTTCGATTATTGGTCGTATATCTTTTTCATTCCCGTGTCCCAATATTTGAATGTATCTGGAGCAGAGGCAGCGGTAACGAATTAAAATTTAAATATCATCGTTTTTATGGTGGGACAATTCGAGCAGAAACTGGATTAGTAAATAAGTTATGGTAGAGATTCGAGCAGAAATGTCTCTCTGTATTTTATGGTTGCTATGTTCGAGTTTTGACCGCTACGATTCGGTTTGGAGAAACATGGAGAGGAATAATGGCGGCAATTTTGTAAGGGATGTACTCGTACACACAAACTAATAATAAATAAACTACAAATCTTAGTTACAATTGGTCTCATCGAGGAACCGAAAACTGACCTCATTTTGAGCTGAACAATGCTTTATTTATTTTGTCTCTTATACAGCGTGTCCCGAAAAGATTGGTCATAAATTACATTAAAAATTCTGGGGATAAAAATAGGTTGATTGAACCGCATTTACCTATACAAAATAGTGCACACAATTAAAGTTACAGCCCTTTGAAGTTACAAACTGAAAATCGATTTTTTTTCATATATCGAAAACTCTTCGAGATTTTTTATTGAAAATGAACATGTGGCATTCTTATAGTAGCAACATCTTAAAAAAAAATAAAGTAAAATTTGTGCACCCCAGAAAAATTTTATGGGGATTTTGTTCCCTTAAACCCCCCAAACTTTTGTGTACGTTCCAATTAAATTATTATTTTTGCACCATTAGGTAAAAACAATGTTTTTAAAAAATTTTTGCCTCTTATTACTTTTTCGATAAGCCAGTGTTTATCGAGATATTTTGAATATTTTTCGAATCCACCACATATTTGTATATGGTTAAGTACATACGATTATAGAGAGCTGTTAATAATCTGAAAATTTATTTATAATTTACATTATTAGGTATATTTTGAAAAAGAAGCCACATCTCGATAAAAGGTGACTTATCAAAAAAAGACTAAGAGGCAAGAAAGTTTTAAAAAACACTGTGTTTGCCTAATGGTACCACAATAATAGTTTAATTGGAACGTACACAAACATTTGGGGGGTTTAAAGGAACAAAACATCCACAAAATTTTTATGTAAACTTATTAAAAAAGAAGCCGCATCCCGATAAAAACTGGCTTATCTAAAAATTCCAAGAGACAAAAAAGTTTTAGGAACGTTTTGTTTAACTAATGGTACCACAACAATGAATTAGTTGAAACGTACACAAAAGTTTGGGGGGGTTTAAGGGAACAAAACCCCCATAAAATTTTTATGGAGTGGACAAATTTTACTATAATTTTGTTTTAAGATTTTCCTGCCATAAGAATGCCCCATGTCCATTTTCAATAAAGAATTTCTAATAGTTTTCGATATATTGAAAAAAATCGATTTTCATTTTATAGTTTCAAAGGGCTGTAACTTTTTTTATGAGCACATTTTTATTAGGTAAGTTAGGTTCAATCGAACTATTTTTGACCCCAGAATATGTGGTATAATTTATGACCAATCTTTTCGGGACACCCTGTATAAATCAATATATTTTATACAGGGTGTCCCGAAAAGATTGGTCATAAATTATATCGCACATTCTGGCGTCAAAAATAATTCTGTGTAGGACGCTTCACCTGTGGTAAAAGGACCTGGTGAATATCTCCTGTCCTTCACACAAGAGGGGAACCAGCTTCTATAGTGGTTGATATAATTAGACTCTGATATTCTTTGTCGAGTCGAAGCAAGGTGTAAATCGGTGTTGAAATGATTAAAATACGTGTGAGATAATTAGTTTATTTAACACAAACACTAATATTTACAAGTATCGTACAAAATAATTATTATTGTTTTTACTACAACAAAAAAACATACATAAATTTGCTATGTGCAATTGACAGTAAAGTGAACCGCGATTTAAGAGTGAAACATGTGATTAGTAACAAGTGAGAGAAGATTCGCGTGAAAAACCGTGTAATGCGATAGGAAAATACGAGACGTGAACACTTTCAGAGTTGAGCGAGAGACGCGACCGATTAGCTCGGTAGTTGACGAATAAGTGATTGAGAGACGAGAGACTAAAAACGACTTAGGCATAAGGATTCCTTTTTCCTTTGGGTCCCCAAAAAGAAGTGGAACTCATTCATCAATGTCCTATGCGTGTCTAATTTACGTTCAGAAATAAACAGAAGGTTTAATTTAGTCCAGTAACGACAAAGGCCTTTATTGGTTTAAGGATACATAAATCCGACAGCAAGACAGCTTCACACATTGTCAAGTTGAAAGAATTGTTCTTAATTTCGATCCAAACCCTGGGAACCGGATATATCTTAACCTAGAATGTTTTCGTAGTGCACGGGTCCTTGTATCGCCGACTGAAATGGGAGGCCACGGGACAAGCAAATGTTTTCTCGGAATTGGTTAATTTTGGAAGCTACAAAGGGCAGATGTGTTCGTTTGAAATTATCAATGATTCGACGAATTTTATTAAGATTCTTATATAAGTAGAAATGATAATTAGCTTTATGTTAGAAAATCTAACATAAATTGCCCCCCGCGCCAGAGGAGGAAAAATAAATGTTAAGAGCAAGATAGAGAAAGAGAGAGCGATGGAGAGAGATAGCGATTGGGAGAGAGAGATCGAAAGAGAGAGAGAGAGCGAGAGAGAGAGAGAGCGAGAGAGGGAGAGAGAGAGTGCGGTTTTTAGTAAATTTGCTTGAGAGAAGAAGAGATTATGGGAAACTTTATCTTCAGTTGTGAGTTATTTAAAAATTATATTTACAAATAAATTGCGAAAAATCAAGAGATAATTCTTTACAATAATAAACAAAACTTGTTTTTTTTTTTCATTTTTCTTAGTGTATATACTATTTTGTACAAAAGGGTTTTGACCTAAATTTACAAATCAGTTGTCGCGGGTAACTGTAAATGTGTCATAAATTATAGGCGTTTTGCCCTGAGTGAACTGTTGTGGTGTTTTTATTTTTCAAATTTATTGTCAACAAGTGAAAGTGCGGGTGACTTGGGTACTTGAGTAGATAGAGGCATTGTCTAGTTATACAATGCTAGCGGTAATATTTTGAGGGTAAGGTCGGTTATTGAACTGTGTTTCCTAAAAAGGGAAGAAATATTTTCATTTTTGTTAATGCCTTTTAAAATGAGATTTTAGACGTTTTCTTGGGATAGGAAATGATTCGTCAATATTCAAATTCTCGGATGGTGTTTTATGGGTTAAATTGATTTTGTCAAAATACACATTTGTAGAGTGAGAAAATAAAGAAATGTTTTGTTGTTTAGAATGGGCTGCGTTTGGAATATTACCGGCGATTACCCATCCAAATATTGTATTGAAGAGTGTGGGTAGATTGTTTCCTAATTTTACGATACCCGGTAAGAGGATTTCGTAGTAAGCATCTGATCCTATCAGAATTTCAATATTTGATTCCATATAAAAATATTTATCAGCCAGGCTGAGATCTTTTGGAATTTTAAGAAAATCAGGGTTGATATCTAATTGCGGTAGCTGGCAAGAAATCTTTGGAATTATTGCACAGTTTAAATTGACATTACGTTCGAAACCAGGTGTGTAAAGCATGATTTTTGCCATTGATTTCGAAGTGAGAGAACTTTGGGCAATGCCACAAACTTTTAGTTCATTGCCAGAAATTTCGGGATTAATTTTATTAGCGAGATTTTCCGTTATAAAAGAATTTTGACTACCAGAGTCAAGGATTGCCTTAGCAAATATGGCATTTCCAGATTTGTCAATTAAAATTACTTGAGCGGTGGGTAAAAGAGTCGAAGAGTGTGTAAAAGGTTTATTTGTAACGGTTAGAGCTACGTTAGAGTTACATTCATCTTCTTGAGAGTCATTAAAATAAGATGGCTGAGCAATATTTGCGTGGAGTGAGTTAGTGGAATTTATGGCATTTGTGGTGCGGGGTGAGAGACTGCGAGCATCAGCAACTTGTGCTTGCGAATTTGCATCATTATTAAAACGAGAAGCATTATAACGTGTATTTCTGTTACTATTCTGTTGAGCGGTTTCTGCATAGGGTGTAAATCTAGCAGAATTTACATGTGTGCTTGCATTGCGATTATCTTCGTGGTGAGAAGCGTGAGAAGAACGAGTACGTTTAATGTTTTCTGCATACGAGTTTTGGTGCAGAAGGGTGTGATGGTTTTTAGAACAAATAAAACAACCGCGAGAAGTACACTGAGCATGAGTGTGTTTTGTACCAAGACAGTTAGAGCACATGTCTCGCGATTTTAAAAAATTATATTTTTCTGAGTGAGAGAGGGCAGCGAATTGCCTACAGGAATATATTTTGTGCGCTGAATTATTACAGTAATTGCATTTGATATGATTACTAGAGGAGAGAGGTGGAGATGTATTTGAGAGAAGAGAAGTGGAGTTAGATTTAGCGTGTGATTTGTCCCTTTTTGATTCTGGGATATTTGTGAGGTCTGCGAGAATGTTGCAGCGTTCATTGAGGATCTCAAAAAGTTCGACAATTGTGGGAGTGTAATTTCTATCTCTTCTTTCCCCATAATATCGTTTGGTGGCAAAATCGAGCTTTCTTGTTATTAAATTAATTAAGAGATAATCCCACGATTCGACGGGAGCTTGTAGAGCCTTTAAGGAGTCAATATTTCTTTTTAAATCGTTTGTAAAATCACTTAGTGACCGATAGTTGCTCCTTGTGAGTGTAGGGAAATCTATGATAAGATTGATGTGAGAATTGATAATAGCAAGACTGTTGTCGTACTTCTTTTCGAGTATGTCAATAGCGAGATCAAAGTTTTCGTTAGTTACGTCAAGCGAATCAATTAAATTTAAGGGTTCTCCGCGGAGGGAAGATTTCAAATAAATTAGCTTTTGAGCTTTGGTGAGTGTGTGATTATCCTTTATAATTGAGGAAAACAATTGGTAAAATGAGACCCATTTACTGGGCTCGCCATGATATATAGGAACAGAAACAGGTGGTAAGCGTACGTTGGAGTTAGCATGATTACCGTGTTGATACTGAGAAGGTACCGAAGAAGAAGAATTAACTTTCGAAAATTGCGCCAATTTACCGTCAATTCGAGACATAGCAGAGAAGTATTTATTTTCAACTTCTTCTCTATTTTCTGTGTGCAAATCAGCATTTTTGTGAGTGTCTATCTTATTACAAATATCATTATAATTATTAAATGCATTAATTAAGTGAATTCTTCTATGACTTAGTTCAAATGTTTCAGTTTGACTATCGAGAAAATTGCTTATCCAATTCAAATTTCGTTCAAGTGATGATTTGCATGTACCAATCTCCCTCTTCAGTGCGTCCATAATTAAAATATACCAAAATTTAAAAAAAAATTAAAATATTGATTGTCCAGTGACAATCTGTAAATATTGTGATTTTAACGGTATTACACAAAGAGAGATCGTGGTTGAAAATAGAGTGAGTAAAGTGAGTATGTAGTGTAAAAAGAAATAAAAATTATGCAAAATATTTAAAAAAGAGATGAGCAGATATATATAAAAAATAAAGAGTAAACAAATAAATTGTCCTTTAAAGCACATGCGTACACAAACTTATTGAGTGAAAGATAATATGTGGAGTAATATATAAGGAAATAAAATAAAAGTTCATAAAGTTTTTTTTATTATTGCGATGTTACCTTAGTATGCGTCAAGAAAGCGTTGTTCTGGAAGAATGGGACGGTGTCAGCGTGGCGGCGGGCAGCGGGAGCAGCACCAGGCCGAGGTGGAGGCGATCAGCGGGACAGCAACGGTCCAAGTTGGAGGCGGTCAGCGGGACAGCAAACGGTCCAAGGTGGAGGCGGTCAGCGGGACAGCGACGGTCCAAGTTGGATGGCAATCAGCGTGAGAGCAATGGTGCAAGGTGGGGTCGATCAGTGGAACCGCAACGGTCCAAGGTGGAGGCGGTCAGCGGGACAGCGACGGTCCAAGGTGGAGGCGATCAGCGGGACAGCAACGGTCCAAGGTGGAAACGGTCAGCGGGACAGCAATGGTCCAAGGTGGAGTCGATCAGCGGGACAGCAACGGTCCAAGGTAGAGGCGGTCAGCGGGACAGCAACGGTCCAAGGTGGAGGCGATCAGCGGAACAGCAACGGTCCAAGGTGGAGACGGTCAGCGGGACAGCAATGGTCCAAGGTGGAGTCGATCAGCGGGACAGCAACGGTCCAAGGTAGAGGCGGTCAGCGGGACAGCAACGGTCCAAGGTGGAGGCGATCAGCGGGACAGCAACGGTCCAAGGTGGAGACGGTCAGCGGGACAGCAAGGGTCCAAAGTGGTGGCGATCAGCGGGACAGCAACGGTCCAAGGTGGAGTCGATCAGCGGGACAGCAACGGTCCAAGGTGGAGGCGGTCAGCGGGACAGCAACGGTCCAAGTAGAGGTAATACGATCACCGGAACAGCCGATAACGATTCGATTCAATTTCAACACCGCGAGCCTTGCTTCTGGGTATGCAGACGATTCTTTGAATCGTCCCACCAGGGGTACCAAATTATGTGTAGGACGCTTCACCTGTGGTAAAAGGACCTGGTGAATATCTCCTGTCCTTCACACAAGAGGGGAACCAGCTTCTATAGTGGTTGATATAATTAGACTCTGATATTCTTTGTCGAGTCGAAGCAAGGTGTAAATCGGTGTTGAAATGATTAAAATACGTGTGAGATAATTAGTTTATTTAACACAAACACTAATATTTACAAGTATCGTACAAAATAATTATTATTGTTTTTACTACAACAAAAAAACATACATAAATTTGCTATGTGCAATTGACAGTAAAGTGAACCGCGATTTAAGAGTGAAACATGTGATTAGTAACAAGTGAGAGAAGATTCGCTTGAAAAACCGTGTAATGCGATAGGAAAATACGAGACGTGAACACTTTCAGAGTTGAGCGAGAGACGCGACCGATTAGCTCGGTAGTTGACGAATAAGTGATTGAGAGACGAGAGACTAAAAACGACTTAGGCATAAGGATTCCTTTTTCCTTTGGGTCCCCAAAAAGAAGTGGAACTCATTCATCAATGTCCTATGCGTGTCTAATTTACGTTCAGAAATAAACAGAAGGTTTAATTTAGTCCAGTAACGACAAAGGCCTTTATTGGTTTAAGGATACATAAATCCGACAGCAAGACAGCTTCACACATTGTCAAGTTGAAAGAATTGTTCTTAATTTCGATCCAAACCCTGGGAACCGGATATATCTTAACCTAGAATGTTTTCGTAGTGCACGGGTCCTTGTATCGCCGACTGAAATGGGAGGCCACGGGACAAGCAAATGTTTTCTCGGAATTGGTTAATTTTGGAAGCTACAAAGGGCAGATGTGTTCGTTTGAAATTATCAATGATTCGACGAATTTTATTAAGATTCTTATATAAGTAGAAATGATAATTAGCTTTATGTTAGAAAATCTAACAAATTCGACTGAACCGAACTTACCTTAGTACAAATGTGCTCAGAAAAAAAATTACAGGCCTTTGAAGTTACAAAATGAAAATCGATTTTTTTCAATATATCGAAAAATATTAGAGATTTTTTATTAAAAATGGACATGTATCATTCCTATAGCAGGTACATCTTAAAACATTATTATAGTGAAATTTATCCTCCCCATAAACATTTTATGGGGGTTTTGTTACCTTAAACCCCCCGAAACTTTTGTGTACGTTCCAAATTATTCATTATTGTGGTACCATTAGTTAAACACAACGTTTCTAAAACTTTTTTGCTTCTTTGTATTTTTTCGATAATCCAATTTTTATCGAGATGCGGCTTCCTTTTTAATATATTTACATAAAAAGTTTATGGGGTTTTGTTCTTTAAACCCCCCAAATGTTTGTGTACGTTCCAATTAAACTATTATTGTGGTACCATTAGTTAAACACAGTGTTTTTAAAACTTTTTTGCCTCTCAGCCTTTTTTTTTGATAAGTCACCTTTTAACTAGATGTGGCTTCTTTTTTAAAATATACCTAAAAATGTAAATTATGCATAAATAAATTTTCAGATTATTAACAGGTCTCTACATCTACAATCGTACTTAACTATATACAAATATGTGGTGGATTCGACAAATATTCAAAATATCTCGATAAAAACTGGCTTGTCGAAAAAGTACTAAGAGGCAAAAAAGTTTTAAAAAATTGTGTTTGACTAATGGTGCCACAATAATAATTTAGTTGGAACGCACACAAAAATTTGGGGGAGTTATAAGAACAAAACCCCATAAAATCTTTATGGGGTGCACAAATTTCACTTTAATTTTTTTTTCAGATGTTGCTGCCATAATAGTGCCACATGTTCATTTTCAATAAAAAATCTCTGAGAGTTTTTGATATATGAAAAAAAATTGATTTTCATTTTGTACTTTAAAAGGGCTGTAACTTTTTTTGTGTGCACTATTGTATATAGGTAAGTGAGGTTCAATCAACCTATTTTTGACCACTTAACCTAAGGACAACTTAGAGAACCTATAGATATAGGCAGCGGAATAAGACAGGGAGACTAATTAAGTCCCGTGCTTTTCAATTTAATCATGGATGAAATCATCAAAAACATCAACAAAGGAAGCGGATATAGAATGGGAAACAAAGAAGCAAAAATACTCTGCTACGCAGACGACGTAGTATTGATAGCTCAAGATGAAGATAGCTTGCAAATATTAGTCCACAGATTTAACATAAGAGCAAAAGAATTCAATATGACAATTTCATCTCAGAAAACCAAAACAATAGTAATCAGTAAATAACCAATCAGATGCAAAATAGAAATTGTTGGTATCAGTATAGAACAAGTAATGGGAGTAAAATACCTTGGAATTATATTGTCAAGTTAGGGAGACCAAGACAAAGTGAGAAATCAAGTACAAAAAGCAAATAGATTGGCAGGATGCCTAATAACACTATATGGCTCAACCCACATATTAACACTGAGATGAAGTCAAGAATTTATAAAGCCAGTGTAAGACCAATAATGATATATGCATCACAAACAAGACCCGATACAGCCACAACACAAAAACTACTGGAAACGGCAGAGATGAGAGTACTGAGAAAAAATTACAGGAAATACACTGAGAGATCGAAAGATTAGCGAAGATATTAGAAGACAATGTAACGTACAATGTATAAACGAATGGACACTAAATAATAAAAAAAAAGAATGGAACAGCCACATAACCAGAATGGGGAGACACGTGTGGTCAAAATAGCACGAGATAAATCACCAATCGGCAGAAGAAGTATCGGCCGACCGCGCAAAAGATGGAGTAACAACCTTCCATAGAGCAGAATTGCTTATAAAGAGGAAGAAGAAGAACTTAAGGTCCTTGAAGCACGTAGAGTATAATCACCTTACTCAATGCATTAAATTGTATCACGTGACTCCAAGCTGGTTCCTGCACGTAAAAGCTAGACACTATTTAGGGCCCTTTTGGTAGCCTGCCGTATTTGACTATCTAATAATTATTGTACTCTTTATCCCTCCCCTTTTCAACAATATCTCACCTCATCGTTCTTTGGTAGCTGTAAACGGTTATTCCGCAAGGAGACGAGGTCGGTGGTCGGTAAAGGAGGAGAAGAGGTGAAAGGACTAGAACGGAATTTGGTGAAGGCGCCAATATTAATTCTTGTCTGCTCATCCACCAAATTCCATTATTGGTCCCTTTCTGTTGCAGCCTATTTGCTATAATATTAACTCTTAACACATTGACGGACAGTGCGTCAAATCTATAAGCAAGTGTTGTGTCACTATATCTCTTTTGCAAAGTAGAATAGGGAAAAACTCAACGTCTATAGACGTTGTGTCACATTACATCAATGAAAATTACTAGTGACGTTCTGTCCGTCAACGTGTTAACCACTAAATATGCGGTATGTTATACCTTGCTGAAAGTATATTTTATTGTAAAACGTGTTGTATAAAAGATTTCTAGAACACCATCTGTGTACCTTCAAGTGGTGTTTAATAATTGTACCTGTCCCAGCTGCAGCAGGTTTGGTATGGTTTAGTTTTGAGTCATGTTGATGTAAAGTTTTGGTGCGGTATCACGTACCGCATGTTAGTGTTTACGTTGCTTTAGTTGAAAGCAGTTCAGTGTATTCTTTCGCTTTTAGTATGGCAGCAAGTTCATCCAGTTGTTCTATATTCAAGTGGAAAGCATTGCTTTACTTCTTTTGAGTTACCAACCTTCAACTTTTTTGTAATTCAGTTTATTAAGGATTTTATAAGAAGCTCTATCAAATATAATATTTATTTATGTTTCAAGGGCGTAAAATAGGCGTTTATGGACCGCGACGTGTAAGCAAGATTAAGACTATTAACATGTAAGGTTAATAAACGCTGTTTACACCCGAAATACATACAAATTTTTATGCACGACTGTTTTAATGATCATTTATTTATAAAGATACAATCCTCAATACAATACAATCAATAGACGATCCTCATCAACTTTGCTGGCTAACGCAGGTGAGGATATCCTTAACATAAAACGACATGCTGGTTGGAAATCTACATCAGTAGCGGAAGGATATATTGAAGACTCCGTGTCAAATAAAATGAAAATAGCAAAAAATTGTCAATGCTGATATGCCATCTACAAGTTACTCAGATTGCAGTCCAAATTTATATGGTGATTCTTTTCGGCATGCACCTTCCACAAATCATACGGAGTTATTGAAAGTTCACAGCAACTTACAAAAGAGCAAAGTAGCAAATCCTAAAATATTTCTATAAATAATTGTTCAAATTATTTTATAAATATAAAATTATAGATGTAGAAAACTTATGTTTGATTGCTAAAGTTATAATTCCTTTAGTAAAATAAAATACAATAAATAAAAACTTTGTGTTTCACTAACTACACCCGCCATCTAACATTACCGTTCGGCGTGCGATAAAGAAGATCACAGTCGCTAAAGTGGTATTTTATGCCCGCCAAATGTATACATAATATGACTATTCCGCCCGGTCGTGCAAAAATTTTATTTTATTTGGATCAGTATTTTATTCTACAACAGTGTAAAAAATTATTCTGAGTTAATGTAAAAAACAAATACAATGATATAAGAGAAACTCATATTTTAAACAAAGGAGTATAGGCAACGGTATGACATACCGCATATCATAGTATACGTCGTAAAACATGCACGTCAGTAGTTACAGGTTAAGAAGCAATTGAATTTAGCAAGTCCTAGGTTTTCATGCAACAGTGGCATATCTTCAAAACCTCTATATTAGAGACAAGTAAGAAAGTACTTACAACAACCAAATGTAAGAAGAAGAATGGATGACGAAGGAAATTCTAGAGTTGATGAATGAAAGAAAAAAAAACAAAATTATCAATAAGACCTGCTATAAACAGCTTCAAAAACAAATAAGAAGAAAAATTAGGGAAGCAAAAGAAACCTACTTCTCTGAAAAATGTAAATAAATAGAAGAACTGCAAAACAGATATGACAACTTCAACCTATATAAAAAAGTCCTCAAACCTCAAATATATTCCTCGACAAAAATGGAAATGTTATAATGAAGACAGAACGAAAACTACGACGATAAAAGTACATCAAGGAACTATTTCATGAACAGAGAGAAGCTCGTACATCCGTAAATAGCCAAACCGGAGATGTGGTCCCAGAGGTAACCAAATCAGAGGTTAGTCAGGCAATAGACTCTATAAAAACCAATAAATCTGCTGGTCCAGATGAATTACCTAGCGATCTGATAAAGTTGGTCAACGAGAAAAACCTGGACATAATAAATAGAACTATTCAACGCTACCTATACTGCAGGAATCATCCCTAGAGAAATATTGACATCAGCATTTGTGTGCTCGCCAAAGAAAGTGAATGCCAAAGAATGCAGTGACTACCGAACCATAAGCTTAATGTTACATACCTTGAACATTCTGCTGAAAATTATCTACGCCAGAACACACTCTAAAAACTGGAGCTGGATATTAGTGACACTCAATATGAATTCCGTAATGGAATGGATACCAGAGAGGCATTATTCTCCTTCAACGTGCTGACACAGAGATGTTTGGATGTAAATCGTGGTCTTTACGTCTGTTTTATAGACTACAATAAAGCGTTTGATAAAGTAAAATATTGAGTTATGGAAATTCTGAAAACCAAGAACTTAGATGAAAGAGGTTTAAGACTAATAACACACATCTGAAAAAATCGAAATAAAGCGAGGAATCCGGCAAGGCTGCATACTATCACCTCTCTTATTTAACGCTTATTCTGAAGAGGTAATTCAATGCAAGAAACTCTGGAAGATGAAACAGTCGGCATAAGAGGAAATCGAGTATTAGTTAACAACATCAGATATGCAGATGATACAGTAATAATAGTCGATTGTTTACAAGACCTCAAAAGACTCCTAAGTAAAATAGTATGGTGTAGTAGGGACTACGGACTCTCTCTCAATATCAAAAAGACGAAGTTCAGAATAGAAAAAGCACGTTCTAATTTTATGAAAATGGAAAAGGTCCTATGTAGCAAAGATTTAACATTAGCTCTTAAAGTACGCCTAACAAAATGTTACGTATACAGTGTACTATATCATGGAGTGGAATCATGGATGTTAAATATAGAGCCAATGAGACGACTTGACGCCTTTGAAATGTGGACCTATAGAAGAAATATGAGGGTTTCCTGGGTAGAATTACGAACAATGAAGTAACAAGAAGAATAGGCAAAGAGAAGGAAGCTGAACTTACAATTAAAGAAAGAAAACTACAGTATCTCGGATATATGATACGGGGCGAGAAGTATGGCATCTTTGCGACTCATAATGCAAGAAAAGGTAGATGTCAGAAAAAGCATCGGAAGAAGACGAATTTCTTGGGTCAAGAACCTGCAAGAATGGTTTGGATGCAGCTCAAAAATATATTTAGAGTTACTGCCTCAAAAATTAAAATAGCTATGATGATTGCCTGCCTCTGTAGCGGAGATGGCACCTGAAGAAGAAGAAGGTTTTCATCCAACGTGATCGGAAGTTGAACTGGGAGTCGATGTTGACTCTTTTTGAAACTTTGCAATTATTGATAGACTATTTCACTAACTTTGAGTAATTTTTTTGGTTTTTTGGTAATTGGTCAGTGTACGTGTGATTAATGAAACATACAATTGGACGGCGTTATGCAGAAAGCTACCAACCCTCAATAGTGGCAAACTGAGATGATCAAGTTTAAAGTTTTTATTGATTTAAAAAATCTGTAGGATATGTTGCTACTACTTTGTAACTTTTTTTTTTGACTGTGGATAAATATTTTGGTATTTTCTACATGTTTAAATATTTTAATTGTAAATTAAAATGAGAAATGGCAGATTTTTGTGGATTGGTAAGTTTCTGCATTTTGCAAATTGGGAAATTAATACCAACAATATTAAATAAAAACAACAGTAAAGTTAGAAAAAATATTTTTATTTACAGGAAAGTTAAGGATATGAATATTTAATGTATTAATTTAATAAATTTTAATATTAATCTACTTCATCCACTTCAAAATCTAGATCTTCGACATTGACATTTTAACCCTAAACATCTTGAGTTATATTGGCACCCTGCAAATTTTGATTAAAAGTCGATGCATCAGCAGGAATAGGTGCATCATTTCTTTTAAATTTTGTTATTTCGCCTCAGCGATAGGTTTTCCGTTAGGCAGGCCGCACATCAAAGAAACATGAAACGTAAATTACGTTTTCATGGAAATAAAACACTGCTAACAAATATACGTCCGGCCATTTATGAAATTCTCCGAAAATAAAAATATGTCATGAGCATGAATCACAATAATTTCATTGGTAGGCGGATTTTGAGATTTGTTTAGCAGTGTGTTATTTTCATGAAACATGTTGCATGTTTCATGTTCCTTTGGTGTGCGGCTTGTCTTAGGCCACGGTGGTATTAAATCGCTAAAGATTTCTTTGTTAGCAGTTCTATCTCAAGAAGATTTTTTATATAAATTTTTTGATACGGTTGTGAAAAATTGTGTTGTTGTACCATTAGCCGAAATGGGTCTGACTTTCTATTTTGATTGACCTAATCTTCAAAAAATTAATTTTTCCTTTATCTTCGGTCACTTTGCAGTTAGTAATTTTTTCTCAATATTTATTACTCTCGCAGGCTTTTGATAAAGTCTGGCACACTGGCTTGCTATACAAAATAAGAAAAGTCCTTCCTCTCAACTACTTTCTAATCCTCAAGTCCTATCTCTCCGACTGCCATTTCCTTGTAAAAGTTAAAGATCAGTGCACTAACTTATATCCAATCAACGCTGGAGTACCTCAGGGTAGTGTCCTTGGACCAGTTCTCTACCTACTCTACACAGCAGATCTTCCTACAAGCCAAAACATCATCACAGCCACATATGCAGATCACACAGCAATCATTGCAGCTCACTCAAACCCGTACATCGCCTCGCAACTGCTCCAGACAAATCTCGACAGTATAAATATCTGGTTACAAACATGGCGAATTAAAGTAAACGAAAGCAAGTCAGTACATATAACGTTCACTAATCGAAAAGATACGTGCCCAACCGTCTCAATAAATAATCAAGTACTACAACAAAAGGATGACGTAAAATACCTAGGTATGCACTTGGACCGCAGATTAACGTGGAAGAAACACATATTCACGAAAAGAAAACAGTTGGGTCTGAAACTCAATAAAATGTACTGGCTGATAGGAAAAAGGTCACAACTGAGTTTGTACAATAAAATTTTAGTATACAAGGCAGTGATTAAGCCAATATGGAGCTATGGTATCCAACTGTGGGGATCTGCGTCGAGATCCAATATCGACATCCTGGAGAGATTCCAATCGAAAACCTTGCGCATTATCACAAATGCACCGTGGTACATGCCCAATGAACACATCAATCGTGATCTCCAAATGAAGACTGTCAAAGAAGAAATTGCCAGTTACGCCCAAAAATACGACATCCGACTACAAAACCAACCCAACAGGCTAGCGAAGAACCTGATGAGACCCCAGGCAAACAGAAGGCTAAAGCGCCACACTCCAAGCGATCTACGAACAAGATTTTAAATTTTAAATTTTTAATTTTCAAAAATATTTTATTTATTATAGAGTTTTACTTATAGGGTTTTATTTATTAGTCACAAATAATTTTGTTAAGTACTAAAATTATGATTTTATAGGTTATTGTCACTGGACAGTCTCCTGCAAGTATCTTTTAATTGTTAAACAATTTACTTATTGTAATCATTATTACAGATTGTAAATAAATGGGATGTTAAAAAAAAATATTTATTACGCCTAAAAAATCTTCGATGTGCATTTGGGTTAATACCAATGGTCTCTGCTTTCTACAAGAACGCATTACCTCCATGTAGTCATTTGGGGTATAATAAAATATTTCCTGTCGTTTAACAGCCGACTCAATATCACTGAAATCAGTGTCGTTGGACAAAAAACTATGACCAGAACAGAGATATTTTACGGTAATGCTTTCTAGGTTTGTGCGTGTCTTATGCAAAATTGATTTAAGCATAGGTATTAACATAATATTTCGATTTTGCCCACCGCAAGAATCACACCAAAGCGTAAGATGTTTGACTTCTGGAGTTAATTTAGTTGTAACATGTTTTATAATGCAAGAGCCTATTTCTTGGGCGCCCCTTCCAGCTGAACCTTCTGCCCAAACGTAGCAGTATCCTCTATTTTATTTAGCACTGTGCATTCCTGCATTATACACTTACAACTGACGCTTATAAAATACGATGCCTGTAGGTATTCTCGGAAGCGGTAGGGTTTTTTCCAAGTCAAAACTTAAACACTCTTGACCTGTTTGTTCAGTCGCTATCTTGAAATCATCTCTTCTCATTTTCTGTGCCTCCTTTGCAACTTGCAAATGCTTCGTATGTTCCTGCTTAAACTCTTCTTTTTTTTCTTCGTCCATTTCATTATCTATTTTCATTTTA
Source organism: Diabrotica virgifera virgifera (assembly GCF_917563875.1). Classification (NCBI taxonomy): domain Eukaryota; kingdom Metazoa; phylum Arthropoda; class Insecta; order Coleoptera; family Chrysomelidae; genus Diabrotica; species Diabrotica virgifera. Next base: position 31,757,021 of record NC_065447.1, read on the forward strand.
AAATTATCGCAAACATTGCAGGTGTCTTTTTATAATGGCTTTATTTTCAAATTAAATTTCGTTTAGAATATGTTCTTGTATGACATTAAGCTTACGGGATTGGTTTCTTCCTGCTTGTACATTATAAGTTAACAATTTGATTACCTAATTTATTTTGTCTATTTTATTTAGTTAAAATCCGTCAGTAAGCTTTGGTACCAAAATTTGGAGGATAAAAATTAAATATTATAATAATAAAAGATACTTGCCTGAATTTTCCTGTATTGCAAGAGCAGCCTTTAACATCCTAACACTTCGATTACTGTACATTATGCTAAATAAAAAGTGTACTTTCAACCACTTTTTCGCTGTATTCAAAGTTCTTTTTAACTATCTAAACAATCTAGACCACTACTAAAACACATTAAACACGCCGGTAATCCGGTAAACCACACGCAAAACAATACATAAAATTAGTAGGTTAGGTTATTATAACTGTAGAGTTGTACAGCCCAATATTTGCAGAAAGCTACCAACCCACTTGGATGCAAGTGGTGCTTTATTAAAATTCTACCAAGTGGGTTGGAAAGTTTCTGTAAATTAAAAGTATACCACCAAGTTGGTTGGTAGGTTTCTGCAAATTAGAATATTAGATAAATTTAATGTGTGGCTTAGCATTTTTTTATAGGTTATATATTAATCTAGAAGTGGTAGGTTTTTACAGAATGCAGAACTCGTATTTTGTTTTCCAAATATGCATCCAACCCAATATCTGATATATTGAGGGTTGGTAGCTTTCTGCATAACGCCGTCCAATTTTACCTTGTAGTTAATATAAAAGGGTTAACATCTTACGTTATTACTTTATGTTGTAATTAACTAATTCATTGGACATGAGCAACCTCCCAATATCTTTAACAAGCTCCGTCCATTCTCATAGCTCGGACATATGCTATTTATAATCTTAAAAATATAGTCACGCACTCAGATTAGATCCGAATTTCTGGCATATTTGGAAACGTAATAGCTTTATATTAAGCGAATCAATAATGTTGTGCAAGGACACACATCCTGTGAGACAAAAGCAGCCATAGTCTTGTCCATGTAACTAATATCCTAACTGGTAAGCAATTATGGGAGAGCTATTAAAGTTCCGCTCTAATATCATTTCAACGTCTAATAACTTGTATGGACTGATTACAGGGTGTTGATCTATTATAATTAAGATTAGATAAGATAATTTGATCATCGACGGTGGCTGTTGATAATAATATGTAAAATTTGGACAAAGATACCTAATAGTACGAGATGCCGCTGCGAAATCAGTACGTTCATAACTGAATTAATCGAGCTCACAATTTAACATACATCTAAGAATATGAGAATATGTAAAATGTATGAATACATAATAACAGGATGCCAGTCAAAAAGCGACCGCAAAGAGTTAATTAAATTAATGGTAGGTAATTAATTTTCAGAAAAATATTTTCGTTTATTTATTTTTAAATAAATCTGTACCTCAGAACCAGACAAACGTAAGTCACGTTTAGCCGACTTTTCAGGAGAGAGCAAAAACTAAAAACGTTACCTAATTGCTTAATTACAAAGCTGTCACTTTAATTTACCTTTAAACTATTGTTTGTATTATTAACAAATAAGTATCCTTTATTTATATTTTAATTTTTTTTTACTAAGTTATACCCCATTTTGTAAAAAGTGGACTTATGTTATTGTGGCTCCACACAAAACCCCACTGTAGGACATACTCCTGGACTTGCGTTATTTTGGCTCTACAAAAATCCCTCATAGGACTTACTTATCTAGGAAAAGGTGTTTAGAAATAAACTTCGCGTGCTACTATTAAAAACATGTAATTATTATAAACAAACATAGATAAAAAACTAGCATTTAGTCAATGTTTTTCAATTAATTTTGAACATTATTGTCAAAGAGGTAAGAAGAAAAAAAATTATTCAAGAGCAGTCGAGTCATCCTCAGGGAAGTTGCCTTCGTGTTCACCAGGTAAAAGGTTTTCAAAGAAAGATTTGTGTTCTTCAGGGATCCATTGCATCAGGTTCATGAGGTCGTTGTACTTTTCACTGCTTATTTTCTTTTGCCAATGGCATATTAATCCTTTCTTGCCTCCGATTTCTTTTCAGTTCAATACTTTTGAATGAATCTTCCTCAAAACTGGTTTTGTAGTATAGCTTACTCTTCCCTTTTCGAAGTTGTAACTACACTACATTGGATATTAGAAATGGTTCGTTGTTTGTGTTCTTCTTCCTTGATATAAATGGGGCGTCTTTGCTCCTCAAGAAGAGAAAATCAAAGAAGTCTTTAATGCACATCTGTCGGACAACAAATGGATTTTTTTTTGAGCATGTAGCAATAAAGTTAGCCCAATCATTTTTAGTGAAAATGGTGTTAGTTTTTATTTGTTTTTGTGTCTCTCTATTATGCTGCGTTTTCCATCAACCTCCATGTGGGTGTGTCCGGCCAATAAGAACTTGTGGTTGACTGTCTTTACAGTAGGAACTTTTTCCAAGAGCCACAAATACATAAAAACCATATTCATATTTCTGTTTTGTCCACTGCAATTATCTGTCCAAATAGTCAGTACATCCGTAGGCTGATTATTAGTAATTTCTTCACTTGCCCATGTAAATAAGCAAGACGCTATTTCATTTCCTCCTCGACCCGCTGTAACTTCATAAGATCATGCACCACGTTTTATCAGTTGTTGCATCACAAATAGTACTATTTAACGTCCAGAGTTTTCTTGAGTAAAAACTTTTGGTGTCTTTTAAGTCTGGTGTTGGAAGGCACTTTTGGAGATCTGACATAATCACTCTTGATCCTATGTTAGCACTTCTTTCAAGTTTGTCTTTTTTCTTTAACTCATATCTTAATGAGGCATACTCGAGGTATTTATTTTTTTTTTAATTTCAGTTCATTGAGTAGTTCATCATTTTTTTAATTTCACAATCTAGTCTATCACAAACATCACATGTATATTTGTCTGGTGAATGAAAAGTTATATATCGTTCTAAAAAGGGGTAGTTCCCTGGATTGGCTGTATACCTTATAGTTAAACAAACTGGAACATGAAGTAAAAACCACTTCTATGTAAAAGGTATATTTACTAAAAATTTTTAGAATCCCAATGGATTCAATAAAATGAGTTCATCAGAACGTTTTCAAACCTATCGGTCCATCATCAGTGAATCTAAAATCAAATAAGTAATCCCACTATTAAAATTGAAAAGATGGTTGAAATTGTGAAAGTTAAAAAATGTGGTTATGATTACTTACTTGAATACTTGCAAAATAGCCCCAGAACCAAACAATGGTTGTGATTATAAATAAATCTACATTATGTTGAAATAAATTTAAAATGGCTAAACGCCGATGTTCAGGGATTAAACCTCTGGGAACATGGTGAAACTCTACCCGAGGACCCAATCAAACATCTTCGGTCATATGTTATATATCGTTCTTTGTTATATATTATAGTGTTGTTTGTCTTATTGTTGTTTTAAGCGTACATCTAGAAAATGTTTATTTGTTTTTTTCCATAGCACACTACTTTTTCTTAACCTCGTTTACTGGTGAAAGTAACAGTTATGTTTAAAATTTACACATTTCTTAAGATATCTTGAGATAAAAAAAGGTATCGACATGCGGTTTTCGGTATTATGTTGCTAATTTGGTCTAATTTTGTAATACAGGATTAAAAATGCATACTTGCATTTAATATTTTCCAAACAAAACTAGATTTCTGAAAATAATTAAATACCGCTTGCATATTACCTATTAGGCTATTTCGAAGATATGACAATTACAAAAAGAGCTGTTTTCAGCAAGACCAAATATGCAAAATTCGATTTAGCAGAACCGGACTTACAGCCATTTTTTCATAAGAAGGTTGCCACTCACCCCCACCTCTTATTTGCAAAAGGTAGACTTAAACTTGTGAAATAAAATATGCGCAGAATTTTATATGAGGCAACTTTTGTTATAAAATGTTTTTTCTTAAAGCTGTACTATAAACGGTTCCTGAGATATGGCCGAGAACCATTCTTATTGGGACACCCGGTACATAAATCCTCTACATTCTAGTAACTTGGAAAATATTAATTTTAAAACAAGTTTGACTTGTTTGAAAAATTTCTACGCTCGAACAACTTAATATTTAACACAAGAAACATATTTTGAAAAAATTGTCACATAGACCCTTCATGCACTTGTGTCTTCATTTATTTTTGTATTTTCATAATGACTTTCTTTCCTTCCCCGATCTGGTGGTATGTTCCTATCGTCATCTATTTCCATTATATGTTAGACACACACCCCAAAAGTAATAGTTCAATTGACCCAGCTAATGCTAAAATCTGGTAATAATAACTCACACTGCCTAAATGCGTTAGATGTACACTTAATTAATGTACCGACAACTAAACTATAACGAAAAAGTGAGGAAATTTTCTTCAGATAACTTCCAAATATCCGTTTTTTAATTTGACGTTAATTTGACTGACACACGAACTTATTAATGGTAAAAAAATAAACAACAAAAAATATTGTTTAAAAAATAAACAATATATAATAACAAACCGCATCCCTTTAATTTGCTACCCTGTAAGAGGACTCCGGGAAACAAACCCAATCCAACTGAAATTTCAGTTTCTCATAAATCCAGTTCATATTTTAACAACGATTAGAATCAGTCGCTTCGCTGTAATGCAGCAGCGTATTTCGGATTCGGAATTAACCCTTAACAGCATGCTCAGATTATCGGATAAAAATGCTTTTCTCTAGCAAATTAATTCCAAACCTAAAGTTAGATCTTAACGTGCTAACAAAATCCTCGCAAGGCTGGAGCAGCGCTAAAATTACAATTAGCAGATTACATGGAAGAGTATAGGATTGCAGGCAGTGAAATTACACAATATTTTTAGTCCGGATGCAATGGCATTGGCTTATCGTTTTTGAATATCAGCTTATCGAACGAATTAAAAAACTTTTTTATAAGTAAAGATTTTAATCTTTAATGACAAAAATGTCACCATTTACATTTTTTTTTTGTATCAAAAGTGTCTTCTTTGGACCATGTCAGAAAGTCACATTTTCTTAGATTTGCCACCACCACAACCACACATATATTTCTTGATCTAGCTATCTATGACGAATGTTGGCTATCAGTATGGCAATCTTTGTCTTACATGCATCAGTGCAGAAAATCTGCACAGATGTGTATCAGTTTCTGAGGTTCTTTAACCACGATATTATTCTGCTACTTGGACCTTGCCTTCCAAATATTTTCCCTGCAGGATGATTTGTAGGACGGTATATCAGAATTTAATTCGCATAATGTGTCCGTAATGTGTCCGTAATATGTAATGTGTCGTAAACACAGCAGATTACAAAGAGGTAAACAAAGCTCTCAGAAGCAACATTAAGGAAATTCAAAGGAGAGTACAGGAAGAAAAAATAGAAAAAACCATTGAACAAAATAAAAATATGAAGTGCTTAAAACCACAGCTTGGAAGCATACAGATTAAGAGTATAAATAACAAAGAAGGCATAGAGACCAGTATTATAAAAGAAATTATAGAGATAACACAAGAATATTATGAAAACCTGTACAATACAAAAGAGAAACCAACACAAGAAATTCTTAAGCAAATACAAATAGAAATAAAAAATGTCAATTCCAACTTACTACCAGAAATCAGTAAGAATGAGATAATAAGAGCACTCAAGGAGATGAAGAATAATAAATCGCCAAGAAAAGACGGGATAACGAGTAAAAAATGGTGGAAAAACAACTATATAAGTTTTGTACATACTTATGAATAAAATTTTAATGACAAAACAAATACCCAACACTTGGAATGAAGCAGTAACACTGTTACTATTTAAGAAAGGAGATAAAAAGGATCTAAAGAATTACAGACCCATAACTTTACTAAATGTGATGTCCAAACTAATAACCGAGATATTAACAAAGATTAACAACTAAATTAGATGGATACTAGGCACGAGAACAAGCCGGATTTAGAAAGAGCTTCAGTACAAGTGACCACCTTTTAACGATGAAGATATTATTCGAAAAAGCTAACGAATATCATGTCCCACTATATACGGCATTAATTGAATTCGAAAAAGCATTTGATAGTGTGGAACTCTGGGCAGTAACGAATTCCCTACAAAACAGCAGAATAGACTACAGATATACCGACTTAATTACAAATATATATAATAAGGCAACAACAACTATTAAGCTAAAAATAAACCGAGGAGTAAGACAAGGAGATACCATCTCGCCCAAGCTATTTAACCAAACGCTAGAAGATGTGTTCAAACAACTACACTCGGATGGCTTGGGTATAAACATAAACGGGCCATATCTGAATCACTTACGATATGCTGATGATATTGTATTAATAACAGAAAGAAGTGAAGAACTACAAATAATGATATAAGAACTAGATAGAGAATAGACAAAGATAGGACTGAAGATGAATTGCAGTAAAACAAAAACCATGACCAATCAACAAGAAGAACTAATAATTAAAGTGGCACAAACAAGAATAGAACAAGTAAAATTGTATATATATCTAGGACAAATCACTAGATTAAATAAAGAAAATCAGACCGAAGAAATAAAGAGAAGAATAAGATTGGCCTGGGCATCATTCGGAAAACTGTCTTATATTCTAAAGAACAGAAAATACCCGCAATATCTAAAAGCACGAGTCTTCAATCAATGTATACTCCCTGTTCTAATATGTGGCTCTCAGACATGGACGTTTACAAAAGAAAATATGGAAAAATAACAAAGGCAGAAAGATTCATGGAAAAACAAATTCTGAAGATTAAACTATCAGACAGGAAAAGAAACGATTGGATTCGTAACAAAACAAAAGTGAAAGATGCCTCAACCCAAATAGCAAAGCTTAAATGGAAGTTCGCCGGACACACCCTACGGCAGAAGGATGAAAGGTGGACTAAGACGATTATACATTGGAGACATTTTACAGGAAATTTGAGTAAAAATGAAGCATTATTTTCTTATTTATCCTTACTGTCATGTGATATTCGTAAGATTATTTTTTAATACGTATATTATGGATATTTTCTTAAATGTGACAGTTGTCAAAACTAGGAAACTGGTTGCCATTAAACAGAAACAATCTACTTAAAAAAATTCTATCGGTAATTTTCTACAGTAGATAATTCTCAGTGTAATTTTAATCTGATTGGACAGAATTAGACACGTGATCAAATATCTTACTATACGCTGTGAGCTCGTACGTAGAGGGGATATTTACAAATTCGCGAGCGCCAGTAGTGACAAGTCTATAAACCTTTACCGGAAATTTGACATAAATGTCAATGTGATTAATTTAAAATTAAAATTAAAAACATTAATTATAAAAAATATTAGTTGGTCAAAGCTGTGGTATATATTTTTACCTTAAATATACTTACGTTTTAAATAATGAATTTAAGTTTTTTTAATGTTCTATTAATCTATTTTTCTATTAATCTTAGCGCCATCTACACGATAATTGTGAAAGTATCCGAAGTAAGAAATTCATAATTTGTCAATAGAACGTCAAAATGATTAGCAAAATCTTAAAAAAATCGATTACAATTTAATTACTTTTTTGCGTTGCAAATATTAAGCGATAACAATTAAATAATAAATTTAAAAATTACCAGTTAAAGTTGAATTAGTAGTCCGCTAGGAGCGACACCAGCGAAGCTCACAGCGTATACGATTGGAAGTTAAATTCATCAAAAAATAATCAGTTTAATTTTTATTTCTGTAGCTTTCTATTGGTGAGAATCTCCTATAAATGAAATAATCACAATAATTGTTTTAAACGTTTTAGCTCAGTTATGGTACACTGAAATCTATAAACTAATTTTAGATACCTATTATTTTCATTTAATTATATTTACTCTAATCACTACATAAACTTTAATATACATTTCTTATTAAAATTTAATGGAGAGAAATATTTTCATACTTCCGCCGAAGTAATTTTGCCTGAGGAAACAGAAATTTTTTGTACTTTTGCCGTAGGAAGTCTTAGTGTTTGAAGAGTATAATGATTGGATTCATATTGAATAGAATCCAAATTGAGGAAAATTGTTTTATTTCGGCGGCTTCCGCCTCAAAATTTTCCCTATCGAAGCTTTATCGAAAACTGGATAGAAAATTTTTAGTCAAATCAGAGAAGTTAATCAACTAATTTTGTTAGTAGACTTGTTTGTGAGACCTGTTTGTAAACACACGTTTTATAATTTACGGTCGATTTAAACAAATTACCGCTAAATAAAAGCCTTTTAATAGCTAAGTTTTACTAGTGCAGTGACATAAAATACCAAGAACAGCAACTGTGAGTAAATTTTTAATATTAACTGCACTCAGACGATTTTTGTTAGGCTGATTGAGGTTAGATATCAGATCCACAAGACTGAAAAGTAATTAGCTAGTAAAAACTCGCCTAGAGAAATAAAGAATTTTTAACAACAAAAGGCAGGGTCGGCCTGGGAAAAATGTTTTTGACAATAATTAAATTTAACAAAATAGCTTATCAAATTTGAATATTTTAAATAAAACGTCACAACCAACATCTACAAATCACAAGTCAATCTTCATCCACCAACACTCACCCAGATAATAATTTAAATAATATGAATACCTCCAACGCATCTTATTCAAGAAATGCCTCAAAAAATATCTACAAGTATCCTAACAAGGACCAGGCACTTATCTTCGGCTCCATTCAGGGAGCAAAACTTCAAGATTATCTTCTCCAATTGGGACCTCTGGTAAAACCAATAAATATCATTTTCTGTATCAGAATTTCACACAACAGAATATGTGTTTATCTAACCGATAAATCACTGGTTGATGAGTTTTTAACTAATCATTGTCAAATTGTTGTCAATAATGAAGTCACCAAAGCAAGACGTATAATTTCACCAGCAGACAGACTAGTATTTTCGAGTGTAAGTCCAACGATCCTACACGAAACTCTTGTAACCTTACTGGAAAATATTGGATTAAAATTAGTTTCTCCAATAAACTTTCTTAGAATATCTCTCAATAAAACACTGAAAAACGTTTTTTTTTCTATACTTCCACAAAATTTATTACAACTATGTTATTACTACAGCTGTTACAGCTGTTACTACAGCTCATCACTTTAGAAAGGCACTTTGCCGAAACAGCTGTAGTAATAACATAGTTGTAATAAATTTTGTGGAAGTATAGAAAACAAACGTTTTTCATGGTTGCACCAACAGATCTTAAGCTTAAGTCGAGAATATCATAAGAATTAATATAATATAATTATAATATATTACAATAAGAATACATAATATAATAATAGATATAATTGGTAATCAGGTAAGAATCATTTCCTCCAAATTCCTCAAACCACCAAAAATAAAGAAGAAATCGTGGATGACAAACGAGATTTTAGATATGATGGAAGAGAGGCGAAAGTACAAAGATCAGGACATGTCATTATACAAAAGAATAGATAAAGATATCAAAAAAGCAATTAGAATAGCTAAGGATACACGACTAAGAGAACAGTGTGCGGAAATCCAGCAATTGCAACATAAACACGATTCATTCAATATGCACAAAAAAGTTAAAGAAGCTGCAGGCTTATACAAACCTAGAAGAGTTGGGTGTTTGGCAGATAACCAAGGCAAACCACTGTTAAGTGTGGAAGAAAAACTAGACACGTGGAAGAAATATGTGGAAGTAACTTTTGCAGATGAAAGGCAGAATACCATTGAAGACATTGAATGCCAAACAGGACCCCCGATTACCATTGAAGAAGTCACGTCAGCTATTAAAACAACTAAAGATGGTAAAGCTGTAGGGCCTGACCAGTTTTATGTAGAATTCCTAAAACTTATGGATGAACAAGGAATAAAATGGATAACAACCGTATTCAACAAAATATACGTAACTGGAAAAATACCCCAAAGCTGGTTAAAGTCGACCTTCGTAACTTTACCCAAAAAAGTAAATGCCAAAACATGTGAAGACTACAGAACAATTAGCCTAATGAGCCACTTACTCAAAACGTTTCTGAAGGTGATACATGGCAGAATATATAAAAAATGCGAACAACAGATATCATGGACGCAGTTTGGATTCCGCGATGCCTTAGGCACCCGAGAGGCTCTATTCGCTGTCCAAGTGCTTATGCAAAGATGCAGGGATGTTGACTGTGAAGTGTATATTTGTTTTATCGACTACAAAAAGGCGTTTGATAGAGTAAAACATGATAAACTCATAAACGTCTTGAAAGAAGCGGGAGTAGATGATAGAGACTTGAGAATCATATATAATTTGTATTACAACCAAACTGCCAATATTAAAGTGGAAGACCAATTAACAGAGGCAGTCTCCATAGATAGAGGAGTGAGGCAAGGATGCATCCTGTCCCCGGTGCTGTTTAATATATACTCTGAATGTATCTTCGAGCAAGCGCTGGGAGAACTACAGGAAGGCGTATTAGTCAACGGAGTGCGTCTGAACAACATTAGATATGCCGACGACGCTGTAGTTTTTGCAGACAGTCTAGATGGTTTGCAAAGAATAATGTCGCGCATATCAGATATAAGTAGAGAATACGGACTTGATCTCAATACGAAAAAAACAAAGTATATGGTAGTCAGTAAGCGCGAAATATTAAATACACAGCTTTTGGTTAACCAACAACTAATTGACAGGGTCGACAGCTACGCATACCTTGGTACCAACATAAACAGCCAGTGGGACCACTCAAGTGAAATAAAACAACGCATAGGAAAAGCGAGATCAGCGTTCATAATGATGAAGTCTCTTTTCAGAAGCCACGATTTACCTCTTGCTACCAAAATCTCTATCATCAGATGCTATGTATTTTCTACGTTATTATACGGAGTAGAGGCCTGGACACTTTCCGAGGCTTCTTTGAGAAAACTCGAGGCATTTGAGATGTGGTGTTACAGGCGCATTTTGAGAATTTCGTGGGTGGATCGTGTGACTAATATTGAGGTTCTACGTAGAATAGGCAAGGAATGCGAGATTATTAACATAATCAAAGAGCGCAAACTAGAATATCTTGGCCATGTTATGAGGAATGAACAGAGATATGGCTTGTTGCAACTCATTCTTCAAGGCAAGGTATTTGGAAAGAGAGGACCAGGGAGAAGAAGAATATCGTGGCTTCAAAACCTGAGAAAGTGGTTTAATACATCGACAACCGGACTATTCAGAATAGCAGCAAGCAAAGTTAGGATAGCCATGCTGGTCGCCAACATCCGGAACGGATAGGCACCTTAAGAAGAAGAAGGTAAGAATCTAAAATTATGGTTAAAGGTAAGTAATATTCAAAGAGGCCCTATTTATAAGTAGAGCTTAGCTAATCTGGAACTTAAGATCTGTTGGTGCAACCGGGCATCAGTGTTTTATTGAGAGAAAAAATGAACTTCCATCAAGTAACGGTCGAATCCATCAATTTCTTAGAATTGGTGCATCAAATCCAGAATACCAACACATACTCAGCTTCAGAAGACAGGTGTATATCGCTCCTTCCCCAGATATTACCATACCCGAATTCTTAGAAATAACACATGATAATCTATCAAACCATATCTTTTTAGCCCTAGACAGTCAACGCTTCTTCACCTGCAAATTATCGAGTCATGTTGCATCCCAGTGCCATTCGGGCAATATTAACCCACATTCCCAACAATCATCACAACCCACACATAATGTTCCAATCTCGTCAATATCTCAACCTGATGAAACATCTCCTAATGACTTAAATTCCCACACAATAAATAATATTCTACCCGAAAGTTCCTCAGTAGTAAAAAATTGTGCAAAAGTCGCCAATACTGCTTTAATCACATCCAATCTGGTAACAAATCCAGATCACACTGCTCAATCTGAAAATATCCCAACCCCGGACAAAACTGCTAATTCAACAACTTCATCCGCAACAAAACGAACAGCTGAAGATATGTCTCCAGCCACTCCAGAAGAACAAATGCCACCCAATACTTCTACCTTCTTTCTTCCCCAAACAGTCGTTCAGAAAAACAAAAAACACAAAACTAATACATCAGATCAAGAAATAGAACTTACTGAATCCATTACAAACTATATAGACTCCCATTCTCCTCCCTCCATAATCAACAGCCATCAGCTTAAACAGCTCATAGAAAATACATACGGATCGAGGGATGTTCTTAGCATTGCTGAAGACTTCACAGAAGATATTCCAAAACTAATAGATATGTTAGAAGAACTTCATCCTCACGCAAACACTAAGAAGCTAAAAACTCGTGTCACAAGGCTAAAAAACAAATTATTAAAGCAATTCCAAGATTTAAGTGATACCCAATCTGATATCTCAAATCCATCTCAAGATATCCAATAAATACATTCGAGTCATTACTCCAGTGGAACTTAATGGGTACTATACCCGTTTAAATATGCTACAGCATATCATAGCCCTCCATTCTCTGGACATATTGTGTATACAAGAAACTCACTTCCGGGACAAAAATGTCCACAAAAAGAGGCGATACAATGAATTCGTTAAAAACCGAAATGTACAAGTTGCAAGTGGCGGCGCGGCGTAGCCATTTACGTCTCAAAGAAGCTACAAGCAACACAACTTAGAATAAATACAAACCTAGAAGCGATAGCCGTAAAAATTAAAGCACAACTAAATTACACCATCTGCAACTTATACATTCTTCCTGACAATTATTTAATTGAGGATGAATTGAAATCTCTAGTTAATCAACTTCCAACTCCTTTCATTCTTCTAGTAGATTTTAATGCCCACAATTATTCCTGGGGTTCTCAAAAAACAGACAGAAGGGGACGAATTCTATCAAACATATTCAACACCATGAACATAAGTCTACTGAATGATGGCAGCAATACTAGATTTAATATAGCTACTGGCAATTCTTCTTGCTTCGATTTTTCATTATGTAGCCCAACTATTAGCCCTTACCTTGAATAAAGAGTTATGGATAACTTACTAGGCAGTGACCACTTTCCCACAAATTAACGAATTTAAGTATAAAAGACAAAATATCAAACGGAGATAGTATCCATCAGAAATGGACGCAAATTCAGCAGTAACTCAACTTAACGAAATAATCATAAAAGACGCTGAATTTTCAATAGGAAAAACAAAACAAATCAAGAAATTTAAACTTGTGCCTTGGTGGAGTGACGAATGTGCCGAAGCAATACATAACAGCAAATCTGCTCTAAATAGATGTAGGAGGGAGAAAAACGCAACAAGTATAATTGAATACAAAAAACATAGGGCAAAAGCAAGATATATTACCAACAAAAGTAAGAAAGAGTTTTGGAAGAAGTTCGTAGGAAGCATAAACAGAAACACTACAATATCATCGGCATGGAGGAAGATACAAGGTATTTATGGAAACAAAACTTACCATGTCATTAAAGCAGTAGGTTATGACGGCAAACGAATAAACCAAACAAAAGAAATAGGTGAAGAATTCGCAGACTATTATCATAAGCTTTCCATAAACAGAAATATAACCAATGATAACATTGCTCTCCCTACGGAATTCAAAGAGCTAAAAAACCTTGATTCTCTAAACAAGCCACTGACAAAAGAAGAAATGGAGGAATCTCTCTCATCACTAAAAGACAGTTCTTCTGGTCCCGATGACATTCCTCCTATTTTTCTAAAAAATCTCCCAGAGACGGCGAAACAAATCCTGCTTAATATCTTTAATCACATGTGGAATAATAGTGACTTCCCCTTAATCTGGGAGAAAGCAACAATCATCCCCATACTAAAATCTAACAAATCTTCACCCTTGCCTGAATCTTACAGGCCAATCTCCCTAACCTGCTCCATGAGTAAATTGCTAGAAAAATAATCAATAATAGACTAATATGGTTTTTGGAAACTCACAAATTATTAATTCCCGAACAATCCGGAGTTCGACCATCTAGAAGCACACTTGATAACATTATTGACCTAGAAAGTCATATTCACGAAGCATTTGCTACTAAAGATAAATGTCTAGCAATTTATTTTGACATTAATAAAGCCTTTGATTCTACATGCCATAAAATCATCCTAAATAAACTACATCATTGGGGATTGAAAGGCAATATAATAAATTTCATACACAATTTTTTTTCTCGAAGAGAATCCAAGTCTGAATTTCTGGAACAATATCATCAACCAAGAAACAATTAAACGGCACACCACAAGGATCAATTCTCAGCCCAACTTTATTTTTAATTGCTATGAATGATGTCTTAAAAGATTTAAAGAAACCAGTTGTAGCCAGACTTTACGCAGATGACATGATCGTGTTTATCAAGGGAAGATGTCTTAGCACCATGTCTCAAAGCCTTCAGAAATGCATAACATCCTTCGAACGTTGGTCTATAATGTCTGGGTACAATTTCTCCCCAAACAAAACAAATTGCATATTATTCTCAAAAAGAAACATACCAGAGCAGCAACGACCATCAATATTCCTATACAACCAGAAACTAAGCTATACTCCACACATAAATTTTCTGGGCATGATATTCGACGAACGTCTGTCGTGGAAAAATCATATTAAAACACTAACTTTTTCTTGCCAAAAGGGCTTAAATTCATTAAGATGCTTAGCAAACAAGTCTTGGGGATCTGATGGTCTAATGCTGCTAAAAATATACAGAAGCCTTATTCGATCGAAAATTGATTATGGATGTATTGCATACATATCTGCTCGCCCTTCAACATTAAAATGCTTAGATACTATACAAAACACCGCATTAAGAATAATTCTAGGGGCTTACAGGACAATGCCTGTAAAAAGCCTATACTGCGAACTGGACGAACCAGCTCTATCTTTCAGACGACAAATTCTTAGTTTATGCTATGCCTCCAGAATAGCATCAATACCATCAATTCTTGCTCCCAAAAACCCTTTCTGTAATCGTTTCAAATCAACTTTTAAACATAGCACCTCTCCACCACCCTTTTATGTTAGAATTCACCAGTAAATATCAAAGTTAAATCTCCAAAATTTCCCCAGAACGTGGTTAATGAATGAACACAGCATTCCTCCATGGATAATCAAAACTCCACATGTAAACACCCAATTGACGAAATATAATAAATACGAAATATAAATGTACGATACCAATCCACGTCTTATATATCAAAATTATAAACAAATAGTCGCAAAATATAAAAATTACACCCACTTATTCAGTGATTCGTCTAAGTCTTCCCAAGGCGTAGGAGCAGCAGTATAATGAAACCAAATATTTATTTAAGCTTCCTAGCTCCTACAGTATTTTAAATGGTGAACTTTATGCCATATTACAAGCGTTAAAGCACATTTCCAATGCACAAACCAAACACTCCTTAATAATATCTGACTCACTCAATTCACTGAGACTCATACAACAAACCTTCACGAAAAATCCTATAGTCATATTAATCAAAGAAATATTGCACAGTCTGCATCAAACAGACCAAAAATAGTTTTTCTATGGGTTCCCTCTCATTCTGGAATCGAGGGAACTGAAAACGCTGACCGTTGAGCTTACACAGCTGCGCAATTATCATCATTGGCAGAACAATCAATTCCAGCCGCAGATAAAAAATAATTACTAAAATCAATGACTCTCAATTTATGGAATGAAAAATGGAAAACATCTACGAGTAAGTTAAGAGACGATAAAGAAGATACTGGTCCATGGAATCCACATACAATCAACAGATAGAACCAAGTCATCTTATCTCGTCTTCGGTTAGGACACTGTAAACTTACTCATGAGCATTTCATTACCCATACCGAAGCACCAAAATGCAGAAGGTGTAATATACCAGTATCAGTAAAACATGTGCTATCAGAATGTGATAAATTTGCCGCTTACAAACAATCTATATCTGGTTATTCAAACAATATGAAAGACATTCTTAACCTGCAAACCGACTGTAAACCCCTTTTCCAATTCCTTAATAAATGTAACCTAACAAGTAAGATTTAATTGTACACAATTTCATACTTTTGTAAACTTATTAATTGTATTCTCGTTACCCCGCTGATGACCTTCGTGGTTAATGCAGTTATTTCTAAATAAAAAAAATTTGTCAGTAATAGTAGTCCGGAATAATTAGTCAGTTATTTATCAATTCATAGATAAATAGAAATATACTCTCTTTCACATATAAGTTGTCATGTAAACATGTTTCAACTTTTTGGCCCATTTTATAGAGGGGGGGGGTTCGTATATTTTTGTACCTTGTCTTATTTTACGGAATGGTTCCCCAGGTGGGTAGAGCAAGCAGGTCGGACTCCCACACCCGAAAAACGGTCAGCCTCTCGGATTCTGGGGGAGGCTCAAGCTCAACAAAACGCTCCAAAATAGATACGACCAAACAAAAAAAGTTACTACTAGCCACCTCATGGTCACTACCTTTTCAGCGTTCTTGTTTTTTTGGAAGTCTTACAAATACTGATTCCAATGAGTTACCTGGTAATTTGACGCTACTGTATGTCTTGATAAAGCAGGAGGTGATAATCGCACCACTCATATTTTATAATAATTTTAAGAATTGTGTACTTGTGTTTGTAGCTATCGTCAGGTGTGTGGATGGGAAAAACCTACCGGTTATAACCTAAAACCGGTTTTATACTCCGCAGCAATCGGTATTCTCCGGTTGTTTTTTTTTGTCCCGGTTATATCCGGTTTTGTCTTTTAAAAGCAATAACCGGTGAAAAACCGGAGAAATTACGTCTGGAAAAAATAATAAATTTAGAGAAAAAATGGGAAGTTTCTTTTATATAATGGGGTCAATATATTAATTCACCCTCAGAAAAACGTCTATAGGCTTATATAAAAACATCTATAGCAAGCGCCAGTTAACTTGGCGACAGCGAATACGCACAACGACACTGAGACTGATGATCATCCCATAAGCCACTGTGCAATGCGTCTCGCCAAGTTAACTGGCGCTTGCAGTAAGTTGTAAACAGTAAGTACATACATATATGTAAATATTATTTTGTTTAAATTTATCAATCAAATATAGAATAAAAATTTTAATTTTTAATATAACGCGGGCACATAAATTTGATACACCCTGTATATTGATTTGTAAATATTTATTAGAAGTTAGCTTTCAACGCAAAGTGGTTTCTCCTTGATGAATTTTTCCATGAAGAATATTAAAAACATTTTTGTCAATAAAAGTGAAGTGAAAGTTATTTAGGATTAGTATTTTAAACCGATTGTTTATTACGGGAAATATAGAAGCCATAGGTAATTAGTTCTTAGAAAATTAAGGTAAAGAAAGTTTGGAATTTTAACCTTTTTGTTTAACCCCGGGTAAATTTTGTAGAATTTCCCAAAAGTAATTAGTATGATGGTAGGAATATTTTTGAAAGTATGAGTGAGGGTTTCGAATGAAAAAAAGAAGGGGGAAGAAGAAATGTCTCTGATTGGTTTGGCAATTTGGAATGGGAAGGAGAGAAGGTTGAATTTTCAGATAGATTTGGAAAGAGGGATTATTGTGTTACTGGCATTCGAGAAGAGCAGTCAAAAGTTTTCGTGAGTAGTTTAGAAGCAAGTACTAGTGGTTGTTTTAGATAGTGAGAGTAGCTGAAAGTGGAACGAGAGACAAATAAAATCGAGAAGAAATACCTCTTTGAGTCTGTAAAGTCCAAGAGAGTAAGTTACAAGAATTATCGTTATTAAAATTATTTGTGACACCAAGTAAAAAAGATACTTGGGTCTCAGGAGATTATTGTTGAGAGAAAGAGAGGAGAGAGTTTTGGAGTTTATTGAACGAGTACTGGCAAAAAGAGGCCTGGCTTGTGTTTTGGAGAAATAGTTGCTGGTATCCTGCTGGATTGTTTGCTGAGAACGGAGAGGGCTTTGATTGGTAGCCTAACATAATCAACAAGGAGGAGCTGTTTGGGTCAAGAGGAGACATCATTGTGTGTGAATCAAAAAGGTCAGTCAATAACCTATGTGATAGATTTTTTTTATAATCAGAAGTTAATTTTTTTACGTAAAAGCATATGAATTTAAGATTCCAACATTTCAAAAATTTAATAGGAAGTATAAGTAATTTTGCGAATACCAAATTTGTTTGTTTAGCTGGGTTTATTAATGGTATCAAGAACAAAGCGGTAAATATTTGTTTGAATTAGATTAATTTATATGGTAAAAGTTTCTTTTGGACAGTTATGCCCACAGAATTTAATTGATAAATTTACAGAACATGGCTTTTGATAATAAAGGTAATTGTATGTTTTTATTTATGATCTTTCTATTTATTTCCTTTTCCTATTTTATCCCGATAAGGATCAACTAAGAGATACTGAAACCACGAGAGAAGATAAGTATAACATAAGATAATTTAGACATTTTTTTATATTATAAAAAGGCACCCTGAGATTCTTTCTTAATTTTTATGTATGATTTGTGTTAATTAAATGATTGATCAAGTAAATAATAATTAATATAAAAGTAATAGAAAGCAGATCACAACTATATTATTCTTCAAACCTAATATTGGCTAGATTGAAGGAAAAGATCTTCTGTGTAAAAGGTATATTTATTTAAACCCCAATAAAGGGCTACATTAAAAAACAGAACGTTTTCGCTCTAAAGAGGGCATCATCAGTGTTCTAAGCAAGCTCTACATGCTAAGCCACCAAAAATACAGGAGTTAAAACCCTTAACATGCCGACCAAATGTCTTGCATTGGCGTGTTATATATTAAACCCTGGCGATGGGTGAAATTTAAACAAGATATACCTCAAAGCATAATATGACTATACCACTAGCATGTGGGTGGTTGAGTTGATTTCTTTGTCTTCACAAAGAGAAAGGTGAAAACCAACTCTAGTGAGTGAGTGAGTTGGCTTTCACCTTTCTCTTTGTGAAGACAGAGAAATCAACTCAACCACCCATATGCTAGTGGTATAGTCATATGATGCTTTGAGGTATATATTGTTTAAATTTCAACCATCGCCAGGGTTTAATATACAACACGCCAATGTAAGACTTTTGGTCGGCATTTTAAGGGTTTTAACCCAGGTATTTTTGGTGGCTTAGCATGTAAAGCTTGCTTAGAACGCCGATGATGCTCTCTTTAGAGCGACAACGTTCTGTTTTTTAATGTATCCCTTTATTGGGGTTTAAATAAATATACAGAAGATCTTCTGTATATAAATATATAGAAGATCTTTTTCTTCAATTTTTGTAATTAATGATATACAGCCAGCTACAGGAAATTTTTCCTTATGGATTGGCTAGATGATAGACATGGATTTAACTAATATAGATCGACTGTCTTTTCATCAGCGTGCCAAAATTGTAAATTACTTTAAATATACTTAGAGCACAAAGCTCATAGCAATTAGCAAGGAAAAAATAACAGAAGGTCAAATCTACGTAAAACAAACCCCAATAAAGCGGGCGATGAACTACAGCTATACCTCGGCACCATAACGAATGAAAATTGGACCAACAACCAGGATATAAGAGCGCTCATCGGAAAAGCTAGATCCACCTCCAACCGGATGGGGCCTCCTTCGAAAGCTCGCTACGTATTTTGTATCCTTTTTTACGGTGCTGAATCGTAGATCTTAAACGAAGATACGTGCAAAACATTGATTGCATTTGAGATGTTTCCATATTGAAAAATACTTAAGATCTCGTATACTGACGAGTTCGTGTAGGATGGTGTCCTCAGAAGAATAAAAAGTAACCGAGACCACTATCAAATCTCGAAAACTACAATATTTTGGACATATTATGAGAAATGAATTCAGATATGCCCTGTTACAATTTGCCCTGAACCATTTGTATATTGATTGATTATCTTGGTGTCGGTATTATTTTTTCAATAGTATCGATACGGATAATATTGATATTGATTCGAATGAAGTATCGCACAAAAAAGTGCAATGTAAATTTAACATTGTAACCTAATGCGTATTGGCTATTGATTAAAAAAACCGAACACCGGTTTTTAGAATAACCGGTTGTTTGACCGGTTATAACCGCCAGGTGAAACCGTAAGTAAGAAAAACCGGTATAACCGAAAACCGGTGTTTTGTCAACAACCGCCATCCCTAGTCAGGAGTAGGAGCCTTCTTTTATTTTGCTTGATCGATTTCCTTTTGCATTTCTGAGATTATATTCGATAAGCTCATGTCTTTGTTAGATGTTATTTCTTAATAGATTATGTGATCGTCTATAAATAATGGTGTTTTTTAATTTTTCCATCCGATATGGCTCTCCTTACTACCACGTAAATTTCAACAACTGGAGTCTTGCAAGATGTTTGGTCTGTAAGTTCCGTTTGAATCATAGACCGGGCAGTATCGTCGTCCCCGCTAGCGAAATTATTCCGATTCGATTTTTTTGCATAAACTTACTCAAAAAGAGGTCCTTATAACATATATAACATATCCACAGGGTGTCGGGCGGTGCCGTGGTCGAAAAATTATTTAAACATTTTTTTTTAAAACAAATTCACAAAAATAATTTTTTCATTTCGAACAAATTTTTTTTAGATAAATTGGCTTATTCTGAGCAAAAATCTTTCTTGTCATTTTTTTCTAAAATTGATTGTTGTCGAGTTATATGCGATTAAAATTTGAAAAATGCGAAAATGGCCATTTTCAAGGCTTAATAACTCGATTAAACATTATTATGAAATTCAAAAAGCCACCAAATCAACTTTCAAATACCTTCTTCAAGGCCTTGAAGAGATTTTTGTCATTATTTTATTAGAAAGCTATTATTTTTAATTATTAACAATTAGCGCTATAGTCCAGGATGCATCATCGCCCCCGTTAGTGAAATTATTCCTATTCCATTTTTTAGCAGAAACTTACTCAAAACGAGTTCCTTATAACATATCCACAGGGTGCCGGGCGGTGCCGTGGTCGAAAAATTGTTTAAACAATTTTTTTTAAACAAATTCACAAAAACATTTTTTTTATTGCGAATGATTTTTTTAGATAATTTGGGTTATTCTGAGCAAAAAAGGTCTCTTGTAATTTTTCCCTAAAATTGATTGTTGTCGAGTTATATGGCCATTTTCGCATTTTTCAAATTATGAATCGCTTATAATTCGACAACAATCAATTTTAGAAAAAAAATCAAAAGAGATATTTTTTGATCAGAATGTCCCAAATTATCTAAAAAAAATTGTTCGAAGTAAAAAAATTATTTTTGTGAATTTGTTTAAAAAAATTGTTTAAAGAATTTTTCGACCACGTCACCGCCCAGCATCCTGTGGATATGTTATACGGACCACGTTTTGAGTAAGTTTCTGCAAAAAAAATGGAATCGGAATAATTTCACTAACGGGGGCGACGATAAATCCTGGACTATAGCGCTAATTGTTAACAATTAAAAATAACAGCTTTCTAATAAAATAGTGACAAAAATCTCTTCAGGACCTTGAAGAAGGGACTTGAAGCTTGATTTGGTGACTTTTTGAATTTCATAATAATAATGTTCAATCGAGTTATTAAGCCTTGAAAATGGCTATTTTCGCATTTTTCAAATTTTTAATCGCATATAACTCAACAACAATCAATTTTAGAAAAAAAAATGAAAAGAGACGTTTTTTGCCCAGAATAAGCCAATTTATCTAAAAAAATTTTGTTCGAAATGAAAAAATTATTTTTGTGAATTTGTTTAAAAAATTCTTTAAACAATTTTTCGACCACGGCACCGCCCGACACCCTGTGGATATGTTATAAGGACCTCTTTTTGAGTAAGTTTGTGCAAAAAAATCGAATCGGAATAATTTCGCTAGCGAGGGCGACGATACTGCCCGGTCTATCACTATATTCCGGCAAAATATAGAAACTTGATCATGCATAGAAGTGTTAATATTTCGTGAATAGTAATGCAGATTTTGGTGACAAAATCATGTCTTCCTTAACAATATTTAAAAGGAAAAAATATTAAAAATATAGAGAACAATGCCAAGAACTGAACTTTGCTTAAGCTAAATGGTTTTAAAAGTTCATTGTAAATTAAAAATTGTCTATCTCTTTTTAATTTACTACACTTTTACGGGATATAACTAGATACCAAATATCTAATTTTACTACGTGTTCCAACTTTCAGAAATTAGCACTTTTTCATTTTGCCATCGAACTAAATTTATCGGAAATGCAGATCAGCTTGAATAGCAGCAGGCACCTCTGTCTAGGAGATCTATGGCGGCCATTATTACTCCTAATTCCATTATCACGTTGTTCAATAGCGAAAAACTACCAAGAGAACTACCTCTGGCAATAAACTCATAATACTGCCGGTTACCTCTTGAAAAACGTCTAGAACGCTGTGACCCCAAAAACAGTGTAGAGATGTGGATAGTTCGTGTCCCAATAATATTTAGTTAAAAAAAATAGTATTAGTGATAGTGAATGTTTTTTTTTAATATGACGTTAATCCTCGTAAGGCGGTGCGGGGTGCAGCTGCACTCCAGACCTCGTTTTTCTCACCATCTTTTTTAATAAATTTTTTAAATTTTTGTCCATTTTTTTATTCGCATTAAATTCAATTCTAAACACATTCCACCCATTACAGCATTTAAAACTTTTTGCGGTTACGTGTTTTTTTTTGGAAAAATGACTGTAAGGTGCAAATGAAAAAAATTTCATCCTGAATTAGACGTTGCTGCTGTTACACCTGGAACTAACAGATCTATTGGACAATGCGACAATATCGGTGTTATTTTTGCCAGAGAAAAAAGACCAAAAGTCCTGGCATAACTGTATTGTGGGTAAAAACTTTGTGTTGCTCACACTGTGAAAAATTTCATTTGTTTGTCTTGTAGTGATAATATCGTTTTTAAGAAGAAAATATACTGTGTTTGTAAAATTATGCTTCTTAATATGAAAAACAAGTCCTAATTATCTTTTAAATCAATTTCCCCCTCGTTCACATATAAAAAAATGGATATACGGTCGGGGTGCAAATGCACCCCGCACCGTTGTTACGTAAGAATCTGAGCACCGCCTTACGAGGGTTATGGAATAAATTGTAAGATGTGAACAAAATTTTTTCGAAATTTCTGACAAACTGTGAAAAGATGAAAAGCAGAAATATACCTAATTAATGAAAAATAAAATAATAAAAAAATAAAAGCAATGTTTGACCTTCATTAGTTATTATTATTACATATCGAGTTTGGAAAAAAATAATGCATTATGAAATATTAGATCTCTAAAATCAACTATTTTCAATGGGAAATAAGCCACAAGTTTACCAAAAAAATGATTTTATTAACGTTTCGACGCCCAAGTCGCGTGTCGTTGTAAAAATACAAAATAATACTGATATTTTGACACCGACACCCGACTTGGGCGCCGAAACAATAATAAAATCATTTTTTTGGTAAAATTGTGGCTTATTTCCCATTGAAAATAGTTGATTATAAAAATACCACAAGGAAATAGTTTCAGAACAACATTAGATCTCTAAAGATCAGGTATTTCCAGTGGTTGGTGTTATACCACAATTTAAATAATTAAATATATGTTTTTTGGAATACCTATTTGAATATACTAATAAAAATTTTAAAGTATCAAATATTTCCTCTCTCTCTTTCTCTTTCTCTCTTGTCGTTTCCCCATTACTGCTGATCGTAATTTCTTACAATATTTTCATTTATATTTTGAACTATTTCTGTAATTTGTTTGGTTTTTTTGTTCATTTAACGTGGCAACCGTTCCTCTTATATTATAGAAAAGAGCAACGTAATAGCACAGCCAGCAAGACAAGCTGGCATACAGCTTCAACACTATCCAAAATCACCTACAACAAATAATAGATAATACACACCTTGATAATTTGGAACGAAACTGAGAATCAGGACAAGAAAAATAATTATTAAAGACACGACTTTAATCTTACTAAATCAAACAAAGTAGACGTCATTATCTGAGTACTATACGACATATTAAACAACTGTAAATAACAACCAATAAAGTACTGATGGGTGAATAAGGCCCGGCGCAAATTGAACCTGGGTGACCCGTGCATTTATTTTTCTAGTGGACCGCATATTGAACACAACCCAACCCAACCGCTGGCTATCGATGTGGCGAATAGAGACGGGCAAAATCAGTGCGGACCTGTAATGGTTACTTTTGATAACGGTTCTCAGTTGTACTGAGTACAAATACTGATTACAAAATCCTGATGTATCTGATCCTTGTACTGAATTGAGTAGGCAACTTAAAATCGGTATTTGCGTACTTGTAACTAGTAACGTTTAAAAAATATCTTACACGTCCCTAGTAGTCGTAGCGGTATGACTTTTGAAAATATCTAATTTGACCATAAGCGGGCGCATAAAAAGATATCTTACACTGAGTATTTTATTTCTGCACATAATACCTACATATTTAAAATAATCTCTCCCCTTCTGCTCGGCCATAACTCATATTCCTCAATTTACTGCTCGGATCACAATCATTTACAATTACTGCAGGATCACAATAATTTACAATTACTGCAGGTCATAATAATTGATAATCCCTCCGCTACTGATCGGTCATAAAAAATAACACTATCTGCATATTTCGTTTTTAATTTTTAAGCATAAAAAGATGTAATAATTATGTAATAAACAAGAATGAAATATGCTGACAAGTTGAATTTGAGGGTAATACGATATTTTTATCGATCACGGTTTTAAGTAACATGAATATTTTCTAATAATGTGTTTTTGTAACGGTATAACTTTGATTATTAATTTCGTATCACCGCTTATTTAGTCTACCAAAAGTTATCAGAATTTAATGACAACGACAACGCAGTTTTCACTCGGGGTGTTGACTATGCTAATATATTTTTTATCATAATAAATTGTACTTAGGTACAATCCGTGTTCATTTCGGATACGTTCATCTTGCACACAAAAACAAGTAAAAATAAACATCTGGCGGTGAGTCACGCGTACCAAGGCCCAAGAAAACTGTACGCCGATGACAAACGTTCCCAAGCGAGACCTGCAAACGAATGCACTGATAGTAGGATGCGCAGAACTGTCTACGCAGTTCGCCGGTGCAGGTTGTGTCTCGCTTAGGTTCAATTTGCGCCGGGCCTAACTGTATTTCTGCTGACCAACCTCATACCAGGGTAAATGCCACACTACGTCTTCATAGTTTCAGTTGCTTTAAAATCGGCAATTCTTTATACCGGGTGATTAATTTTTAGAAGTTGAACATGCCTGAACTATATTATCTTATGCTCTTTTATTTTTGCATCAACTACTGGTACTTTCCTTGACTTTCCATAATACCTATACGAGTAGTCATTCTTAGTGTTATCGCTTTTTTTTTGTTTTTCCTCGTTTAACTAAGCATAATATCATAAAACCGGGCTTTTTAAAAATCTGAATGATAGGAACTATTCTGACATTCGACCTAGCTCCATATTATTTAGTGGCAGATCTACGGAGGTTAAAAAAACAAACCTGTTAGTTAGGAAATTAATTAAGGGAACTTTATGTGGGTTATTATTAACTTATTTCTTTTATGCAGTGTGGGTATTATTTTTTTTATATGTATATTTGGGTTTGTGTTTCACTGGAAGTTGTCAAATGTCTAGATTAGCCACTGACTCAAATAAAACCTTTAACAAATAAATTGGCAGTATTTATGCATCTGAGTGTGTAGTAATACCATAAAACTACTTCATTTCTATTATATTTTTAAATTGTTACTCATTAGTTTATAATTCTTTTCGTAATATCATAAACCTCTTCCTCGATTTATTTGATTATTTCCGATTCTATCACCAACACAATCATTTATTATCTCCTCTCCGTGATATCATTCTTGACATATCACTTGAAACAGGTGAATAATGTCCAAAGTTAAACGAACTTTTTAAACTTTCCGATACTGACAATATATCAGTGCAGAAATATTAATTTTTTGTCTCCCCGATGCGAGATTGCAATCAGTTTTTACAGTTCCGGACTAAAATTTTTGTGTATACCATAATATGTAGTATAAATAACTTAAGCTGATTGTTGGTTCTGTAATTCTTTAAAATATTTTATTTTATAAAAATCCTGTAATGCGTTTCTCTAATTTTAATAAAATATTATATTTAATAAACATCCAATTTTTTTCCAGATGTCTAGTTAAAATTTTTAATTGATTTTAAATTGAGCAAATTGCTGCCGCTCGTCCATCATCAGTTTAATAACCATCTTTATTCTTTGTTCTTTTAATATTTTTGTATAAGCATGGTAGATTATCTCTGATATGAAACGAAACAATGAAATAAAACATAAGATTTTTAATTTTAATTTTATTCTTATTTTGTTTCTGATATATTTCCATCCAAATTGTATTTTTTTGGGCCACACGAGATCTATAACAAATTCTGTAGATACTTTTTATAAAGTTTTGTAGTCCATCTTCACAAGTGTAGTGGTTGTTTGAAGAAAATATCGTCTTTCATTTAGCCAGTAGATTTAGCTTTTCTGTTAACTCACGTTTATTAACCTGCCTACTAATTTTAATATATATAAGGTTTAATGCTCTGAAAATTCTACCTGCGAACATATGAACGAGGTTTGACTCAAAATATACTAGGTCTAGATCCCGCATAAGAAAAAAAGTTAATTAATACCAAGCTGAAAATTTGTTAATAATTTAACGGTGTCTAGTAGGACAAACTTTGATATATAGCAACACTGGAACAAGGGAAGTTTTAATGGTGGAACAGGTTAAAAATTTGGAGCATCAAACTACGAAAACGTCAGATGTATTTTGTCGGACAGAAATTCCAATAGATTTGTTGCCCTTTCATTAAACAATCATGCAAAAATCAGACTGGTGTTTATCACCAACTGCGCATTTTAATGAATCGAACACGAAGGACATCCCAAATGACAGGAATCCTGTTGGTTAGTAATAGCAGTCTGATTTTTGCATAAGAGTTTAATAAAAGGGTAACAAATCAATTGGAAGTTCTGTCCGACAAAATACATCTGATGTTTTCGTGGTCTGACGTTCCAAATTTTTAACCTGTTTCACCATTCAAACTTGCCCTGTTGCAGTGTTCCCATATATCAAAGTTTGTCCGACTAGACATCGTTAAGCTATTAACAAATTTTCAGCTTGCTATTAATCAACTTTTTTTTCTTATGCGGGATCCAGACCTATACTGTGTACCCGCGATGTACATCATAAATTTTATTCTCATATCAGAACGTGTCATATTACTTCAACTTTATTGTGAACATATAAAAACTAGCATAATTTAACACAATTTATAATAAAAGCTTACGATCACAATGGTATCCCTTTATTGTAAAAATTTGTAATTACTAACATGTAGAATAGGTATCGTAACGAATAGAACGAACTCGTAGAATCCACAATGTGTAGTTAGATTTTTTTTAATTAACTCCCAAAAGAGATTTCGTAGGAACGTTAACAAAATATCTGCAAACATATGGTAAGAAATTAAATAAAATTTATCCTGATTAAGAAGAGATTAGGAAAATCTATGGGATCAATAAATTAATATTTTCATCTTAGAGCTGAGCCACAATTCCATCGTAGTCACAACAAAAACTGAAACAAGTTGTTTCGACACAAATATTATTCTTTAAACCAGTGATTCCCACAGTGGTCCAGGTGGACCCCCAGGGGTCCACGAGGGACTCAACGGGGGTCTACGTTGGTGTGAAATAAATATGCGGGTTCACAAGTTGCAAGTGGGGGTCCACGAAAATTTTATAGCATTTCTTTATTGTAAAATATCAATGGAAAAAAATAATATTTTAATAGTAGTGACTCAAAAATGTTATTATAATGAATCATAACAAGTTATTTTGATAAAAAACAAGTTTCTGATCAAATTTTAGTGTAGAATACGTTAAAATACCGTTTCAAAAAGTCGGTAATATAGGCGTCTACTGTAAGTACAATTAATTGGGAAAATATCGACCATACGAAAAAAATGGTTAAGAAAATTATGGTAATTATTGTAAACACCATTTATTTGGATCAATTTCAGTTCCTACCATTTTTGTCGAAAAGTTGAGAATTGCGGAGATATTGAACAAAAACCACTGCTATCAAATCAATCAGGGCTTATGCTCGCGCCTTTACCGCATACGTACTACCTGAAATATTGATTTTAGTAAAAACACGAAAAAGATCAAAACTGTATAAAATTTAATTTTCTCCATTTTTGTATAGGTACATTTTTGTTATAAAACTAATAATAAACGAGATAATTCAATAATTATGCTGTAACTGTCACTCTTTCCCCCATAACTCGGAAAATATCGACGGCACCGAAAAATTTATAATAGAATAAATTATAGGAAATCATATTTTCCACAACTTCAGTCCTTACACTTGTTGTCGAAAAGTTAAATATGGGGCAGATATTGAGCAAAAACCGTTCTCCTTTATTCGCGATTTTAAATTTACACTACTATTGACACCCTTAAGATTAGAAAAATAGAATCTTGGTTGGGTAGCTCGGCATGCAAAATCAAATGCTAACCCGACTGTACTATATAATTTTGACTCTTTATTGCAAGTAACTTTTCTTGTATTGTAAACTATACAAATTCTTTTAACCATTAAAATCCTGTATTTTGGCTATCTGTGGGAAAATTTTCAGTAGCAATTGCACAAGAGCTCTAAAATTCTATATTAATTTTAGAGATCGAGTGCAATTTGTTGCGATTATCTCATGAATAAAACTGTTCGAAACCAAAATTTTATTGTAATTTATTTATGTAAGTACAAATTAGTACAATTAAACAAACAGTTATTATAAATATTAATTTGACGGTTGAAAGTCACCACTTTTATAATTTTTAAAACATTAATTGTCATTAATGTCACTGAATGTCTTTTTTCGTAGCAACGAAGGGCATCTGACGTAATATACTTGACGACGAGAAATTATCAAAAATTATCCATTTAAAATCTATTGGTCAGAATCTCCTATGAATGAAATAATCAGCCAAATAGAAGAACATGTATTTTGGGAATGGAGGAAAATGAAAAAAAAACAGTATTTTAACGTTTCCTACGCTAAAGTTCGATCAACAACTTGTTTTAAAACAAAAAACTTGTTATAATGCCTAATAATCACATTTTAGACATCACTTCTATTAAAACATTATTTTTTCAATTGATAATTTACGATAAAAAATGCAAATTTGTTTAAATAGTTTCCAAATCACTGTAAAATCACTTAAAATGATATTTTGAGAAAAGAGAAGAAGACGAAAAAGACCTTCAACGTCTTATTTTTACCCCCACCCCATGATTTTCATTAGAAGTATGGTAAAAATAAGCAGCACGGGGTCCACCGAAACCAGTATATTTTTTAAAGTGGTCTACGAGAAAAAATAGTTTGGTAACCTCTGCTTTAAACGTTCCGACACAACATGGAAGGTTTAAAGAATGAAAATGTAAGAGACAAAGTATAATAATATCATAATATACGAGAGACTCTAACTGACCAAAGCGATAACGGACATTATACAAAAATAACTACTTGAAGTGCGACAATGGCCCATATTGGAAAGCAGATTGCAGTACGACCTGGGTTATATTTTCAGAAGTAACCATACAGGGTGTCCCCGAAAATAGTGCGTTTCTTAAAGGTATAGGTAGAAGGAACCAGGTAGAGCAAAAAAGTCTAATTATATTTTTTTTCGAAGCTTAACCGTTTTGGCCAAAAAACGAAAATATATTTTGGTATGCAAATTGAAATCTGACAACTATGTATACACAATCTAAAGATAGACACAGTCACAATTTTGAAAAATAGTTGCCCCATGGGCCTTTAGTATTTACATTAAACCCTGTATTCCCCCTCAACAAACAAACAAATTCTTGTTTTGTTTGATTTTCACACATAGGGAGGGTTGGCAAAATTCTTTACTAAAATCACTAGCCAGTTGTGTCTGAGTTTAGCGAACCGACTATATAATAATTTTGCAGGTATCTACCTGTCTGACCTACATTTGTGGTGTCAATAACCTAAGTCACAAACAGTTATTTTACAGAGATGTCAGATTAGTTAATTTTATTAAAATAAAAGTTCGCTTATATGGAGAACAACGTAATTTTTTTTGGAAACGGTAAACTTTAGAAAAAAATGTTATAGAACTTTTTTGTTCTACATTGCGATGGCAATACACACCTCTTGGAAAACACAAGCAAAATCAGACCCAAAAATCAACATGGAATCCGTGTCAACATAAATGAACTTTGATGAAGCTTATCTCATATCCCACCTGGGTTATGAAGTACGCGGACCCTTAAACGCAGAGAAATTAACATGTCCCAGTTTGGGTAGAACAGGGCGCATGTTAAATTTTGTCAAATGTCCAGAAAGAAGTCTAATTTCTAGCAGAAACAATCCCCTATTAGTCGGTCTCGAGATGGTACGGTAGCTATTACGTGGGGCTACTTACCCCACAATACCTACCTACCCGTTATTCAGGTGAGGACCAAAAAGTGTTCGCACGTGGGTATAGTTGCCCAGTCTTTCACATTTGACAGGTCGCTGCTGAGGAGCCTACTACGCTGCCATGCGTTTCCAAAGTGAGCACATACTAAAACGTGCAGTCTAGTTCAGGTCTAGTCGATACATAAAAATCACGTTAATTCAGGTCTATACAAGCCTAAGGATGCATGATGCCTAGAACATAGACGTTTTCTAGTGAGTATTTATTATCTTGGTATTATATAGCCTTACGGTTAATAACAAAGAGTGCAGTGGTTTTGGCCATGTCAGACATAGAAATGAGAACTATGTATGTAACATGAAAGATAGAGCTTGTTGAAGTTGAGGGAAAAATAAGAAGAAAAAACGAGGAGAATATGTAAGGACTGTGTAGCAGATGACTTAATGGAGAAATGTTTAAATGGAGAAGATACGATGGAAAAAGAATTAGTTACGAAGAAGAGTAAGCAACAGCAATAGTGAACCCTAAAAAGAGAAAAGCTGATGAAAAAGAACCAGAGGGAGAAGTAGGTATCTCACAAGTAATATAAATGTGCAATAATCTACAAATCACTACAAATCATTTTGAATCCATCCTTGTTTTTAGCTAACTTGGTCTTTATCTATTAACTCTACTAGTTTTTATTTTTAACTGTCTTGTTTAATAAATGTATTCTTTATACCTTAATGCTTGTCCTTATTTTATCGAGGTCGACAAAAGTTCAAAAACTATCATTAAAAGTTTAAGTGAAATAACCTTTTTTTTTATTTTGAGGTAGTAGTATTTAGGAAGTTATTTAGTTTAAAAAAATACAAGATACTTTGTAAAGGGTATATTTAAAAGACCACAATAAGGGTTACATTACAAAACAAGACGTTTTTGGATTAATAGGTAATCAATCATCAGTGGTAAGCCCTAAAACAGTAAGTATAACCTAATTAATAGTAGATAATAATATTATAAAAGTTGACTAAGGTTACGAATTGACAGAGGCCATACTTACAATAGCATGCATGCGTGAGCCACCAAAAAGTTATGGGTAAGAACTCTTTAAAAGTTACAAAATCTTAAATAATATTACATATTTTTAATAAAACAGAACGATGTTTCAAATATTCCTGGATATTACCCAAGGCAACACAGGACTCTAACTCATGTGGATGTGATATAGCCCAGGAACCGAAGCTTTTAACCTCGCAATTTTTACAGAATGGATCGATTTGCTTGAAAATTTAAAAATAAGTAGTGGATAGTCCAAGGATCAAAATCTATATAATGCCGAAAGGCGCTTTTACCATGGGGGTGGTTGCCACCCGATCTCGTGGGTGGAAATTTTTTATTATATTTTGACTGCAAAAGTTGATAAAAACGTTCATTTTAAGCAAAAAATATTCTATACATTTTTTTGATAAAATTAACAGTTTTCGATTTATTTGCCATCGAAAATGTTAGTTTTATATAGAAAAAATCAATGTTTTGATAGGTATACTCATTTACGATTCACTCAATTTTTGCCGTAGAAAAAATTTTTTCAAACCAAGTTCTTGAGAATTGAATAACCTACAATTTTATATTGAAACATATTTTCGTATCTCTGATGCTAATCTTTATATTCTGAAAAAAATTTCATTTTTTACCAAGCTGCAAAAATTCGTTATTCGCTTTTAATTCCTGTTTTTAAAAACTAATCATTCTAAGCCAGTCAAACATCTAGAATCTATTAATAATACATAAATAAATAAGAACAAATAAGGCCAATGACTAAAAACACCGCTAACTTACATTATTATGCTTCCAATTGGATTTCTCCTTTTTTTTTTCAAAAAAATATATTGATTTTTTAACCCTAACATTTTAAATTTTGATCCTAGAAGTTTGGTAAAAAACAATTTTGTAGGATTTTATAAGGTCTATAAGGCTATTAATATTAATTATTGTTAAAATCCTCAGTCGCAAAAAGAGGTGACTTTAAAAGGGTTGGTAAAGGTGGTTTTTGCATGTCATTACAAGTTTTAATTGTCGATAGCTCACTCAATTTTTGCCGTAGAAAAAATTTTTGCAAACCAGATTTTTGGAAATTAAATCGGCTACAATTTCATATTTGAACATTTTTTCGTATCTCTGATGCTAATCTTGCTATTCTGAAGAAAAATCAATTTTTTCCAAACTTCAAAAATTCCGTTATTTGCTTTTAACTCCATTTTTTAAAAACTGTTCATTCTAAGCCGGTCAAACTTCTAGAACCTATTAATAATACATAAATAAAAAAGACCAAATGAGGTCATTGACTAATTTTAATTAGGGTGGTGATTAGGAGGTTGCTTCCAATCACTTTTTCGCTGAAAAAAATAGGGACTGACATTCTTTTCATTATAAGTTACTTAATTTTTAAGCTAGAGACCCTTTTTTTTCTGGAGATAGATATTTTTAATACTTTAAATTAGTTTGAACAAGTTGTCTTCGAAAAATGCATAGTTTTCTCGTCTTTTGACTTTGAAACTACAATATTTAACATTTGACGAAGAAGAGCCAACATATAATAAAGTATAGCTCGATTACTATTGGTCTTAAAGAAAATCTAAAAACACGTTTTTGTTTATTTTTTTAAAAGGTACATTTTTGTTAAGTAAAGTTGTTTTGATAAAACGGAAACTTTTGGAATTATTAGCAGAAAACTTATTAAAAACATTGATTTTTTCGATATAAAACTTTCGATAGCGAATAAATCGAAAACTATCAATTTTATTTAAAAAATGTATAGAACGTTTTTTGCTAAGAATGAACGTTTTACCAACTTTTGTGATTAAAATATAATAAAAAATTTCCACCCCTGAGATGGGGTGGAAACCACCCCATGGTAAAAGCGCCTTTCAGCATGATATAGATTTTAATCCTTGGACTATCCACTACTTATTCTCAATTTTTCAACAAATCGATGTATCCTGTAAAAATTGCGAAGTTTTGTCCTATTTTAAGCTTCATTACTTGGACTACCAGGGCAACACAGGACTCTAACTCACGTGGATGTGATATAACCCAGGAACCGAAGCTTTTAACCTCGCAATTTTTACAGAATGGATCGATTTGCTTGAAAATTTAAAAATAAGTAGTGGATAGTCCAAGGATCAAAATCTATATAATGCCGAAAGGCGCTTTTACCATGGGGGTGGTTGCCACCCGATCTCGTGGGTGGACATTTTTTATTATATTTTGACTGCAAAAGTTGATAAAAACGTTCATTTTAAGCAAAAAATGTTCTATACATTTTTTTGATGAAATTAATAGTTTTCGATTTATTCCCTATCGAAAGTTTTCTTTTTATATCGAAAAATACATGTTTTTTGGTAATATACTTATTTACTATTCACTCAATTTTTGCAGTAGAAAAAAGTTTTGAAATCCAAGTTCTTGGAAATTAAATAAGCTATAATTTTATATTGAAATATTTTTTCGTATACCTGATGCTAATCTTTCTATTATGAAGAAAAGGGCATTTTTCACCAAACTACAAAAATTCGTTATTCGCTTTTAACTCCATTTTTTTTCAAAACTAATCATTCTAAGCCGGTCAAACCTCTAGAACCTATTAATAATACCTAAATTAAGAAGACCAAATTAATAAGGCTAATGACCAATTTTAATTAGGGTGGAGAGTAGGTGGAAGTTTCCGATCACTTTTTCGCGGAAAAAAATAGGGACTGGCATTCTTTTTACTATAAGTCACTTAATTTTTGAGCTAGGGACTATTTTATATTTCTGGAGATAGATATTTTTAAATACTTTAAATTAGCTTGAACAAGTTATCCTCGAAAAATGCATAGTTTTCTTGTCTTTTGACTTTAAAACTACAATATTTAGCATTTTACGAAGAAGAGCCAAGTATAGCCCGATTACTATTGGTCGTAAAGCAAATTATAAAAAACGGTTTTGTTTATTTTTTCAAAAGGTGCCTTTTTGTTAAGCAAACCTATTTTTATAGGACGAAAAGTTTTTGAGTTATTAGCAGAAAACTGGATAAAAACAATGATTTTTTCGATATAAACCAACACTTTCGATAGCGAATAAATCGAAAATTATTACTTTTATCAAAAAAATGTATAGAACGTTTTTTGCTTAGAATGAATGTGTTTACCAACGATCCCCGTCAAAATAAAATAAAAAATTTCCACCCCCGAGATGGGGTGGCAACCACCCCCATGGTAAAAGCGCCTTTCGGCCTGATATAAATTTTGCTCCTGGGACTATCGACTACTTATTCTCAAATTTTCAAGCAAATCGATTAATTCTGTAAAAATTACGAGGTTTTGTCCTATTTTAAGCTTCATTACTTGGACTAATATGCAAGGAATGAACCTCACATGAAAATTGAATGTCAACTGAACTGAAAGGTGAAATAACTTTAGAAGTATGCCAGTTTATTGTCAAATAAAATACGAAACGTCAGACCGCGTATTTTAAATTTAAGAAATATTTTCCAAAAATTTAATATTTCTAAACTAGACATTACGCTTTCGAGGTGTGAACAGTTTCTGTTTTGCAGCAGTTAAAGTTTGCCACTAGTTTAGGGTCTTAACCTAGCTAACAACCGCCGGTGTTGTTGCTTAAGTGTTTGCATATAGGTAAGTTGAGCATTTTTGCTTATATTTTTTTTTTCAAGCGGCTTTCTTTTATGCTGTTTTGCTTGCTCTTTTTATTTCTTTTTGCTTTCTAGTTATTAATACTTCATTGACTGGTTTTTTCTTACAATGAGTGAGGAAAAGGGGGGCTCAGTCCCCCCTTATCCTGATACTTCTTCTCCGGCTAAAATTGCAATGACTAATAATTCCGAAAAAAATCAAAATCAGACTTCCGACAATAATTCTCAGGAAGAAAAAAAGGTTAATACATACTCCGAAAAAGATCATGGACCTTTTGTAGTATATCTTGAATCTACAAATATACCGAATATAAAAATTGGCAGATTCAATACAATTAAAATAGCTCGAGATATATTCAACCTCAAACTTAATGACGTTAAAAAAATAGATAGTAAAGGGCTCAATAGAGTTTCAGTTGAATTTGCCAATTTTCACTCGGCTAACATGCTACTTAAGAACACTCAACTTCTAAATCAGGGATACAAGATATATATACCTTTTAACTTCGTAACCTGCAAAGGTATCGTCAGACAGATTGATACAGATATTGATGAAAAAGAACTTCTTCGGTGTTGCGATACAGGAAATGACATTGAAATTTTACATATAAAAAGATTAAATAGAAGAGTAATTAAAGATGGAGTAACTTCTTATGAACCCACAGGTACGACACTATTTACATTTCGAGGCGTTCTTATGCCCAAAACTGTGTTTTTTTATGGCATACCAAGACTAGTGGACACATATATTGCACCAGTGACACAGTGCTATAACTGTCTTAGATTTGGCCACACAAAAACAAACTGTAAAGGGAAAGAAAGATGTTTTAATTGCGGGGAAAACAAACATGAAGACGTATGCATGACAAAATGTTTTTACTGCAAGGACTCTCACAAATCTATTGACAAGAGCTGCCCAGAATATACAAGACAAAAGAATATTAAAGAACTGATGGCGTATGAAAATTTGACATTTTTTGAGGCAAGTGAAGCTATTCCAAAATCATACATCTCAAATAATAAATTTATTTATAACCCGAGAGATTTTCCAAATTTTAAAAATAACAGCAGGCCATTAGAAAATACTCCAAGTACCAGTACAAATAATTCTAACACCATAGAACCATCGCAACGAAGAACAAACAATTTTAGATCATCTACAGTAAAACGTTCCTTTCAACAGGTGGTTCTGAATTCCGACAACAAACGGAGAGTCGTGCAAAAACGTCAAGATAAGCAACCAAATGAAAAAAGTATATATACACAGCAATTAAGACCAGAAAAGCCAACCTCTTCCCCCACTAGCTCATTTTCTCGTTCAGAACCTTTCAAATCAAGAACCTCAGCTAATTTATCACAAAACTCCAATCAAGCCTGGCAATCCAGTGCATCGCAAAACTTTCAAATTATTGATACCTTTTCTTCAAATGACTTTTTAAACTCATGCTTAAATTTTATTAGTAATACATCATCAGAAAACTTAAATTTACTTAAAAACCATTTATTTTCCCGATTAAACGTAGAGTCCTATATGGACCAAGAGGATAAATCTGATTCTGATTTTAATTAATTAAACATATATCAAATCACATAATCATGAATTCAAAAAAGAAATTAAAAATTATTCAGTGGAATATTAGAAGTATTAAATCAAACAGGGAAAACATAACGAACTTAATTTTCAAAGAAGACCCTGACATAATTGCTATTAATGAAACTTGGCTTAAACAAGATTTTAATTTTTCTTTGAAGTATTATAATGTTGTCAGACAGGACAGAGATGACGGATATGGTGGAGTAGCTACTTGTATCAAGAAATCTATTATTTTTTCTACAATTCAGAAATACAACTCAGACCAAATCCAATACATAACAACAAAAATTGGTAACTTATACATAATAAACATTTACTCCAATACAAATAATGCCATAACTCTTCCTTTCTTGAGCTCAACAATAGAAAACATACCTACAGAAAACTTAATTATACTAGGTGATCTAAACTCTCACCATCCCCTATGGGATAAATGTCCTACCAATAAGGGAGGAAAAAATATTTATGATTTTATTTTTGATAAAGAATTAATTATCCTAAATGATGGGTCAGCAACATTGTTTCAACCTCCTAATAATAATCTTAGCGCTGTAGATCTAGCCATAGCAAGTAATAATATGGCTCTATGTTCTACTTGGGGTGTCATACAAGATTGTGGAAATAGCAACCATTTCCCCACCTTTGTCATAATAAACAACTGTGAGTTTAACAAAAATGATAGCATCTATACACAAACATACAAAATGAGAAATATTAAAAGAGCAGACTGGTATACATTCCACACTGGGATGATAACAGGAATGCTTGATTTACCGGTAAACTCTAATTACAATGAGTTTTTGGAGGTAGTTAATCAAGTAGCAGATAACTCAATTCCCTATAAAAACTGTAGAACACAGGGTAAACCTTCAAATCCGTGGTGGGATGAAGAATGTTCACTTTGGATTAAAAGCCGCAAACAGGCAATTCAAAACTTTAAACAATCTGTTTCCTTAGAGAACTATATAAACGCTAAACGTATAATCGCCCAAACTAAACGAAACCTCAGAATTAAAAAAAGAAATAAATTCATAAACTTCTGTGAATCATTAAATAAGGAATCTAACACTACCTATGTCTGGAATAAAGTTAAAAAATTCTCAAATAACAAAAATTACGGCCAGACATTTCATAACCCAGCAGATAATATTAAAACAGAAATTCTACAGAACATGTCTGCAGTTTTTATTGATCCAAATTTTGAGCTTGACGATATAAACGAGCAAGTTTCCCCTTTTACAATCTGGGAACTTAACAATGCTGTAAATAATAAAAAAAATTCGGCACCAGGTATGGACGACATTCCTTACCTTATGATAAAACATCTACCACTACAAGCTAAACATTTTCTGTTGAATATCTACAATAATTGTCTAAATGGTGACAACCTTCCTGAAGATTGGAAAAACCATAATGTTATAAATATCTTAAAGCCACACAAAAATCCACTCTTGGCCAGTAGTTTCAGACCAATAGTTTTATCCTCATGTGTGCTTAAAACATTAGAAATATTAATCAAGAATCGCCTAGATTGGTCCTTAGAACATAACTGTTCATTCACCAACCATCAGACAGGTTTTAGAAAAGGAAGAGGCACTGCTGACAACTTGACCCTCCTTCATTCCACAATTGTGGAAGCCTTTGAATCCTCCCAATCGGTTTTGGCCATCTTTCTTGATATCAAAGCAGCATATGATAATGTCAATATATACAAACTTTATAGTAAACTAAAACTTCGAAATATTCCATCTGCAATAAATAATATTGTGTTCAAAATTTTACAGAACAGACTTTTATATTCAAGATCTAATGATGGTGACTTTTTGGGACCTTTCATGGCAACCAAGGGGCTACCTCAAGGTTCTCCCTTAAGTACCATTTTGTTTAATATTTATATAGCAGAATTGTTTTGTATTAGCAATAATGAAGTTAAAATATGTGGATATGCAGACGACTTGGTTTTGTATATTAAGGGATATGATATCCAAAGCATGGTAAGTAAAATAAACAAAGAATTGGAAAACACATTACACTGGCTTGCAGAACATGACTTGTCCTTATCCAAAGACAAATGTGAAGCTGTATGGTTCACAAAGGGTAGGCGAAGAGATAATCTAACAGAAATCAAAATCAACAACACAGCCATTCCTCTAAAAAATGAAGTGAAATTTCTAGGCATAATTTTTCATAAGCATCTATCATGGGACTTACATGTTGACAATATTATACTCAAGGCAAAGAAAAATGTTAACATCCTACGTGCAATATGTAGAGTCTGGTGGGGAGCTGACCCACGAACACTCCTAATGGTTTTTAATGCCTTGATCAGATCTCATCTCGATTATGGTTCCTTCCTATTCAACCCAATATCACAAAAATGCAACAACAAACTCAATGCAGTATTTTTTGAGGGACTTAAGATATGTTTGGGGTGCATGAAGTCTACACCAAATTTGGCAATCTTGGCAGAGTCTGCCCAAATGGACCTAGAACATAGAAGATTATTGTTAGCCTCTAAATTTTTAAGTAAAATCATCATTATTGAGAATCATCCCATAATATTACTCCTAATTGAAATACGTAAAAGACTTATAAACAAACCTAATTTTTATACAAGGCATAATGTACCATACTTGGTTTCGGCATTAGAATATTTTTTTCCATATTTTAAAAAAATATACAAAAGCCCAAATTTTCCATGCTATGAATTAGACTATGATACACTAATGAATCCACTTCCAATTCTAAATTGTAATATCAAAAAATATGACCCGATGATTAAAGAAAAATTCCTTATGACTACTGAACAATATGGAAAAGACCATACCTTTATATATACTGATGCCTCAAAAAACAAAGAAAGGGTAGGTTTTGGGATATGCATCCCGAGTATTGAATATAATTTCTCCTCAAGACTTCCTGGAGCTCTAAGCATAAGCAAAGCAGAGAGTATAGCAATACATCAAGCGGTGGAAGTCGCAACTACAAAACATCTAAAGAAAGCTATAATATTTTCTGATTCGCTCAATGCAATAACCAATATTAAAACATGTAACATATCTGCTTCAGCAGATATAAGGGCCCTAAAAACAAAGAAACTTATATCTTCAGCCAATGAGAATGGTACCAAAATTCTCCTTTCCTGGATACCTGGAGACTCTAATATATTTGGTAACACCCAGGCTGACATACTGGCAAAAATAGGAAGAGACCTGAATGTACCCATGGAAGTACAACTGAATTCCCAGGATGCCCTATCAGTCATCAGAGGAAAAATTACAAAAGAGTACCAAGAAAAATGGAAATCTTTAGTCCAGAAGAAGACTTCGCAATACAAAACAATTCAAGACTTCTTTCCTACAAAACCTTGGTATTCAAATTTTCCATATAGAAATAGAAGACACACTACCACCATCATTAGAATGCGCACAGGCCATTGTTTAACAAAACAACATCTGTATAAAATGAATATAAAAGATAATCCTTTTTGTGAATGTGGTCGTCTCGAGGATCTAAACCACATCTTTTTTGAATGCCCGATTAATGTGATTCCTAATTTTGATATATACACAAAATTTATTTCCATGAACTTCAAAACACCGCTCTCTATATACAATATTCTAAGTTCCTTAACGGAAGAATCAGTCAATGTAATTATGCGTTTTCTTCTTCTTCTTCTTCTACGGCACTACAGCCCAAATTGAGCCTTGGCCTCCTTTATTTTTTGCCTCCACCCTCCACCCTCCACCCTTGCCTGTCTGTGGCTGCTCTTCTCCATACACGGACTCCTAAAAGGGCTTGTGCGTCGCTGTTTACTGTGTCTTCCCAGCGCTTTCGTGGCTTCCCAACCGGTCTCTTTCCTTGCATTCTAGCATTCAGTGCTCGTTTTGGTAGCCTATCCTCTCCCATTCTTATCACATGTCCGGCCCATTGCAATCTTTGTAATCTAATGAAGTCTGACAGGGGCGTTTC
Organism: Diabrotica virgifera virgifera; assembly: GCF_917563875.1. Lineage (NCBI taxonomy): Eukaryota > Metazoa > Arthropoda > Insecta > Coleoptera > Chrysomelidae > Diabrotica > Diabrotica virgifera. Next base: position 31,797,801 of record NC_065447.1, read on the forward strand.
CTTATAAAGTTGATAAAGCTCGTTGTTGTATCGACTTCTGAAGATTCCGTTTTCCCTCACAGGTCCTAGTATTCTCCTAAGTACTTTCCTTTCGAATGTGTCGAGTTTGTTTTTGGATGTTTCTTTCAGCACCCAGACTTCACTGCCATAGCATGTTATTGGTCGAATTAAGGTTTTATAGATTCTCATCTTTGTATTTCGGTGGACACTTTTTGACCGAAATATATGGGAGAGGGCAAAATAAGCTCTGTTTGCCTGCGTTATTCTCTTCCTTATTTCTCCATCTTCTGATCCGTCGGCATATATTTCTACTCCCAGGTATGTAAACTTTTCAACCGTTTCAATGTCATCTTCATGTATAATGTTTTCTGGGACTATATTTCTTCTCGTCTGAGTCATTATTTTTGTTTTTTCTGTGTTAATTTCCAGACCTAGCATTTTTGTTTGTGTTTTTAACTCTGCATATGTTTCCTGTGCTCCTGTTGATGTTCTACTCATAATATTAATATCATCAGCATAAGCGGCCAGTTGAACCGTTCGGTTGATCAGTAGATTTCCTCGTTTTCCATGCGTTTTCTTGCAATTAACCAAATAAGCTTATAAACTGCAATGCGTTTTCTAGCAATTAACAAAATAAGCTTACAAATTGCAAGGCTCAACTGTTTATATGTATCCGTGTTATATTATGTTGCTATTTGTCATTTAATTTATGTTTTAATTTTTAATCATACTTAACCTGACCCAATTAATCTCATTTAATTATAATCATCACACCTCATCAAAAGCTTCCTTACAAGAACATAGTCAGCGATTTTGGTATGGCTTAGAACCAGACTACGTCAAGATCGCTTATAAATCGTGCTGGTAATCGCCTTGCAGCGAAACCAAAAACAAAAAAGAAGAAGAAGAAGTATGCCAGTGACAGATTGTCAATGCGACGTTATGAACTATTTTGTTACTTCAGCCATCGAATTTATAGTTTATGTTGATGTTAAAAACAAAACATCAAATATCCATACATTGGTGTTAGAAATATTCGAACATAAATGTAAAATTGTGAAATGTGTGATGATTAAATATATGAACATGACAAATGATAAATAGGTACTAGGAGTTATGCAGTCAGCAACACATTAGGATCTTACATAAGGTTAATTCCTTGCATATCACATCCACGTGGGTTAGAGTCCTGTGTTCCCCTGGGTTATATCCAGGAATATTTGCACATACTTCTGTTTTATTAAAAATATGTCGTATAATTTAAGATCTTGTAACTTTGAAAGTGTTCTTACTCATAACTAGGGAGCGTATTTTATGCTAAATGCATATTGCTTACATATTTCGCATATTTGAAAACTTTGCCAAATTTTGCATATTTTTAAAGAAACGTGCTATATAAAAACATTTTTGTCCAAACGAAAAAATTTAAAACCGAAACAATACCTTTTCGGTTTTTCTTAGAAAACACCCGATCTTTACCCATAAAATGCGTATAGTACGCTGTCATAAAATGATTGTAGTATGTTAAATACCCTATTGTTAAGAGAATATTTACACCTCTAAACATCGTTTTAAAATTTCCTAACGGAAATTTAAATAGGATTTAAATCAGATCCCGTAAATCAATAAAATTAGTTACCTTTATTAGGACAATGCGAATGTTTAGTTTTTATGTAAAATTACTTCTCATTGTGAATAGTGCAATATGCCGAAATATTCTAGCCTTGTCTATTCCCGGATCAGAACCTATCCGCCACTTCTTTACACCAATGGGAAATTATTCTGCAAAGCATGTAGGAAAATGGTGAGTTTAAGATTGTTTCTTCCTCTTTTTTCTTTATTAAATAATATTTGGCTGCTTCCTGAACATTTTAATTTTAACAATTTGAAAAAATATTTTTTATTGTCGTAGATACCATCGTAGCGAAAATTTTCAGTTACATAACACGTCGGGACAGAACTACATAAGTAAGTGGAAATGCAAGACGATAAGCGAATCGAAATTTGATCAGTTACCCATTGCATTGACTTGAAGTCAACCGTTGATGACTTCATCCAAGGAACAATATAAACTTAATTCAGATTTATGCGAGGCGATGATTTGTGCAAACATAGCTTTAAAAAAACTGGAAAATCCTATGTTTAAATATCCACGAGGAAAATAAAATTCCTGTAGCTGGCTGTATATACCATAAATCACAAAAAATACAGGATCCTTTGTAAAAGGTATATTTAAAAGACACCAATAAGGGTTACATCATAAAACAAAACGTTTTTGGATTAACAAGTAATCCATCATCAGTGTTAAGCCAATAGCATGCATGCGTAAGCCACCAAAAAGTTATGGGTAAAAACCCTTTAAAAGTTATAAGATCTTATATTATACTTCATATTATGTTTTAAGATAGTTGAATGTTCTATGGATCATGTTCAAATATTCCTGGATATTACCCAGGTCGACACTCAATTTTCAATATGTGAGGTTCATCCCTCTCATATCACATCCACGTGGGTTAAAGTCCTGTGTTGCCCTGGGTAATATCCAGGAATATTTGCAACATCCAACTATTTTAAACATAATAATATGTAGTATTATACAGGGTGTCCCGGAAAATAGTGCGTTCCTTAAAGGTGTGGGTAGAATGCACCATTTAAAAGAAAACTTTCTTATAAATTTTTTTTCTAAAGTCATCTGTTGCCCCAAAAAATTAAAATAATGTATTTTACTAAATTTACATTTGGCAACACGGCAGTTTTATTTATTTTGACACAGCTTAGATAAAAATATACAAATTGTAAACACAAACAGTCATATCATAATCACCTGTAACCCCAGAATAGGTACATCCTATTGTTGTGATATTGTCATGATTTCGATAGCGAGTATCATGATATTATGTTAATTACGTTTAATGCAAGATTTACAGCAAGGCTATTTACCTCCAAGTAAAATAAGATCTTCAGAGAACCCGAATTTCTGTGTAAAGTGTTATGTGCAGATAAAGTTTATTTTTACGAATGGTGTGTTTAACTTTCGTGGTTGACAAAAGTATGAATTTGTGGGCTGGGAATATTTTTTATAATCATCTAATTGAACCATTCGAACTTCCCAGAAGATTGAATGGAGAAATGCAGGTACTCAAATGTTTGCAACATGTTCTATCGATGCTTCTTGAAGACGTAGCTTTATTGTAATAAAAATTTTTTATGTAAGTTAAAACACTATACAAACCTTATTTATTAGATATTTAATAAACACAAATATTATGCTGTTTTTTTATTACTGTTATCAGTATTTTATCAATGTATATTATGCCTATGATCGATGATTCATGATAGTTGAGTTACAGTAAAATTATTTTAGCACAGAAGGAACGCAGCGCTGCCGGCTGTATTTGCTTTTCTGTGGACATTAATCAAATGCATTAAAATTAATAAATTATTTTTTTGAAAACGGTTGACTTAACAAAAAAAAATTATTAGACTTTTTTGCTCTAAATGGTGCACTTAGCCCATACCTTGAAGGAACGCACTATTTTCCGGGACACCCTGTATAAGATCTTATAACTTTTAAAGGGTTTTACCCATAACTTCTTGGTGGCTCACGCATGCATACTATTGGCTTAACACTGATGATGGATTACTTGTTAATCCGAAAACGTTTCATTTTTTGATGTAACCCTTATTGGGGTCTTTTAGATATACCTCTTAAAAAGGATCCTGAAAATTTTTCTATGTTTAAAAGCTTTTTGGAGATATATTCCAAGAAAAGTATTCCCGATACATTGTACATTGAGAAAACATTACGCACCTCTAATTTACAATGATACATACCTACCATAAAAAAAATCAAGAAGATAGTGGAAAATCCATACATTAATTTTATTGTAGATAAATATGTGGCTTCTGCAAATGCGCATGTTTTGAACTTTTTGTGCATATCTTGCGCATATTTCGTAATTTTTTACTGCATATGTATGCGCATATTTCATCAAAAATGCTCGCATATAAATCCGCTCCCTATTCATAACTTTTTGGTGGCTCACGTATGCATGATATTGTAAGTATGGCCTCTGTCAATTCTTAACCTTAGTCAACTTTTATAACATTATCCACTATTAATTAGGTTATACTTACTATTTTAGGGCTTAACACTGATGATGGATTACCTAATAATCCGAAAACGTTTTGTTTTGTGATGTAACCCTTATTGGGGTCTTTTAAATATACCTTTTACAAAGGATCTTGTCCTTTTTGTGATTTATGGTATATAGCCATCTACAGGAATTTTATTTGCCTAATGGATTTTTATTTATTTTTATTATTTCAGCTTTATTTTCCGAAAAAATTGCTTGCATTTTTATACTGTTTTAAATAAATAGAACAGTAATGACATTAAATGCCGAACTCGTTGAAGAAATCTGAAGAAATGTTAACCTCGATTTTATAAAGTCAGGTTTCGTTTATTGCTCAATCCAGTTCTGGAACGTTCTCTGGAACTTTGGCTGTAACAATTCAAAGTTATCTTCAGCAGCAGCAATTTTACACCGCAATTTCCCGCTCTGATCGTCGGCGAATAAAAATTTCGATTACAGAAATAAAAAATTAAAAAACGGCTTTGAGTTCGAATAGATTCCGGTGAAAAGTAGCTTTCCTTATCTGTTTAAGTTTTCCAAGAAAATATTAGAGGTGGCGTTACGCTCCTAGAAAATGTTATATGCTTGGGAGCCGGGTAATATTAAAGTGGATGAAATTAAAAATATTCTTTATTTGTAGTAATTCTTTATATTTTATAAATATCTTCCTCTTTCTCGAAAGAGGAAGAGGATTCTCTTTTTTGTAACTTGGTTATTATCGATTCCTGTTTCAGTATTTCAGTCTAATATCTTCATTTCTTATTCTGTCCAATTTCGTTTTTCCTGCTATTTTTCTTAGCTGCTTTATCTCCGCTGCGTTTATTGTACTGTCTATTTTTGCATTGTTTATCAATGTACACTTGCATATATATTAAAGTTAGTACAGAGATTGCATTGTATACCTTCAGTTTTATTTCTTTATCTATTTCTTCCTTTCCAAATATTGTTTTATTTAATGCATAGTAGATCATATTTGTTTTTCACTCTGTATGAGACTTCTTGATTTATCTTTCCATCCTCTTTATTATTGATCCAAGGTATTCAAACGTCGAGACTGCTTCTATTATTTCATTTTTGCACCTAAGTATCGTTTGGTTTATTTCTTCCCTTTTCTTTTGGGTTACTATCATGGTCTTCGTTTTCTTTACATTTACCTCCATTTTCAAATTTTCTATTTCCTCCACCCAGATATCGATTAATTTTTGCATTTTCTCTTTATTGTCTGCTATTATTACGAAGCCATCTGCATATAGTAATCCCTCCATTCTCACTGGTATTAAATTCATGTACCCTATTGTTGACTGTAAATGCCTTGACCTTCTTTTAGCGCCCTTACTCTATCCATTACTAATATAAACAATACTGGGCTGAGACTGTCCCCTTGTTTTATTCCTCTCCTTAGGTTTATTACTGTCGATCTGTTTCCATTTATTTGTACTTTAGCAAGTACCTTTCTATATGCACATTTTACCACGCTTACTATCTTTTGCGGGATTTGCAGATCTTCCATTACTGACCATATTACTTCTCTATTGATAGAATCAAAAGCAGCTTTAATATCTATGAACATAATATTATATAAGTCTTCTCCTATTTCGTTTTTCCTTTCAATTATATTTTTCAGTATGTATATATTACCTGTTGTTCCTCTTTCCTTCGTAAAAGCCGCTTGTTCTTCTTCTAGTTTTCCTTTCAGTTCTTTCCTGAGCTTCCTTTCTATTATCCCGTTGTAGATTTTATATGCCACTGATGATAAGCATATAGCCCTATAGTTATCACATTCCGCTTCATCTCCTTTCTTGTGTATTGGTATCAATAAATTTTCTTCCCAGTCTTTCGGTATCTTTTCTGTTCTCCATGCTTCCCTCATTATATCCAGTAGCCAAAGCTTGCCCCTTTCTCCCACGCACTTCATCATCTCCGGATCTAGGTCATCGGCACCTCCCGCTTTTCCAGTCTTTATTCTTGATAATCCTTCTTCAATATCTTTGATATGAATTTCGTCTATATATTTCGAAATTTATAAATATAAAATATTTTACTATTTACTTGCTCTACTGCTAATGTGCATACATATTTCGTTTTATCTTTATTGATCTTTAATCCTACTTCTTTGCGTTTTTTCTTTCTAAAAACATGTCCTTTGTTTTGGTGGTACTACTTGCTACAATGCTTATATTGTATTTTTATAACATAATCATTCGGGGACCCTGGTGCGACATTACGGGCTTTATTTTAGCTCCTTTATTAACCTTCTGATGACCAACCTTTTTTTATTACACGGATGACCAAGGGGGGAAATGACTCCAGGTCAAAAATGTCAAAAATGACAATTAAAAAAAAATTAAGTGTTTTTTTTTGTTTTTTTTATGACATGGACTTTTTGTCATTCAGCCAGTCACAACATGAGTATTAGTGTCATGTGTAGTGTGTATGTTGAGTAAGTGTCTTGTTACTTTGCAAAGTCGACGTCATTAGCGAAAAACTACTTGGAATTACACATAATAGACGGTATTTTACTAAACATGAACTTCAGAATATATTTTTTATTCGTAAAATATAGGGAATTTTGTTTTATTTCAAAATATGAGGATATCTAGAATGATATTAAAGTCAAATAAAAGACTAATGCGTTAAAAATTAAAAATACTTTTGAATTTATTAAAGAAAAACAAACGCTGGGGTCAGAATTTCCCCCGCTTGGTCATCGGAAGGTTAACCATATATAACGGATAATAGAAAACGTTTCCGTGATATATTTTTAAACTCTTAATCTTAGACATTCTATTTTCTTTACATCTTTTTAGTCGAGGAAATGAAGCTGGAAAAATGGCAAAACCTCGCAATTTTTTCTTCCAGCATCGATTTGTACAAAAATTTGGGGTTAGGCTCATTTCACCCTCTAGTTCATTTTCTATATTGAGCCGTTGTACGCTTTTGGTTTTTTAAGGGTGAAAACCACCCCTAATTGTAAGAAATTATAAAATAACATTTTAAACATCAATATTGTCAACATTTGCTTATTAGTTACATAATGATTGTTTTGTGCTTTAAGATATAATATCACAATTTCAACCCTTAAAACCACCCTTGTTGGAGCTATGTATGAAAAGTTTACTTATCCTAAAAGAATAATTTCGGCTTGCATCAATTTACATAAAAATTAAAAATTTGAGGTTAGGATCATCTTACCCTGTACTTCATATTTTATATCATGCTCAAGGGCGTTGATTATTTTTAGGGGTGTAAACTACCCTTATTGTCAAAAATTATATAAAACATTGTAAACTTTAATATAGGTAAAATTTGGTTTTGAATGGTTAAATAATAATTGTTTTATGCTTTAGGATATAATATCATAATATTTCAACCCTTAAAAACTACCCTTAATAACGTTTCAATTTTTATAAGTAGACAATTTTATAGATCTATACAGAAAAAAAGTAGAATTAAAGAATTACAAAAACATTTATTTACACAAAAATACGAATTTACAAATATATAAAAATACACAAACAAATAGTTTTTTAGTCATCCAGTATACGAACCGGCTCTGTGGTATTATATAAGTACATTGAAAATGCTCTATAAAGGGACTATTCGAATTTTTCGAAAAAAAAATTAGTTTTATAAACATAGCTCCTTCATTTTTAGCGATAAAATGTTTTTTCAATAACAGTTTTGTAGGATTTTTTAAGAGTAATAAGACTGTGTAAATTATATTCCATAAGATCCCTTAATTTTTAATTCAGGTAGGTTTAAAGGGCTCGAATAAGGGGCTGTTTGCTCGTAAATAGATGTTTTTAACAGATATATCTCGCTAACTGTTCACTAAAATAAAAATCTATGCACAAGTGAATTTTAGTTATTTAAAAAGCTACAATTTAGTAGTCTATCATTTTTTTCGTATCTCCAGTATTTTCGAAGATATTTTGAACAAAATTATAAAAAATGCAAAATTGCCAAAAATCAGTTTTTCTTTAAACTCCATTTTTTCTAAAATTAGGCCTTTTAGATAGGTCAAACTTCTTGGGTTTATTGATAATATAAGTATAAAAGGAATTACAGAAAGGTGAAGAACAATTTTTAGTTACAAGGATAGTTAGGGGGTTGTTTTCACTGTTTTTTCATAGAGAAAAATAGTTACCGACTTTCTTTTTATCATAAGTTGCTCAATTTTTATGCTAGGAACTTTTTATTATTATTTTTTAAAGATCTTATTGTCTGCTTGAAAAACATCATGCAAGTTTTTCTGGAAAAATGCAAAATTTTCTCGTTATTTGGCTTTGATTATTTCAAATTATGCATTTGACGAAAAAAGCTAACTTTTAACATGCCGTATCTCGGTTTGTATTGGTCGTAAAATATTATAGAAAAACAGTTTAATTTGTGTTACTAAAAGATATAATTTTGATATCTACAGTTTTTTTGATTAAATGCATATTTTTCGAGTTATTCTCAAAAAACCCTCTAAAAAAGTCGATTTTTCCGTCGAAAAACTGTTACTTTCAACCACGAATAACTCGAAAAATATTAGTTTTACGAAGAAATGTAAAAAACATTTTTTTCTTAAAATTACTTTTTACATCGATTTACATGGTTAAAATGTAATAAAAAATTCCCACCCCAAGATGGGGTGGCAACTACCCCCAAGATTTTAGCGTACAGCAGCATGATATAGAAAATGATCCTTGGACTATTTCCTACCTTCTGTGAAAATTTCAAATAAATCCATGCTGGACGAAAAAATTGCGAGCCAAAATGCTTCATTTCCTCGACTATTTAGTTTTTTCGACGATTTGCGTTACAATGTGTATTGCGTCTATTGTTGACTTACTCTCTCTGAGTTCATCTTTGTATTCACCTATTTTTGTTCTTGTTTCGTTTTCTGATCAAAGTTGTTAATATTTTGTACATTGTTTTAATAGCGTGATTCCCCTGTAGTTAGTGCATTTTATCTTATCGCCTTTTTTAGGGATTCGTGTTGTCAGACCGCATTTCCAGTCGATCGGCATGCGTTCTTCTTCCCTTATCCATTCTTTTAGCTTGTGGATCCTGTGGACTAGTTCGTCTCCCTCTGTCATGAAGAACTCATTGATAATGTCGTTTTATCCTGTTGCTTTTCATGTCTTTAATTGGTGTATGGTCGCCAATACTTCGTTGTATGACGGAGGATCTGATTGTTCTTCACTCCTATTTTGTGTTTTTTCTTAATTTTCTGCATTTTCAGCATTGTATTTCGATTTGAATAATTCTTGGTAGTGTGTTTTCTATTCCTTGTTTCCAATACTACTTGCCGGTATATTTTTTTACGTCTGCGCTTTTATATGTTTATATAGCCTATGTTTATATAGACAACAGGAGCCTTAGACCAGTTTGAAGTGGTTAACGAGTTCAATTATCTAGGATCCTACATCAGTAATACAGGATCTAGTGAAACAGAAATACGTAGGAGAATAGGCATGGCCAAAAACGCTATGAGTCGATTATCGAAAATCTGGAAAGATCGCTTTTTGTCGAAGAACACCAAAATAAGATTAGTACGTGCCTTAATTTTTCTCATATTTAATTACGGATCCGAAACATGGACAATGAAATCGGACGACAGAAAAAGGATTGACGCCTTTGAAATGTGGTGCCGGAGAAGAATGCTTCGGATCCCATTGGACGGAACACAGAACAAATCACTCAATCCTCCAAGAGCTTAATATTCAGACTCGAATTTCCTCTATTTGCCTCTCTACCGACTTAAAATTTTTCGGCCATATTGCAAGAGGAAGTGATGATAATCTTGAGAGACTTATAATTTCGGGAAACGTTGAAGGACGCCGAAGTTGAGGTCGCTCACCTACTCGATGGACGGTTCAAGTACAGATAGCCAGTGGAAAAACTTTCTCTCAATCCATGAGGGAAGCTCAGGACAGAAGCCGATGGAAAGAGATAGTTGCTCGTATTATAGGGAATCACGACACTCAGCAATGAGGAAACGACTGAGGATGAGGAGGATAGCCTTGCATTATCGTTTCTGTTCGCTTCGAGTTCCAGCAGTAAATCTTCAATCCTTTTTTTCTTTTTACTTGTGCAATATTTTTCTGACTCTTTATTCTTCTATTTATAGTGTAGGAGACCTTGTTCTTTCCCTGTAGCCAACCATCTGTGTCTTGCTTTGTCTTTGTCTTTACTAGCTTACTCCTAGTATTGATTGTACCATTATTTTCTTGTATGGTCTTCCATTAGTCCTATCGTCTCGCATACTGTTGTCGTCGACGAAATCGTCGAAAAAATTTAAGAGCACGAAGTAGATCTACATACATACTGTTTATTGACTACAAGCTAGCGTTTGACAGTGTATTAAGGAAGGAGCTAATTAATGATATAAAACAACTAGGAATTCAAGGGAAACTAGTAAGGCTAACGAAAATGACGATGAAGGGATCCAAGGCACGAATCCTAACAAGGGAAGGCCCCTCAGATGAAGTACACATGGAGGTAGGCGTAAGAGAGGGAGATTCCTTCTTAACATTATTTAATATCGTCATAGAGGGTTCAGTAAAAGCAGCCAAAATTATGGGAACTATTATCGACTTTTCAGCCAAGCTCATAGCGTATTCAGATGATATTGCACTGATTACTACAGACTTAAAAACCACGGAGAAAATAATATTAATACTAGATAAAGAAGCAAAGAAAAGAGAACCAGTAATAAACCAGGGCAAAACGAAAACCTCGAGTGTTTAAAAGAGAGTAGGAACATCGATAGAGAAATTAAGCTTGGTGCATATACCTTTGAAAGAATAAACCGTTTCAAATACCTGGTAGTAATGGTGAATGGGATGAACAATATATCGGATGAAACAAATGAACGCATCGTACTGGGTAATAAAACCTACTGGAACTACCAAAACTTCTTAAAAGAAAAACCCATCAGTAAGACAAGAAAATTAAAAATTTACAAGACAGCAATCAGTTCTGTTCAGAGAAGATGTCCTTAACACAAATAGATGAAATGAAGTTATAAGTTATAAATCTAACAATAAAACACTGAAAACGTTTGTTTTCTAACAATAAAACACTGAAAAGTTTTGTTTTCTATACTTCCACAAAATTTATTACGACTATGTGACTACAGCTGTTCAGAGTGCCTTTCTCAAGTGATATAGTTTACAATGTGTTTGCCTTTTTAAGTCTTTAACTGAAGAGGTTGAGGAGTGGGGAGCTGTTTTATATGCAGAATTTTAAACTCTTCTTTGAAAGAATGATTATGATCTAGAAGGTGAAGTGCGTATGTAGAAGTGTCTGTTTTTCTATTGTTGAAAGCCCTTTTGTGTTCTGCTATCCGTTTGTCAAAAGTTCTGCCAGTTTGACCGATGTACGTTTTCGGACAGTCACCACAAGTTAGTTTGTACACACCACTCTTTAGTTGCTTTCTCTTTCGGCTTTTATTGTTCTTAATATATTTGCTTAAGCTGTTGTTAGTTCTGAAAGTTGGTGTTATTCCTTTCTTTTTATGTATCTGGCTATTTTTGTTGTTATCTTGCCAGTATATGTGAGAGAGCAGAAAGTACTGGGTTCTTTCTCTGGTGGTGGATACACTAATTTCAGGGCTTTCTTATGGAGTTTTTTGTTTAAAATTTTGTTAACTGTTTGTTCGTTATAGCCGTTGTTAACTGCTATTTGTTTAATGACGTTTAGTTCTATCTCGAAGTTATTTTTTGTCATGGGAATTTCTGTCAATGTATGTATCAGTGAGATGAAGTTATAAATCCCAGAGAGAAAGATAATTCGATGAATAATGGGACCGGTAAGGATATGTGTTGCCAAATTTAGAAGGTTAACCAATGAAGAAATAATTAAAGAAGCCATCCATGGTGAAAACATAATCAAGTTCGCGAAGGCTCAGGTGGCTGAGACAAACAGAAATAGTATGATACAGTTGATCCAAAAACGGCACAACCCAGACATTCAAAGTGAAAGTTATCTTTCAACACCAAATTTTTTTATATGGTCGATATATTGTTCAGTAAAACGTCACACCATTTTGAGCGTCGGGTTTGGGGAGTAAGTGGGGGAGAAGTGGGTGTATTAGGAGTTTTTTTATGTTTTTCGTCAATATTTCTAAAACTATGCGGTTTAGTGTAAACAATGTTCTATATAAAAATGTTCTACATTCAATTTTAAACAAAAAAGGTCTTTCCAAAAAATTCATGATCCTTCTAAAATGAACGGTTCCAAAGTTACGGACGTAGTATATTATAATTGGTCCAAAAAAAGGCCGAACCCGGTCATCCCAAGTTAAAGTTCTCCTCCAACACCAAATTATTCTGTATGGTCCACATATTGTCCAGTAAAAAGTTACACTGTTTTGAGCATCGGGTTTGGGATGGAGGGGAGGAGAAAAGTCGGTAAATTAGTAGATTTTCAAATTTTTCGTCAATATTTCTAAACCTAAGGGGTTTAGCGTGAAAAATTTTCTATATAAAAATATTCTACACTAAATTTGAAACGAAAAAGTCCTATGCATATTTGTTCTAAAATCAAAGGTTCCGGCGTTACGAAGAGTGTAAAGTGGAGGCTTTCCATATTTTTTACACTATTTGGACAAATTATAACATTATTACGGAAGAAACTATTTTTTTAACAGGATTTTGTTTTCTAAATATAATTTTCTATTTCACTGGCCGGTGGCTTGTTACTGATAAGCCCTTGAAAGAACATCAACCTCACTAAGGGGCTTCTACAGGCCTAGGCCATATAAATCTGTGGTACGGAGAAACCTAATCTCAACTTTCTACGGACAATATCGCATGAATATATTTCCAATAGTAAAATTTTCGTTTCAAATTTAATGTACAACATTTTTGTATAAAATATTGTTCACGACAAACCGCTTAGGTTTATAAAGATTGACGAAAAACGTAAAAAACTACTAATTTGCCGACTTCTCCCGTTCACCTCCCCCCTAACCCGACGCTCAAAATGGTGTAACTTTTTACTGAACAATATGTGGACGATATAGAACAATTTGGTGTTGGAGGAAAACTTTTATTTTGGATGACCGGGATAGGCCTTTTTTGGACAAATTATACAATACTACCTCCGTAACTTTGAAACTGCTCGCTTTAGAAGGATTATGCATAGGACATTTTTTGTTGAAAATTTAATGTAGAACATTTTTGTGTAGAACATTGTTCACGCTAAACCGCATAGTTTTGTAAATATTGACGAAAACCGTAAAAAACTTTAAATTTACCGATTTCTACCCCACCTCTCCCTCAAACCCGACGCTCAAAATGGTGTGACTTTTTACTGAACAATATGTGGTCCATATAAAACAATTTGGTGTTGGTGGATAACTTTCACTTTGGATGACTGGGTTTGAGTCTAGTTATACCATACTAAAAGAGGTAACCCAAATTCTACGCTAAAGAGACCAACAATAAAGAGACCGAAGGGAAGACCCAAAACAAGACTTGTTACTTCTTTCTGGGTTACCTGGGAATTTGGGTTACCTCTTTCTGTTTGTCCCATCCACCTGAGCCTTCGCGAACTTGAATATGTTTTCACAATGGATGGCTTCTTTAATTATTTCTTATTTCTAACACATATCCTAACCAGTCCCATTATTCATCTAATCAAGATGGAGAGGTCAAGTCTTAGAAGACATAAAGAAGCTAAGAATCTACAATTGGAAGGAGCGGTGTAAGAACTGAAAAGAATGGAGGAAAATTGAACACATGGCCAAGTCACACAACATGCTGCTATAATAATAAAAATACAACAATGGACTAATTCACCGCAACAAATAGATAAGAAAGCATAGAAGGCGTCAAACAATCCCCCGGGAGTGAGTAAGCCGCGATGAAATAATATAATAATTAGATATATACATAATTTTATTTGGTACCCTATCTGTTTCTTGACATACCACAAATTATATTGTACGAATGTTGTCTAATTGAAGACCTGAAATTCTAATAGATCTATGTGCCACTTTTTACAAATAATATCCTTTTATTGTTTCTAACGGAAATATGTCCTGTGCCAATGCACTGCTAAAAGATGTACATATGTGCCAAATACTCTCCAAACGGCTACAAAAAATTCCAACAAATCTTCTAGTAGTGCATTGGTATAGAGATACAGATCATTTAGCAACAATAAAAGGATATTTGTAAAACGTGACAATAGATCTATTAGCATTTCAGATCTTCAACTATTCGAGACAAAAGACAATTATAAAATCCTCTATCGGAAAAACAGTATTTTCCGCATCCCACATCCATTTAGAATTCAAGCGCATGCCCGTCGGATTAAAATGCAGTCCAATAAAATTTCAAAAACGATAGATAATATTTCAGGCCCCTTCTTACATAAATTTTCTTTGTGTATATGGACGACGACAGTCTTTCAAAAATTCCGAGAAACAGTTTCAAAAAATCTAACTATCCTAATCTGATTTTTCAACAAAATAAGTTACCTTCTTATATTATGTTGTTACCCCAGAAGGCGTCGAACCAAATAGCGCAAAACTCAAGGCCACAAACAGGTATGCACTTCCAAAAACATTAAAAAAATAAAAAATGAATGGGTTGCATGTGTGAGTCCATACTATTGTAGTAAAGAAAAGAGAGACGTTCTCACAAACAATTTATTTTACAACTGACGACCGGTTTCGCTGTCTACAATATTCACAGCATCTTCAGGTCACGGTAAAAGTAAAATTAAATGCTACAAATAACAAAAAACCAGAGTTAGTTAAGTGGTCTGGTTGAAATCAAAGGGTAATGATCAAGCCAATATTAAAGTATATATATTTATGCATACATATAAATGCTAACATGTACGTAAATATGGTTTACAACCCTCACACTCACATACATGCACGCATTCAAATGTAGTGGCAACAAACGTATGTTAAGTATAAGTATAAAATATACACTTACTTTCCGGTATAAGGGAAAAATGTAGTAGTATTCAATATCATATTTTCTCTATATTATGCTAAAGGGAGAGATGGTAGAGGGACAGATTTGAATGTAATGCATTAACAAAACCAAATAATTGGCATTATCTTGAGGGGGTTAGTAAGGAAACACGACATTAAACCGTGAAACCAAAAAAAAATTGTTAGTTATATATAAAGTGATGTTATTTTTATATTTTTAATTAATAGTGTATATTTTAATTTAGTTGGGATTATTAGATGTTCTTCTGGATGTTCAAGAACTAATAGATGTAAGATTGAACATCCAGAACAACATCTAATAATCCCAACTAAATTAAAATATACACTGTTAATTAAAAATATAAAAATAACATCACTTTATATATAACTAACAATTTTTTTTTTGGTTTCACAGTTTAATGTCGTGTTCCTTACTAATCCTCTCAAGATCCTGCCAATTATTTTGTTTTGTTAATGCATTACATTCAAATCTGTCCCTCTACCATCTCTCCCTTTAGCATAATATAGAGAAAAAGTATGATATTGAATACTACTATATTCTATATTTTATTGTTAAGTATAATACAGAAGATTACATACATTATAATACAGACATTAGGAGAAAAGCAATTATCGACCTCACAAATGATTACTTAGAATCATTTAACAAAATGCAAAGTTACCTTCTAGCGCACCCGTTATATTATGCAATATAACCGATCATATTATGATTTTCCAAACCATTTACCATGACCACAGGGCACAGACGCTTATAACGTTGCATTAGGCGCCGTCATAAGACAAAATAGTTCGGCTTTATCTTTACTATTTACTTTTCTGACTGGGAATTAAGGTGGTTTTAATAGCATAAAAATATACAGGGTCTTTTATTACCAAAGTTGAAGGACTATAATAGACTGGAAGGGAAAAAATCGGAAGTGACTTTATATCGAGCCCTCCAAAGTTTTAAAATTAATAATGAAGGGTAAGATGGAAGAAAGAAGAGGTCAAGGAATGTTCATATTTACTTTTAAGGATATCTGTGAAAAAGACTAGCCGATTCAACTACATACAATGAATCTCAATAAATCATAAAAATAATATTTTTTTTTTATTTCAGTTCTTGTTGAAGTAAGATCTCAAATCAAAAATGCGGTAGGCTCTAAAGTTTAATAGCAGGTGTTAAAACATTCCTAAACTCGGCCTAGATATACGTAGAGTGTACATAATAATCACCTTTGACAATGTTTGCCAAAATCACGGATGAAACGTCTAGCAGGAATAGTTCCAGACCACGCCCCATTAATATTAACTCGAAAACCAAATTATCAATATAAACCCGAGTATGAAGCATACTGAATATTGATACAATTACATACAGCATTAAATCTTCGCTTGTCCTCTGCTAAACATATATTTCCCTCCTAATTTTCCATCTGTTTCGATCTTGTGCCTCTTAAATCAGTCCAAGGCGTTGATGGACAAACTCTTCTTCCGTAGGCATCATGTCTTGATCTCTATTCAAGTATGCGCTTTGTCCATCTGTTGTCTGACATTCAAGCCACGTAGTCTGCCCAGTATATATGGGTGTTACTATTTATTCTATCTATTACATCAGCCACTGCTGCTGTTCGTTTTGGCTGGCCTTTTGGGAGCTTTTCTTACAGTAAAACGCCCAACATATGCTCCACCGCTCTTTGAGCCACGCGGATCATTTGCAGTATTCTGATTCCATTTACCAAGTTCTAAATAAGCTTTTCATAAACTGTTACAAATATCTAATAAACTTTTATTATTAAGACTTAACCAGTGTTTTTAATTTCAAAATAATAGCGACCAGGGCCTCGATTTTTGACCCTTCGCTTCGTTATAGAACGTATTCGTTTCGTATCTGTTTAGTGTACAGATAGCGAATACGTTCGATAACGAAGCGAAGGGTCAAAAATCGAGGCCCAGTAGGGTTTTACGCGGGACAGGCTCTTATCCCGTGTTGTATGCCGGACTTTCCTACCAGTTATAACTACATGAATTATATTTTCAATTAGCCCTGATTTGCCTATTGCTAAACATAAGTGAACTAGAATAATGTAACGGTAACTGATTTTACGTTCATGCAAACTTCTAATTTATTTGTTTATCAGTATTTGTATTTCGCGTACTAAACATAATTCAAAATTTGGTAGTAATAATATGTTTAGACCAATAACGCTCAAAGATAGAATCAACGGCGGATCCAGCAACCTGGCAAGGTGATGGGCAATGGAATAAAAATTTTCTCGTCAGTGGCGTAGGCAGGATTCTTTTTCAGATTGGGCTATTACTTTCTTTTTCTTCATGTCCCATATTTTTTCAGAACGTTTGTTAGCATCATAGCTATCTTAATTTTATTCACTGCCACCCTAAATAAACCACGAAGTGCTTCTTCGTCCTGGACTGCATTTGCCTTATATTTTCACTTGCATAATATTTTGTAGCGACCTATATTTGGGACCTCTTATTACATGTCCGAAATACTCCAGCTTTCTCTTGTTGATGCCTTTTATAATCGCAGTAGTCTTGCTGAAACGTTCTAGTATTGTGAAGTTTCGAATCTTCTCCACCCAAGAAACTCTTAAAATTATTCTATAACACCACATCTCGAAAGGCTCAAGGCGATTTAAATCGATTTTATTCTCAGTCCAAGTATACCGTACAGTAAGACCAAGAACACGTACTTCGCTTTTGGCAGCGAAGTAGGCGCATCCTTAATGCCAATTTCAAATCTCTGTTACATAATACTTTGGAGATCCTTCTAAAAAGCGGCTTTTATTCGGAGGGTTTTTAGTAAATGATCAAATAGATTTAACTAACTCTGCTTTGTTAAATATACTTAATTAAAATGGACATACATCCAAAGTTTGTAAATTTATTTAAAGTTACCTTAACATTTAATAACATTTAATAATTATTTACTAAAAGATAATAAAACTTGTAATTTGGTTAAGTTTATCAATAGTACCATAAAAATCAACTATATTTGTCATTTAGTCACTATTAGACGAAAATGCATTATCGCTCGAAATATATCACATAAATAAATTACAAAAATTTATTAACAATATTTTCTATACTTACTAATTTTAAATCAAAATGAACATGGAGTAAAGCTAGACCTAACGATCGATTATGACCGTTTTGTTTCTAAGCCAAGTTTTAAGGCGTTTGAAATCAGAAAATCATCGTTAATTTTATATAATCAATTTTATTTAATCCACAAGGAAAAGAAAAAAGTTTTAACAGATGACATTTAAACAGTATTTAACAGATGACATTTCTAACATCAACTCATTATCCCTTAACTTCTACTAGTCTTCCAAAATAATCTACTTTAACTTTTTCCACAGTTTTTACTAAATCTACCAGTCACAACTCTAACACTATTTGATCTCTTCTACCCAATTTTCATAACTTATTGCCATTTGATCAGGTTTTTGTTATAGGTCCAACTAACCTTCAGAAAAATATTTATAAAAGGTTTTTATACTAATTCTTCCACTCTCTTATCCATAGGATGTGGGGTCTGGTTTCTGGGGCGCCCAGCCTTTTTCATCACACCTCATTACAGTAAACAATTCTGATATCAAATCACAAATTATTCACTACCTTCTAATTTTACACATATTGCTTGTTTTCCAATACACCTTCATACATCCATCCAGTTTTAAACCTTTTCAATTCAACTCGATAACTTGGTATAAAAAATAAAAAATAGAAAAAATCCCTATTTCATAAACATGTTTAGTCCTAGATGCCTATGTTACATTAAAGGACCTCATACTTTTGCCAGGTTATTAGTTCAATTGATATTCTTCTTCACTTCCAATATCAACACTCAGGTACCTTAACCAATTAATTCACATATCATTATATCATATCAGTTTCCTCCTGTGACTCATACAACTTATCTTAATTTCAACACTACTTTAATATCAGACTTCCATTTACTACAGACTCTCTAAGTTACTCTGCCATTGGTACAATTAAACCAAACACTCCTTTTAATTCATAGTAAATTAAATTTTCAACAGCACAGTTGGACTTACTTCAATTTGAATAGGAACATGTATAGATCGCTGCATAGATTCTGGCTATTTCTCATTATAAAAATCATTTCATACTTCACGTTCATCTTACATATTCAAGGTACTTACTTAAATGTAATTATAGCCACAACTTTGTTGATGTTTGTTATTACTATGTAAATTTTCATTAAATATTTTACTAACAATTAGTTGGCTGTCGTAATACAGGGTAAATTCCACGTCACGTTGTCCATCTGTCTTTTGACACCTTTCAGAAACATCACTCATTTCGCATTCAGTTGCCATTAAGTCATTGAAATGTGATCAACTCAATTTGGATCCCACGTGTTGGGAAACCTGTATACTATACCTTAGGGCATTATCCTGTTTGCCATGTGACCACCACAGGCCTTTTTATTGAAGTATGCACTTTTAAGGCATCTATATTTTATGTAAAGGGATTTTACCCAGATATTTTTCTTTTGTGGCTCAGCTAGCATCCAGTTTGTAAGTATAACCAACTTGCTCTAACCTTTGTCAAAATTTAAATAATAACTTTATATTCATTAAATCGGTTATACTTATTTTTAGATCGAACACTGGTGATGATTTTTTATAAAAATCGAAAACGTTTTGTTGTGATGTAGCCCTTTTAAGGGATTTTTAATAAAAAAATTTTATACCTTTTACAAAGGATTTCTTTCCAATTTTATTTAATTTCTATATTAATATGAACATGGAGTATAGATAGACCTAACAGTAACAATCGATCCTGACTTTTTTTGTTTAGAAGCCAAGTTTTTAGGCATTTAAAAGCAGAAAACGATCGTTCTGAACGCGATGTACTATAAGGTGAAAAGTAAACAATATTTGTAATATACAGAGAGAGTCTGTAAAGTGGAATAAATTCAATATCTCAAATACTAATTGTTTTTTTGGAAAATGCTCAGACCCGTCGATTAGTATTTCAAATTGTCCTTTTTGACATTCAATAA
The DNA here is from genome assembly GCF_917563875.1 of Diabrotica virgifera virgifera. Classification (NCBI taxonomy): domain Eukaryota; kingdom Metazoa; phylum Arthropoda; class Insecta; order Coleoptera; family Chrysomelidae; genus Diabrotica; species Diabrotica virgifera. The sequence continues at coordinate 31,817,938 of NC_065447.1, forward strand.
TAATGTATACAGGGTGTCCCAATTTAGAGATATGCCGTCATCGTCGATTTTCTTAAATGGCAACACTGTCATTTTGATAGCTAATTTGATAGGGTTTGTACAATAACAAATTTGGTAGGGTTTGGTAGGGTTTAAAATAACAAAGTTATATCTGTAATTTGGAATATATTCAATAATTAAAATACTAACTGTTTTTTTGAAAAATGCTCAGACCCGTCGATTAGTATATCAAATTGTCCTTTTTGACATATAATAATAATGTATACAGGGTGTCCCAATTTAGAGATATGACGTCATCGTTGATTTTCTTAAATGGCAACACTGTCATTTTGATAGCTATTTTGATAGGGTGTGTAAAGTTATACACAACTGCAAAATTTCAAATTTGTATTCTCTACCATTTAGATGATAATAAAAAATAACAAAGTTATGAAAAAGAAGTAATCAACTAATAATTGAATTTAATTATTTCAATAAATTAAGCAAAAACTCATAATGTTGCCCTCAATTATTGTCAAATTGTCAATGGGCAACGTTATGAGCATTTGCTTAATTGAAATAAATAAATTCAATTATTATTTGATTACTTCTTTTTCTTCATAACTTTGTTATTTTTTATTATCTTGTAAATGGTAGGGAATAAAATTTTGAAATTTTTCAGATGTGTATAACTTTACACACGCTATCAACATAGCTATCAAAATGATAGTGTTGCCATTTAAGAAAATCAACGATGACGTCATATCTCTAAATTGGGACACCCTGTATACATTATTATTATATGTCAAAAATGACAATTTGATATACTAATCGACGGGTCTGAGCATTTTTCAAAAAAATAGTTAGTATTTTAATTATTGAATATAATCCAAATTACAGATATAACTTTGTTATTTTCTATTATCTTGTAAATGGTAGAGAACAAAAATTTGATATTTTGCAGATATGTATAACTTTACAAACCCTATCAAATTAGCTATCAAAATGACAGTGTTGCCATTTAAGAAAATCGACGATGACGTCATATCTCTAAATTGGGACACCCTGTATACATTTTTATTGAATGTCAAAAAGGGCAATTTGAAATACTAATCGACGGGTCTGAGCATTTTCCAAAAAAACAATTAGTATTTGAGATATTGAATTTATTCCACTTTACAGACTCTCTCTGTATAATATTTTACAATGTGAAAACACATCTTTATCGCAGAATTTAAAGCTTTGCATGACTGAATTTTTACTGTTTGTAATTCAGATCCTAAAATAGCCTCAGATCAGAATGACATTTTTTGAAACGAAACTGACTCAGTAATTTGCCACAAAGAAAAAACAAATTATTATTGATATCTGGTCTCTGGCATTAGATGGTAATAAGCCTATTTATTGTAAGAATTTTTCATTTATTATGTTCTGAAGACTTTTAATAATCTTCGATTCCAAGGAATTCTGTGTTAGGTTTCAGTTATTCAGTTATGAACAGGACACAACTCACTATTTATTTTCAATCGTAATTATCTCTTTCTTAAAAAATCTCTCAGTAGACACCAGGCAAGGTCTCAAGGAGGGGGCAATTGACTCCATTGACCCCCCCCCCTTGGATCCGCGCCTGGATAGAATAATACATTTATATTATATGAAATCATAAAAATTCAAATACAATGGCAAACTTTATAGATATGATGGTTTCTAGCTCTGTATACCAAATAGTCTGTTCAACTAATATAACGAACATAAACTAGTGAAAGATAAGAATATCATAATCGCCAGCCCTCGTATTGTACGTAAGTTTTCTGAGAGAGATCACCCGGATATGTACATAAAACTTTATGGAGCACGTCTCGGAAGACATGATATCAGTTTTGGCGAAATAAATGTAGGTACACAAAAAGACTGTTATCGTTAAATTGGAAGAGTTATAAATTCGGTTATGCCAGCAGTAAATTTTCGTATAAAGAGAAACAACAATAATCGATGTTTTAATACGTACATTGAAAAATATGAACGCTGTAGCGGATGTAGGGAGCATCACAAACACATTAAATAAACGAATTAACGAAAACATATATCAATAAGACACTATAATATGATAAGATCGTGGCTACAAAAGAATATTACCACTTTTTATTAATAGTAGTGTTGACTGCGATGTGATACAAATGAAAAACAGTGGTAAAAATTCCAATTAAAATATTATGGTAGTGGAGCCCAAGCGGGAATTTTTCGGGAAAATCACCTGGCGAGAAACTTTGTACCCTATAAATGCACCCCTACCATATGTGTACTCCTAATACAAGGGGGTCCGAGAAAAAATCTATCCTTAAGAAACCCTCGAAATCGTGAGATTAACCCTTAACTACAGACATCCCAATATTAGCACGTAATTACAGATCCCCGGTATTTTTTACCGGTCATTATAAAATAGAGTCAAAATATAAAGTTAATAATAAAAAACAAAAAAAAATTGCATTATGAGTTTTTATGGAGTCTCTAAATATGGGAAAAATGGTAAAACGAGTGATTTTAATAATATAATACAAGATTTTTGAAGAATAATCTATTAAACCAGAATTTTGGTAACATTTTTGGTCTATTGAAACAAACGGCCATAAATGCTATGAAAAGAAATTTAGACTTTTTTTAACAAATAAACGTAACATAGAATCACAAAGTAAACATAAAATAGCATTTACAAAAATTTTTACATCCATGAGAAAAAATCGGCAAGGGGTAAAATTATCACAAAATTAAATGGCAATTCCATTTTTGCAATGGGCCTCAAAATTTTTATCGTCAAATTTAACCTTCATTGAAGGTCCAGGAAGACTTCCACAGTCCATTTCTTTACTTTTTTCCTAAAAACTCCAAAAAATAATATAAACATTTCAGATTTACAAATATAGTACCCATATAAAAATACTTACTTAACACAGACATCCGGTAATTTTTACCGGTTAAGATTTTTGATGTGTGCTAGAAAAGAAAATATTGACAATACACACTACACGCTTTGACTAGCACTGTTATACAAACTACCCGAGAGGTACAGAGACACATGAACTTGTAAGTGGTGAGGTTACCATGAAATCCACATTTTGGGAATGCCCGCCGGTAAAAAATACCGGATCTCTGTAGTTAAGGGTTAAGATAAGGTAAGTCAAGTACATGCAATACAGTGTATATTTAAAAAATCTGACGATTTGATGTCTATTAAGCTAGAATAGCCATTTCATAAGGGAGCCATAAGACTTACCACATATTTTTTTGCTATTTTATTGCTAATTTATTACGCAAATTAAAAGTTTATTGCCTCATCCCCTTCAGAGAAACAGGTAGCTATTCCAGTTTAAAATTAAGCTAGACTAGCCAACATTCATATATCTGGAACGAAAGTAGATAGAGAGTCGCTTCCGGCGGCCTATTTTACTGCTAATTAATTGCTAATTTATTACGCAAAATAAAACTTTATTGCTTTAACCCCTTCAGAAAAACAGGTGGCTATTCCAGCTTAATATTAACACATATAACACAGGAACAGGAAAACATATTTCATATTTTAAAAAAATAATTGGTATTAAATGGTATTGTCGAAATGCTATATTACACAAAAAAATGATCAAGAATAAGCAGATTTATTTAATAAAAACTTACGCCACAAAACTATTACCAATCTTTATCACAAGAAAAAACAAATTGAAATAAACTGACGCTTCCAAAACAATGCATAGTAATATTCACACTAAATCTCAAACTAAGAACCTTTTCCAAATTGGCTACATGCAGCTGAATTTCCAATGCAACTTTCGTAATATTATTTCCAAAAGTTGCTGAGAAATAAACTTCTTAATGTTGACATATTGCACCGAGGCGAAACTAAATCGGCATTCGATGGCCGCCCAAATGTTGTTTGTTGAATGGGATGTATCTCTTAATACACTTCTATTTAGCATTTAGATAGTCCTTCGTTGTGTAAGTGCATCATACGAAGCGTGAATGTTAGTCGCAAATTGCTTGTGTATATTCAATAAATTGCTTAAAAAGCATTTAAGAGTTATTTTTTCTTTGGGTATTTTTGTAAATAAAATATTTGTATTATTCAAATTAAACATTTTACTAATAGGGGAGTGCAATTAGAACGAAACTAAGCATTGTTTCGGAAAAATTTAAACAGTCTTATATTTTTCTAAAACTTTTTTTGTTAGTTTATATACATGTTAAAGTAAAAAGTTCTGCTCGCAGATTTGGCCGCTAATTGTTTATTATTTGTTTAAAAAATAAAAATTTTTTTGTATAAATAATTTTAAAAATATCGATATATTCACTATTTTACTTTGATCAAATATGTTTCTATTTTGTTTTTGATTATGCTGAATCCGAATATGGCATATCAATTTGAAAATTCTTATACAGAAGCTCTTATACAGTGTGTCTGCATAACTAGGAACCTATGGAAAACTTTTTTATTATCAATTTTACGAAAAAAATTTATTCTTAACAAAATGCTCTGGATAGTCAAAAATCTAAAACTCAACCATCAGATATCAAATTTTATCAATTTTATACGAGTTATGTCAAAAATATGAATTTCGTTAAAGTGTAAAGTAACTTTATATTCCAGAATATCAAAAAATGCTATTAAGAAAAGTTGTTTGAAATTAAAAACTATGTCTAAATATACAATTACATCATTCTAATCGAAAAAAAAAAAACAATTTTTTCTCAAATTACGGATACTCATCATCATTTCACTAAAATTATGATAACTATGTCTTTAGTTTGTTGTGTTTGTCTTTTTTCCTCTGAGCTCTTTCTGAGCCCTTTTCTTTTCTTTTCTTTTCTCTTAGGTTCTTTACTTTATTCCAGAAGCATCTGTTGTTGTTTCTGTCATTTTGGTCTAGTGATTCACCGAACTCCTTCCAACTCTCTTTCTTTCCTTTTGTAACTAGTTCTTTCACTGTGTTTCTGTGTTTTTGGTATTCTTTTTTATCATGTTCCTCTCCTGTACCATTGAATTTTTTCCATGCCTTTTTTTTCCTAACTTCTTCCTGTATATCTGCATTCCACCAATTCTTCTTTTTGTTTAATTTTCTGAATGTTAGATTTCCGCATATCTCTTCGGCATTTTTCCTCCATATCCATTTCTATTTTCTTTCTCTCCTCCATTTTGAACTCCTTATCAGTTTCTTCTTGATATCTCCTTTTCTTTTGTTCATCTTTTAGCTTTTTTATGGCTATTCTGCTGTATTCTATCTGTTCTTGTTGTACCGGTTTTCACCATGTCATCTCTGCCATTACCTGTCTGTGATGAGTTCCGATCTCTGCTCTCTGTTCTGTCCAGACTTGTTTTATATTTTGTTTCATTTGTTGCGTGTGGACTACGTAATCTATTATGCTTTTTGCGTCTCTGCCTTCTGCTACAAATGTATATTTATCTTGTAGTACTTACTGTGTAAAAACGAGTTTTCTATTAATAAGTCGTTTGTCTGGCAAAATCTGATCATTTTAATTCCATTTCTGTTTAGTATCTCTTCACCAGTAAAAGAGTATGTACTTTTAAAACGTGTAAAACTCAAATAATTAGAAATTATTCAGAAATACCTTTGATAAAATAATTCAGCCATCGATAGAACAATATTTGGAAGGAGCTCTTCATGATGATCAGTTTTATGAACTACAGCTTTAAAAGATACACCTTAAAGATTCAATAGCTTTACTACAATGTTGTTGCATAACTTGTTAAATTTATAGGAGCGTCTATCTATGTTGATTAAAAAAATCAGTTTGTGTCGGTTTAGACTAGCAAAATGTTCTCTCCATGTTACTTTGTTGTTCAAAATTGCAACACTTGCCATTAAAGAGTGAAACAGATATAAAAATAAAACGCGAATGTCACGAACATTGCCTGGGTAAAGAAATAAAAGTTTTCGGTCGTCTAATAAGATATTTATTTTTATACCAAATTTATTGGTGTGTCTTTACGATCTACTAATATATCTAACAATTCGTAGAGGTATTAAAATGAGTAATAATGATGAAATAGGTAATGCTGGGGTTTATTATAATTGGGAGTAGCTTCCACTATTACGTTTATTGTAATTAAACTGTTAATGTTTGTTTTGTTTGTTTTATTTGAAATAAATATGTGGGGTTTATAGGTTCCTGTAAGTATTTATTAGGAATAGATAAAGTCAAGCGGGGATTTTTGCAGTTACTCGAGCGCGTCAGATTATCATATGGGGAGGAACCTGGTACACTGCAGATGTACATCTACCATATATTGGCTCTAACCACAAGAAATTTCGTTAAGGGGGCCCGAAAAAAAATCTATCCTTAAAAATATTCGAAACTGTCAAATTAAGATAAGGTAAGTTAAATACATGCAAAAGAGTGTATATTTCAAAAATCTGACGATTTGAGCAGGTGGTAAGGAAATGGTGAGTCAAAAATTTCACAAAAAAGCGAATATTTCGCGAAATAAATGTCAGATGGAAAAACTAAAAAATACTTCTTCAATAATTTTTAAAAATCTATCGAATGGTAATAAACATGACCCCCCACGGAGAGTGGTAGGGGGTAAATTTTAAATACAAACCCCGCGATATTCCGCAAAATGAACATCAGACCGAAAAACTGCAAAATACACTTTTAAAATGATTTTGAAAAATCTATCGAATGGTACCAAACACGACACCCCAAGGAGGTGGGGTGGGCGTTACTTTAAAATCTTAAATTTTTATAGCAAATTTGGATTCTTTGCGTAAAAATAAGCAACTTTTATTCGACATATTTTTTCGAATTATGGATCGATGGCGCTATAATCGGAAAAAACGATTGTTGGAAATGGAAAATTTAATTAAAAAGTGGAAAGCACCCATTAAGATGGAAAATTTTACTTAACTTTTTTTGGTTTTAGGACCTAATAATCACAACCCTATATGTCCCCATAACGTTCGAGTGACTGCAAATTTAGCACACTTTACTCCCCTACAATAATATTAAGCAATTTTAAACATAATAATAATAATTAGAGCGTCGAGCCAAGTAGGCCCATGGATTGATTGACCATTATCCTCCACCCGTCCTTGTTTATTGCTTTCATCCTCAAATTTGAGACGTTGAGTCTTTCTAAATCATCTACATCAATTTTGCACCTTGTTCTGCTTCTTCCCTATGCGTCCTAGCCATATTAGTCGCTGGGTTGTTATTACTCCTAATATGCTTGGCTTATATAATTCTCTCAGACCTTCATTTGTCCAAACTCCGCCGCCGCGTGCCGTTCTCCATGTACCTCCTATTTTTTTCCTTAATTATTTTGAAACATACTTCCAAAAATATAAATTGTCCTTCACGTTACATTTCGAACATTTGTACTTATTTTAGTGGTATTTTCGGGCCGCTGATAATAGTTTAAAGAAACAGAAGAAGAAAAAAGAAGATTATCAAGCTTGTTTACACGTGACATGCGCGCATCACTGTTTTTTTTTATTTTATTTTTATCGCACTAGACATGGGTAAGTTCAAAAGAATCAATTGGGGGGGGGGGGGGGGGAGCGTACAAAATATTGGAAATATAAAATAGGACAATTGTGATTGTCCCTTAGGGTGGTTCGAAAAATACTTTTTCTTTTATTTCAGATCGCTATAGTGCGCAAAAGTTGCCATTGGTATAGGAAAAAAGCACTAATTATTATTTTTTTATTAATTTGTCTTCCGGTCGCGCAATGCCTTCGAAGTTAGCAAAAATTGTGAAAGAACTTAATTTTTCATATATTTTTTTAAACAGGCCAGATGGTTTTAATTGCGTTCCTATACCATGCATTAACTACTAAAAGTATGTAAAATCAATATAAATGCACTTATTATACATTTCTTTCATATCTTCCGGTCGCGCAACATAATACAAAATGAGTAAATTTAGTAGCATTTTGCAAAATTTCAAAGTTTGACTGTTTAGTACAATTGAATCATACGACTTTTAGAGATGCTATAGTTTAATTCAATTACAATATATTTAAAATCCAAGCATATAGGATAAATTTTGATATTCAAGTGGAGTTCGGTCGCGCAGCTTCGTCAAAAACAGCAGACTACCGAGAGGCGAGTCAAACGTGACGAGTGCCAGCGAAACGCGCGCAGCCACAAATAGGATTTCATGTGAGAACACCTCTACAGTGGAGTATTTGTCTTCTCCATTACAACGAACTGCCATTCCGCCATCTTTTCCAACACTTAGATGAAAATAAAACAGGCACAATAGGATATCCGGACCGATTGGAAAGGCCCCACCTGATTGTGAAAGACTACCAGTTGTTGTTGATTTTAATCTTATCGATTGTTAGATTCAAAAAATTGAAAAGCGGATTATTAGCAAGGACCGATCGTACTTGCTTGAGATATCAGAAGTCGGCAAGTTAGGACATTGTTCAGAAAACTTTGTGGTACGTGATCCTGGGCAAATGTCAAAGTTGGAATCGCTGAGCGGTGCAATAATGTGGTTCTAATATAGCCGTCGCTGGAACTGTGTCCACACACTTTACTTGAAACTTCGGTCACTAGCTTAACGCTTCTTTCAACTGCCTGTGTATGGCATGGGAAAGTATCTATACTCATAACAGGCTTGAAGTCATTGCTCACATACTCTTTTATCTCTTCATTAGTCAATGTTCCTAGCAGTGGAGAAGAGTCAGTGTACTGGTGTTCCATTTGATAATTTCATAATACTATTTAACTTCAAAGTTTGATGGTTTAAAGATTCTGATAGAGTCACTTTCAGATATTGCTGGCTTCTCCTTTATGATACACCTAAAGCCCAGCTCTCGGATATGGTTTCTTTCATCAGTTACCATAGCCAAAAGTAAATTTTCGGGTAGACAAAGTAAGCATTCTGTTGTAAAACGTAATCAACAACTTGAAGAAGCTCTTTTGGTAAGAACCTTGAAGATTCAATGATTTTGTAATCATGTCTAGGCCCATCTGTGAATTTGTGGTTTATTTTTGTGGCAAACCACATAGGCATATTATAACTTTCGAGAATGAATGTGACAATCTCTCTCAAATTTTCAGAAGGGTTGGACACACTGATGAAGAAAACCCAAAACTCTGTTAGCAGTAGTAAGCCATCTTGAATGTGACGTTGGGCTAGGATCAGGTACCCACTACAAAGTCTTCTGAACAATGTCCTGACCTGATGACTTCTGATATCTCAAGCAAGTACAATTATTGTTGCTTGCAAAGAATACGCTTGTCAATTTTTGGAATCTCACAATCAATAGGATTAAAATCAATAAGTGGTAGTCTTTCACAATCAGGTAGGGCCTTTCCAATTGGTCCGGAATATCCTATTGGGCCTGTTGTATTTTCATCTAAGTGTTGGAAAAGGTGGCGGAATGGCAGTTCGTTATAATTTAGAAGACAAATACTCCATTGTAGAGGTATTCCCACATGTTTCTTTATTTGTGGCTGCGCGCGCTTCGCTGGCATTCGTCACTTTCGCCTAGCTTCTCGATAGTCTGCTGTTTTTGACGAAGTTGCGCGACCGAATTCCATTTGAATATCAAAATTTATCTTATATGCTTGGATTTTAAATATATTATTGTAAATGAATTAAACTATAGCATCTCTAAAAGCCGTATGATTAAATTGCACTAAACAGTCAAACTTTGAAATTTTGCAAAAACTACTAATTTTACTCATTTTGTATTATGTTGCGCGACCGGAAGATATGAAACAAATGTATAATAAGTGCATTTATATTGATTTTACATACTTTTACTAGTTAGTTCATGGTATAGGAACGCAATTAATACCATCTGACCTGTTTAAAAAATATATGAAAAATTAAGGTTTTTCCCAATTTTTGCTAACTTCGATGGCATTGCGCGACCGGAAGTCAAATTAATAAAAAAATAATAATTAGTGCTTTTTTCAAGTCTATACCAATGGCAACTTTTGCGCACTATAGCGATCTGAAATAAAAGAAAAGGTTTTTTTCGAACCACCCTATTGTCCCTCCTTAACAGGTAAGTCAACCAATCAATTAATTATATTATCAACACAAAAACTGTAAAAATAACAACACATAGAATTTATAAAAGTATAAAACATCTAAAATTTCAAAAACAATGATTTTTGGGAAATAACCATATATAAATGTATTTCTTGAGTAACTAAGTCGTAGATGATTTCTAATAATGCGGTCTTCCTCACGGTAAAAAAATGCGTGTACACCCCCAAGAGAAAGACAATTAACCATTTCAACCCTCACTTTTTTAACTTAACATTTAAATTATTTTTTGCATTTTTGCAAATATAATTGTGTTAATGTTTGTTAATAAATACCTGTTATTTTTCCAAATTTCTTTCTACCACCAAGTGTCATAGTAAGCTGTGGGGTATGCCACCATTGAGTTCAGATGGGTAAAAAACTGTTACGTGTGTTATTTACTTACAACGGTTTTAGACCGTGTACGAAAAAAAAGTTGATTAATAGCAAGCTGAAAATTTGTTAATAGTTTAACGGTATCTACTTGGACAAACTTTGATTTATGGGAACACTGGAACAGGAGAAATTTTAATTGTGGAACAGGCTAAAAATCTGGAACGTCAGACTACGAAAACGTTCCATGTATTTTGTCGGAAAGAACTTCCAATTGATTTGTTGTCATTTCATTAAACTCTAATACAAAAATCAGACTGGTGTTTATTACCAACTGGGCATTTTAATGACTGGAACACGAAGAACATTTCAAATGACATGAATCCTGTTGGTTAGTAATAGGAGTCTGATTATTGCATGAGAGTTTAATGAAAATGTAACAAATGAATTGGATGTTCTGTCCGACAAAATATATAGGACGTTTTCGTAATCTGACGTTTAAAATTTTTAAACTGTTGCATAATTAAAATTTTCGCTGTTCCAGTGTTCCCGTACATCAAAGTTTGTCCGATTGGACACCGTTAACCTATTAACAAATTTTCTGCTTCCTATCAATCAACTTTTTTCTGGTACGCGGGATTCAGGTCTATTTAATTTACATACAATTTTAAGACAGTTATTGGCGCTCAAAGCAACAGCGGCCTAAGCCACAAATTGAGCATTTTTAGATTATTATATCAATAAAAGCAGCAACATTAAATCTTCAAAAAATGTAAAAGTTCTTTGTAAAAGGTATAACATTTTTTATTTAAATATCCCTTTATGGGCTACATCACAACAAAACGTTTTTGATTTTATAAAAAATCATCATCAGTGTTAGACAGACTGGATGCCAGCTGAGCCACCAAAGAAATATTCGGGTAAGAACCCTTTAAATATAATATGGATACACTCAAGGTGCATACTTAAATAAAATGCCTTAGGATGAATACATGGCAACAATGGTAATGTCCTTAGGTAAGGTATTAAATTTCCCAACACGTGGGATGAAAATTTATTTGTTTACATTCCAATGACTTAATTGCAACTTGAGTTGCCACTAAGTCCTTGGAAAGTAAACAACTCAAACAACTATACTCATCATAATTCACTTTTATTTGCAAGTTTTAGCTACAAGTTAAGCAAAATGTTCATGACAAAAGCATTCTGTTAATCTTGTGCTATAGAGTCACATAGATAACTATTAATTATCGACATTTTCGATGCAATAGCTAGGACCGGGTATATTTTTTGTGACGAATGATAATGTTTCACGCCCGTTAGATGCTACAACAGAACGTTTTAAGCTGAATTTATCATCGACTGCTATATGGACTATAAAATAAGCAAATTAGGTTAAAACACCCGTCCCGATCTACTCTTTTTATCGCCGAATTGAATCCTATTGACAAGGCTTTGTAATAGGCTCTATGGTTGTTTAATGCCCGTTTTATATCGAAATCTCTGTTTTTAAACGCAGTTCAATAAAAACCTAGTGACTATAAAGTAGTCGTAAAATGTCTGCAAAATATGACATTAAAATCCATAAAAAGCAAATTTAGAATATAAAATAAGCATTTTATAGCCCTTTATAGCACCTAGACGCCATATAAAATAGCTTAATTAAATAACTATAGGTGGTGACTCAATGACGGACACAGCACACGAGATAATATATAATAATAATGTATATGAAGGGTAGCTATCCGTGAAGAGGTACAGCTAATATTGCTTGCTTTTTATATTGCTCGGTTTACTTAATCTTGGTATTAACTTAATCTTAATTTTTGAGCTAGTGACTTTTTTTATTTCTGGGGATAGATATTTTTAAATATGTACTTTAAATTAGTTTGAACTAGGTATCCTCGAAAAATGCATAGTTTTCCCGTCTTTTGACTTTGAAACTACAATATTTAGCATTTGACGAAGAAGAGCTAACATATATTAAAGAACAGCTCGATTAATATTGGTCTTAAAGAAAATTTAAAAAACGGTTTTGCTAATTTTTTTCAGAAGGTACATGTTTGTTAAATAAAGTTGTTTGGATAAAGCGAAAACTTTTTGAGTTATTAGCAGAAAACTGATTAAAAACATTGATCTTTTCGATATAAAACTAATGCTTTCGATAGCGAATAAATCGGAAATTATTAATTTTATCAAAAAAATGTATAGCATATTTTTGCTTATAATGAATATTTTTACCAAATTTTGCGGTCAAAATATAATAAAAAATTTCCACCTCCGAGATGGGGCCATGGTAAAAGCGCCTTTTGGCATCATATAGATTTTGATTCTTGGACTATCCACTACTTATTCTCAAATTTTCAAGAAAATCGATCCATTCTGTAAAAATTGCGAAGTTTTGTCCAATTTTGAGCTTCATTACTTGGACTACATAGAGTTTATTGATCGTAGATAAAATATTGTATGAAACTCTGCGTGACATAGTTTTTGCACACTTACGCGATATATAGCACTCGTCCGCTCGTGCTCTAAACATCGCGTGAGTGCGCAAAAAGCATACTTCACAAGCTGTTTCATAAATATCTATTTTCATACTGGTTCGAGAAGTTGGAGCATCGTTGAAGAAGAACACAATAAATTAATAGTCGAAGAATGTTCCTGTGATTTTCTTAATTTTATTAACAGTTGCCCATTTTATGCTTTATTTGTGGTATACAGTGCTAGTCAAAAGTCCGTATCCCCCCTCTTATCTTTTGAACGGTTATACCTCTAATGGTGAATTTTGGAAGGAGGAAATAAACAGACGTAAGTTTCTTAACTAGTGATGACAGGTAACGTAATAGTGACAGATGACGTTACAGAGCCACTCTCTGCCCGATAATTTTAAATGGGACCTTATAGCAAGTGATACCTCGTTAGAACGTTATTCAAAATACCTATTCAGGCATGCTAATTTTTTGGGGTTTAAGTTGATTTTGATTGAATAAATCAAATTAAATGATGAATAAATTAAATAAATATAATATTGTAGTTTCGCATTTAGTTAATAAAAATTCAAAGGTCCGCCTATGGTTTTTTTGTCAAAAAGTTGACGGTTTTCAATTCTCTAGTAGTTTTTACGTCAACGTCAACCTTTTTGACAAGTTATCATAAGCGGAATTTTGAATATTTATTAATTAAATGCGAAACTACAATTTTATATATATTTTATTTATTCATCAAAATTAGCTTAAACTCACACAAAATAAGTATGAATGAATAGGTATTTTCAATACCTTTTAAACGAGGTGTCACTTGTCATTTAAAATTATCCGTCACAGAGGCACTGTAAAGTCATCTGTCACTATTACGTCACGTGTCATAACTAGTTAAGAAGCCTACGCCCGTTTATTTCCTCCCTCCAAATTTCACTATTATATGTATAACCGTTCAAAATATACGAGGGGGTACGTACTTTTGACTAGCACTGTATATTAGATCGTTCTAAATAATTATCTCTGGCATTTTATGATTTAGATCTTGCCGTTTTAGCATATTTCCGATATTTACATCACATACATATGTGTAATGTGTATATTATTTGTCTTAACCCTTTGCGGACCGAATTAAGTATTAAACAAAAAACTGCAAAGTTATTACAAGTTAGGGATACAGTGATACCAAAGATAACGTCAAGTGTCAATTAAATTTTTTTTATATAAGGGGTGGTTTAGTTTGGAGGTGGTTCCATGGTGGAACCACTGGTACTGATTAGTACTATCTCAATTTTTATAAAATGATAATAAATATTCATAAAGGAGGTAAGTTCACTTTATTTTTTATGATATTCTAAAAAACAATTGATTTTTTCAGATAAACATAGTCCCACCTTACATACAGTGCAATGCCACCTCGTTCGATGAGGTTGGTTTCTTGTACTGCATCGAGCACATCTTACTTTGGTTCCATGTATTGCCATATGCTCCGACTTGTTGGTGCGTATTTCAATAGGAACGCAGATATTTTAAATTTATTTACCTCAGAACCGGACGATTTTCTTCCTTTCTGAGTAAGCGAAGGAGTACCCATAAGTCCTGCAGAAGATTTGAGCATATCTGACTTGTCCACATAACCCATATGCTCGTTGTAATCTTTGACCAAATTTTGGCAAGTAACATTTTCTTTGGAGCCATCCTTTTGTTTCCTTGAAATAAGTTTAACATCAGTAGGATCATGAAAATTACTCATAAAATAAACTGCTCTGTTATCCATCCATTTCACAGCAAGTACACCAACATCACTTATCTTCCATTGAGTGTCTCCCCTTTCCATGGTTTTGTCCTCTAGAAAATTACATTCTGACAAATATTTAGTATTAGCTTTTACTGTTCCACATCCATATATATACTTGGATCTAAGTTGTTCCAAAAGATCATACGAAGTAAAATAATTGTCCATAAATATTTTATGGCATTTTCCAGCAAGACTGCTTGTGAGGTCTTTTACAACCCGTGCACCTAAGCCTTTTTCAGGTAAGTTGTTAACTTTACCAGTGTAGATTTGAAATTCTGAAACAAAACCAGATTCATTAGCACGAATCCAAACTTTGTAGCCCCGTTTTACAGGCTTCTTGGGCATATACTGGCGTAAAATGCTTCTACCTTTGAATCTAATCATTGACTCATCTACTGACTGGCATTCACTTGGCTTATAATATCGAATGAAATTGTCAGATAATCTATCGAGCATTGGTCGCACTTTATACAATTTGTCGTAGCCAACTTCACCTTTTTTCGGTTCAAGACTGTTATCATTTAAATGAATATGTCCCAGTAACCAACTGAATCGATTGCGAGACATATAAGATGCAATAAAACCATCACGTAGATCTGTCCTCGAAGACCAGTAATCCTTGTAGCTTGGTAAATGCTTTATTCCCATCAGAATGTTTATCCCCAGGAAACACTTCATTTCTTCGCGATTAGTGGGAGTAAATTTGTTAGCATTTCCCTGATTCATTTGGATTGCATAGAGATTTGTTTGAAACACTAATATATCTAACAGCTCCTCTGAAAATAACAACATGAACAACTCCAACGGATCTTCAAGTAAATCCGGTATGTCAGGACCCACTTCTTCAACAAAAGATGAAGGTGTCTTGTAATAAGTTTGAATATTTTCTGACCATTTGACAATCTCATTTTTCTTTGCATGTACATTATTTTTTTTTTCTTGCAGTTTGTTTTTGTTTTGTAAGCTTTCTTTTCCTTTTCCCAAAAACAGATAGCGGTGTACAATCATCCGAATCACTGAAAACACTTTCGTTATTTTCTTTTTCATGTTCACCTTCGTCAACCATTTGATTCATTTGTTCCAATGAATGTTGAGTGCCCGGGATGCCGTTATCTGGTTCACTATTTCCAAGATCCTCAACATCAGAATCAATATCTGACGCTTCTGACTCTCCGTCAGATGGTATTTCCTCAATCAAAGCAAATACACCATCATTACCCATAGCTTCTAAATTATTTATTGTCCATTGTTTTCTTTCTGTAATAAAAATGAAAAAAATGTTCAGGAACTGTAAAGTCTTTCAAATCCCGTATCAATATATTACCCCTCCCCAACCTTTAGTCCTACAAGCCATCCTGCAAGGAAAATTATTTGGAAAGCGAGGTCCAGGAAGAAGAAGAACATCCTGGTTAAAATAAATATTGCCATGATGATCGCCAACATTCGTCACGGATAGGCACATCAAAAAGAAGAAGAACCTTTAGTTCAATTTTTAGACAGCCACGGTACACAAAGTATTTAGACCTTCTGCCTTCGTTGTCTGTCCCAAAATAAAAAACAACAACAAAAAATAATAAAAAGTACTTGTGGGTCCATACGGAACCACACCTTTTAGACGACTTGAAAATATAAAATATACAAAAATATCAGAATAAATTGTATACGATCTCTTTAAAACCATCAAAATTACCTAATTTAGCTGTTCTTACCTGCCATTATCAATTTGTTTACGTTCAGTAGAAATTTTAGTAGTTGGCGCGCAAAATAGCGAAAAACGTGTCACATCAATCACCTACTAGAACACACTAAAGCGCTCCAAAACCTGATCGTATGCATGGCCGATAGTGTAAGAGAGGGGATTAAAGAATTTGTCTGTGGTTCCGGCCGACGCTTACCGGGACAGTAGGATAAAAATTCTTGAAATTGTGGTTCCACTATGGGACCACTGGCCCACAAAGGGTTAAAGTGCACTTAAGTATAAGAATGATAGTTTAGCTAATCATCAACTCATACGACGTCAGATCAATTCAAAAAAGGAGTTCTGCAGATAGAGCCAATTATTTATTTTCTTTTTTGATAATATATTTCTCACAGTTTTTCCAAATACCATCAACACATGAATCGAGCGATTAATTATAATTAATGTCCGACTGCTATATTTTTTGACAAATAATGAGATAATTTCCTTTGAAAAATAATGAGATAATTTCGAAGTCAGTTAAATATTATATAATGCCCTAGGGCGTTATTTTAAAAAATAACGTTTTTGGGGGTTAAATTTAAATAACTAGTTAAATACTGTCAAGTTGATAAATAAAAACCTAAGTAAAGCGATGGTTACCACAATTACGTTACGACTATTGCTGCTAAATGTACTTATTTGAAAATTAATTAATTCAAAAATTTAGTCAGACATTAAACGTTGAAAGCACCATGGGTATTATAGATAATAACGTTTTCGGTCAAAATATAATTCTCACACCATTGACCTCAAGCGTTATTATCCCTTGGTACCTTAATAAATATTTTGTACGTTGCATTGTATAACAACTCATACCATTTGGAAATAATAATTGTAAAAATTATGCTCATGTTAAAGTGTTACTTGTCATTATATTCATCATTTTTTAAATTAAGTGCTTTTATCTTTTGTAGTAATTTTTGTTTAGTCGAAGTTTTTTTGGAATGCTACATATATCATTTTTTCA
This sequence comes from Diabrotica virgifera virgifera, assembly GCF_917563875.1. Classification (NCBI taxonomy): domain Eukaryota; kingdom Metazoa; phylum Arthropoda; class Insecta; order Coleoptera; family Chrysomelidae; genus Diabrotica; species Diabrotica virgifera. The sequence goes on from NC_065447.1 coordinate 31,835,293, forward strand.
CAAACTCTCGAAAACGTTGACACAATTTTAATCATCCGGTTAAAACTGTGTATATGCAAAATTCTACTCCAATATGAATATCTAAAATGTACACTCATCCATAAATTTATTATAGTAAGTATATTTTTTGATGATTAATGTAATATCGTACAAAAATCCACAACAAATATCACATTTATGCATGCGTTACATTACATTAGGTACATACCTACATACAAAAATCCTAAAAAACATAATAAGTTACTATGTACCCAGGAAATTAAGATGTTATGTTTATGCCTAACGGTCGCTACTTTAAACAAAGAACCTCTGGTTCGAGTGTTTTCGCCCTATTTTTAGATACTTTCATTAACCCTTAAACGCACAACCTTTTTTAGGTTCCATGTACGCCCAAGGGTGGGTAAAAAATGTCCACCTCGAAAATAGCTAATATATTTATTGAGAGTTGTTTGAAACTTATTAAACTTAAGATTCCTATGCTTAATAAACACAGCATATTCTAAAATTTTAATATAAACAATTTACAAACCTTACAACAAAATTACAATGTACATCAATATTAACATGCCATCAAAAGCCAGTAATTCAAATTTGCCGATTTTCTCCACATTCTTCCTTTCAACCTCCTCATTGGCGGATAATTATGTAGAATATGTAATTAGAGGTCGAGAATTTTATGGATTATCTTCCTACCAACGAGAAATTATATAGAAATCTTTAGTAACAAGTTTTACCAAGGGTGTACTTTTTATGCCCACCCATATTTAACTCAAGATGCTAATTTTATTTTCAAAAATACCGGTATAGTCTAGTAAAATAAAATTACACTACATGTAAATCAAAATGTAAATTCGTACAGGTTGAAACAAATTTTATATCAAAGTTTAGGTGGATACAAAAGATATTTTCAAGAAAGTATCCAACGTATACAAGGGGATCATTGTTTAAATAATTAAAAAGGGGTCATTTTTGCAAAAAACTTACTTTTTTAACTGCTGAGGTCATTCAATAACTAATGAAGGTATATAGGATTATTTTCTGCAAAGTTTAAGGGTAAATTTTTCAAATAAGACTTACAAAATTAAATTTGACCCCCTATTTATTTAAATAATTATACATAAATCTTTAAAAACAAATTTGCAAAAAATTATTTTTAGCGTTTTAAATAAGCACTATAAAATACCTTGTTTTACAGAAGAACTTGCGCTATGTTATCAGTATTAACAAAAAAATTGGTTCAAAAATATTTAATATTTTTTGAGATATTGAATTTGTATATTAAATGTTACTCTATTTTCAATTGCAAAAACGCGGTTGTTTCCAAAGAAGTATTCACCTGTATTAAATCTTATTATTTTTAATTTTTTGTATATTTTCGATAAATGTACCGATAAATTCAAATTTCAATTAAACTTCCCCCTAAAATGGAATTTGAAAATTATTCAAATTTGTTTATAATTTGTTTTTTTTTAATAACGTCGCGGGGATTAAGCATTTTGAAATATCGTTTCGATAATTGGATTCCTGGGAATTTTTCACTAATTAACAATTTTTTTTGTCTTTTTTTCCTCTTCTTTTTTTTTTCTTGGAGTTATGTTACTACGGGCCCTTTTAGGGTTAAGTTTCATTAATAATGTTGAATCTCTAAGTTGTAGATTCTAGACCTAAAAATATTAAGATTGGTCTAAAATCACTTAAATAAAATGTGGCTACCTACTGAGTTACAGGTTGTTTTATTTAAAAATTTAAAAATTATTTTTACCAAGTACTTTCAAACTATTTGACGTATCCTTATCATACTTGGCAGAAAGTGTGGCTACTATACAGTCTACTAAATTGTGATAAACAAAAGTTTCTAGCTACTACCAGAGGCGTACGACAGGGGATAGTTAATGGTTGACCCTTCCCAAATTCTACGCCACTGAGGGAATTACTATTTTAGTGAAATTTTTCGATTCTCTAATACTTTCTATGTAAATAATATACTCCTTACTGGTAACGATTAAGTCATTAGTTTTCGAGATATTGGACGTTAAAAATGAAACGGCATAGTTATTTTGATTCATTCATTCATTCATTTTAAACTTCCAATATCTCTCAAACTGATGACTTTATCGATGCCAATATAGTTATTTACATACAAAGTATTGGAGAATCGAAAAATTCCGCTAAAATAGTAATTCACTCAGTGGCGTAGAATTTGGGAAGGGTATATCATTCCTTATCCCCTGTCGTACGCCTCTGGCACCAGCTAGAAACGATTATTAATCACAATTTAGTAGGGTGTATAATAGCTATACTATCTGCCAAGTATGATAAGGATACGTCAAATAGTTTTAAAGTACTTGGTAAAAATAATTTTTAAACTTTTAAATAAAACACCCTGTAACTCAGTAAGTAGCCACATTTTATTTAAGAGATTTTAGTTAAATCTTAATATTTTTAGGTCTAGAATCTACAACTCAGAGATTCGACATTCTTAATAAAATTTAACCCTAAAAGGGCCCGAAATGATATAACTCCAAGAAAAAAAAAAGAAGAAGAAAAGACGACAAAAAATTTTTGTTAATTAGTAAAAAATCCCCAGGAATTCAATTATCGAAACGGCATTTCACAATACTTAATCCCCGCGACGTTATTAAAATAACAAATTATAAGCAAATTTGAATAATTTTCAAATGCCATTTTAGGGGGAGTTTAATTGAAATTTGAATTTATCATTACATTTATCGAAAACATACATAAAAATAAAAATAATGAGATCTTAAGCAGGTGAATATTTCTTTGGAAACAACCGCGTTTTTGCAATTGAAAATATAGTAACATTTAATAAACAAATTGAATATCTCAAAAAATATTAAATATTTTTGGACTAATTTTTTTTTGCTTAATACGGGTAACATATCGCAACTTAGTCTATAAAAAAGATATTTTATAGTGCTTATTTAAAACGCTAAAAATATTTTTTTGCAAATTTGTTTTTAAAGATTTATATACAATTATGTAAATAAATAGGGGGTCAAATTTAATTTAGTAAGTCTTTTGTGAAAGATTTTCTCTTCAACTTTGCAGAAAAAAATACCATAGACCATCATCGATAAGTGGATTACCTCAGCAGTTAAAAAAGTAATTTTTTTGCAAAAATGACCCCTTTTTAATTATTTAGACAATGATCCCCTTGTATGATTTGGATACTTTCTTGAAAGTATCTTTTGTACCCACCTAAACTTTGACATAAAATTTGTTTTAACCTGTACGAATTTACATTTTGACTTTTTTTTATTTTATTAGGCTAGTAGACTCAAATTAACATTCGATAAAGGGCTGTCTTTTTAACAATAAATAATTAAAAAAAAATTTAAACACGTAATAAATAGGTTACAAGTGAATACGCATTTGGTGGACATTTTTTACCCACCCTTCGGCGTTTTTTAAATTTGTACCTCGTGTAAACGCACCGTTTACGTCAAAGTGACGTTACCATTGGTATTCCTAGAATAGGTGGATTAAAATTAAAAAATCAAAATAATATAAATATATTTTACAAAATTTAACAAAATGAAAAGTATAGAAAGAAATTTTTTGAATAAAATGGATTATGGTCTTAATAAAGAAAATAAGGAAATCTGGTTTTAAAATATCCATTTTATTTTAAATTTATTTTATATTAAATAATTATAAAGAATTATAAATAGTAAACAGTAATTAATATTTGGTGGAAGCACCATTATTGTCAATACAACTTTGCAGTCTTCTGTTCATAGATACCACCAATCCACTCATGTTATAATCAACAAGATTTTCCCATGCCTGCACAATTGCTTCCCATAATTCAATTCTATTCCGTGGTCTAAGGTTTCTTTCACTTCGTTTCATTGTTAACTCTGCCCACACAGTTTCGATGGAGTTAAAGTCTGCACTCCGGGAAGGCCACGCAAGAACATTAACATGAGTTTCTTCCAGCCATTCTCGAACAATTCTACTCGTATGCACCGGGAAGATGGAGTCGTTGTTGGGGAATCTCTGGAACACCGTTGGCAACATTGTGTTCTCAAGAATATGTTGTTTTCTTATATAATTCTTTTAGAATAGGGAACTTGCATAAATTTTTAAATTCGAAAAAAGTGTTATAAAGCACAACAGAACATAATTTAAAACATGAATCAAAGATAAAAAAGTTTTGTTTGTCTTTCGTTTGGCCCCTAAAGACGATTAAAAATTCAAATTAAAACAGGTGGTCCAAAAAGCTTCGTGACGTAACTTGGTTTTACGTTTATATTTTTCCAATAAAGTAAACAGAATTTTAAATTAGACGTTATAAACGTCAGTAGAAAATATATTTTTATGTGACGTTACAAGTGTTTTTGATCGTTTGAACTATTCATAGAAACTACGTATTTTTTATGGGAAATAAGCCACAATTTTACTAAAAAATGAATTTATTAACGTTTCGAAGCCCAAATCGGGTTTCGTTGTCAAAATACAAAATACTATTAAAATAAAATAAACATGTTGTTGCTAAGTAAAAAAATTCTTCTAATAATTTATTTAATCTGACTCATTTATATTGGCAATTCAGACGTATATTATACATTTTAAAGTAGAAGACTTTAAAATGATATCGCCAATATTTATGAGTTGCGTTCCTGGGACGACTTTACTAAAAGAGAGTTCATTCGATTACATGAAATCAATCCCAACTCAAGAATATCCGTCGCAAAAAAATCATAGCATGTGATGTCTTTAAAAAGACAACCAAATGCAACGATGACAGTAAAATTCTCGCGTTAGAGATTCCATAGTAAATCACGAGGGAAAACCAGGAAAAAACCTCGTGATACTATCCCGACATCGTAAGTATTTGGTCTTACATTTAATCTACTTTCAAAAAACTAATACCAAATTCTGACTTTAATATGTTTAAATTATTAATAATATTAATATTACATAGATATACAATAAGTAATACTAAAATATAAAATTTGTACTAACTCGATATGCTATTGACTTACTAATCGTGGTATTTTCTTTCTATTGACTTCCTCTTTCAGTATGGGTAACCACGATTAGTAAGTCAATAACATATCGAGTTAGTACAAATTTTATATTTTAGTATTACTTATTGTATATCTATGTAATATTAATATTATTAATAATTTAAACATATTAAAGTCAGAATTTGGTATTAGTTTTTTGAAAGTAGATTAAATGTAAGACCAAATACTTACGATGTCGGGATAGTATCACGAGGTTTTTTCCTGGTTTTCCCTCGTGATTTACTATGGAATCTCTAACGCGAGAATTTTACTGTCATCGTTGTATTTGGTTGTCTTTTTAAAGACAGATCACATGATATGATTTTTTTGCGACGGATATTCTTGAGTTGGGATTGATTTCATGTAATCGAATGAACTATCTTTTAGTAAAGTCGTCCCAGGAACGCAACTCATAAATATTGGCGATATCATTTTAAAGTCTTCTACTTTAAAATGTATAATATACGTCTGAATTGCCAATATAAATGAGTCAGATTAAATAAATTATTAGAAGAATTTTTTTACTTAGCAACAACATGTTTATTTTATTTTAATAGTATTTTGTATTTTGACAACGAAACCTGATTTGGGCTTCGAAACGTTAATAAATTCATTTTTTAGTAAAACTGTGGCTTATTTCCCTTAAAAAATACGTAATTATAAAAATGCCACAAGGAAATAGCTTCAGAACAACATATTCATAGAAAATGTCTACTTTTACAAAATGGTTTTATTTTCAATAGTAAACCTTCGTTCCTTTCCTCCAAAAACAGTATAGAACTCCAATTTTAACAAACTGGTATATATTATTACAATGACATACGATAAATGTCATTAGAATATAAATATTTTTGACTTATTCCACCACGATGAACTGGCCAAATACCCAAGTAGGTGGAGGCCAATAAACTAAAGAAGGAGAAGAAGAATATACCTAAATATAAGGTTGTGTCTAGGTATACGCTAACGTGTACGCAAATAAAAAAGTTAGAGTGTCAGTGATTTCTTATTTTTTATTTGTTTAGTGTTTGTTTTTAAATTAACTATGGAGTGTGGACAATTATTTAGTTCTTTTAATGAGTTTAAGAACATTTTAAAACAGTACGAAAAAGATAGGAGACTATAAATTAATATATATTTTTTTAGTTATAAATGAAATAGTATTACCGTCCAAGATTAAAATAAAAGGAAGACCTAAAGCTTTCACAATAATAATTAACTTGTTCTGAAGCTATTATCTTTGTGGCATTTTTGTAATCAACTATTCTAAGTGGGAACTAAGCCACAATTTAACTAAAAATTGATTTTATTAACTTTTCGACGTCTAAACCGGATGTCGTTGTCAAAATACAAAATATTATTAAATTAAACAAAAATGTTATTGCATAGTAAAAAATTTTTTCTAATAATTTATTTAGTCTGACTATTTTTTTTTATTTTGAAAATGACATCCGATTGGACGTCGAAACGTTAATAAAATAATTTTTTTAGTTAAATTGTGGCTTATTTTGTATTTAGAATAGTTGATTATAATAATTCACTTACGTGTAAAAATTATTTTAACAATCTTTTGTACCTACATGTCATGTCAACTAAATACATATAATTATTTTGCTAACTTAAATATATACTTTTATATATATACATCGATTTATTACAATTAAGTTTGAAACATCTGAATAGTTCTGCTTCCCTTCCCTTAACAAATATTTTTCTATTAACCCTTTCGATGCGGCTCTCTCTCCGGCGATACTCATGCCCCAGTGCGGCTATTTCTGACGTCAAAACGGTCGGCCGCTTTCGCGCTAAATAATGCGACTAAATGATTCTTTATAACGTTGTTTTATATAAACAAAATAATTGGGTAATTATTTATAATTTTTTTTTTTTTTTTTGAAACAAAATAAATTTTACAAAAAAATACAAAAACGCTATTGTTTAGAAAAACTTAGGATAGAAAGATAGATAAAACAAATTAAAAAATTATTGCACATATTTTTGCATTCAAATTCAATGTAAACAAATGTTAACAAAACAAATAAAAACAAAAAAATTATCCATAACAAAAAAACAACAAAATTATCCATAACAAAAGAAAAACAAAATTATCCAAAACAAAAAATAAAACCAAATAGTCATTTGTTATGTAGAACTTACTTTCTAAAAATGTTTGATGGTGTGAAATCTTTCAAAACAATTCACAACACATAAAGGCACATTGCACTCACGGCACATAAAACTTGTTTCTTTTCTTTTTTTGTTTTTGGCACACACAACACATTTTCTTAGTCCAACTTTCCTACTTGTTGTGGGAGGTACATGCGACGGAAAATGCCTACAAGTAAGCCGCAATGGATTGTCGTCGACTGATCTTCGACCTGCTGACGTGCGCATTTTCCCCTTGTGATTTTCTTCCACTATCTGTTGGATGAGTGTCAGTTGAAATTCTGCCAACGAAGTTTTAGTTTTTGCTACTATATTATTCAAAACGTTTGCATTGAGCAGAACCATATCCATAAGGTGAAGGAAAACTTTTTTGTACCATTTCGCAGTTTTTCGGACGCACTCTACTGAACTCAGTAGCATGTCCGTCTTGTCTACTGCACCCATAAACTTATTGTATGCAACAATACACTGGGGTTTTACAATTGTCCTCCCAGTGAGGCGATCTTTTTTACCAGTTTCCATACCGGTGTTGTTATGTAAGCTCGTAAGCATGTATACTTCTCGTTTATCACAATATTTTAGCGACAACAATTTGTCATCACTTCGGAAACTCCATTCTCCTCTCTGAAGCTTTTCTGCCATTTGCGGCATATATTTTCTATTTTTCCGCACAGTTCCACACGCATTTGTAGCTCTATTATACAGCCATACAAACAGACTGGGGCTTGTATACCAATTGTCACAATACAAAGTATGACCTTTATCCAAATAGCGTGCCAAAAGCGTTAGCACCACATCGCCAGATTTACCCAAATTACAATTATTCGTTTGTAAGTCAGTTGTTGCTCCAGTATAGACAACAAAATCGAGAATGTACCCAGTCACTGCGTCGCATAAAACAAAAAACTTTACACCAAATCGATGTCTCTTCGAGGGTATGTACTGTTTGAAAAAGAGTCGGCCTTTGAAAAGCAAAAGGCTTTCATCTATGCACAATTCTTTATGCGGCTTGACAGCGTTTCGGAAAGCATCACGTACGTGGTCTATTACTGCTCTAATCTTGACCAAACTGTCGCCGTTTTTTGGCAGATTGTTGTCCGAGAAATGCAACATTCGCAAAATCAGAAAAAACCTGTCACGCGACATAAGCTCAGAAAATGCTGGAGTAGATAATAGTGTGTTTGTTGACCAGTATTCACTGAGGCGCAATTTTTTTACACGAGGCATCAGATATGTAATCCCAAAAAATAACCACATCTCATTGAAATCTGTATCTTTCCATTTCTTCAAACGTGACTTAGCGGATACTTCCACATGTTCACAAACGTAAATATAAAATTTGTTTGTTTCCGTAACTATATGATTTACTATATTGTCCGTAAAAAATACTTTACAAAAATCCAAAGGTTTATTTTCAGCAGTCAGCCCATCAATTGTGCAACCAACCTCTGACGAGTCAAATGCAAATGTTTTTGGTAGAAGGTCTTTTTTTTTCCAGAGAAAATCGTAGGTATTATTCGATGTTTGGTCTTCGGGCTCTTGAGCAACGTCCATTTCTTCATCGGAATCTAAAGCATTTTGCGTATTTTCTATGTATTCGTCTTCACTGTCGCTTCGAGTAAGAATTTCAAGTAACTCTTTTTCAGTATAAAACTGCCCCTTCTTAGGTCTTGGTAACGCTTTTGAAGGCCCCGGTTGCTGCTCGTCCATTATTTATAAAAACTAATAGGACGATACTGATGTAAAAATGATGCAATACTAAAGTAAAACTGATAGAAATCGCAATGTTTTCGTGTTGGGACAAGCATCGGCAATGAGTGAATAACAACATCTAAACGCAGACGTAAAGAGACCGCCCACTACTCAGCAAGCGCTAGCCCCGCCTTGAATTACCCACAAATGAACACGTGCGCAGGAAACTGCAATTGTCGGCCACAGCACTTCACGGCAAATCAAAATAACTAAATGACGTCCATAGCACTGTAGGCACGGCAAATCAAAGACGTCAAATGACGTCCGCAGCATTCAAAGGGTTAAACAAACACTAAATATATCAAAATAGCATGTACCAAAATATATAGTCACTGCGCAAGCTAAATAATGATGTCACTGGCTTGATGAAGTTTTATTTGCGTCTACCTAAGTTTTTTATTTTCGTACACGTTAGCGTTACCCAGACACAGCGAAATATAACCATAATCAAAACTAATGCAAAACTATGTGACGTCACGGGCCGTTTGAACTAGTTTATACCGCAGAAGATTTTAAATATATATTTCTAAGTTATTACGAGTTTTTGAAGCGTGAAATTTTGGAAATCTCATTTTTAAACAAAACTGAACATTATTATCTAATAAAAAAAATGTGCAAGTTCCCTATTTTTCTTATATGTGAAATCAAACGCCCGGGCTATCATCACTTATCCATCCCCATACGTTGACCGAGAATCCTTCACTATTTCTTAATCGATGCGTATATTGTTCATCATACCTATTATTTCTCGACCTATAAACTCTTACTCGACCATTGCTATATGACTGAATTACTTTTTCACCGGAAAATGCAACCCTAGACCAAAAGTTCCCTTCACGGTTTATAAATTCATTACAAAATGCAATTCGTCTCCTCTTGCGATCCTCAGTAAAAAAGGTTTCCTTGCAGCTGCACAATTTATCAGTCCACTTGCTTTAATTCTTCTACGTGCAGTGCAAATACTGACCGGAAACACTGTCTCTTCTTTCAAAGCTTTTTGAGATTTGGCAAAAGGAGATTCTCTCAAATAATCTATTAACATCTCATTCTATTGATCTGTGGAGATGTTCGGCCCTCTTGAACCGCCCAACCGTACTATAGAGTGAAAATTATCCCATACTTGTTTGATTTTTCATATTATGCACATATGGCTCACGTTCAAATATGCAGCAAATTGCCTTAGTGACCAACTTTCTTCAAGTTTGGCAATTGCTCTTGCTTTTTGCGCATCATTCAAATGTATTCTAACCATTTTGGAGAAATTTGATATCGTCTTATTTTATTTTTCAACACTCGAAATTTTGACAAGCATTGACTTTTTGAAATTTTTTGACTTTGACATCGTACGACACTGTAATTTTACAGTATTACCATGTAAAAATTAATGTGTAAACTATTCAGTGATGGTAACTGTACACAGTTCCGTACTGTAGGTAAGATTTTTACCCCTTTCCCAGACAATTTGATAAGGATCAATTTTTAAACTGACGCTAGAGATGATAAAGTTAGAGCTTGTAGGTTGAAAATTTATGAAGGTATTTAATAATTTTCCACTGATTGTATAGTCTAGTGTTGATTATTTACTTTGTTTCTTCTGACAGGTATACTTGTGTCGAGGGTTGTCGGGTATAATGTATTGTTTAAATTAGCAAAATAAGAACATTTTAAGCTAATACCTAAATCTGAACTGTAATTCAACATTTTACTGCACTATTACGAAATAATAATATTTTTCACTGATATAACTAAAATATTTTTCTTATCCTGTCCTGGTATTAAAATTAAATTAAAAACCTTCTTTTTGACTTCTTTTTATTTTATCCGCCGAACATTTCCTCATCCAGGGAGCACTTGGAATAACATTTTGATATTTTCCAAAATACTATTTAATCCGACCGGTTTTATGACGTAAAATGACAATATCTCTTATAAACATCTGCTTGCTATTCATCATCTTCAACAAATTCAAAAAAGTCTTTGACAGCGTGGCAAAGCATTCGGAATATTTATTGTTAACAATTCGTTCCTTATCGCCTCGCCAGGATTTGAAGAGTTGAAAACCTTTTGTTGCGATATGAGAATGGGATTTCATTTTTAACGTTTTTCAATGTTTTTGCTTACGTAAGATAACGTCAAGGAGTGAGCGTAGATCGCAAACACTTCCGAAAAACAACCGACTAGTATTTAAATCAAGGAGATTTAACAAAAAAAATTTTAAGTATAATGCTTTCACATTTAAGAAAATATAATTTGGTTATAAAAATAAACCGGATGACTAATATTGGAAAAATTAATAGTTTTATTATATCTCTTGAAATTTAGCTAAAAATATACTATGATGATATATTGATTTTAATATAGCCTGATTAAGAAAATGTATATATAGAGTTTTTTTTATTTAATTTAAAAGTATTTTGCAATCTGTTGAGTGTCAACAATATTTAAAATTAATGACATTGACTAAGGACAAGAAAGATTTTACCCACTGGTAAAATCAAAGTACAATTTTTATAAAGTTGTGTAGAAAATAATTACATTTTATAACTACTAACTAATTATAACAATAAGACGCTGAAAACGTTTGTTTTCTTAACTTCCACAAAATTTATTACTACTATGTGACTACAGCTTTACAACTATGTGTAATTTGTAATAAAATTTGTGGAAGTATAGAAAACAAACGTTTTCAATATTTTATTGTTATATAAAATGAACTTTCATCGAGTAACTGTCGAATCCATCAACTAACTAATTAGTTTAAAAGTTTGCTCTAAATGGTAAGTCCAGTGGTTTGAACCTCTTTAACCTACGCTGTTCTTGGGAATTGTCTAAGAGGTTAAGTCCAAACTGGATTTCATGATTCTTTTCATGAAACTTCGTTTTTTCGTTTTGTGATGACTTCTTGTACCATATCCATTTTAAAGTCTCGATGAATAATTCTGCTGCTAATGTACCAAGGTGAATTAGTGATGTTTCTGAGGGTTTTTGATTGGAAGCGTTGGATAATTTCGATGCTCTATCCAGAGACTATCCAGAGATAGTCTTGATGAACGACCCATTAACCAATACATATTTCTAAATTGGAGACTTAGTTGCTTTCTCTTGGCCCAGATATGTTTCCTCCATGTGAGACTGTCGAATGAATATTAAGATATTTTACCTCGTTGGCTGATGGTAATTGGTGAACTGGAGGACCAGTTCCTCTTCGTGTTGTACATGTAACATGAATAGATTTTCCTTCATTGACTTTAATTTTTCATTCCAAAAACCAATCTTGAATTCTGTCTAGATACGCTTGAAGGAAATGCGAGGCATAAATAGGGTCAGTGTGTGAGGCTAGGATTGCAGTACCGTCGGCAAATGTTCCTAGCATCATCTCTTCTGTACGTGGTCTTTGGTTTCTGCTCTAGTGGTTCGTGAAGAGTTGGAGGTATATGTATATAAATGATCAAATTTGATGAAGATCAAGTCTAAGGAAGAACATATCAGCTAATAGTGCAAATATCTTCTTCTTTGTGTATCGTGCTTGATTTCAAGCGTTCTCTATCGTCGTATTAACAAGCTGATGAAATGTTTCTCGGTCGGCAGCTACATAAAACAATTCCTCGACGGTTCACCTGTAAATTGTCTAATGTTACGCAGCCAAGACAGTTGTTTTATTCCAACTAAGCTTTTTCCTTCGATTTTGTCCTAAATGATCAATCACTGAATACGATGTTTTGGAAGTAATCAATTTTTTAACAACAAAAATTCCACAGGATTTGATGATATGCCAGTTTCACTCCTAAAGGAATGTTCATCACAATTGGCTCCTTTTATAACCGAATTAATTAATTAGTGAGTACCGGAAAATTCCCCGATATTTTAAAAATTTCTAAAGTAGTTCCGGTTTATAAGAAAGGTTCAAGAAACTTATTATCAAATTACAGAAGCATATCTATTTTAAGCGTTATCGCAAAAACTTATGAAAAAGTAGTGTATAATATAATTACGTCATTTCTAAGTAAAACAAAAATCCTTAGTAGTAAACAACACGGATTTCGACAAGGACGATCATGTGAAACAGCTACAGTAAATTTAAATCAAGTTATTCATGAAAAAATCGATCAAAATTTGTACACTCTTGGAATATTCTTTGATCTCTCGAGGGCCCTTGACAGTCTCGATCCAGTATGGCTTAAAGAAAAACTTATAGCTATAGGCATTCGCGAACCGGTCAACTGATGGATATATTGGTATACAACGAATAGACCATTTTTTGTGTCTATTAATAATATTTCATTGGAAATCTACTATAGTAATTTAGGAATAACCGAGGGTGGAATATTGGGTCCACTACTCTTTTTACTTTATATAAATGATATGCCTGAATATATCTCAGAAAAACACATATTCATGTATGCAGATGATACCACTATACTTGTCTCAGCGAAATCCTTCGAGTTAGCACATTCTAAGGTCAAGAATGTAATCTTGTCATTTAAGAAGTGGTGCTACCCAAATAATTTGGTAATAAATATAGATAAGAGAGTATGTATTCAGTTTTCTTATGGTGAAAGAAAATTAAGTACTTCTGCGTTCGAAATTACCGACAACGTGATTATTAAATTAGTTGATAGTACTAAGTTTCTTGGCACGATTGTGGACAATACTTTAAATTTTCGTGAACACGTAAACAATACCTGTTTAAAATTGAATCGAAGATATTTCGCGATATTGTGGTTAAAGGACGAAGTTACTGTAAATGCGTTGGTTACACTATACTATTCCCAAATGTATTCCATAATCAGTCAAAACATTATTGTTTGGGGACAGGCATCGGAAAGTTTAAGAGTATTTGTCCTACAAAAACGAATAATTCGAACAATATTTGGTTTACGCTTTAGAGACAGTTGACGACAATATTTTAAAAATAATAACATTCTTACGCTTGCTTCAATTATATATCTATAGGTTGTTATCACGCACGTTCACTAAGTTAAATGATCTTAAAACAGCAAATGGTTTACTCGTATATAACACAAGAAATGCCGGGATAATATATCTTCCCCATCATATTCATACTTATTTTAGAAAATCTCCTGAATATGCAGGCTCCCTATTTTTAATACACTACCATCCAGTTTTAAAAATTTAAACTCACTAAGAAATTTCCAAAAAAACTTAAAGCAATTCGTAATAAGTCATGCCTTTTATTCAGAACGTGAATTTACAGAATGCTTAGCTCTAATTATTTAGAAGATGTCCAATGTCTGGGGCGAATTTTAATTTTTGTATTGACATGATTTATAGAATAATTGTTGGCAACTTACTATGTATTTGTCTTGTACTATATATTATTTTTGTTTGTAATTGTAATGTTGTAATGTTTATTTATTTTTTTGACATGCCCTATGCATACGTGTATGTAACCAAGGGTTAATAAAATTATCTATCTTATCTATCTTTTTGCATAATCACATTCGTGAGACATCCCAGTATAAGGTTCAAGAAGTCGCCCACGTGAAAATGGGCCAAATTTTTTTTAACAATTTTTTTTTAATCAAATTGCAAGAGTCAATATTTTTGGCCCGAACAATTTTTTCTTTAATTTTTTGGACCATTCTGGACAAAAAAGGTCTCTTATAATTTTTCTCTAAAGTTAATCGTTTTCGACTTATAAACAATTTAAAATTGAAAAAAACGAAAAATGGCGATTTTCAAGGCTTAATAAGTCGGTTAAAAGTTATTATTATGAAAGTCAATATATGATTAAATCAAAGTTTAAAGCCCCCCTACAAGATCCTGAAGAAATTTTTGTCATTATTTTATTACTAAGCTGTTATTTTTAAGTCATAATAATAAGTGCCATGCACGTGTGCGGCTGCTGTAAATGCTGAGTGCGAGAGAGAAGCCATTCCAGCAGTCCAATTGTGCATCTTACTCGCACTCACATTTACAGCCGAGTCAATACGATCTAACTGCTCATTGTTATTAATTAAAAATAACAGCTTAGTAGTAAATTAATGATACAGATTTCTTCAGGATCATGTAGTGATGACTTTAAACTTTGATTTAGTCACTTTCTGACTTTCATAATAAGAATTTTTAACCGAGTTATTAAGTCTTAAATCTGGCCATTTTCGCGTTTTTCAAATATTAAATTGCTTATAACTCGAAAAAGATCAACTTTAGAGAAAACTTGTAAGAAACCTTTTTTGTCCAGAATGGTCCAAAAAACCTAAAAAAATAGTCCGGGCCAAAAATACTGATTTTTGCAATTTGATTAAAAAAAATTGTTAAAAAAAAATTGGCCCACTTTTCACGTGGGCGACTTCTTGAACCTTATTCTGGGATGTCTCACGAATGTGATTATGCAAAAATATCTCATGGGAATATTTTTCCCAACGAACCCGCCGCTTCCGCCTTGTCTATATCTACTCCGGACCCTTACTGTTTATTTAATCACTATTTTAAATATTTAAAAATTTTTAGATGAAGAATGACGTAACTGTAAAAAGGGCTGAAATGGGGGTTTTAAATTAAGATAATGAAATTCGAACCATTGTAGATAAAAATAATAGCCATCATTGTAAGAATAAACGTCATACCGATGCTCCTGGATGATTACTCCTCATTTAATCCCTATTTTAAATAATTAAAAATCGATTTTTAGCTCTCCTGACAAATTTGGCTTTTTGAAGTTACGTCATTCTTATAATGAACCGTCGATATATTAGTAACCTTGTTGACACATCAGTGTTTGTTACCCAGGTCACGGTTGACATTGAACTAACTAAAATAAAATTCGGTGAAGCAAACATAGAAAATATAAGTATTGTGCATGCCGATATTATAAATACTCGTAAGTCTAAGTACGTTATCTCATGTAATTACGTATAACTTCAAGAGATGCAGTGACTGAATAAAACAACATAAATCAACTTAATTATTTATAATTATTCCTGCCCACTGAAGTTAAATAACTTGCAGCGATGAGATCCAGTGAAAAGACTCCAACTAACCTAATATATAACGAAGGCCCTTTCACACATTATTATAATGTGACGAGAGACATATCAAGCTATATATTTTTATGCTCTACTTTATCTGTTTTATTAAATTGATTAGCAAATTCTTAATTTAATTAATTACTTAATTATTTTAATTTCTGCATATGTAAAACAAAACCAAATTCAAATTAAATTTTCTAATAAACTTTATTCTCAGGGCTAATTTTGTATTCGATGCAATACCTTTGATTTGTGGCTTCTAGTATATTTAGTCGCTTACTCCTTCCAGGATAAAACAGGGAAATTAAACACATTCAATATCATATAAATGTAATCTATTTTATTTATTTATCCAATATGCCGTATAAATAAGATTTGGAAAAAAATACTAAAATCTAAATTTGTTGCAACAATTTCTTACTTAGTAAATCAAGCTTTAATTCTGATATCTCCTTGTTTTAACAAAAAAAATATTTAAATAAATTATTGTTTATTCATATATATAATCTTTAGACCTTCTACCCTCTCGGGTGTAGGTAAATAAATTATTGTTTATTTATACTAAATTTAATAAAATTTACTTTTCTCCTTTTTGAATTGATTACTTAAAATTGGAATGTAATGACTGAGTTATAGAACTGTTCAATACAAAAAAAATGAGCATATATGGTGTGGATATAAACAAACTCTCTCCGTTTCGACAAATGATTTGACTAACCTTTTTGTTTTCTTCACTCTTTCTTTTCCCAGATTGAGTTGTCCTTGTTTCACCCACACGTACTCTTTTGACGTTGCGAAAAGGTCTCTCTCGTCCAAACTGCTTCAAAAACAAACAAAACCAGGACTCTCTCGAATTCTCCACTCAGTTTTCTGCTTGCTCGATATCTTGTGCAAATATATACCAATCAGCTACTCGTTCTAGACAGAACAAAGGAATCTTCCTCGGACACATGCAAATTATACTTCTCAACCGGTCAACAATTTCGTTTCAACTTGATTCTGCTCGCAAAGGCCGATTTCACCACTTTACACTGACTTCTCACTTTTCAAAAACTGGACTGCTCTCTCCCGTTATTCATCACACAGTGACCATCTTTTCTCTCTCAAATTCCGACTTTCCATTCTCATCCCTTCCATCGATCTTTCTCTACGTATCAAAAACAACCTCTCTACCCATACATCAGTACTTTCCTTTCCTAAGAAAACCAACTTAATTTGTATCCAACTTTCCATTTTGTGAAAATTCTAAAAGACATCAAATTACTCTCGTTTTTTCAAAAAACTAAACAAAAGGCCTTACATTCTAAACTCAATAAAATTTGTTTATCATTTTAAACCATCTACGAATTATTTACAAAAATCCTCTTGATATTCACAAAACGAAATACCATGCATTTTCCAATATTTTCGAACCATTGTCTGTAAATCCTTTCAAAAAACCCATTAACGAAAACCTCATTAACGATTTCACCTTCCCCGAAAAAGAACTGTTTATTAACTAAATTGGACTCTTTACAATTTTTGTTCATATACAGGGTGAAGATAATCTATGATCTCGTGGTCCCGATATAAATTTATTTTCTGAATTTTTCAAAAAACAATTCTACAACAATTATATTTGTCAATTAGTCGTTTAAACTTCACAGTACAGTAAAACTTGTCAAAAGCTAATATGTATGTGTATTTGTGTATACTTACTAAAAGGCAATAAATGCAAAATGTTATTTCTAAAGCATGTCTGGCATCTTATAAAAAGCGATAAATTTTCCAATAATTTCTTTAAATGTCATATTAAAAGCAGAAGCATGGACGTCTCTAGCGACTGAATCGACTCGAAAAGTTATTTAATTTAAAATATATTTATACAAGCAGCGTTTCTCGGCTACATTTCGTGGGTGAAGTCCAAAAGAGGATCTCGATGTGACTCGACGTACACTAATAGTGGAAATAACTTCGGATTTTAGGACGAAATGGGTTTTCCTTATCGCAAAATCCTTTATGGCTCTCATGGAAGAATGAGACGATGTGGCGAGCATACATAATATATCCCTTCTGACGGGCCCGCATCACTTTTGACGCTAACTCGGCGTTTAACATATTCCCCTCATTTTTTTGTCGAAGCCGACAAATGTGTCGAGCCGGACGTGGATGCCCTTACGTTCATTTATTTTTGATCCTCGGAATAAGTCAATATTCAACAGGTAACATTTGAATATCAAAGACTAAAAGCACTAGTTGATTTTAGATTGCTTGAGGGTTAGATGAGCTGGAGTCAGTTTGGCCTCTACTCAATTTGCTTGGGTTCAATCATATTTTGGGAAGTTATCTAATTTTCATAAGGGTACTCTCTCAAGAATATACAAATAATATACATATTTCAGTTATACAGTTTATATATTATTTATTCTATTACCTTTTAGAAGTAATATTTTAGGTTAGATTTAATAAAGTTAAAATAATTAGCCAAGTTATACAGTTTAAATTCGATTCAATAAGTGCGTTCGCGGGTGCCTGTCGGCGACTAGTCGGCGACAAATTAGCTGCAAAACGCATGCGCACTTTAAAATGATATAAATAATATCGTTAATAGATAAATATACAAGGTATATTTAACTATTATAATTTAATAATTAGTTATTAATATTAATTAAAAGTAAATATACCTTGTTTATTTATCCATTAACGATATTATTTATATTAAATGAGGTTAGAAATTGTCGGCGACAATTTGTCAACTGTACCCGCGAACGCACCTTATAAATAATATAGTCCTGTCGCCAGGGGGGGGGGGGGTACAAAGGCCTCCTTAATTCAGTAGGACTTTTTTTGACCCGTATTTTGACCCGTAGAACACGAATTTTTTGGGTAACAGTTGATCCGAATGTCGATAAGATTGTTATAAACAAAGAACTTGAGGAATTACATAACAGCGATTTTTCGCAAAACAAAACATTTTTTTTTGTATTTCTTGGATCATTCTAAGCAAGAAATGTTTTTACAAGTTTTTTCGTAGGATGCATAATTTGCGACATAAACGTGGTTGAACTTTCAAAAAATCGGAAAAGTGCAATTTTTGAACCCGAATAATTTGTGATTAAAAAATAAAATAGCAATTCCTACTGCATTTGAAAGTTCAAGTCAAATTCTCTCAGTTTTGATTATTTGCATTGCTAAAATAGTTAGTTATTTTCCTAACTAGTGCGGAAAGTGATATTTTCACGCACGAGACTGCCGTTGACCCGAACGACGCCATAGCGGAGTTCTGGCAAGCATTCGAGTACGCGGAAGACACTTTCCGCATGAGTTAGGAACAATATTTTTTCTAGGGCCATACGTTTGGAAAAAAGCCACAAAAAATAGAGTTATATTAATTTTTATTTAGAAGTAAAAATACACAAGTTAATTCTTTGACAAGGTTGTCAAAACCAAACTTTCAATATAATGGGTTACCACGACGACGATATTGGTTTCCATTACGACGATTCAAAACTATTGTAATTGTCTACTGATCTGACTTTTAAATATTCGGTCAAAATAATTTTATTTCATCGAATTATCAGTAGTAACTGCACAAAAGCTCTAAAATTATTGAATTTTTCCCGAGTGACACTTTGACAGTTTTAATTTCACGAGCCGATGGCGAGTGAATTTATGTAAAAGTGTCAGGAGGGCAAAAATTCTATATTAATTTTAGAGATCGAGTGTAATTTGTTGGGATTATTTCATGAATAAAACTGTTCAAAACCAAAATATTATTTTAATTTAATTATGTAAGTACAATTAAACACACAGTTGTTATAAATATTTTACGGTTGAAAGTCATCACTTTTATAATTTTTAAAACATTAATTGTCATTAATGTCACTGAATGTATTTTTTCATAGCAACGAAGGGCATCTGACGTAATATACTTGACGACGGGAAATTATTAAAAATTATCGATTTAATTGAGATTTCTGTATTGGTCAGAATCTCCTATGAACCAAATAATCGCACTAATTTCATTAAAACATGAACAAAATAAGATAAATTTTAAATAAATTAGTAAATAATATCTAAATATTAGTTTATTGCATGTATTATAATATATTATATTGCCATATTACAAGGTATTTTACTTTACCGCACGCCGTGCGGGAAAATTTACTTTCACGCACGCCGTGCGGGAAAGTGCAACTTTCGGAGACGAAATTCGTGCGTGAAAGCGGCTCTTTTAGCACGGCCGTAGAAAAATTTATTTTTTTATTGTACAACAATACATAGGAAACACATAGTGTTTCCCGTGCCCAATCCATGCGTTTTAATGTACAGCTGGTTCATAAAAAAACTGATACGACTTTTAGTAAGATTTGATCATTTTGAGCAGTGTATTTGATTGGTTTGACATTATTTTATATTTATTATGACAGACAAATAATAAAATAAACAAACAAACAACAAAGAACTGATTACATACAGTCGGAAAAATGAAAGAATACCCATGAACGAACATATAAAACACGCTGTATTTTCCTATCACCGTGTCACACAAAAAATTGGCCAGCGCAATTATATGTAATAATTTTATTGTTACATGTACTTGCACTGGACAATTTTCTTTGTAACACGGTGACCGGAAAATACAGCGTGTTTTATATGTTCGTTCATGGGTATTCTTTAATTTTTCCGACTGTATGTTAATTCATAAATTGTCATAATGATGTGATATTATTTTGAATTTTTGCAGTTTTCGCATCTTCAAAAGGATTCCCTTCTAATATCTCCAAAAGCGTACGATCTTCCTGAGCGGTAGATGCTTTTGGTCTTCCAGAACCTTACTTTCTTTCGAAAGTTTCTTGTTCTCTCCATCTTTTATTAATATTAAAAACTGTTGTTCTGCATTTGTTAAAATGGAAGTTTACAGCAGATAGTGACCAACCATCTTCTAATTTCGTTACAATTCTTGCTTTTAGTTCTTCCACGTGCTAGTAGCACGTGGAGCCATTATCTGACGTTGAACAGAATAAGTTATTTGACAAATTTTAAAATTTGGCAGTAACAGTGGCAGTATGTAAATAATACGTATTTATTTTTCAAAATACACTGCTCAATTTTCTATACAATACGCTATAAGAGTCGTATCAGTTTTTTTAGGAACCAGCTGTACGTAAACTACGTAGAAATTGTATATATGCGCGCCTACTCGTTGGATTTCAAATAAGAAATGCATTAAAATATCAATCAAGCACTATGTGTTTACAGCTTTGTTTAGCAATAAAAAAAATTAATTTTTAGCAATGAAAATAATCAAAACCGATAGAATTTTACTTGGACTTTCAAAAGCGGTAAGCAGAATTGCTATTTTATTTTTCAACAAAAAGTTATTCGGGTTCAAAAATTGCAATTTTTCGATTTTTTTGAAAGTTCAACCGCGTTTATGTCAAAAACTATGCATCCTACGAAAAAACTTGAAAAAACATTTCTTGCTGAGAATGACCCAAGAAATACAAAAAAATATTTTGTTTTGCGAAAAATCGCTGTTATCTGATTCCTCAAGTTCTTTGTTTATAACAATCTTATCGACATCCGGATCAACTGTTACCCAAAAAATTCGTATTCTACAGGTTAAAATACATAAAAAACTTGGGTAAGTCCATCTGAATTAAGGAGGCCCTTGTACCCCCACTGGCGACAGGACTAATAATTATTTCGATACTTACTTATCAGTTTTCTAATTTAGCCTAAGATTAAATACGACTAGTTGAAAAACAGAACATTTTTGTAACTCAATCGTCCAGCTGGCGCGCTGTCGTAAATTTTGCTATAAAAGCACGTGATCTTACCCCCACGCATACCACACAGTCGAGCGTATCTAACTTCTAGTTTTGTGATGTTTATTGTGTTCCTAAACTATTAACGTATCGGATGTACGCACAGGTGTTTGAGATCTACAAAAGTTCTGCCATTCGTAAAATTTATGACAGGCGCCGTTTAATGTAACTATATTAACAATACCTATATTCAATGAATAAAACTATATTAAAAATTTTAATGATATTAAGTATATTAACAATTCAAATTAAATTGTAGTTTATTTCCCAATTCTCCTTCTTCTTCTTCTTCTTCTTCCTCTTCTTCTTCTTCTTCTTCTTCTTCTTCTTCTTCTTCTTCTTCTTCTTCTTCTTTTTGTATTGACATGACTCTGTCTGTTTTTTCAATGTGCCTCTAGTAAGTTGTCGTTCCATCGTTTTCGTGGTCTTCCCACTGATCATCTTCCTATTGGGGAACCGTCTCTCGCTGTCCTGACTACCCTATTTGTTGTCATTTGGCTTATGTGGTCATTCCATTCTATTCTTCTGTTTCTTAACCAGTTATTAATGTTATCCACCTTGCACCACCGTCGTATATCTGTACTTCTAGCTCTGTCCCATAGAGTCTTACCATCGATTTTTCGAAGGGTTTTCATCTCCGCTGTTTCGAGCACTCTTTTTGTCCTCTCTCTGTCGAGTCGTCTTTCTGCCGCGTATGTCACTATTGTTCTGATGACTGTTTTGTAAATTCTGCCTTTCATTTCTTCTGTGATATTTTTATTTCTCCATATTGTGTCATTCAGGCAACCTGCCACTCTGTTTGCTCTATTCACTTGATCTTCCACTTCTGTTTCGAGCCTTCCGTAGCTAGATAGTGTGATGCCTAGGTATTTAAACTCCATTACTTTTTCTATTATCTGACCTTCCAGCTCCAATTTACATCTTATTGGATCTGCTGTTATAACCATGCATTTTGTCTTTTTTGGGAAAATTAACATGTTAAATTTTCTGGCGGTTATGTTAAATTGTATTTCCCAATTAGAATAGTTAATTACAAAAATGACATAGAGAAATAAATAATAGCTTCATAACAATATTCACAATATTCTCGTAACTTCTATTTCCACGAACATAGATTGATCACAATGAAACCAGAGGTGAAATGGATACTGCAGACATGTATTCTGCTTACTCGGCCTTCACGATAACAAAGATAACAAAGATAACAGAATTCGTCGTGCCTAGTTTTGTACAGTGAGATCAATATTGGCGACATATGAGATATTTATTGGCAACATAGATGATAAAATTTTATACGAATTGGTTTGTCAGAGAGTAACCCCAAGACATAAATGCCCTTCTTAAGGTGGCTTATGGTCGAAAGGTTGAACATACTGAAGAATAACAAAACAGAAAGCTTCCTAAGCGCGGTTTATGCGACAATGTGTAATGGAGAAGAACAGTTCCTCAGGTCCAACGAAGTGTTGACATCTGTCATTTAGGTGTAAGAGACATTCTGTATTAAAATAAGTCATCTCCTTTTTTCTTCTTCTTTAGCCAATCTCTATCCAACTTTGGACGTAGGCCTTCCCCAAATCGTTCCATTTCCGTTTATCCTTGACTGCGCTTTTTCAGTTAGTTCCTGCAGCTTTTACAATATTGTCCTTCCATTGCATATGAGGTCTTCCTCTTCCTCTTCTTCCTGTCCACGGTCTCCAGTTTTGTATTTCAGCATTCCATCTTTTATCTTCCTGTCTGGCATTGTGGCCCGCAAATCTCTACTGTAACCCTGTTGTATGTTCTGTTACATTTTTTACTTTTGTTTTCTCGCTTATCCATTTGTTCAATTTTTGTCTTGCAGTTTTATTTCCAACATGGATCTTTCCATTTTCCTTTGAGTTATTTCTATTTTATTTACGTTGACCTTTGTTAGTGTCCATGTTTCTGAGCCATACGTCAGAACAGGAAGGATGCACTGGTCAAATACACGGGTTTTTGGTACTGTTGTATCTTTGTGCTTTTTAGTATCCATCTTAACTTTCCAAACGCTGTCCACGACAATCGGATTTTTTTCTGTACTTCAGTTGTTTGGTTCTCTTTATTAGCTTTGATTCTTTGACCAAGGTATATAATCGTCAACAACCTCAATATTGACATTATTTATACAGTGCGGTGGAACAAGTCGTACCCCCTTTATTAACTTACTTTTATTTTTAGCACATAAGCAAAACGCACGGACAGGTCGATTTTTAAAATAATCATAGTATATTATAGCATCAACGTTTCGAACTTTACGAGATACCTCTTCAGGCAATATGCATAACTTTGATTTTTTTTAAATAGGAAAGTACATCATTAAATAGAAAGTAAATAGGAAATACAGATTACAAAAATGTATAATGCTTTAATTTTTTTGAGAGCGTAGGCGCAAAATTTTGATCGAATTCTTTTTAAACGCATTTATTTTTTATTTTACACTTTCTACACATTTACACTGTTACTTTTTTTCTATTTATTTTTTCTTTTTTCTTTTTTCTTTTTAAACCTTTTATTAGAAAACTCATAAGTATTTTTGAAAAATTTAAACGCAGAATGAAAAATTACAATATTAACGAGGGCAGAAAGTCCCTTAGAAGGAACACAAAGTTTCTTTTGAATGATATATTTGAAATTAAAAATCAGACAAAATTTTCTCATTTTTTCACCCCTGTGACTTATTAAATAAAAGGTCCAGACGAAAATGTTTCCATACATTGATTATAATCTGATACTGATTGCCTGAATTATAATATTGGGTAATATTTAATAAATACATGCATTGAGTTCTCAATTCCCTTTGTCAGTTGATATTACTGACATTTAAATTATGCACTAATCTAGACAGCAATAACTGATCCTGCATAAGAAGTGTATCAATATTGACGTTGAGTTGTAAATGTTAACGAAATGTTGCCGCAGGATGAGAATGTTGGTGAGGGCCCTTTGTAAACCTGTTTGTGTAATTTCAAAGTGTTACTAGTATACGAATAATTAATTGCATTAAATATTATACAGTGCTAGTCAAAAGTCCGTACCCCTCGTATCTTTTGAACGATTATACCATTGTTTATGTAGAGATATTTGGTCAACCCAATAGGAAAATTAGTTTGATTCTACTCGTAATTGAGACATTCATCAGATGTCCCCATAATTTCTGTCAGGATCGCAACTTAACGCGTAGCTAAGATACATCCAAAATGCATAGAAAGCTAGTTGGATACGATCCTATTCGTAACACCCCAACTCGCATACATATTAAGAAAAATAAATATACAGTAGGAAAAATGAAAGAATACCCATGAACTATCACATCAATCACTTATTTTGTATTTGCTGTCATTTTCTACAAATAACAAACATTAGTTATTGAAAAAGACAGCAAATAAAAATAAGTGATTGATGTGATCGTTCATGGGCATTCTTTCACTTTTCCGACTGTATCCGCTGTGAGCTCGTATGTAGAGGGGATATTTACAAATTCGCGAACGCCAGTAGTGACAAGTTTGTAAACATTTACTGGAAATTTGACATAAATGTCAAAGTGATTAATTTAAAATTAAAATTAAAAACATTAATTATAAACAATATTAGTTGGTCAAAGCTGTGGTATATATTTTTACCTTAAATATACTTACGTTTTAAATACTGAATTTAAGTTTTTTTAATGTTCCGTAATATCTAATTATAAATAATCTATTATAATCTTAGCGCCATCTACACGATTATTGTCAAAGTATCCGAAGTAAGAAATTGATATTTTATCAATAGAACGTCAAAATGGTTAGAAAAATCTTAAAAAAATCGATTACAATTTAATTACTTTTTTGCATTGTAAATATTAAGCGATAACAATTAAATAATAAATTTAAAAATTACCGGTAAAAGTTGAATTAGTAACCGCTAGGAGCGACACCAGCGAAGCTCAGAGCGTATATGGAACAATATATTTAGAAATTGAGTTAATGATGTCTATTATATACAGTGATGAGCGCGCTAATAACAGGAAAAATAGCGCAAAAGATGGAAAACATAATACATTGCGAAATAAAAAGAGATGGAACTAATGGAGATGGAAATAATCGTTATAAATGTATAAGTTAATATTACATTACATAATTTCCCACCCTTAGATGTATCAAAGTATGACAACTGTCACAGTGACAGTAGACTTTTTTAAAATACTCCTGTCAAAAACGTTAATTTATACGTTATAACGATCATTTCCACCTCCATTAGTTTCATCTCTTTTTGTTTCGCAATGTATTATATTTTCCATCTTTTGCGCTATTTTGCCGGTTATTAGCGCGCTCATCACTGTATATTATAATGTATAGTAGCATGACATCATTAATTCAATTTCTAAATATAGGTACTCTTCTAAAATTACATATTTATTTTTCTTAATATAAATGCGAGTTGGGGTGTTATAAATAGGATCGTATCCAACTTGGTGTCTATGCATTTTGGATGTATGTTAGCTACAGCGTACGTTGCGATCCTGACAGAAATTTTGGGGACAATCTGGTGACTGTCTCAATTAGAATCAAACAAAATTGGCTGACCAAATATCTCCCTATATAAACAATGGTTATATCTATAATAATGAAATTTGGAGTGAGGAAATAAACGGACAAAAACTTCTTAACTAGTCATGACAGGTGATGTAATAGTGACAGATGACGTTACAGAGCCACTGTGACCAATAATTTTAAACGGGGCCTTATGGCAAGTGATACCTCGTATGAAAGGTATTCAAAATATCTATTCAGACATACTAATTTTTTTGGGGTTTTGTTGATTTTGATTTTGGTGAATAAATTACATAAATATAATATTGTAGTTTGCCATTTAATAAATAAAAATTCAAATGCCCGCCTATGGCTTTTTGTCAAAAAAGTTGGCGTAAATTGCAAATTATAACAATAAATATAAAGTTTTCTGTAATGCAGTTTATGCATAAAAAGCTTTTAACACTTTTCATAAGCAACATAACATAAGCAAATGCACAAAGGTGTACAAACTGTACCTGAGACAAAAATATCAGATTACAAAACAAAGTGACATTTTATCAAATCACAAAGTTGTAAAATTGGTTTCAAATATTAATTATTGTCATTTTATGTCAATTTATTTTCTTCGTATTACCAATTTTTAAATATCATTCTTTTTCTTTCAGGTAAGGAGATTTCTAGTTGTTGAATCTAAGAGACATACTCTTAAGACTTTTACTTGGTAAGTGGTTATTTTTAAGTATAAATGTAAAGAATTTCCAAAATTGCCTCTTTTCTCCCACTTTGTTTTTACTGTAAGTGAACATGTAGTACAATACGGGTACTTAATCAAAAACCAGTAACTTACGAATAAAAACATACCTTGATTAAATGAAAAGTTTTAGATTTTTGTTTTTTTTTTATTTTTCATTGTCATGTGCCCTTCGATAGTTAATTAGAAGACCAAAACCATAATTAAAATTTTATTCTTTCTAAATTCTTTAACAGGATGTTATGTTATTTCCATCGCTGTCTAGTCTACGATATTATGAGACACAAGAAATATTAAATTCTTGTTACTTTTTATAAATATTAGACTTTTCATTCTCAGTAAATGGTCAGTTGTATTCTTATTCCTGCGATTGGTATCTAAAATTGTGTTGACTCTATAGAATCTTTGGTATGATGTTTATGGTTTAAAAAAAGCAAAAACAATGGTAATTACGAAAAGGAATATTCCAAACATACAAATATTAGTCAATGACAAAAGTTGAAACGTCTAAATATCTAAGATGCTGGATACATGAAATCATAAGGGATTTATACAAATGAAACAATTTCTCACCAACAGAAATCGATCAAACTCCACGATATCGCCTGATCCAGTATCCAACTATACGGAATGGAGGCATGGACGCTGACAATATTTAGCTCCCTATAACGACTGGAAAACTTTAATGTGTTGATATTCCGCCACATTCTAAAAATTCCATGGACTAACCATGTTAGAAATGAAGAAGATTTGAAATGTATGAATCTAATGATCGTGAAGTTAGAGAACTTATTCATCATCATTAACCCGTACGCGTTCATTTCTGGACATAGATCCCTCTCAGCTCTTTCTATCTATCTCTGTTTTATGTGGCTTGCATCCAGTTACCCATAACATGCTTCAGATCCTCGGTCCATTTAGTTGGTTGGCGTATTCTTCTCCATATTGCTCCTTCTCGCGGAATATACTCGACAATACGCTTTGTCCAGAGTTGTAGAATTTAATACAAAATGAAAGACCTTATTTTGGAAATATATTTACAGCAGGGAGATATATTTATTTTATTTAGCGTATGCTAAATAAAATTTAACAGTTTTTAAATACAAATAAAGATAACAATACATCATAAATACTAATAAATTTTTTATAAAGGAAAATTTAGTTGTTAAATATATTCAATTGACTCATTGGTCGCCACTAAAATATCTGATCGATTGCCACTGTACGATCTGATGGGGCATTCCTCCACCAAATGCTTAATCGTTTGTCTCTCGGCACCGCAATCCCAATTTTGAGAAGGTATTTTTCCACATCTAAAAAGTGAGTCAGAACCCCTACCAAATCACCTACAATCAGGGAGATATAATTTCCTTTATATAGTAATGGAAAATGGAAAGTAACTGAAAAACAACAAAGAGGATGGCTGCGTAACATCAAGAATTGGACAGGAGACCAATAAATCTCCTAGCCCAATAAGAAAACAGGATAAAGGGGAATTTTCAGAATTCATCGCCAACCTCCATTAGAAACTGCAACTAAAGATGCAAAAAAGAACGGCCAATGAAATAAATGGCACGTGTTGAAGGACTGAGGCCGGCCGAAATAAAAACAGAATTGTTATCGGTTCAAGATCTTAAGCTATTGCTAGCATATGCAGATGACAGTGATCTCGTTGGAGACTCCATCCTATCCATAAAAGACATTTTCAACAGGGTGAAAGCAACAACAAGTGAAGTAGGGCTGAAGATTAATGAAGGGAAGATGAAATATATCTCTATATTTATTTATTTAGCCTATGGCTTAAGTACATCACAGAATATATTTAGATTTATGCATTATAAAATGCATCACAAACAGATGTGCAGTTTTTTTATATATTCGATTGACCCTTCGGTTGCCATTACAAAGTCTATAGGGTCGGCTGTGTATGCTCTGCGTGGGTAGTCCTGAACAGTGTGACTGATCGTCTGTCTTGCAGCGCCGCAGTCACAAGAAGGATAGGGAAGTTTACCCCATCTGTAGAGGGAGTCGACGCATCTTCCACAGGTTGTTCGAATTTGTTTAAGGTCTGCCCAAATCTTACGGGAAAGTTTAAATTTTCTAGCGTGGCGCGTGTAAATAAAGCGTGGGGCGTGTTCATCGAATATACGGTTTTCGCCCCACGCAAATTTTATTTGGAAAGCTAATTAGGGGGTGATTTTCGCGATTTTTCTAGCAAAAAATAAAAAAGACCAGCAATATTTTGAGCGTAACTCACTTACTTTTAATTTTAGAATTTTTTTTTTAAACAAAAATATGCCTTGTTTAAACACTTTAAAAAAGTTGTGAGGAATTTTCCCAGAAAAGAGCTCTGTTTTTGGGTTATTACAAATTAAAATATTCGATTTGGAATTTGACGAAGAATAATCTAATTTTCATTAGCTACAACTCTGTTTCTACTAGATCTACAGACATCATCCATACAAAAAATTTTTCAGTTGTTTATAAGCTATATTTTTGCTTAAAAATTTTTTTCGCTAAAATACTTAGTTTTTGAGTTATCTGCGAAAAACCGTCCAAGAACATGTTTTTTTTTGTTAAAAATGAACATTATTCACTCGCAAATAACTCGAAAAGTTAGTGATAAAACTAATAGAACTATAGAAAAAAAGTTACTTAGAATTATACATTTTATACAATTTCGGACTTATTTTGAACGTATATTTTTTTACCCCCGAGAAAATATTTTTCGCCGCGTATTTCCCAGTTTTTTTTTAAATTGAGGGATGTAGAATTGTAAACTTTTTCTTATATAATAATAGACAATTTCAACTACCTATTCCCAAATTTTCATCCTTTCTTTATTTTTTTGGAGGTTTTCGTAAAATTTTGTTTTCCCTGATCGGACTACAAGCCATCCTTCATAGATCAACTTTTTCAGTGGATATAATTTTCACACCAGATTTACGGGATTTTAAGTTTCAGAATCTAATAAAAATACACAATTTGTGAGATTTCAGTTATACCAATAAAATATTGTAGCTTTTATTATTTCTCAAAGGTTGTTTTAACGGCCCGCCGCCTGGTTAGAAAATACTTTTATAAGGGTAAATTTTAACCCAGCTTACTTCCTCGAGTAGGTCATTAAATTTTTATTTCAAATTTATTATTAGCGGTAGCGTTTGATTAAACTTAATTTCAGCGAAAGTACAAAATATTCGCTGTTTCGCAAAAGAAAAATTTTAAGTGCTTTTTATTAAAAATAGAATAAAGAAGAAAAATCCGGAATATTAAATTTGCAAAAAAGCGGTAAACTATAAAGTTGTTATTATTTAAAATTAGTTGAGTAGTATTCGAAACTTTTTGAACTTTAAAATTCAGGAATGTTTTTAAAATAGGTAGAGAAAATTTCAATAAAAGTTTTTTAAGAACACTTAAAAGTAGATTGAGAACATAGAGACATATAAAATAAAACAGGAAGTGAAAACTTTCTATAATGTACTTTATATAAACTTTCTTTACTTTAAAGCCTTTATTAAAGTTTTTTATTAAAGGTCGTTCCATATATTATCATGCACGTAGCGTTTATGATCCGAAAAATGTTATTTTGGGAAACTTAAAAGTAAGGTGTCTGATACGATACGTTCCGGACAGTGTGAATCGTTCATATTTAAAACCATTAAAATCAATATTTTTCGGATACTAAACGCTACGTGCTGGAAACGCTTCGTGAATGATAATATGCAGAGACCTTTACATCTAAGGTTTTATACTCTCTGTTTTACAATGAAAACAATAAGTGGAATTGCTTGTCTTTACAGTGACAGAGAGATATAAGATATAAGTGATAAAAGCATCACGAGACACATTGGCTTGTTTACCGGTGATATGCGCAAATAAACTGGGTGGGCGCTTTTGAAGGAGTATCTTTCACGGCTGTAGACCCTGTCAGGATCGGGTAGGTAGGTCCAAGGGATCATATCGCTTTAATCTCTTCACTTGTTGGTTCGTGTTGAGGAGATTGTGTCTCAGGATGTTAGGATGCATCCGCAACATATTTTCATATTGTTCAGAAGATTTTTGTACTGTTCAGAGACTGTTAGTACCTTAAGATCTCCATGTATTGGGTCATTCTGGATATACCAAGGGGCATTAGCGATTGTTATCAGAGTTTTGGATTGAAATCTTTGTATTTTCAGAATATTGGATTTGCTAGCTGATCCCAGAGCTGCGAACCATATGTCCAAATAGGTTTTATTACTGTTTTGTATATCAGCAGCTTGTTATCGATCGATAGGTGAGAGTTTTTTTCCCAAAATCCAGTAAAGTTTTTTCTATAAAATTTCCAATTGAAGTCTTTTCGTCCATATCGATCCAAGTTATTCGTTTGCCAAGGCGAATAACTAGATATTTTACGTCATCCTTTTGAGGTAAAGGATGTCTATCAAAGTTAACTTGTGGACATGTACTTCTTCTTAGAGTGAATGTAATGTGTGTGGATTTTGAGGTGTTTACTCTAATTTTCCAAAGTTTACGTTATTTATTTGTTTTGTTCAGATGTATTTGCAATCCCTCTAATGCTATTATTGGGATACCATGAGATGCCAGAAAAGCAGTATCATCTGCAAAAGTTGCAATCGTTAGGTTATTGCTTGTTGGTAAGTTAGCCGTATATAGGGTGAGGCAGATAACTGGCCTATTAGAAATATCTCGAGAACTAAAGGCAACAGAATCATCAAAATTGGAATAAAGGGGTTTTGAAGGATGATCTATTAAATGAAAATATTTTCATCTCTTTGCAACTTCCGGTTATACCAGAAGTTGCTTATAAGTTGGTTTTTTTAAATGGGACACCCTGTATATTTTTACATTTTTGAATTCTCCTGAATATCTTATTTCTTAAAATATGAGATTTTGTAATATTATACGGTGTATTTTAAAAGATATTTACGTTTTTTTATTAATTTCGTAGCAATATTCACACCCTGTAGAATTGTAATAGTTTGACATTAAAAACTCTGCTTACGTTCAAGTGATTTTCAATATAGTCTATTATCGTTAAGAATCATTAGTATAGCTAATTTTGAAATATTAGTATACAGGGTTGGTCGAAACTCGGAATGAATATTTTCTGAGTTTTCTTAAAGAGAACACCCTGTATTTTAGTATTGTAATGAAATGATATTTCATAGTACTTTGTTATTTTATAAGTATTCCCTATACCTAACTGCTTTAATTTGTGAGTTATTGGTGATTCAAGCTAAACAATAATTGCAACAAAAAATACGTAAAATTTTATTAGGTTGGCCATGAAAATATTCAACCACAAACAATTTTTCAGAAATAAATACATATTAATCCAGACCGAACCTTAAAATTACCAATAATGGTTTAGCTATCAAAATAGCTACCTAGTTAAGATTGTTGGTGCGACTAACAATTAAGCACAAATTAAAGCAGTTAGGTATAGGGAATGCTTAAGAAATAAAGAAGTACCATAAAATATCATTTCACTACAATACTAAAATACAGGGTGTTCCATTTAAGAAAACTCAGAAAATACTCATTCCGAGTTTCGACCAACCCTGTATACTATAATTAAAAATTTAGCTATACTAATGATTCTTAATAATAGTAGACTATATTAAAAATCATTTGAACCTAAGTAGAGTTTTAGTTGTCGAACTACTACAATTCTACAGGGTGTGAATATTGCTACGAAATTAATAAACAAACGTAATTATCTTTAAAATACCCTGTATAACATTACAAATCCTCATAATTTAAGAAAGAAGGCATCGAAGAGAATCCAAAAATGTAAAAATATACAGGGTGTCCCATTTAAAAAAACGAAGTTATAAGCAACTTCCGGTATAACCGGAAGTTGCAAAGAGATGAAAATATTTTCATTTAATAGATCATCCTTCAAAACCCCTGTATTCCAATTTTCATGATTCTGTTGCATTTAGTTCTCGAGATATTTCTAATAGGCCAGTTATCTGCCTCACCCTGTATATTAGGTAAAAGATCGGTCCGTGCACACTACCCTGAGGTACACTAAATACGCTGGGGTAGAGTTTTGTATAGGCTTTACTATATTTTACTAGATATCTCCTTTCGGTAAGGTATAATTGAGGCGCTCAGAGCAACAGGGGCCTAATCCCAAAAACTAAATTTTGAGATAAATGCAATCATTCGTATTTACATTATCCTTATGGGATGGCGCTACAAATTATGTAACATCATTTAGCCAAATATAAAGTTAGGTTGTGTAGACCCTTGTTAATAGGAAGATTTAATGTTGCGACTTTTAATGATATATCAATCTAAAAATGGTCAATTTGTGGCTTAGGCCACTTTTGCCCTGAGCGCTTCAATTGAAGCAGTTTGAAGTAAAGGTAAGGTAGGTTTTTCTTTCATTTGAACAGAAGTTCTGTGTGCCACACGTTGTTAAAAGCTTGAGAGGCATCTAAAAAGGCTGCAGTGCAGTATTGTTTGTTTTCAAGACTAGTTCTTTTTGTTGTGTCTAGTCTGTGAACGTGTTCTATTGTACCATGTTGGTTACGAAATCCGAATTGATGGTCAGGTATGAAACTCTTTTCGTCCAATATTAATTTGGTTTTTTCTTAAAAAAAGTTTTTCAAACACCTTAGAGACGACTGGTATGTAGTAGACTTGTCGGTCGGTATGAGATGCCAACTTTTGGATCTTTTTCAGGTTTCAGGTTTTTGAACGGGTATTATAGCAAAGTGAAAATTATAAAACAGCCCAATTAATATTACAAAATATCTGACTCACTCAATTCACTGAGACTCATACAACAAACCTTCACGAAAAATCCTATAGTCATATTAATCAAAGAAATATTACACAGTCTACATCAAACAGACTCAAAGATAGTTTTTCTATGGGTTCCCTCTCATTCTGGAATCGAGGGAAATGAAAACGCTGATCGTTGGGCTTACACAGCTGCGCAATTACCAACATTGGCAGAACAATCAATTCCAGCCGCAGATACAAAACAATTACTAAAATCAATGATTCTCAATTTATGGAGTGAAAAATGGAAAATATCCACGAGCAAGTTAAGAGACGTTAAAGAAGATACTGGTCCATGGAATCCACATACAACCAACAGATCGAACCAAGTCATCCTATCTCGTCTTCGGTTAGGACACTGTAAACTTACTCATGAGCATCTCATTACCCATACCGAAGCACCAAAATGCAGAAGGTGTAATATACCAGTATCAGTAAAACATGTGCTAACAGAATGTGATGAATTTGCCGCTTACAAACAATCTATATCTGGTTACTCAAACAATATGAAAGACATTCTTAACCTGCAAACCGACTGTAAACCTCTTTTTCAATTCCTTAATAAATGTAACCTAGCAAGATTTAATTGTACACAATTTCATACTTTTGTAAACTTATTAATTGTATTCTCGTTACCCCGCTGATGACCTTCGTGGTTAATGCGGTTATTTCTAAATAAAAAAAAATATTACAAAATCAGAAAGAAGTGTTCTTTATAGATATTTAAAGATAACAATTTTATTGCAAAAGACAATTTGAAAACACACGTACATTCTGAAGTTGTATCAATTGAAAGGTTCGATAAATATAAAATCCTGGGAACCTAGATTTCAGATATTAATGATCAACTAACAGAAATG
The DNA here is from genome assembly GCF_917563875.1 of Diabrotica virgifera virgifera. Classification (NCBI taxonomy): domain Eukaryota; kingdom Metazoa; phylum Arthropoda; class Insecta; order Coleoptera; family Chrysomelidae; genus Diabrotica; species Diabrotica virgifera. Next base: position 31,869,987 of record NC_065447.1, read on the forward strand.
AGGGCGAGATCATAATAAAGATTCATATTATATAAGTCGTTTCCTCTGCAGAATTTCATTATTCATCCCTGGTATTTTTTATTGAAAAAATTTCGATTATGTCGAAAAAAGTCAATTATATATAATTAATAAAAAAATCCTTTGGATTCATGAAAGGCGTAGGTACAAGAGATGCACTGTTTAGTCTACAAGTATTATTTTAAAGATGCAGAGATATGACTTGCGGTATTTACACCTGCTTTGTGGACTACCAAAAAGCATTTGATACAGTTTAACACCGAAAACTGATGGATGATCTAACAAAAGCCCAAATTGATGATAAAGACCGGCGTATAATAAAAAATTTATACTGGAACCAATCAAGCACAATAAGAACGAATCTTGGAGGTGAATCAACGGAAGCTATCCAGATTCTACGAGGTATTAGACAAGGTTGTATGCTTTCACCTATATTATTTAACCTATATTCAGAGGAAATATTTAGCGAAGCCTTGAAAAATTGCGAACATGGAATACTTCTTCTAAATGGAGAACACCTAAACAACATCCGCTATGCAGACGACACCGTTATTTTTGCAGACAGTTTGAACAGTTTACAGCAACTAATAAACAAAGTAAATGAAGTAGGTGAAGGATTTGGACTTTAAGTAAATATATTAAAACTAAATTTATGATCATCAGCAAAAATAATATTAGAGACGCCTAACTATTTATCAATAATACAGCAGTGGACCGAGTAAAACAGTATACCTGTCTTGGAACAATAGTAAACGAACAATGGGATCACTCACAAGAAATAAAATGTAAAATAGAGAAGGCTAGGAGTGCATTAAATAACATGGCCAAACTCTTTAAAAGCCACAGCCTTAACCTGGAGATAAAATTAAGGCCCCTACGATGTTATATCTTCTCAATATTGTATTACGGAGTTGAATCCTGGACACTCACTGAAGCAATGGAGAAAAAGAAGCCTTCGAGATGTGGCTATAGAGGCGAATCCTAAGGATATCATGGACGGACAAAATAACCAACGAGACCGTATTACGAAGAGTGGGGAAAGAAAGAGAGGTGATGTTAAGGAGAAAGTTAGAATATCTCGGACAGATAATGAGAAACGGCACTAAATACAGATTACTGATGGTAATCCTTCAAGGCAAAATAATCGGAAGGCGAGGAATTGGGAGAAGAAGAACATCGTGGTTAAAGAACCTGAGGAAATGGTTCTCTACAACAACAACTAATCTATTTAAAGCATCAGTTAATAAAATAATTCTAGCCAGAATGATCGCCAATATTCGAAACAAAAAGAAGAAGAATAAAAAACACTCTTTTACAATTTTTTTATGTAGGGTTATTGATTTTTTAGCAGTCTTTATAATTTTATATTTAGAACCGAGTCCATTTTAACTGAAAGCTCAATTTTAATTTTTATTTCGTAGCAGAAGGCCCTTTAAATTACTTGTTGCCCTTAACAACAGAGCTAAACGGGTTTAAGAATAATCCTTTTCCATGACGTGATCCAGAAAAAAAGGGGGAACGGAGTAACAAACTCCTGTATTAATGAATTCCGAAAAAAAGGCAAGATTGAAGCTTTCACTCAACGTATGTTGAAAGGCCTTTTTTGAAACACGAGGGAAATTATAATCCAATAACATTAACTTTCTTTTCAGGAAAATCTGAGGCCATTGAATTTTTGCCGGATTTTCATTTACATTTAATAAATTACGGGTTATGGATTTTTTCAAGGTCTCGTGCAATATAAATATGAGGCAGTTTTAAAAAAGCTTATGATCTAAAAGGTGAAGTAATTTAAAAAAGCTTTGCATAACTTTCTCACGGAAATAAGCCAGACAGTGTCAACTAAAATTTTTATCATTTCAAATTAAAAAAAAATATTGTTTTGAAACTAACTGAAACTTGCAATTTTTTTAGAAACACTGCAAAATTATTCCTTGTAATGAAGCTTAAAATAAGACAAAACCTAGCAATTTTTACAGAATGGATCGATTTGCATAAAAATTTGAGAATCGGTAGTGAATAGTCCCAGCATCAAAATCTATATGTTGCTGAAAGGCGCTTTTACCATTGGGGGTGGTTGCCACCCCATGTCTGGGGTGGAAATTTTTTATTATATTTTGACCAAAAAAGTGGGTAAAAACGTTCATTCTAAGCAAAAAACGTTCTATACATTTTCTTGATAAAATTGATAGTTTTCGATTTATTCGCTATCGAAAGTGTTAGTTTTATATCAAAAAAATCAGTGTTTTTAATAAGTTTTGTGCTAGTAACTCCAAAAGTTTTCGGTTTATCAAAACAACTTTACTTAACAAAAATTTGTCTTTTAGAAAAATAAACAAAACCGTTGTTTTAAATTTTTTTTGCTCTTCTTCGTCAAATGCTAAATATTGTAGTTTCAAAGTCAAACGACGGAAAAACTATGCATTTTTTGAGGACAGCTTGTTCTAACTAATTTAAAGTATTTAAAAATGTTCATCTATAGAGATAAAAAAGTCTCTAGCTCAACAATTAAGTTACTTATAATTAAAAGAATATCAGTAACCATTTTTTCCAGCGAAAAAGTGTTCGGAAGCAACCCCCTAATCACCACCCTAACTAAAATTAGTCATTGACCTTATTTGGTCTTTGTTATTTATGTATTAGTAATAGGTTCTAGAAGTTTGACCGGGTTAGAATGATGAGTTTAAAAAAAATGAAGCGAATAACGAATTTTTGTAGTTTGGAAAAATGGCTTTTCTGCAGAATAGCAAGATTAACATCAGATATAAGAAAAAAATATTTAAACATGAAATTGTAACCTATTTAGTTACCAAGAATTTGGTTTGCAAAAATTTCTTTTACGACAAAAATTAAATGAGTTATTGACAATTAAAACTTGTAATAACATGCAAAAACCACCTTTACCAACCACTTCAAATTCATCTCTTTTTGCGACTGAGGATTTTAAAAAGATTTGATATTGATAGGCTTATAGACCTTTTAAAAACTACAAAATCCTTTTACCAAACTCTCTAAAGTACAAAATAAAAAAGTTACGTTTAAAAAATTAATATATTTTTTGAAAAACAAAAAAGGGGGAAGCCAATTGGAAGCATATAAATGTAAGTTAGCGGTGGTTTTAGTCGTTGGCCTTATTCACTCTTATTTATTTATGTTTGATTAATAGATTTTAGAAGTTTTATTGGCTTACAATGATTAGTTTTAAAAAAACTGGAGTTGAAAGCGAATAACGAATTTTTGTAGTTTATAGAAAGATTAGCATCAGAGATACGAAAAAATGTATCAATATAAAATTGTAGGTTATTTAATTCCCAAGAACTTGGTTTTAAAAATTTTTTTACGGCAAAAATTGAGTGAATCGTAAATGAGTATATGTGTCGAATTTGTGTCACGACAATATACCCCAGATAATTAAAAGACTATCGAAAAATAGTATTTCAATCACCTATGATATTTATCGTTCACCCTAGCCTAGCTCAGATTCCCAAGGTGTGTGTTCTTCTTGTCCTAATCTAAAATATGAATAATAAAGGTCTGGATTGGAGGTGGACCAAAAAGTGCCTGGTGGTCAACCGGGCTATAACGAATTGTGTTGTAGCCACCCGCAATCTTAACCCATTAACGCCTACGGGTACCATATGGAGCCAACAAATTGCGTACGCATTCTAGACGCGGAGTCTATTTAAGCGCTGGTTTCCTCGAAAGCGGTGCCGACAACCTCCGATCGTAACACTGCGATGAATGACATCATAAAAAACTGTACCGTGCAAAATAATAGCGTTGGTTTCCAAGGATGCGTTGGAAGCCACTGCTTGCTGAGTTTGCACATTTCATTGCCGCAGTGAAGAGCCTTGAATTTTTCACCGTAATCTGACGTAATTCATTGCAGTGCTACGATCGCTGTTTGTCGGTGCCGCTTTCGAGGAAACCTAGGCTTTACCATATTGTTAGGTAAAATTTCGCAGAGAGATTCTGCCTATTTGTAGTTCATGGTTATTTCTTCTTTAATGAGCAATTCAAATTTAGTTTTATACCTACTTTCCAGTGTAATAAATTTTTAAATTTACGGTTGGTTTTGTTTGTGGCAAAGTATGGACATTCGTTTCGTGTAAGTATTTTGTTTATTACTGTAAGCATGTAAACTTCACGTAAGCACTGATGATGACTGGTAAACCAGTCGAAAACTAGTTCTGTGATTGTGACGTAGCCGTTTTTAGGGATTTTAAATAAACCTTTTATAAAGGATTTACCTGGTTGTCGTAGTATCATGGGATTTACTGTTTTTTGTATTACATCGTATACAGCCAACTACAGGAAAACTTTTTCCTTGTGGATTCTTTTTTTACTTTTCGTATTTTTAAAGGAATAATTTAGAAAGAAGATCTTGATATAGCTTTCGAGGAAATCGAAAGTAATAACGATGTTTCTGCCGTTTACATAGAATCTCCAGACTAACATTTTGACAAACGAAGATTCGGCAGATGAAGATTACGCAGGTTTTACTGACAGTGGAAATCGTAACCAATTGTCTTCGGGCGCGGAAATTGTTTTTCGAATGATACTAGAATCGAAAGCACTGCTGAAGATACGATTGTGGAAAAAAACCACTTAGAACCACTTAGAGCAATTCCATCTGCGGTAACTGATGGAGGTCTAATTATATTCACGCGGGAGCAAAATGCAGATTTTTGCTAAGAAACGGATTTGGTTTCTATAGTATATGATTTTCCAGAGTATGAGAACCCAAAGTATGCTGGTTCAAGCCCTTTAGAACGTTTTAGATTACACTAACTAGACCTGTTAAAAAGTTTTCAAGGCAGAATAAAAAAAACATTGTTGTTCTGAGGCCAAGAATATTATTTCAAAATACAATAAAAATAGGGGTGCCACGGATTTTATGGTTAGCGATTTATCTTGCTATCGAATGGGAGTCCGTTACAAAATAATGGCATTGGCCTATTTTTACATACCTAGTGGACGCGAAAAATAAAACTGCATGAAAGTTGTATAGGAAATCTGGTCGTACCATTAGCCAATTGTAATTTATATGGGCAATTATCCCAATGTGTCTAATAATATAATATAAAATCCCACCGAAACCACAAGAAAAAGTGCCCACAGCTGCAAGAAGTGACTCTCGGACTGGGGATATTTGGTACGAGGGATTAAATATTTTGTGGTTCCTGTACCAAAACAAAAGAAGAAGATGCGCACGGATTGGATTTTTAAGTTGAGGAAGAACAATGTGCTGCAAATATGATGTGGTCCTTTGTATTGACTGTTTTCGCAATTTTCTCACCAAGTATACGTATTGCGAACCATCAAAGCTTTTGTTGAAAAACCACAGAAGTTAGACTGTGGTGCGCCGTGTGCGTGCCGTTTGTGCGCCACTTGAAAACACGTACTTATCTAACGCACATGCTGCGCGCGAGCGGCTCGAACACCGAGCAGAGCGCATATGTATACCTGCCTTTACGATGAATTCTCTAACATTTTCCGCGAGTTAGGAACTACCACGTTTTCAATGAGGTAATAATTGAATGAGGTACACCGAGAGAAAAAAATTCTTGGCATAAAGAAACTTTATTAATATTTAAGAAAGATCGACTTGGCATATTGCTTAAGAAATATATCTTTGTATGTAAGATATAATTCTCTAAAATATTTCAAATAAATTCTACTATAGCCAAAGAAATATATCTTAAACATGATTGAACTATCACTTTCTGGCAAACTTCATACCCATTTATCAGAAAGAAATTACACTTGATGTTAATTAATTTTATTAGTCATAAAAATATATTTTCTACACATTAGAAAACTATTCTTTCTGAGCAATAATATTTCTTAGTAAGGAATATTATTATTTTACTATTAATAATTAATTTATTTAATGTTAAGAAATATATTTCGTAGAGATAAACGTATATTTAGAGTTAAGTTAATATTTCTTGAAAATAAAGTGATATTACATACGGCGAAATAAATCATTGTGTTAAGGTAAAATCATTATTTATTAATAAAGCAAGATATAAAACATTATTATTACATACAAATATTTTCTCCACTCTTAAACCACTGGCTTCTACACAACAATAAAAGGATGGAGAGGCAAATCCAACTTCCTCAAATTTTCCTTCTTTTGTTAATAGCACTTTGTATACCAACAATTCCCTAAAACAAAATCGTTATGTAGAAAGAGTAAACTTAATTTAATAAATTTTTTTATAAAGATATAGATATTTATTTTGACAAATTTAGGAAATACAAAAAAAAAACAAATACACGGCCCCACATAAGAACTATTAATACTAATAATAATCAATCATATTTAGTTCAAACATGGCATTATTTAACCTACACATCTTTGTTTATTTTTTTCTTTTTTTTAATGAAATATTAATTATTTATCTGTATAATAATAAGTCACACAATAAACATTGTTTAGCTAAAACAAGAGGGAAAATAAAACTAATGTAAAACATTGAATCAGACATAATAATATGTACTTTTCTTAATTTTTATAATCTAAAAGAGACAGCATACGTAATCATTAAGAAATTTTATTACGGGAAAGTATTATTAGTTTACATCTAAGTAATTAAATACATATTAACTAATTCACGGTTTTCGGCAATAACATTTCTTAACCATAAACATATATTTCTTTTAGACTAACTGATTTCTTTATCTCAAATAAATTAACAGAAAAATCCTCAGCGTTGCATCCGCCATGTTTGATATAGCGTTATATTGTATATTTTTTATAGAAGACGATACATTCAAGAAACCTATTATAGTTGATACATAAGTATACACATTTTTAAAAAGGTACTTACATGTATGAAGTTCTACCATTTCTGGAAGGCCCCGCAGATGGTTAATAACTCCTTTCTTAATATTGTTCTGAAGCTATATATTATATCATTCTGTCCCAGCTTTAAATTGTGGCATATTTCCCAGTTAGAATAATAAGCTCCTTTATTTCAGAGTCGTCCATCATTAAACCTAAAAAGCATATAAAGATACTATTATGTTTCTTTTTTAACCATTCGGATACGCAACAATATTATTATTACATCTTAAATTACTCAATTTACTTTTATTTAATACCTATATATATACGTACCTTCAAAATATCCGTTAATTTTTAAAATACACCAATAAATCCAACATCCATCTATAATATGAACATGAACATATCACGCCATCTTGACAAACACTGACGACTAAATCATAAATAGTTAATCTGCGCAATTCTTTTGTGGAAGAAAATCTCTTTGCAGGTAACATTTCGGCATTAATGACAAAGTTTTTATTTTATAACCACAGTTCCTACAGAGGGTATTTCTGAAGAATTATTTCTTGTGGTTTAAAATATTTATTTGATTGCAAGAAAATTTCTTGTTCACAAATATAAATATGGATTAACTTAACATTATATTTCTTATACTGCAAAATATTTGTAGTTTTCAATTTAAGAAATAAAAACTTTAGGATAAGAAAATTAAATGTAACCATTAATGCATTTCTTAGTATTGAAGAAATTATCTGTAAGAAATTATTGAGTTGTGTTTAAAAAACTCGTTTCTTTATATGTGAACCGGTATGTTTAAGTTAATAGGATATGTTAACTTTTAAGAAATATTGCTCAAAGAAATCGGTGTTTTAGGAGAAAAAAATTGTTCTCTCGGTGTAATAATTGAAAAAAAAAAAAAGAAAATAACTTTCCATGGCTGCCGAGTGGGAAAGAACTAAACTCTCGTCTCGCGTAACTACCAGCTCCCACTCGGGTTTAGCACTTCTTTGCTCTTTGCTCGTACTCTTTCTTCGCTCCACTCTGAACGTGCACTTTTTGCTATTTGCTCTTTGCTCTTTGCTCTTTGCTCGCATTCTTTTTTCGCTAACTCTGAACGTACGCTAACTCTTAACAAACATCTATCAGCTTCGCGCCTAGTGGTCCCATATGGGAACAGTTTTTTCTCAATAATTATTTTATTTACAAAAAAATTTCTTGTTACATCTTGTACAGAATACTGTTACATTTAACGATTTTTAAGAAATTTTGTCGAAAACCAAAAAATACATTTTCTTGGCGCTAATGGGTGAATTGAATTGATTGAGAAGAATTGATCTAAGAGACTCACTGGTTCAAGCATGAGTGTTGGTCTAGCGAAAACCAATCGGACCAAGACTAGTTGAGTCAAAGCCAGCTATGGAGCGATTAAGAATTGATGAATCGCTCGTGGCAGCCGTAATCGTGATTTAAACGATTTGAGCGACATTCATATTGGTGATTTGTCGATATGTGCGTGTAGATTATATTTTGAAGTCAGTAAATAAAATTTTATTTTTCTTCATATAATATAACTGCCGTGGGGCACTTAGAGCCAAAGCGGAGAATAAAATATAGCTATGAAAATTATATATTAATAATCGCATACATGTGCATGCTTTAAAATTTTACCACCACTAATACTTAAATTGCCTTTTTTTACCATCTCGTATACATTAGACTTATATGCTGTTATATTATTAGACGATATATTTTTATGGAACAAAATAAATATAGTTACTACAAAAAAGTGTAGATAAAGCGCATTAAAAGTAAAAAAGGTTATACGCAGCATGAAGAGCATACTGCACCGACCCAACCTTTTTCGGAATTTATGTTAAAATCGTTGCCTGGGGTAAGTTTTCCGCGGCAACACGGGAAATCTGGCACCGTTTGGGTTTCAAGGTGAAACGTGAAACGACCCCAGATGATATATGTCGTTTAAGTTTACCTTCATAGGTGCCGCAGTATTAGTAATCTGGGACACATGTTTGAAAACTTTAGTCTCAGCTCGTTTTGTGCATTATACGGACTTTTTGCGCGGTCGTGATAAAGCGAGCTTTTAAATTTACTTGAAAGGGACGAAAGGAAAAGGAAACTCAAGAATAAGGTACGCAACTGAAATTTTTATGGTGTTTGTTTAAAATTTTAGAAACATATCGAGCACTACGTCCTTTTACATTAAAAATGATAATTTTTAGAGAGTACGAAATAGTACTCTGGGCTAATTAGCAAAATTCATGGAAAAGTTATTTACCAGCAATTTTATTGCTGGAATCGAATCTTATGACTGTATATATTAATAATATAGGTATGCAAAGTCCGCAGATAGTGTGCTACTTTTTTATAAACAAAATGGCGCCGACAACTCGTATTTTTTTCAATTATTGCTCTATAACTCCGAAGATTTTAACTTTACAACAAAAACACTCAAATAAAAATTCACCGCAATTAAATTCTGCATAGAGATATGTTTTTCACGATTTGATCCGACGAAAATTTTCCTCGGAAAATGCGGGTTTTCCTAACAAAAACTCTAATTTTCAAATAAAGTTTTAGGTAGGTAATTATTAATCAATAATTAAATAACTTAGTGACATCAAAGTTTTCTTGGTATATATTGTAATTCCAGAAGCCGGTGAAAATTAAACGAATATTTTAGGCAACAATTCAATTGTTAATTAACAATTTACGATCGCAATAATAACCAAAATAATCATGATACGTTGATCAAACTTATAAAGATTATAAAGATGAGATGCTTATTTAATATTTTATCGACAAAATATAAATTTTTCTTTTTTTTGCATAATCTTTAAATTTTGAAAAAAAAATAGTTAAAATACGCTGGTATTATTAGTAAAGTACAAAGAAAGATTATTTACCAGCAATTTTATTGCTGGAATCGAATTATAAGATCCTACATATTATTAATATAGGTAAGAAAAGTCTGCAGAGAGTGTGCTACTTTTTTTATAAACAAAATGGCGCCGACAAATCTTATTTTTTTCAATTATTGCTCTATAACTCCGACGATTTTAACTTTACACCAAAAACACTCAAATAAAAATTCACCCCAATTTAAGTCTACATAGAAGCAGGTTTTTTTCGATTTGCTCCGATGAAAATTTTCCTCGGAAAATGTGGGTTTTCCCAACAAAATCTCGAATTTTCAAATAATTTTTTTGGGCCAGTAATTATTTATCAATAATTATATAGCTTGGTGAAATAAAAGCTTTCTTGGTGTAGAATATAAATTCAGAAGCCGGTGAAAATAAAACGAATAATTTAGCAACAATTAAATTGTTAATTAACAATTTACAGTCGCAATAACCACCAAAATAATCATGAGACATTAATCAAATTTAGAAAGGTTATAAAGATGTGATGCCTATTTAATATTTTGTCGACAAAATATAAATTTTTAATTTTTTTGCATAATCTTTAAACGTTTAAAAAAAATTTTTATAAAAAAATTAACATTTCTGAGAAATTGTTTATTATATTCTAATTTTATAAAATACTTAAAATGCGTATTTCATAGTTCTTGAAAATGAATGCTTTAAAAAAATTTTCCAACCATTTTCAAAAAAGTTATGAAACAGCAAAATAAATATACGAGATGTCCGTTGTTTATAATTTGTTTTAATTGTTTCAAAGCTTAAAAGTAAGTCTATGGTACAATCTCATTACTCAAAAAGAATGTCAAAAATTAGTGCAATGGTTATATTTTAATCAAAGATTAAAAATACCTTTTTTTGTAATTTTTAGCACAAAAGTAGGCCTGATACAGAGTAGGAGCTAAAATGTTCACTCGAAGCGACTGACACGCAGCATACATTATTTATAAAAGTGTACGTCTCGCGCGGCCGGTCGTCGCTCCGAGTGAAAATTTTAGCTACAGTACTGTATTATTCTACTTTCGCGCGTGTAAATTACAAAAGAATGTATTTATAATCTTTAATTAAAATATAACCATTAAACTGATAATCGATATTTATTTGTAAATAATTAGCTTGTACTTTAAACTCACTTCTACGCTTTGAAAGAATTAAAAAAAAATTATAAACACCGTAGTAATCGAATGTTTAATTTGCTGTTTCATAACTTTTTGCAAATGGTTGCAAAAAAGTTTTAAAGCATTAATTTTCAAGGTACTTGAAATGCGCATTTTAGATATTTTTTAAAATTGCAATATAATAAAAACTTTCTGAGAAAGGTTAATTTGTTTATAACTATTTTTTTAAACATTTAAAGATTATGCAAAAAATAAAAAATTTATATTTTGTCAACAAAATTTTAAATAGGCATCTCATTTTTATAAGATTTCAAAGTTTGATCAGTGTATCATAATTATTTTGGTTATTATTGCGACTGTAAATTATTAATTAACAATTGAATTGTTGCTAAAATATTCGGTTAATTTTCTTCAGCTTCTGGAACTATAATCTAAGCCAAGAAGGCTTTTAAGTCACCAAATTATTTAATTTTGGTAGATAATTACATATCTAAAACTTTATTTGAAAATTAAAGAATTTGTTGAGAAAACCCGCATTTTCCGAGGAAAATTTTCATTCGAGCAGATCGGGAAAAACACGTCTCTATGCAGAATTTAATCACCGTGAATTTTTATTTGGGTGTTTTTGTTGTAAAATTAAATTCTTCGGAGTTATAGAGCAATAATTGAAAAAACACGATTTTCGGGCGCCATTTTGTTTATAAAAAATTAGCACACTATCTGAGGGCTTTGCTTACCTATATTATTAATATGTAGGATCTTATAATTCGATTCCAGCAATAAAATTGCTGGTAAATAACTTTTCCCAAAAATGGCCTATTCTCCGATAATTAATCAGCCCAGACTAATTACATAATTATAATTTATGAATAGTATTATAGTTGAGTCAATGAAGGTGGATATGAGTTATTACCTCAGATTTCGTTGAACCTCCATCGATTTTCATAAAAATTGGTGAGTGGTTAAAGGATACCTCAACGAACAAAGGTAACATAGTGACAACTTGCGCTTTTTGCATTTTAGGGGTGAAATAAACCCCTTTTTTAAAAATTATTTTTTAGATTTCTGAAAGTGCAGTCACTGTAAGTTTTCACTTCCTATTTTGTTGAACCTTCATCGATTTTCATGAAAATCGGTAAGTAGTTAGAGGATACCTCAAGCAATAAAATACATATAGCATCAACTTGCGCTTTTGCATTTTAGGGGTGTAATACACCCCTACTTTTTAAATTGTAAAAAATGCAGATTTCCGCATTATGGCGTAAGTAATCTCGTTTAATTAAGAAAAATAAATATATTTTTTTTTTATATTTATGTGCATGAATTACATTTTTTTTTAATATTTCAAACCTTATAGCAACCAAAAATCCGAAAATTAACAAGTCGAAAATCACGAAAACCTTATTCTTCTATATTTCTGAAAGTGTAGTCACTGAATGTTTTCACCCACGATTTCTTTGAATCTTCATCGATTTTCATGAAAATTGTTGATTAGTTAGAGGATACTTCAAAAAACAAAAGTGATATGGCACCAAGTTGCGCTTTCTTCATTTTAGGGTAAAAATCCACCTTTCTTTTTAATGATAAAAATGCAGATTTCAGCATTCTGGCTCGAGCAATCTCGTTTAATTAAATAAAATAAATATTTTTTTACATTTATGTGCATGATTTATAATTTTTATTAATTTTTTAAACCTTACAGCAACCAAAAATCAGAAAATTAGCAAATCGACAATCACGAAAAAAATTAATCTTTTATATTTCCAAAAAGGCAGTCACTGAAGGTTTTCACCCCTGATTTCGTTGAAACTCCATCAATTTTCATGAAAATTGGTAAGTAGTTAGAGGATACCTCAAGAAACAAAAATGATGTGGGTGGATGTTACCCCTTCTCATGGGTGAACACTATTTTATTAAAAATAACCCCCTAATTAGATAGAGGAGTAAATTCTAAGCAAACTTTCTTTTATCAAGTTTATTAATTTTTTATTTAAATAATATTTCATATTTTAATAAAACATTATTGGTACAGTAAAACCTGACAATAACGGCCACTAAAAATGGAAAACAATTGGCCGTTATAGAAATGTGGCCGCTAATGCTAGGTTTCCTTTACCACAAATACATAAAATATAATTGAAAATTTATTTATTTTAGTAATTAAAGCAAATCTAATTAAATATAATTCTACAAACAAACGGAACATACTAAAACTAAATTCAATTTACTACAATATAAAACAATATCTATACGAAAAAACAACTACAAGAAAAACAGAATTTTTGTTTGTTTTACATTTTTTTAGACAAACGAAACATACTAAAACTAATTTAATATAGGTAATACATAATATAAAACAACATACTATAGCTAATACGAAAAATACGCTTATCACTAAAGTATCTTCGTGCTTCCATGCTATATTCAACAAAACCAACTTGGTAGGGCCTTTAATTAGATATCGCAAATCACTTTGGCTGATTTTGTCTGCATATATATTATGTTTGAGGAATCCCTTTTTTTTGTGAGACTGGATATAGGACATTTCTCAAGTATGAATTCACATTCATGGTATATCGTTGCTATACAGGGATAATAATCTGTGCAATGTTATGGTACAGGCTACGTTAAATATGAAGTAAATGTGGAAGATATACACTGGTTATTCATTTCAATTTAATTTGATTGTTTTTTAATCGTTTACAATATTTAAAATAATTAAAGACATAAAGTTAGGGATTTCAAAAATAAATTCAGTTCTCACTGGCAGGGTGGGAAATAATAAAGTGCCGTTTCATTACAATGCTCATTACAGGCATTACAGGCTGCTCCGTTTGAGAAAACTCATACTCTCAAACTTTGAGAAAACACTCATTCAGTTTCGACCAACCCTGTATTAGCTAAAATTAAACGTTTTGCTAGATTAATAATTTTTAACAATAATAGATTATATTAAAAATCACTTGAACATAAATTGATTTTCTGATGTCAAATCACTACAATTATACAGGGGGTGAATATTGCTATGAAATTTGAAAATAAAAACGTAATTATCTTTTAAACTACTTCGTATAACATCACAAAACCTTATATTTTAAGAAATAAAACATAGAGGAGAATCCAAAAATGTAAAAATATACAGGGTGTTCCATTAAACAAAAGATAATTTTGTTTCACCCTGTCAATATGGGTGGCCCTGTATATTTGGAAATGTATTTAAATTCTGATATTATCTATGCCCCAATCTAACCTAAATAAACTTCTTTCGTATCTCCTACAACAAACGACTAATTGGACTTCCCACAACCTCTATACATACAAAATCTCCGCTATAAAATTTTTTCCAAGAAAATGTTATTGGTTTTTTTTTAAATAACTCCGTTAAATTTTGAAATATGAGATTTATCCAAAAACCATTACAAAGCTAAGTAAAAGTTCTATAACACTGTATTAAACATAATTTTCTATATCCTTTATTTTTTTTAAATACAAGGTGAAATATCCCCGGTTACATGGTTCTCGCAGTAAAATTTAGGTTTTAAATGTTTCTTTCTCGGTTATTTTTTGTCGTAAAAAAATATTAAAAAAGAAAAAGCTTAAACAAAGTTAAAACTAAAATTTTGTTCTTCACTATTTTTTAAGTATATTGAGTATTTTTGGAGTTATTATCAAAAGAAAATGAAATTCACGAAAATTTGAAAAATTCTAATTTTTTTTAATCGTATTTTTTTTCAAAAATATGCATTCTAAACCGGTCAAAATTGTTGAAGTTATTACTCATGTTAAAATAAATAAAGTTTTAAATGGGTTACTATAAATTTTAATTTTTGTGGAAATGACGTATGCTTAATTTTTCATTCTTCCCTAAAAAATCTGAAAGGGTCCTCTTATTTCCATCAAAACTTGCTTAATTTTGATGCTATCGACTTCTTATATAGCTTTTTGATAGTTACCTTTAAGTACTTTATTAAAATGTTTAATATCTATATTTAACAAAGTGCATTTTTTCCTGTTATTTAAGCTTGAATATTAAGATTTGAGTACTCGCGGAAAAAAAAGATACATTCAATTGCATATAACTCACTTTATATATGTAATAAAGGATTTTTAGAATAAGGAGCTTATTTATTTTTATATTATCTTCGATTTTGGTAATAACAACTTTTTTGAAGAAACTTATGGTTTTTGAGTTATTTATGAAAAACTGCTTTAAAACATGGATTTTTTTCAGGAAAAATCATCTTTTGATCTTTAATAACTCAAAAACTATTGATTTATTGAAATAACTTTATATAACAAATTTTACTTATAATTTGTCCCTCTATCGATTAGTGGTATTATTTTTAATAAAATTACTTCCACCCCCGAGAAGGGGTGGTATCCCCCCCCCAGGGTAAAAGCGCAAGTTGGCACCATGTCACCTTTGTTTCTTGCGGTATCCTCTACATACTTACCAATTTTCATGAAAATCGATGGAGGTTCAACGAAATCGGAGGTGAAAACCTTCATTGACTCCACTATTATTACAATGTATAAACATTTTCAATTTCTTTGCAACACGAAAATGCAGCAGCTGCATAATACTCTGGTTAAATCGGAGAGTGCAGGAAAAGTCTATACCGGTTTCGGAGGTTTTTTCCTCCTCATCAGTACTCCCATATCCTCTTCTCTCCGATTTCCCCAGGCATCACACTATGGGCCTTTCCGAATTGCAAAGAACAAAATGTCACAGATGTACTAGAGCCATCTGCCGAAAAACAAAGTAAGTTATCAAACGAAGTAGCACAGAAAATGACAATAAATTTTATTGTCGTTAGTGTTGCAAAGAAATTGAAAATGTTTATACATTGTAATAATACTATTCATAAACTATAATTATGGAATTAGTCTGGGCTGATTAATTATCGGAGAATAGGCCATTTTTGGGAAAAGTTATTTAAAATACCGTTCCCATACCACCAGATTGACAACAGGTGGAATACTTTCTTTGGTTACAACTTCCCGAGATTTTCAAAAAGTATAAATCATACAGGATGCCGAGGAAATTAAGTTTTGGAAAGTATCTGATCCAGACAAAGAATATAACTTTGAGATAGTCGAAAAGTTTGATTATTTGGAAGGAGCTTTAACAAATAGAAATGGAGAAACTCACGAAATCAAAAAAATAATTGATAAAGATAGTCAAAGTGCTGGAAATCTAAAATAAGATGCTAAGATTAAAGAATATTATCCAGAGGAGCAAAAAAAGAATATATACAAGGGATTTCCCGAAAAAAGGTGCTTTACGCTAGCAAGAGCTGGATCTAAAGAAAAACCATAGAACTGAAACTAGATAGATGGGAGCGGAAAATACTCGAATGGACATATTATGTGGTGAAAAACAAATATTGAAATAATGCAAAAATATTGAGTAACATAAAATTTCAAACATTGCGAAAGTTCAAAGAATAAGATGGCTCAGTCACGTAGCTAGAATGCAAGAAGGAAGGGTCCGCAAAGAATTAAATGCTAAAGTTGGCACGAAAATAAAAAGAGGAGAGCTACGAATAAAATAAATGTAATCAGTAAAAGAAACCTTTTAGGAGTACAAAACTGGAAAAGTCTAGCACAAGAGAGGATTCTAGGGCGTGGATTAGCTGATGTTATGGATAAAGATTTTCTAACATTAACAACTGAACATTTGGTTAAAGTCATCAGATTTATTTGAGTTTTGGGAGACAAAAAAGAATTTCTTACATCCTACTTCCTCTAACCTAAATTAACTCAACCTTTATATATTCTTAAATCACTCTACTAGATTTATTGACGAGGCCTCTAACACTGCCTATTGGTTTGTTATTTATACTCACAAGTAAAAGCACTTAGAAAACATTTTCTTGAATGTAACGCACCAATACGTCGAGCTCGTGCACAATTCTCTTTCAAAGGGGTGGTTTCCTGACGAAGGCGACGCATTAGCTGATATTATTTTGTGGCGGATGCGTTAATGCGGGTGTCATATAAGGTTTTGCTACAGGTGTACTACCCCAAATATGTAATTAGTTCATATGAAAACATACATATCTACTCTAAAAGCTACGATTCTTGGAGGCTTAAAATATTTATGTTGATGTATGCGCTTATTTTAGAGTATTCAATTTGAATATTATTTAAATCGAAGGGAAGTTTATATGATAATATTCCTAGTTTATATTCATAGGGTTGTAGGTAATTATATTTAGGATAAAATTTACGGTCTAAAAATATTTATGCTTATAAACAGAAAACATGTCAAGGACTAAAAAATAATTAGAATGGTTAAGTAGTTGGGAAGTATAAATGACAACATGAAGGAAACTGACTGACTATTAGGGTGGATCGAAAAAAAATATTGTTTTATTTTTTAATCGCTATACCGCGGAAAACTTGTCTTTGGGGTATATAAGTAAAATGCAAAGTAAAATAAAGTTATATATTTAACCCCCAGCTAGCGTATCATACTTAAAATTTAGTTTTTTTTTTCAGAAATCAAGACATAATTCAATTATTTTTACAATCTTTAGCCAATAATATTTGAAAGTGCTATAATGAAATCTGTTTAGTTAATAGGTTAAAAAATAGGAAATAAATCTGAAACAGACAATATCTTTTAATTTGCATTAGTGCAAAATTCACATATATTAGCACCTTAAAAAAAAGGTGTGGTCTAGTATGTTGTGTCCGGTGTTAATAGCACAATCCATTTTTTGTTCTCTTACTTTACGCTCCATTTAGTGTGAATAGAAATATTATGTATAGTGTGTTTAAAGTTATAAAGAATATAAATAAAACACCTTTTAATTTTAATAACATGTTTCATTGAACCAAAAATGAAACCAAATTGTAGCCAAACAATGTCAACAAATTAAATGAAATTTTGACTTTAGAAAGTAAACTTTTCGGAACTGATTGTAGGGAGCAAAGTCGCACTTTTCCTCCCTAGGGAGTAAAAGTGACGCCATGCTATGTCATTGATGAAATAACTTATTGACGCCCTATACAATATTCTACTATCTATTACGTAAATATCTATACATTTTAACGTTTATTTATAGAACACCCTATATTTTGCAGAATGGAAAAAACAATAAATTGTTATTTTGATTTAACAATGTTTACATTAATAATTTGACTTATATTTGAGAGTTGACAGTTCTACTGTACCTACTTGTTAGTTTTAATTTTCTAATAAATTGTGTTAGTTAGTTACATAAACGAATTATTTAAAAATGAAAAAATAACTTGTTATTTGAGGAAGGTGGAAAAATCGTAATATGTATAACATGGGAGTAAAGTGCCTTTTCCTCCCTTGACTGATTATTGCCCTTCGCTACGCGTCGGACAGTAAACTTCATTCTCGGGAGGAAAAGTAGCACTTTTCTCCCTTGTTATAAAAATAGCTATTCTTTTTCTAATAAGCATAAAGCTGAACGGAGAAAGAATTATTTCCAGGGAAAGTGTTTTGCATGAAGAGGCTTAGGACTTTTCAGCTCTTTGAACAGTTCCAAAATCGATGGGTAATCCCAATAATGATCGGGGATTTATATAAACGTTGATTATACCCTTCTTGATATGGCTCTGTTGAAGCTAAAACCAGTGAATCTAGACTGGAAATAGTAGATAAATAATCTCCAAGCCAACCTGTGGAACACCGTGGTGAAGGCAATAAGGCACTAGGGTGACAGCGTCCCAAAAGGTTGGGCAACAGGTTACAGCCTATGGTGTCAGACCTTGCCCTCACCAGACGTAGACTGTATTTCCCAAGCTAATCATGGGATGAAAATGGGGAAGAAAAATCTCTCAGGGTAACGGTGTTAAAGACGTGGATCTGATGACCGATGAAAAGGTTAAGCTGCAAATCTATCTGGCATCTCTAAAGACAAAATCAGTAATCTGACGAAATCATGCAAGATTTCATACAAGCCAAAGCGGCTGTAATCAAGACCGCTGAAAGGACAAAAGATATTTCGTTACAAAAACAAACTCACAAAGCCAAAGTTCCAAAAAACTAAGATCGGACGGAAGCAAACCTCCCGAAAGCAGACGCAGAGGGAAAAGACCAAGAACCGAGGTTTTGACTTTAAGCAAAGCTGTCGCTTATCTTAAGATTGCGGCAGTACTGTCAGGAATCTCAGAAGTCACGATGGATGTAGATAAGCTTAAGAGGCAATCCAAAAAGCCACCTTGGGTTTATGAAGAAATTTCGGAAGTAGAATATCAAGAGGCTGGCTCTCCTAGAACTTAATTGTGCTGAAGAAATAAGTGCAAGGTGGCTAAAAGAGGTGACTCCACGTGATCCCAAGACCTCAATTTTTGACCCTTCGCTTCGTTATCAAACGTATTTGCTTCGTATCTGTTTAGTATACGAAGCGAATACGTTTGATAACGAAGCGAAGGGTCAAAAATCGAGGTCCAGGTGCAAGGCTCTAAGGCCTTGGAACAGTGCATTTCTCGGGGCGTTGTGGGAGATAAAGTCAATTCGTACTCATGCACAACACTTCTCGTATATCATGAAAATGGTGAACGTTTTGAGTCCGCATGAAAATAACCTTAAATAGATGGAGGATAAGTAAACGTGGGCTTAGGAGACATAACTTTTAGACAAAATTTAAAGCTTTATAAATCCTGTCAATGGTTTCTGAATCTCGAGAAGAGCTCCAGAAACTTGAAATGTCACCATTTTCGGACTGGGAAACTTAACTTTCGATCCAACGAATGAAAGACGAAAACACTAGGAGAAAAACCAGTAGCAACTCGGTCCCGTGAAACAGGTGAAATAGATATCTCTGGAATGATGGAGCAGTTCACCAAAATAAAGACAGGCAAAACATTTCGTTACAGAATATTAGCCAAAATTTACGGTAGACTTACCAAGCAATGATAGGAAAATATTTTAAGCTCTAAGTAGTACACTAATTGGCCTAGTTAAAGGGCATTGCAAGATGAATAGGCAGTTAAAGTTGATGGAAATACGAAAATTTCATATAAAATGGGGTAGACAATATAAATACCTGAGTAAAAACAGAAAAGGAGAGTTGAATCAACACATAAGCAGGATGTCTGACTCACAGACTGTAAGAAGAGCCAGGAACAAGTCACCGTTACGCAACAGAAGTAGAGGACGCCCAAGGAAAATATTAAACAACAATTTAGGGGCGGAATAAAAGGCACCGTTGAAGAAAAATAGGCAGTATTGCCTATATAAAAAAAGAAGAAGAAGACCCTGTATATACAATGTGTTGTGTAAGTATATAAAAGAATACTAGAAATTATATCTGTACGAATATAGATCGTGTAGATTGCCTATTTTGTATATTTACTTATAGCAGCTCGCACAAACCTTATGGAAATTCGGTCCCAAAGGATTTAATTCATACTTTGGGAAACTACACTTTGAAGCATCCTAATAAAAAGATTTCATGGGCACATCTCGATTGTATGGAGGATTTTTAAGATATAGAGGCACAAACTCGAAACATTATAAGATTTACCGGGTATTCCAATTCTCTGAGTTACTGGTTATCTGGCAACATGTAGAAGTATGGATTAAATAAAAGTACTAGTAGTCTAGAATTTTTTGCTGGATATCTAATGGCAACCTTTACTTTGACCTTGACCTTCAACGAACGTCATCTTCTAGAGTTTCGAGGATTTTCAGCCCTAAATTGATATAAACAGACTACTCATGGGTTTTTGGGATCGCTAAACACGAGTATGCCATCAGAATTGACCTCCGGAGAACGTGGTGGCCAGAACCACTGCAAGGGATGCCATCTTCTAGAGTTTCGATGGTTTTTGGGCATTTAATTAATGGAAATGAATTACTGGAAGATTTTTTGAGGTCGTTAAACACGAATATGCCTCCAGAAACTACTGCCCGGAGCACCAGGTTTCCAAGGTCAATGAAAGGGGCTCCTGGAGTTTCGAGGGTCCTCGGTGCAAACGAATTACTCATAGGTTTTTGGAGTTGCTGAACACGAATACCCCATCAGAACAGACATCGGAGTACCTTTTGCCTAAGGCACGTCATGCTATGGAGATTCGAGAGCTTTCGGTACTAAATTAATGTAAACTGATTACTCACAGGTTTTTGAGGCTGCTGAACGTAAATACGCCATCAGATACCACATACGGAGCACCTGGTGGCTAAGGCACGTCATCTTCTGGGGTTTCGAGAGTTTCCGGTACTAAATTAGTACAAGGGGATTACTCTCGTGTTTTTGGGGAAGCTGAACACGAATATGACTTAGATAAAAGACTCTGGAGTATCTAGTGACCACCATGAATAACACTATTGAAATAGAGTATAGTAAATCGATCCTAAATAAATGAAGGAAAACATTGTCAGATGTAAATTAAGTTTATATTTATAAATAATTATACCAATTGAATAGCACAACATAGTTATTTAAATAAAAATCTACAAATAGCAAAAAACGTTTCACCAATTTGTACGCTTTCGGTATGTAGCACAAAGTGATTCGTGGGTCGGATCTGATAGTGCATGCATGTTCAGCAACCCCAAAAACCTAAGAGTAATACATTTGATTCCTCCATTTGATTCTTCCGAAACTCCAGAAGATAACCTGTCTTAGGCACCAGGTGCTCCTGTGTTTGTGCTGATCACGTATTCGTGTTCAACAACCTCAAAAATCTATAACTAATGTTATCCGAAAGCTCCCGAAACTCCAGGAGCCCCTTTTATTGACCTTGGAAACCAGGTGCTCCGGGAGTCGGTACTGGTGGTATTTGTGTTTAGCGACCTCAAAAACCCTCCAGTAATTCATTTGCATCAATTAAATGCCGAAAACCATCTAAACTCTAAACGTTCCTTGGTAGTGGCCCTGGCCACCACGTGCTCCGGAGGTCAATTCTGATGGCATATACGTGTTTAACGATCCCAAAAACCCATGAGTAATCTGTTTATATCAATTTAATGCCGAAAACCCTCGAAACTCTAGAAGATGACGTCCGTTGAAGGTCAAAGTCAAAGTAAAAGTCGCCATTGGATAGCCAGGAAAAAATCCTAGACCACTAGTACTGTTCTTTGATCCAAACTTCTACATATTGACAGATAACCAATAACTCATTACCCAGTAAATCTTATAATTTTCCGAGTTTGTGCCTCTATATCTTGAAAATCCTCCATACAATCGAGTTGTGCTCATGAGAACTTTTCATCAAAATGCTATTGGCAGCATAAAAGGGTATTTTCATAAATTATGAACTAAATCCACTGGGACCTAATTTCCGTAAGGTTTGTGAGGGGTACATTTTATCTAGTTTTATTGATTGCTGTTTAAAAAATATTTCAAGGTGAACTTGATAGATTTATTGTAAAGTTTCCACAAAAACATATTATTAGAGAAATCTAAATAACCCCTTAAACAACGTCATCCTCATTCTGAAATGTGCAACAATCGCTTGAATCGCAAACTAATAGCAGTTTTTTCATCAAAGTTCAAGATACGCTACGTGCCGATTGTTTTCGCATAGAGAAACTAATTCCTCAGAACTTAGACCTCCTGTTAACAATGAAACTCGTTAAACAGTACAGTCATTATCCTCAGACAGATCCAATTTGTAATTTACAACTTGCGAACAAGGCATGAAGGTAACTTCTCTGCATATCTCTCTTCTTCTCTCTATGTTGCGTATTCTGCAAAGTCTCCTACAACTCAAACAAGGAAATTCTTGTTTCGAAAATATACAATGTATTTGTCTTAGCGGTACAATTTTTACTCGGTGTAAACTTAAATACAGTGAACTTAAATACAACGAATTAATTGTCTGGGTTATTCTTATTTGTTTTTGTAAAATATTTGAGTTGCGACTGGTGTCTCTCTTACACACCAGACTCAGTAAAGCACATATTTAATTTAAATAATAATTACACTTTTATAAAAAAGAACTTTTTTATAATAAAACCTTTTTACATATTATTAATTTATAGGAAAGAATATAAAATAATTTAACGATAAACGATTTAACGATAAGATGCTTAAAATTCCAAAAATTACACTCTAATAAAAAAGTACTTACCTTCTTTTTTCTGCTCCTAAACAATACAATTTCACTTAACAGTTTTATAATATTTAAACTACACCTTCTAACACACGAATTCTATAATTTTTAATCTTAAATTTTATTTTTCAGAATTCTTGTTCTTCGCTTGAACACTACGTCTTCATTTATCACTTTTATGATATTTAACAAACTGCACAAGAACTGCACCTCTTGACACAAGTTTTTTTATAATTTTTAATATTTTAAAAAAACTTCCTATTTATTTTTCAGATTTTTTATGTAAGCAAACTAGACCTGATAGATATTTAAATATTTAATAGTTTTCACAAATAAAATATGAAATTAATATGACATAAGGGCCGGTTGTTCGAACGCTAATCAACAATGATCATTATCAAATATTTATTTACTGTCACCAACTGTCAATATCAACTTTGTTTGGGTTGCTGAAAACATAATTGATTACAATTGGACCGCGTTATGCATAACTCGACTAAGCGCCAAATTCAAGTTTTTTGGAATAATGCTGCCATCTATCAAGTAATGACGTTACCTATTTGGGAAAAAATCACCAAAGCCTAGAAATCTGTATTTTGGAAAATATTTTACTTTTAGCTAAACGCCAAATCGACTAAATGTCTGTAAACATTTGACAATACCCGACTAAGTGACTTAGATTTAGCATAATAAGACTATGCGACATAATATTGGCGCTTGGTTGCCTTATGCAAAAACGGAAATCGGCGGGATTTTGGCAGCATTGTTTCCGTCTTGTTAATTTGTTAATTCAGTTCAGTCTGTTGAGCAATATAAAAAGTGTCGCGTTATATTTTTTATAAAAGTTGTGTTTAAAAGTTTAAAAAAGCGTGTAAATATGTTGCAGAGGACTGCTCTAATTTTAAACCGTGCTCGAGAAATAACAAACGAGGAGAAAGTAAGTTATTTTGTATTGTAAAAATTACCAGACATTATTTTTGAGGTGTAAATTAAAAACTTAAATTTTTACAGTAGTTTTGTTTATCTTTATTTACTTTATTTATAGGAAGAAGGTATTCGGCAAGAAACAAGTTCGCTTCAGACTTATACCAACTTAGAACCGTTACAGGAAGTTGATTTTAACTCAGCAACAGATATTAGTGAGGTATGTTATTATAAGTTTTAATGTTTAACTAAGTTTTGTTAATTTTTACTTATTGTTATTTATAGAAAGAAAGTACTCATACAGCAGCTGTTTCCCCAAAGACTTACAGCGATTTACAAACGGTTCGGGAAGTGGAATTTAATCTAAAATTACCAGACATAATTTATGAGGTATAAAAAACCAAATAAATAGCAGATTTCTAAATTTTTATTTACTTTATTTGTAGGAAGGAAGTAATTCGGATGGATATTCAAACAAGGAAAATGAAATAGGTGACGTAAGAGTAATGGATGATAATCAAAATCAAGAAGAAGACCGACAGTCGGGTCGGAAAGAATATCGTCAAGATTTAAATTTTGTCAACAGAGATATTAATGAAGATAACAATATAGTAGAGATGGAGCAATCCGATAAAGGAGAAAATGATAAGGAAAAGAATGGCGTAAAATCTAAAGAAAAAAAATATCAGGGCCGTCCAAAAAAAGGGAGAAAGAGAAAGTTCCCTAGTCAGAATAGAGAAATCCGCAAAAAACACTGCATTCAAAATAAATCATACTTTACACAAAAAGGAGAAATGAAACTAAAAAAAGAGTTTCGTCAGTATTTGTGCAAATGCGACTGTCTATCGAAAGTTGGCATTGAAAATGCTAAACAAGAATACGACAAATTTTATGAAGTAAGTTCGCATGATGCTCAACGTGATGCATCATGCGAACGTTCGCATGATGCTCAAGAAGGTCCAATAAAAAGAAAAAGAAAACAAAATTCTACTAAAAAAATGCACTCCAGGTTGTACAATATTAATGGCCACGTAGTTTGCAAAACATTTCTGTTGCAAACCCTAAGAATTTCGAGTGCAAAAGTGGATAATGCCTTAAAATAAAAAAAAAGGATAGAAGGAGTTAAAGACTTAAGAGGAAGAGCAGGCGGAAAAAATAAAATATCAGAAGAACGATTGCAAGAAATATTAGAACATATTGAACAATTTCCAAAATATAAGTCTCATTATGCAAGGGAAAAAACAAGTTCAATGTACTTACGAGCAGACACTACATTGCCCATTATGTACGATTTGTACAAGCAGCAAGTTAATAATTCACCTGTGTCGTTTTCGAAGTACAAAAACGTTTTTTTAACTCATTTTAATTTCAGAAGAAAACCACTGAAAAAAGACACTTGTAACCTTTGTGACAAATTAGAAATTCTAATAAACAACAGCGCCACAGAAGAACAAGTTAAATATAAAACTGAGAGAGATAACCACATCGATTCCGCTGAAGAAGCAAGACAAGCTTTAAATGCAGACAGAAAGCGTGCAAAATTTGACGAACAATTTGAAGTATTGTGTTTTGATATGGAAAAAACACTGCCTCTTCCCCGTATACCTACAAATGTAGTTTTTTACAAACGCCAACTTTGGCTTTATAATCTAGGTATACATACAGCTAAACATAATAAAGGCCATTGTTATGTGTGGTTAGAAGGCGAAGCCGGCAGAGGGGCCCAAGAAGTTGGCTCTTGTTTATTTAGACATGTGTTGAAAGCTAGAGATATGGAGGCATGTAAACATTTAATTTTGTGGTCGGACAGCTGTGGAGGGCAGAACCGAAACATTAAAATATTTTTGATGTTAAATGCCATTTTTGATGTGCATCCTTTACTGGAAAGAATCACTTTACGTTTCCTTACATCTGGCCATAGTTTTTTGCCAAATGATACAGATTTTGGTGACATTGAATGCGCCTTAAAATTCCAACAAAGAATGTATTCACCGGTAGACTACATGAATGTAATGAGTTCGTACCGAAAAAAAAAATCCTCTAATCGTTCACAAAATGAAGAAGGAACACTTTTTCGGTACTTGTAATTTGGAAAAAAGAGTCGTCAATAGAAAAGTGGATATCTTTAATAATAAAATTAATTGGCTTAAATTCAAAGAGATTGAACTCAGAAAAGAATGCCGCGAAAAACTTTTTGTTAAATATTCTTTCCACGAAGAAGCTCATGAGATAAGTCTACAAAAGAAACGAGGAAGACCATCATCAGAACTTTATCAAAATTTTAAAGAATCACTTGTGCTGCTATGGCCAGATGGGAAGCCAATACCAGATAAAAAACTTGAGGATCTAAAATTTTTACTTAGCCTTATTCCAAAAGATGCCAAAGAGTTTTACAAAAAATTGACTGGTGATCCAAATATGGAAGATGATATAGATGGGTTAAATGGACCTCTTGATTTTGATCTTGAAGATGATGAACTTTAGTAAGGTCTTATACCAATTTTGTTTTTATATCAGACTACAGTTTTATAAGATAGTAACTATCTTATGATACAACACTGTTATTATGTTTAGTTTTACAATGTAGTTTTGTCATAAAACAATAAAAATATTCTATAAACCACATGTTTTAATTCGCATAATCCTCCCAAGCGACAGTTTTGTTTAGTAAACGACTTATGCAAATTATTAAAATGTTAATAACGAAAAAAGCAATACTCGACCAAACGCCATTTTTGTCTATATCAGCTAAAATATAATTTTAAAACTTTAAATAATAATACAACAAAATTCATTTTACCGTTTTTAAAAATATATCTAAAAATCAAATTTTTAAAATGTTAAATAGATTTTTCAGAACGCCATAAACTTAAATTCATTTTTCTCAAAAAGGTAAAAGTGGCGCTTGGTCGAGTTATGCATAACGCGGTCCAATTATGAAATTACTTAATCAATTATGTTAATAATTGTTATGTTAATTGATTAACTAATCTCATAATTATAATCAATTATGTTTTCAGCAACCCAATAAAAGTTGACATTGACAGTTTTGGTGACAGTATTTAAATATTTGATAGTGATCATTGTGGATTAGCGTTCGAACAACCGGCCCATAAAGTAACGCCATCTATTAAAAGTAAACATCAACCGAGTAAACTAGTAGCGCCATCTTTTGTATAAAGCCACGGCGAAATAACAAGAACCAACACATTGCATTGGTGTGGTGACTCGTGGTGCGACGATATCTCGCAGTGATAGTTAATATGCTGCATTATTTTATTAACTCAGCCGGCTGCTGTTTCTGTCGTTGTAATATGGTCTTTCAACCAATTGAATCGGTTATTTCGAAAAGGCCACAACTCCAGAAATGTTAATTTTACAGGAAACGAAAAAAACGTTTCATTTTGGTATTAATGAAGATATCTTTCTCTTTTCGGAGTAAAGTCTCAAAATGTGACATAGGTACACTGTAAAAAATAATTTAGTTTTTGGAGTTGTGGCCTTTTCCAAACAAACACTGATGATTTTATGTTTGATAATAGAAAACTCCAATATTATTAAGGAAAAAATTTATTAGGTGGCAAAAAAACATGTTGAAGGTTAAGAAATAGTCTTTTAGTAATCTTCCTCTGGTGGTTCATCACTATTAGTGGTAGGCCATTAAATCAGCTCATTATAAAAAAACATTTTGTATTCTGGCACATATTGTACAAGTTTCTTGATGTTGTCCATTTTTTTTGAATTAATAGGGACTTTTTCTGTGTAAGCAGACTCTGTTGGCAAACTAGGACAAACTCCAGCTGGCTTTCCTAAGGAAAATTCATGAAACATAAGCCCATCGATAAATGGACTTACTTTGACAATTCCCGGTTTTTTGTTGTCATATTCGAACTCATTATATTGAGAAATTTGAAAAGTTGTTTTCTCATGTTTGGGTATTTTCCTATAGGAGTCAATGGAGAGTACGGTTTTCTTATAATGCCTGGGCCACCATTTTTTGAATTCCAAAATTGTTTCATTTTTTACCAGTTCTATAGAAAAAAGAGATTTTCTTGACGATTTTTTTATCAATTCGTAATATTCTTCAGGAAGAAAAATTCGGTCCTGCTTGCGAATGAGTCTTTTTGCTACCCCGAAGTCTCTATCGCACGGGAGGAATGAGTGGCCTCTGATTGGAAAATAATGAAAAATGTGATTGAATTTTCCTGACGAAGCAAGAGCTAGAAGGAATCTTATTACCGTGTGGTTCTTATTTTGGCCTGCACAGCCATCTGAAAATATATGGACCTCTTTTACATTTTCAGAAACATAATTTTCAAAATAATTTTTCAGGAAGGTGCACACTTCATTGGGTACTTTGTGGGCCTCGCCCTCGTGATAGGAAAAAAGTTTAGCTTCTCCTGTTTTTAAGTTTTGTATACTGAATTGAAAAACCCATAACTGCCGATAATAAAAGATTTCCTGTACAGGTATGTCAGGTATCGGCAAATTTTGCATATAATCCATGGAGATTCCTAGTATCTCGTCCGTCTCTGAAGAAAGTTTTTTAATCTGCTCTAGTTTTTTATAAAATTTCTTAGCCCTATTTTTGTGAATTAATAGTTCTGCAACAGCAACTCGTTTTGCAATGTCGTTGAGAGTGGTACTTTTAACTTTCTGGCCAAGTTCTTCACAAGTAGAACATACATCAACTTGAGGACGACCAAAAGAGTATGTAAAATTTTCATGAAAATACTTCAAATAAAAACTGTATTTCACATTAGATTCCGGAAATTTTTCGATAAACATTTTATGCATTTGTTTGACATCCAAAGTAGCAGGCAAATACTTTTTTAATATATAAGCATAATGGACTTTTTTTACATCAAACGATTGTATGTGTTCACAAATTTGAAAGCACAATTCACCTGTTATTAAATTATGCCTAGATTTACCTCTATTATCTCTTGGAGTGGATCCAGTCACTAGTAGGTGGCATAATCTTCTGACATGCTTTTCACCAACACCATATAAACTTAAGAAAGCTTTCTTACATACCTGCTTACGTACTCCTTTTAAACAAACTTGAAACAAAAAATTATTGGGTCTCTCAATACGTTTAATGGCATTCTGAGATTTTCTCTCTCTCTTAATGGAAGTTACTTCGATCATATTTTGTAAGTATGAGTCTTGTGAGTTTTTGTCATCAAAGTCATGTAACGACGTTAACAACGCATTCTTGTCCATTTCCGAAAAATGTTCACAACACTTCTTGCGACAGGTACAGTCGATTCCAGTTTTTCGAGCCATAACTTGTTTTCCCAAGTGATTAATATGGGCTTGGCCCTTAACTTTAGCCTTCTTAATAACTTCACTTTTATACACGGCCCGATTAATAATACCTTTCTTTCTTTTCCTTTGTTTATTTTCAATAATAACACTGGTTTCACTATCAGAGCTACTCATTTTTGTACATATAAACAATACACAATGGAACCTAACCGTACTAAATGTAATCGTCAACAACTGGTCTAGGAAACTAGGAAGGTCCGCGACCGTAACCACTAAATCACATGTCCGGCGCGCGCAGTTTGTTTCGGAAACGCCACATCTCCGGAGAAGTGGCCTTTTCGAAATAAACAGAGAAATACGCCTGTCAAGATTAATAGTAACGAATAGCCGATATGTGGCGTTTTCACGTGTAACAAAGCACGAGGATATTCTGAACAAAATGGCGAAGTTAACTCATTTTGTGAAATTAATGGAGATGTGGCCTTTTTGAAATAACCGATTCAATTATGGGATATATCAGATTTTTATCAACATCCTAAGTGCTCTTAAATTTGTTGCAAACACACGCTAAATACAGTTATTGTAAATAACATAGTGTAGTTTAAACTCCGAGGTCCAGATTATAATTCCAAAAATTACACTAGTATACAAAAGTACTTTTTATAATACCACGGTTGTTTAAAATGGCATAATATAATAATTAACTTATGAAGTATGAATTTTAAATATATTAACCTTTAATTATGTATTAAAAAAAGGTAGCGACAGGTAGGTCTCGAACCCAGGACCTCCTTATCTCCGGCCTAACGTTCTACCACTGAGCTATCAGGTTTAAATGTATTCTCCCTCGTTAAAGCGGTATTTAAATGTCATAGCATTAGTCACATTTTTAAAATAGTTTGAAATTTAAATAAAATTCATTTATCCATACAATAGCAGGTAATAATGATTTTTTTACCAATTATGGGATAAATCAGATTTTTATTAACATCCTAAGTGCTCTTAACTTGTTGCAAACACACGCTAAACACATTTACTCGAAATAACATAGTGTAGTTTACCTCCGAGGTACCACGGTTGTTTACAATGGTATATATTATAATAAATAACTTATAAAATATGAACTTTAAGGGCCGGTTGTTCGAACGCTAATCAACAATGATCACTATCAAATATTTAATTACTGTCACAACTGTCAATGTTAACTTCGGTTGGGTTGCTGAAAACGTAATTGATTATAATTATGAGATTAGTTAATCAATTAACATAACAATTATTAACATAATTGATTAACTAATTTCATAATTGCAATCAATAAATATGTTTTCAGCAACCCAATAAAAGTTGACATTGACAGTTGTGACAGTAATTAAATATTTGATAATGAACATTTTTGATTAGCGTTCGAACAACCGGCCCTAAGTATATTAACTTTTAATTATGTATTAAAAAAAATAAAAAAAGGTTAGCGCCACGTAGGATTTGAACTCAGGTCATGTAGATCTCCGGCCTAACACACTTCCACTGATCTATCGGCTCTAAATTTCTTGACTTACGTTAAAATGGAATTCAAATGTCATAGTTAATATAAAATGTCATAAAAATTCACATTTTTAAAATAGTTTGAAATTTAAAAAAAAAATCCATTTATCCATACAACAGCAGTTAAATATTGCATTGTTAGTTAGCTCTGAGCTATCCTGAAAATTTCAAGTACCTAGTTAGCCCAGAACTATTTTTAAAATGGATTACAAAATTTGCGGAGTCCGTGACACCAACCAAGCCAAGTATATAAAAAGGTTTTAAAAATAGATTAACGTGGAATTAAGTAAACATTTCTGTTGTATGTAGGCATATGAATTTATTAAAATTCTTAAAATTTATTCACAAGGGAGTGGAAGTACAAAACGTTTTCGGTAAAACTGGCCATCATCAGTGTAAATCTGGAAATAAGTGAACCACTAAGATTAAGAAGCAAAAGGGTGAAATTTTGACAGTTGGAAAAATAAGAAAGTGTGGTTACTTACGTCCAGTGTACAAGTAATTGTAACTAGCCGCTTCAATAGGTGTAAAAACCTCTAAACTACATTATTGTTACATTCTATATTAAAATGTAGTCGACATAAAGTCGATGTCTTAAGATTTTAAAGATCACATATGAATGTATTTCATCCTTGCTCGAAAATTGCACAAGGTACTTGTGTTCTAGTGAGAGGTTAACGACCAACTGAATATTAGACAGTTTGGTGCCAGAAATGTATAACAAGATGTCAAAGAAAGTTAGGTGGATTTTTCATCTGCCATCCGAAAAATTTTTAACAAAGAGAATTAGAATTTAATTTTAAATTGGTATATTGAAATATGCAGGTATTAAAAAGTATATAGTGAGTTCTAATTTGTAAATAAAGGTTAATGAGTTGTGATACATATTTATACTAGTACAAACTGAATTTAAAAGCAAAAGTCTGCTTAAACATTATGTGGCGTCATAAACTGTTTTTCAGAATTAACTGAGTGGATAAATATTTAGTTAAGTAAATTTGTGCTATTGTGATGAATGAATATTGATGAAATTGTCTAAAAGTATTTAAAAATAAATGGTATTTTAATGGAGTAGTACTAGTAGTATGTAGAGTAAAAAAACTATTGGTATTGAATACATGGTTGGTTGCATATATTTCAGGAGACTAATTATTATTAGTAGAATAAGAAAATACTATTAATACCTGTAAATTGTGTGAAGTGTAGAATGGAAAAAGAACTGATATTAAATGAGAAAAATTTAGTTAAAGAGATGTAAGTGTCTCAACCAAAAAATGGTTTTTCTTCTTCTTTTAATTGTAGAGAACTGAATGTAAAAATTTGCTACATAATGAAATATTGAAAAGTTTAGATTTGAATTTTAGGTATATTGATAAATGTTACGATATTGGAGTACAATTAATTAATTATTGATAACTGAGAATTTATTTTTAATTTTAATAGTAATGAAAAACAGAGTGAGTAGGTGAAAAATGTAGAAAATTCAAATGTAGTCATATCCGAAAAAATCAAGGATTCTAGGTTGTGAACTAAATGTAGTGAGTAAAAGAATTATATTGAGTGAAAATACTGAAATAATGAGATGAAAGAGGTATGAATGAAAAAATAATGGTATTTTAATGGAGAAATAATATGTTAAATATGAAAATTTGAAATTGAAATATGGTTGGTTGCATATGTATCAGAAGATTAATAAATAATATAAGAGAAAACTGTTGAATTCTGTAAATTGTGAGAGTAAAAGAAAGGATTAAAAACTGTTATTAAATGAGGAAAATTAAGTTGAAGGAAATGTACATATCCTAACCAAAAACATTTTTCTTGATAGTAGAGGCCTGAATGTAAAACATTTGCCAAATATTGAACATTGAAAATTTGATGTTACATTGGTAAATTTTGAGATATTGGAGTAAAATTAGTTAATTAATGATAGCTGAGAATTTATTTTTAATTATAATAGTAATGAAAACAGAGTGAGTAAGTGAAAATAGTTATTTTCCTAACAAGTGCAGAAAGTCATTCTTTTCCGCACGCGACTGCAGTTTGCCGAACGACGCGAAGCGGGAGTTCGGCAAGCAGTCGAGTGCGGAAAAGAGACTTTCTGCAAGAGTTAGGAACAATATTTTTTCTAAGAGTCTTTAAAAATAACCAAATCTTAATCAATTAATTTAATTAATATGATTATTTCATTCATAGGAGATTCTGACCAATAGAAAGCTACAGAAATCTGAATTAAATCGATAATTTTTGATAACCTCCCGTCGTTAAGTATATTACGTCAGATGCCCTTCGTTGCTACGAAAAAATACATTCAGTGACATTAATGACAATTAATGTTTTAAAAATTATAAAAGTGATGACTTTCAATCGTCAAATATTTATAAAAACTGTGTGTTTAATGGTACTTACATAAATAAATTACAATAAAATTTTGGTTTTGAACAGTTTTATTCATGAAATAATCGCAACAAATTGCAGTCGACCTCTGAAATTAATATAGAATTTTTGCTCTCGTGACACTTTGACATAATTAATTAAAACTGTCAAAGTGTCACTCGGAAAAAATTCAATAATTTCAGAGCTCTTGTGCAATTACTACTGAAAATACATACACAAATTATTTCTTTGACAAGGTTTTCAAAACCAAACTTTCAATATAATTAGTTAGCATGACGATGATCTTCGTTTCCATGACGATGATTCAAAACGACTATTATTGTCTACCGATTTGACTTTCGAATATTATGACAATAGTACATTATATACCGCGGGACTGAAGTAGTACATTTAATCCTGAAGGTAAAGTTTATGGCCCGACCGCAGGGAGGGCCATAATTTACCTGAAGGATTAAATGTACTTCAGTCGCAAGGTATATACGATACTTTTCGTACTTCCGGTATGATTTTATTAATTATTTCAATAATTTCAATCAGTTTTTTCTCTCTTCAACTCATTTAATAAACTGTCTTTAAAATAAGTTACCATAGTAACATTGCGTTGTGACAGTTATAATTTAGAAACATTGTCATTACTGGTGTCATTGTAAAGAAACATTGTTATTGATAATTATTGGTATCATGAGTGAAGAAGGTGTATCTGATATTGATAAAAGAGCAGCCGAAGTAGGTGAAGAATTGTTACCACCGAAATCTAGAAAACTATACGAGCAGCAGTACGATGCTTTTAAAAAGTGGTGCCGCTTAAAAAATGTGAGACAACCTACTGAAAATGCGCTGTTAGTCTACTTCGATGATAAATCAAAAGCGGTTTGTGCCTCAACTCTCTGGGCACATTACTCAATGCTGAAATCGGTTATTAACATTAGAGAAGATATTGATATAAGTAAATTTCCAAAATTATTAGCTTTTTTGAAGAGAAGAAATGAGGGATTTAAGCCAAAGAAGTCAAGAATTCTCACGTCTGAGCAGGTAGATCAGTTCTTACGGGAGGCTCCGGATGATAAATATTTAATGCTTAAGGTAAATTTGGAAATTTGTTTATATTCAGAAATTTTAAGAAATCAATTTTTTTGTAGGTTGCACTTATTTTGGGCGTTGCGGGAGCTTGTCGTGGAAAAGAGTTGGTTGATTTAGAAATCGACGATGTGAGAGATTTGGGCGATTCCTTCCTAATTGCGATTAGAAACACCAAAAATAAAATTGACCGAAATTTTGTGATCAAAAATTCAGAAAACAGTGCCATCAGTTTTGTGGCGATATTTCGGAAATATGTGGCATTGCGAAAGACAGGGACAACTCATTCAAAATTTTTTGTTCAATACATCAACAAAGAATGTACTACGCGAGTAGTAGGAAAAAACATGTTTGGTACAATTCCACGGCAAATAGCAGCTTTCTTGAAATTAGAAAATGCGACGTCTTATACGGGACATTGTTTTAGACGCACATCTGCGTCTTTGTTAGCTGATTCGGGAGCAACAATAGACGTGCTGAAGAGACATGGAGGATGGAAATCCTCCAACGTGGCCGAGGGATATATTGAATCGTCTATTAAAAATAAACAAAAAATTTCAGATAAAATATTTGGTCAAGTCGCCGATTCGTCCACTATAGTTATGCCACAGTCCTCATTCTCGCTTCCTGTTTCCGCAGGATCTTCGAAACAAACACCAGTTCAATATGAAAAGGACCTATCTGTTACTCGTCAGTTACTTGCTGCATTAACCCAGGAAAGACTGGTCAATATGACGAACTGTCACAATATTAATTTGAATATTAACGTTAATTACCATTCTAATTAATTATATTTTTCAATAAAATATCCCTTAAATTCGTTTGTTTGTGATTTAATCGTTCCGGGAGTTTCGTCAATATTTAATCCCGGAGGGATTAAATGTGACACTTTAGTACCTGTCACAAGGGAGTGAAGTTGTCACTTTAGGCCCGGAAGTACGAAAATAAGTTTATTTCATCGAATTGTCGCGTTAATTTCATTAAAAAAGGAACACAATAAGATATATTTGAAATAAATTAATAAATAATATCTAAATATTAGTTTATTGCATGTATTATAATTACTTTAAGGCCATATTTATATATCTAAATTAACACGCGTGCGGAAAAGTAAAAACCGCGTGCAGAAAAGTAACACGCGTGCGGAATAGTGAAACTTTCTAAACTAAAATGCATGCGCGAAAGTAGACATTTTTGCACGCTCGTAGAAAAAAATATTTTTAGGAAATTCAGCAAAATTTGGTTATTATGTTAAA
Source organism: Diabrotica virgifera virgifera (assembly GCF_917563875.1). Lineage (NCBI taxonomy): Eukaryota > Metazoa > Arthropoda > Insecta > Coleoptera > Chrysomelidae > Diabrotica > Diabrotica virgifera. The sequence goes on from NC_065447.1 coordinate 31,905,367, forward strand.
TGTAATATTAAAGTTTTAAAAATATATTCTTATACAATAGAATAAAAACCAAAAAAATAATATTTAGTTTTCGTCGCAGGTACGAATAAGCTTATATCTACGGGCGCTATCTGTATACAAAAATGAATATTGTTAATATATATTATAACAAATATAACGCGTTATTAGTAAAGTCACACATCAACATAATATAGATAGTTGGTGCGAGGATAAAGATGGGACAGGAAGCTCAATACTCGGTCGGGAAAAGTCAGCGATTTATCAGTTCTAAATCGCTGGACGGTTGGCTTTTAATTCTGTACGTTAAAATCTCCGGTTCCTTCCAGACCATATCTTTTGGCCTGTCTTGTCTTCAGATCAGTTCTCCGTATTGCAGTCGACTGCCTTTCTGTTTCCGCAACTGGCTTTTTATAACATTCCGGCGGTCCATCTCCAAGTTTTCGTTGGTGGTAGTAGAAAGTAAAGCTTCCATTCCATAAAACAAAGTCGAGAAAACGTAGCAGCTAGCCAAACGAACTCTTAGCTCCAACTTCAAATCTCTTGTACAAAGCACTTTTCTCATTATGTTGAAGTTTGCTCTATCCTTTTATATTCTGATTTTGATTTCCTGGAAGTAATCACCTGTGGAGTTATTTATTGTTACAAGATATCTATATTGGTCGGCTCGTTCGACATTGGATCCGTTTATGAAGAGATTCTCGTTATTTCTTTGAGTTTTCGGTATTGTCATAAACTTTGTCTTCTGGACGTTCACTGTTAAACCACATTTTTGTACAAACTCCGCTAATCTGGTCATCAGTCTCTGAAGATCCCCAATATTTTCAGCTAAGGTGACAGTGTCATCCTCATACCTAATGTTGTTAATGGGAACTCCATTTACCTTTATTCCAGCTGTTTCACCCTCAAGAGTTTTTTCAAGATCCCTTTCGAGTAAACATTAAAAAGAATTGACGACAACATACATCCCTGTCTCATCCCACGTCTGATTTCAATTTCCTCTGACAGCTTTTCGTTAACACGTACTTTTGCTCGTTGTTTACAGTATAAATTCGACATATTCCTGAGGTTATTGTAGTCTATCTCCTTTGATTTCAAGATATGCATTAATTGTTCATGTCGTACTTTGTCGAATGCTTTATTATAGTCAATATAACCGGCACCAATACCGATGAGGAAAAAATAATGGATGAATAAATTCACTAATTCGCTGGAGAGAAAATTACTCATTTGAATAAAAATCAAACGTCTTTTAAAGCAGTATCTTTCAATTCTTTTATATGAAAACATACATAGAACATTCTCATAATTTCCTCGTAATCATTTACCTTTTTTTTTTCAAAACCGTCTGTGAGGTTGACGTTTAATATAAAGGGACGTTCTTAGAGGGTTAGAATTCCCTGACGTTATTAAATATTTTGTAAGGAAAATTACACTTTTTTTCGTTTGACTTGCCCCTGAAATATTTGTAGGCGTAGATTAAATTCTCGTGTTTTTACCCCAAGAGATTGGGTGATATATTAAAATCTAAGGATATGCATTTGGAGACAGAGGAGAATCTTGAAAGACCGTGTCAAGATATTTTCAATGAATACAACAATAAAATCAATGAAGGTCACATTTTTCGACGTTTTCTTTTTAGCGTTCTATCGTCCACGTTTGGACATAGGCCTCTCCCAACTCCTTCCATCGGTCTCTATCTTCTTCTTCTTGTGCCACTCCTATCGGAGATTGGAAATCATCAAGGCTACCCTAACTTTGTTTACAGCTGACCTAAAAAGTTCATTAGTGGTGCAGCCAAACCACTCTCTCAAATTCCGTAACCATGACATTCTTCTACGGCCTGGATTCCGTTTTCCTTCTATTTTTCCTTGCATTATATTCCGAAGTAATGCGTATTTATGACCTCTCATCAGATGACCCAAATACTCAAATTTTCTTCGTTTTATCGTTATCAAAATTTCTGGGTCTTTTCCTATCCTTCGTATTACTTCAAGATTTGTGATTCTTTCAACGCAACTTATCTTCAGCATTCGACGGTAGCACCACATCTCAAAACTTTCAATATTTTCTATGTTGTTCTGTTTGAGAGTCCAGGCCTCTACACCGTACAATAGCGTGTTAAATACGTAGCCTCTTAGCATTCTTAATCGTAGAGGGATTCTTATATCTCTGTTGCAGAAGAATTTTCTCATCTTTATGAAGGTGGCCCTGGCAATTTCGATACGTCTTTTTATTTCATTGTTTTGGTCTCCGGTTTCGTTTATTAAAGTTCCAAAGTATTTGTAACTTGATACTTTTTCAATTTGAATACCGTTTATACTAATATGTGCTGGTTGTGTCATGATTTTACTGAAGACCATATACTTGGTTTTTTTTATATTAATGTTTATGCCATAATTGTTGCAAGCAATATCTATGTTTGTAAGTAATCGTTGTAATTCTTCTACTGTTCTTGCAACTAGTACAGTATCGTCTGCGTATCGAATATTATTTACAACCTCTCCATTGATTACGATCCCTTCATTTGCTTGCAAAAGGGCTTCCTGACAGATGCTTTCACTATATACATTAAATAGCAGTGGTGACAAAATGCACCCCTGTCTTACTCCTCTACGTATTTCTATTGCTTTTGATATCTCATTTTCTATTTTGATGTTAGCTTTTTGATTCCAATATAACTTGAGAATTATTCGCAGATCTTTATTATCTATGTCTTTTCTTTCTAGAATATCTCTTAGCCTATCGTGGCGTACTCTGTCAAACGCTTTTTCAAAATCGATAAAACATGCATGTACTTCTTGATTAACGTCTAGGCACCTTTGTGCAAGAACATTCAAACCGAAGAGAGCTTCTCGAGTACCTAGTCCTTTTCTGAACCCCATCTGCATATTACTAATATCTGACTCCAACTTTTGATAAACTCGGTTGTGGATAATTTTTAGAAATATCTTTAGTAGATGGCTCATTAAAGATATTGTTCGATGTTCTGAACATTCTTTTGCATTGGATTTCTTTGGCAGTGTAACGAATGTAGACAGCAGCCACTTTTGAGGTATAATACCAGTATTGTATACTGTGTTAAATAAGTGCAATATTATACCTATTGATTCATCATTCAAGAGCTTTAGTAATTCAGTAGGAACCTTATCGGGTCCATTTGCCTTTCTAATTTTGGAATTTCTAAGTGCCATTTCTACTTCACATTTTAGGATTTCAGGTCCCGTTTCACCATTTACCTGGACAATGTTATTTCTGTTGTCCTCAAACAATTCTCTTATGTATTCAATCCATCTATTAATTTTTTCTGTTAAGTCTATAATAATATTTCCGTCTTTGTCCTTAAGTAAACTTATTTGATGTCTTCTTTGGGTTCCTGTAAGTTCTTTTACTTTTTTATATATATTGAATGTGTCATACTTTCTTTCATAGTCTTCCATTTCTACACATTGTTCTTTAATCCATGGTTCTTTGGCCTTCTTTATTATTTGCTTTATGTTCTTATCAACCTCTTTGTATTTTTCTGAATTATTCTTCAATTTGCGTCTTTCATCCATTAGTTCTAGTATATCTGGTGTCATCCACACGTTACGTTTCTTTGTAGATTTGGTTAGGTGTTTCTTTCCCGTAGTTCTTATTATAGTGTTTTTATACTTCAGTTTTTCATCTACGTTTTCTGTTCTGTGGATTTGGTTTTCTGCTACACTGAGGCTGGTGTTGATTTCTTCTCGCACTGTTTGTCGTCGGTGTTCACTTTTAAGCTGGCTTAAGTCTAGCGCTGGGATGATGGTTTTTCTCATTTTCTTTGGTCTAGCTTCTAACACAGAATCTACTGGATTATGATCCGAACCGACATTAGTCCCAGGGTAAGTTTTAGTAGATTTCACAGCATTACGGTATCTTTTTGTCGCCATTATATAATCTATTTGGTTTCTGATTACTTTTTCTTGTGTGTGTTGAGGTGACCTCCACGTATAGAGTCGCCTTGGGGTAATTTACAGAATGTATTTGTTATTATTAAATCTTCGCTTTGACAAAACTGAACTAAACGATCACCCCTTTCATTTCTATTACCTAAGTAATGTATCTTTTTCAGTGTCCAAGCTTCCATTCCATAGAAAAGAACTGACAGCACGTAACATCTCATGAGGCGAATTTTAAGATTTAAACTTAGCTCTCTTCCGCATAAAACTGTTTTCATTTTGGTAAAAGTAGCTCTAGCTTTTTCTATTCTGATCTTGATTTCTTCAGAGTTGTCGTTGTTTTCATTAATAACAGTTCCCAGGTAATTATATTTTCTAACACGCTCAATTCTTTGATCATGTACGGTTATGTCAGAAAAATTTTGTGGAGATTTCGACACCATCATTATTTTTGTTTTTTTGATGTTAAGTGATAAACCGAACTTTTCGCTGCACTCTACTATTCTGTTTATCAGTGTTTGGAGATCTTCCGGGGTGTCTGCTATTAATACTGTGTCATCAGCGTATCTCAAATTGTTTATTAAAGTGCCATTTATTTTAACCCCTATATCTTGGTCAGCAAGGGCTCTGTTTATAATATCTTCTGAATATAAGTTAAACAAGGTTGGTGAAAGTATGCATCCCTGCCTTACGCCTTTTTTGATCTCGAGTTCCTCGGTTGTTTCCCGTTCTACTCTAATATTCGCCTTCTGGTTATAGTAAATATTGAAGATAATTTTGACGTCCCTTTTATCCAAGTTTTTCTCTACCAACAGTCTCATCAGGTGTTCGTGGCGAACTTTATCGAACGCCTTGTTGTAGTCAATAAAGCACATATATATATCCTGGTTAACATCCAGGCATCTTTGGCACATGATATTAAGTGCAAATAGTGCTTCCCTTGTTCCAAGCCCGTTTCGAAACCCGAACTGAGTATCACTGATGTCAGCGTCTAGTTTTTTGTGAATTCTTGTATGTATCACTTTAAGAAATACTTTTAGTGTGTGTCCCATTAAGCTTATTGTGCGATGGTCGGTGCACAGTTTTGCGTTTGTTTTCTTTGGAATAGTTACAAAAGTTGACAGAAGCCATTCCTTAGGTATTTCTCCTGTTTTATAAATGCAGTTAAAGAGGTCAACCAAAACATTTACTGTTTCATCTTCCACAAGCTTAAGAAGTTCCGATGGAAGTCCATCTGGACCCGGTGATTTGCCATTTTTCATTGTTTTTATAGCATATAGTATTTCTTCTTTAGAGATTTTTGGTCCTTCCTCACCTTGTATGTTACCAATATCATGATCCTCTCTTTCATCGGCAAAGAGTTCTTCTATATAATTCTTCCAGGTTGTAAGCTTTTCTTGTACGTCAGTTATTATTTGTCCATTTGCGTTGTATAGCACATTGGGATGCTTCCTTTTTTGTATACCTGCCAATTCTTTTACCTTTTTATGTAGGTTAAACGTGTCATGTTTTAATTGCAGTTCTTCAATTTCTTCACATTTTCTTTTGTAAAAGTTTTCTTTCGCTGACCTTATTTCATCTCTAATTTGCTTGTGTATCTCGTTGTATTTTTGTTTGCATTTTCCCTTAAACTGTCTTCGTTCCTCCATGAGACTTAAAATTTTCTCTGTCATCCATTCTTGTCTTTTTGTCGTATTTCCTCTGCTAAGGATATTCTGAGCGGGTTTTATTAGGGCTTCTTTTAAGTCTTGCCACTTGTTTTCTACGTGCGTGTTTGGTTCCTTTGTAGACAACATTCTTAGGTTACCGTTTATCTGTTGCTTTAATTCTTCTTTGATTTTTGAGTTCTGTAAGCGGCTGGTATCTATGTAATCTGGTTTTACCCTTTGTGAAGGTTTCTTAAGTTTAATGCTTACACGCGCTATCAAGGGATTGTGGTCCGAGGAAACATCTGCGCCTGGGTACGCCTTAACCGATTTTATGCCGTTTTTGTATCTTTCATTTATCAACACAAAGTCTATTTGATTTCTAACTATTTTCTGTGCGTTATGTTGAGGTGATGTCCACGTATAAAGCCTTCTTTTGGGGAGTTTAAAAAATGTGTTTGAAATAATCATATCGTTTTCTTGGCAGAACTGTAACATTCGGTCTCCTCTCTCGTTCCTTAACCCGAGACCATAATTTCCTACATATTTGCCACTTTTTCCTTCCCCAATTTTGGAATTAAAATCACCAAGGATAATTGTGACGTCTCTTGGCTTTATAGATTTTAGAACATGGTTAATTTGTTCATAGAATTCCTCAACCTCTTCATCTGATTTTTCTGCAGTAGGAGCATAGACCTGTATTATATTAAGATTTACAGTTTTTGTATGAAGTTGAAGGAATATTACTCTATCAGACACTGGTGTAAAGTTAATAACAGACTGCATCATTTTTTTTGATACAACAATTGCTACTCCATATCTGTGGTGTGGGTCATTATTTCCTGAAAAATATATCATTCCGTTGTTTGTCGCGAAGCTGCCTGAACTCGACCACCTTGTATCGCTGATACCTAAAATATCGATATTTAACCTTTGCATCTCTTGTATAATATTGTTCATTTTTCCAGGTTCATACATACTTCTGACGTTCCACGTACCAATATTTATTGCATCTTTAAAACAGGGATTTCGCCGGGTTACGACCTGAGAGGCCCTGTTGTCATGAGAATTACCTCTCCTGCCGGATCTTGTTTTCCGATGTCCATGATCAGTACCAGAATTTATTGTACGTTGTACAGCCATGATGATTGTACTAGAGATATCCAATTGGATCTTTAATACAGTGGTTTCTCCTTGCCTTCTGTATCCTTATGCCGTTGATCATTTACTTGATTCATTCGCCTTTGGTGCCAATTTCTTAGCGCCAGGACAAAAGAGTGCCCTTCCACTTACCAACTCATCCGCCCGAAGCCGTTGGTCAGTAAGTGTGGGATTGCTTATACCGGCAATCGCTCGGTGGAGTTTTCGCCATATCTGACTACCCTGTTCGAAATGTAAGATAGGACAATTATGATTGTCCTTCCTTAACAGGTAAGTCAACCAATCAATTAATTGGTTTCACGAACATGGGTTGTATTAAAGAAGGCCAACTAGAGTACCTACTGTGATCGCTGCACATCGTAGAGTCAGACGCTTGTGTGCAGAGGAACAAATGAATTGGACCATGGTACAATGGAGTAACGAGATGTGTGCTAACGAGTCCAGATTTCTTTTAATATGTCTAAGGACGTATTAGAGTCTGCAGCAGAAGACCAGCGAGCGCTTTTTGGATTTCACAATTCAAGAAACCCAGGCTTTTGGTGGAGGTTCCTTTATTATGGTTTGGGTGGGATAACTTTTTGGGGTTTAAATGGCCGCTCTGACCTAGTAGTTTTTCAGCGAAGGGCGATGACGGCAGAGTCACAGAGCGGTACGTTATTCTTGAACCAATTGTTGTCCGCTTCCGAAAAAAAAATGCGCGAACGCACGGCCATGATAGTGGAAAATTATTTGAGTACCGACAATATTCATTTTATGGAGTGGCCAAGGAGGAGTCAAGATTTAAATCCCATTGCACACATTTGGGGTACACTCCGGAAGAGCTTGAAAGATCGTCAGCCATTACGATATGTTCAATATGTTGTGGAAGAACGGGAACAACTTGATCAATAAACTATCCGAAATGTGACTGAAAGCATGCTTGGACGTTGTGCAGAAATTCGGCGAGTTAGCGTGATGCTAAGTTAGCCATACACGTTATGCCCATTCACACGTAAGTAGTTTTATTTTAAAATAATTTTTACAACGCTGTTGTCAAAAGAATAAATCGAATTTTTCACATTTATTATTTTTTTCTGTGGTTTTCTTTTTATTTAGTTAGGTGTTCCAAAGCGTATTAACAAATGATGTGTAAGCTGGCCCAAAACCGGGGATTTTAGTCAAGAAAAGGTAAAATGTGAAACTTGATGGAAAAACGCTACAACTTAGATGTCAAATATTTATCTCCGTGACTTACGTGTATAATAGCCAAGAATGCCTAGCTACTGGCTTTCACCCAGACCACTCGGGTTCAATTCCTAACCCTAAAAATCTTTTTTGTTTTTAAAATTGATACTTTGATTTGAAAAATAATTATTTTTAGGTAATACCATGTTTTTATTATTTATACGACACAATATAAAAAATCTGTATGTCTTTTATAGAATCGTAAACTATGCATTTGATTATTATGATTGACCTCCTTAATAAAGAAAGTTGTTGAACATAATCCCATAAAGCTTCCTAACTTAGTACGACCAATCTAAGTGAAAAGGTTGTTGCCTCTCGCCCCCCACGTTCTTTTTCTTTGGACCCTAATTTTTTTTCACTTTTCTATCACCAACCCCTTATTAATCTAAATATTTCCTTGTTCTCTATACTATATAAAAATAAATGTTTGTCTGTATGCCCCTTATCGAATCGTAAACTATGCATTTCATTATATTATGATGACCTCAAGCAAAGTTGTTGTATATGAACCCGGAAAGGTTTCTGAGTTAATACGACCAATCTAAGTAATTATTATTTACGCAGATACCACAACAACAATATCGTTTATTAAAAACAAAGTATACGCTATATCTTTGGGTGTTTTATGGCTTTCTGGTAATTTTTAGGCATTTAACTTTTAAACATTATTTTTTAGTTCTAAGTCGTTACGAAGTTTGCCGGGTAAGCTAGTTAATAATAAAAAAAATAGTCTTGAACTATGTAGTTTGGCAAAGGTTAAAAAGTATAAATTATTAATTTATGAATTTTAGATTGTAAGAAAAAAGCGTCAGCTGAATAATATATGATCAAATGCAAAGTTTACGATTCTATAAAAGGCATACAGACTTTTTTATATTGTGTCGTAAAAATAATAAAAACATGGTATTATCAAAAAAATAATTATTTTTTAAAACAAAATGTCAATTTTAAAATCAAAAAAGATTTTCAAGGCCAGGAATTGAACCCGAGTCGTCTGGGTGAAAGCCAGTAGATAGGTATTCTTGGATATTATACACGTAAGTCACGGAGATAAATATTTGACATATAATTTGTAGCGCTTTTCCATCAAGTTTCACATTTTACCTTTTCTTGCCTAAAATCCCCGGTTTTGGGCCAGCTGACACATTATTTGTTATTAAGCTTTGGAACACCTAAGTAAATAAATAGAAAACAACCATGCTAAAATGCTCCTGTTAAATTTGACACTTCCGGGCTATACTACGAACATCTTTATAAATTAGTGCATATTATTATGCAGTGCATATTATTATTTCATTCCTGATACAAAAATAAAAATATTACAAAAATTTCTAATGTGTTTCAAATGAATCCTATTTATAAATAAAGCAAACTAAACCCTTACTTAAAAAAACATTCCCTTAAAGTAAAAGCAACAGCCCTTGAAATCCCACCATTTTTACTTCATTGTATTTGCCGCCAGTTTTTAAATTTAACGCTACTTTGCAGCCTTCATTTTCTTAACTCTCCCATTTGTAAGGGCCCAAGCTAAGAGGGCACAACCAATTAGTACTCTAATTCCGTCGTCCTAACTTGATTTTGTATACTTTTAAAAGGGGATATACCTATTAAATGCGTTGAAAATCGTCGAAGCGTTTAATTTGCTACAATTTCGCAAATTACAAAGAATCTGAGATTATAAAAAATGTAGTTAATGACCAAGTTGTGGAGTCTCAAGTAGAAGATTTTTCTTTTAGAGGATTGTGATGCGAAACCCAAAAAAAATCAAACTCTATGAAGTTGTTTTGCTACGTCGAGATATTTTATACAAGTTTCTTATAAAAGTGAAAAAGTTGAAATTATTTTACGTTAAAGTTAACTGTTATTAAACTTATGAAAAACTTGAAATAGTACCTATGCTATGGAAAAAACGTGGAGCAGTTTTTTAATATTATTTTAGGAAATATATATGTACCAGTACGTAAATATAATAATATAAGTTTAAGGAAGTATGGCTCTTGTTGTAAAAAATCTGTAAAAACCAAATTTATAAACAAAAGCCAACACAAATTGGATTTGTCGGTCTATGTACGTCTTCGGTGTAATTTTATATTCGATTTGCAAGTAACCAATACGGCTGCCCCAAGTAGAAACACTGTATATCCAATTTTTTCAAAATCACTTTTATTGCATTTTTGGATTTAGAGTGTTGTTATATATCATTTACCAAGGAAAAAAGAAATAAAAACTGAGTAGAACCACAATTTAACATTGCTATGAAACACATTATATCACACTCTATCTTCACTTCACCAATTTAAAACACATTATATCCATATCCCCAAGTATAAACACGGTAAATACAGGATATACAGTGTTTTCATTTGGTTTTTGGGATTTACAGTGATTTAATGTGGGAATTACAGAATTTACATTTTAAATTCGCCAAGACCATTGGTATTCCCAAAGCAATTTTTAGTTGTTTGTTAGTTATTGAGGGTTATTGTGATAAGTGCAGTAGAAAATTTGTCGTGTATAAATTATTGAAGTTTATTGCATTAATTATTTAAAATATATTTTTAAAATTCAACTGGGTGTTACCTATTAATTATCAAATATGAATAAAATGTAATAAATATTGAATGGGTTGCATATGTGTGTACATATTAAATTAATGTAGTAATGAACCACAGACTTACTCACAATCATTTAATTATACTTTGACGACCGGTTTCGATCTCTAGATTATTCAGATCATCTTCAGGTCGACGTTACAAGTGGTTAAATGCTACAATTAAAGAAAACCAGAGTTAGAACATTGTCTGGTTGCACAGATGCTAATAGAAAGCCAAATTTGAAAATTTTTGAAATAAAGGTTTGCAACTGTTGAAATTTCATAAATTTCACCCAACTACACCCCCTGAAGATGGGGTGGAGGGTAACTTTAAAATCTTAAATGGAAACCCCTAGTTTTTCTTGCAGATTTGGATTCGTTACGTAAAAGTAAGCAACTTTTATTCAAGACATTTTTTCGAGCTGTGGATAGATTTCTATAATTGGGAAAAACGATTTATCCTGATACCATAGGTAAATTATAGAAACGGTCTAATATCTCGAGAAATACACTTCCAAGTGAGAAACTAAAAAAGAGGTTTTTAATATTTTTCGAAAACCTACCGAATAACACTAAACATGACCCTCCAACCCACCCCCTGGAGGTGGGGTGGGGGGTAACTTTAAAGTCTTAAATAGCAACCCCCACTTTTTATTACAGATTCAGATTTGTCATGAAAAATTAAGCAACATTTACTCGAAACATTTTTTAGAATTGTTGATAGATGGCGCTTTAATTGGAAGAATACGATTTATTAGCGCCATCTATCAGCAATTTTAAAAAATGTTTCGAATAAATGTTGCTTAATTTTACATGACGAAATCGAATCTGCAATAAAAAGTAGGGGTTGCTATTTAAGATTTTAAATTTACCCCCCACCCCACCTCCAGGGGGTGGGTTGGAAGCCCACGTTTGGTGTTTATTGATAGGTTTTCGAAAAATATTAAAAACCTCTTTTTTAGTTTCTCACTTGGAAGTGTATTTCTCGAGATATTAGACCGTTTCTATAATTTACCTATGGTATCAGGATAAATCGTTTTTCCCAATTATAGCGCCATCTATCCACAGTTCGAAAAAATGTCTTGAATAAAAGTTGCTTACTTTTACGTAACGAATCCAAATCTGCAAGAAAAACTAGGGGTTTCTATTTGAGATTTTAAAATTACCCCCACCCCACCTCCAAGGGGTGTAGTGGGGGTTTGTGTTTGGTGTCATTGGATAGATTTTTGAAAATTATTACATATTTTTCAGTTTTTCGATCCGATGTTTAGTTCGCGAAATATTCGACCGTTCCACTACTTTTGGGACACCCTATATAATAGAAGAATATCTTCTTACGTGCGTACAAAGTACACACACATTATTTTTTTTATAGAAAGCAATCAAGTGTACTGGTTGTAGATACAATAGTCTTTACTCGCTCTGATACGATTGCTACGAAGTAATCAGAGTAACCAGAGTAATCAAAGTAACGATTTGCCTCTGTGTATAGTTACCGTTACTTTCGGTATTCGTAAGTAACGGGTACTTGGTAACGAATAGTTACTTTTTCAACATCACTACTGTGCACGTCTTCGGTGTAATTTTATATTCGGTGTGCAAGTAACCAATAATCTAGGCCTGTAATTTTAGTTCAATGTATATTTTTAGTGTGACTTTGATCGATCGTTTCATGACAATATCCAAAAACTTATTAGAAAAAGGTAGAAAATGATATTTTCCACACTTGGAAAATATGCCGAGTTCTACAGGGAGACCAATAACTACCTGGTAAAGCAAATATATTATTCTAGGTCACCCTGTAAATTTTCTCATACTATTTAGATTCCTATTATAACCTCTGTTCTTAAAACATATGTGATTTTAGAAGACTATAAAGGGTATTTAACGAGTTATAAGCATTTTAATTTCGAAATCGCTACTAAATAAACACCCTGCCCTGTATATACAGAAGGAATATATAATTAAATATTTATTTTACATATTCTTCCTATCCTTTTGAAAATTTTACTGTGTCATTTCTAAAGAATTTAGATAACGACGAGATTTTTGTCGGAGATGTTTAAACACATTAAGGGCCAATTTCTCATATCGAGTTCAACTCCAGTTTAACCTGAACTTCTAGTAAACGTCAGTTTAAAGTCAAAATCGTCTTTCTCAATTCGCACGTTCAACCGATGGCAGTTTAAACTTGAACGATGTTTGAACGGTGGAATTCGGCCGTTCAAAGATTTCAGAACTCAGTTCAGATGATTTCATGGACTACGCATGCGTTGTATTAACACGAAACGCTGTCATAATATAAATATATCCTATTTTATTATACTAAGCCTAACGATAAACGATAAAATTATTTTTGTTTTTATAATATTTATTTATAATTATTGAAATTACTATTTGACTATAAATACTTAAATTTAACTTTATTCAAGAACAGCATAAAAAAGGTAGTTCAAAATGGCGACAGTTTTTCACCTTTTGCCATCTATTGGCATTTCTCGAAAGCGGTAGAACGAGCGCTGACATGAACGCGCAATGAGAAATACATTCCAAACAAAACTACAGATCACCGGTGAACCTGGTTCAACTGAACCATAGATTAACGCAGGTATGAGAAATCGACCCTAAGAGATAGTCCAGAGAAATAAGATTTTTCTCGTCACACATCCCCCTCCAGGCCGAAACCAAATTTTTTAAGTAGTATGGACATCTATATTATTAACCTATATGTTTCCTGCAGCCGATTTTGATGATATACATAGTTATAAACAAATGAAGATCAAAAAACGCTAAATTTTCTCTTTTTTCGTCTATTACCAAAAAGTTAAGCACTTTAAACAAATTTGAGTGTAAGAAACTCATAAATCGTATAAAAAACTTCAATATGGCGTTCGCTGAATATGTCCATTCTTATTGGTTGCTTAGAAAATTGCAAAATAAATCATAAATTTTGAGTTTTTAAAAATATTCATAACTTATGTAAAAATTAACTTAGAACCTTCTTATTACACGGAATGCTGATACTTCTTGTACTTAAATTATATTTTAAATTTCAAAGCAATTGGTCAAATAGTTTAAAAGTTATTTAATTTGTTTATCCCAAATTCATTTTTTTTTGCAACACTATAAGTCAGAAAATTATGAGGCTACAAGAAAGAAGAACATTTATACTATTACCATTATTAAAAATAAATGACAAAAAATAATTTTAATCAGTGTAAAATTATTTTGAAAAAACATGTCGATTTTTTGCTTACTTATAAACAATTAGAATAACTTTTTAACCGTTACCTGTAGAAAAATTATTTTTTCATATTTAGAAAGACTGAATTTTTATACACATTTAGAAAGAAAAACAACTGTCCTAGGACAATTAGGGACAAAGTTAGCCCCCCCATTTATTTAATTCACATGTTTTTGCAAAATAATTTTGCAATATTTATAATTATTTTTTGTAATTTTTTTTAATTAAATTAATACTGTAAATTTCCTTCTTCCATAAACTATCCAAAGTATTACTGTAGCTTCATCATTTTCTGATTTACAGTGTTGCAAAAAAAAATAAATTGGGAATAAACAAATTAAATAACTTTTAAACTATTTGACCAATTTCTTCGAAAAGGGTATGAATTAAGCACCATAAGTGTCAGCATTTCGTGTAATAAGAAGGTTCTAAGTTAATTTTTACATACCTAAGTTATAAATATTTATACAAACTCAAAATTTATTATTTATTTTGCAATTTTCTAAGCAACCAATAAGGAAAGACATATTAAGCAAACGCCATATTGAAGTTTTTTATATTGTTTATAAGTTTCTTACTCTCAAATTTGTTTAAAATGCCTATTTTCTTAGTAATAGACGAAAAAAGCGAAAATTTACCGTTTTTTTATCTTCATTTGTTTATAACTATGTATATCATCAAAATCCGCTGCAGGAAATATATAGGTTATTATTATAGATATCCATATTACTCAAAAAATTTGGTTCCGGCCTGGAGGGGGTTGTGTCACCAACAGGCTGTTTTTTTTCCTTATTTCTCTGAACTAAGAGAAGTTGTTAATTTTTAAACATTTTGTCGTCAGATTTCGTTAGGTTCATGTTTACTTAAAAAAGTTGAGTGACAAACTTTTTAGTTAATAATTCTAATCAACACAAAATCAAAACCTAAGTCATGAAGAAGTTTTCTGGACAATTTAAAGTCAAAATATACAATAGGAAAAATCTTATGTGACTTTATAGACGAGTGACACTCCCCCCAAAAAAACGTTTATTTCTCGAGATACTGACCACGGTGTGGTGAACGGCTAATTTTTATTACAGTTTATGTTTTTGATGATGTTGAAAACGAAAATCAGGTTTATTTTGATTTTTAGATGGGGGAACATTGACAAAATCGCAATTTTACCCTAAAAATAAAAAAAATGAAATCACGTTTTTCTTAAAATTAAGAATTACACCATTGTTTTCTATAAAACACTTTGCTCTTTGTTCTCTATATTTTAACACAAACTTGACTAAAAGGCTAAATTTCAAATTTTGTCACTCAACTTTTGCGAAAAAACTTTGCAATTCAGTAATCTGCACCTTTTATTTTTAACAATTCATAACTTTTATTGTAACAATGCAGAAAGATTGAAACAGGTCCCTTGTCTTCAGAATAGTAAGAAATATATATTTTAAAAATTTCAGAAAAAAATACTGAAAAAGAACGAGTTGTAGCGAGTTAAACGCAAAAAAACATTTCATGTTTTTCCATTTTTAGGGTAAAACTGCGATTTTGAGGATGTTTCCCCAAGTAAAATTTAAAATTAACCAATTTTTGTTTTTAGCACCATCAAAAACATAAATTATGATCAAGATTAGCCATTCACCACACCGTGGTCAGTATCTCGAGAAATAAGCATTTTTTTGGAGTGTGGCCCTTGTCTTTAAAGTCACATAACTTTTTTCTTATTGCATATTTTGACTTCTGCATATTTTCCACAAAACTTCTTCCTGAATTATATTTTATTACTGTGTTAGTTAAAATTATAAACTAAAAAGTTTAGCACTCAACATTTTTAAGTAAACATGAAACTAACGAAATCTCACGACAAAATGTTTAAAAATTAACAACTCCTCTTTTAATTTGTCTAAATATTTTGGACAAATCTCATAATTTTCTAAATACCTCAAAGATGAGACAGTAAATTTTCAGATTTTCAAAGGGAAATATTTGCAGCGACCAAAGGTAGTAAGATCAAGTTGAAAATTCATCAAAATTGATTTTTCGCATTTTTGCATAAAATTTGATTTTTGAACAGGTTCCACCAATTCTAGATAAAAATAAACTTCTTATTCGGATTCAGCGACCTCAAGAATATAAGGAAGGGCCAAAATTGGTCATTCACCTTATCGTTTATTTTCGTGGTCGGTATGACGTAATTTTAGGGGTTGCTGCCGCTCGTCTAATAAAATAAACGGATATAAAATCGTAATTTGCACAGTTTGTATTAAACATATTTTAGAAGAAATCTGATGATTTTTATGTAAATTATCAAAGGTGTGTTTAAGAATAATATTTAACTTCTTTACATCGTTGGTCTTTTATTTTTATTTTACGACTAGGGTCCATTCACATACTTTTTGTGGTTTCAGTGTACATTTTTAACCTAAGAACCCTAGCTCCTTTGAATTCCACCAATATAAATCACTTTTTATAAATTTATTTTCTAGATTTAGCGCTCTTAGAAAATCTTGATAAATGGCTAGTGTAAATCAAAGCAAAAGAACATTTTTTAAAATAAATCGAAGGGCTATGCAAACTCCAGAGAAAATGTTTTCGAATAAAACATCATACAAGGAAAACTTGCTGCAGAGGCTTTACGGCAAAATCAAAGGTATTATATCAATTTTTTTTAGTAGACTAACAGAAAATTAAATATTTTATAATCCTATTCTTAAATAATACAACTTTAATAGATATATTTAACATTAACCCGAGAATACGGGTCATTCATAAATTTTACGACTCTCACAATACATTGGGCATTTCCCCAATTGAGTACCTTCCACATTAGTATTGAGCTTGATAATGTAGAAGACGGTTGTTATAATTTCCAATTCTAAGACCATTTTTCGAAATCAGCTGGCTATTATTGTTTGTATTTTGATTTTGAGTGTTTTAGGAACAAAAAATTAAGATATATTGTTTTTTCATTCTCATTACGTAATATACTATTTAATATTTGAGCTTTTCTTATTAGAATGCGAAATACAAAGTTTTTGTCGGCAAAACAACTGGCGGAGGAAGCGGCACGTATTATGAACGGGGAAGAGAGTGATCCAGATCCGTTTAAAGATAGTGATAGTCACTGGGAAGAGGACAATTTGGAAACTGAATCCTGTGGCTCCGAAAGCAGTCATAGTCATGGTGATAAACAGATACAACCTCGCAAGTTTACGTCGAAATATTCTCCAAAACATAGCTGAAATCCTCAACATAACTAAAGGAGATGATACGGATATGACCCAGAAAAAGATGAGGAAGATTTGATTCTACTATCCAGACAAAAAAGGCGCATGACCACCAACTATTGCAAGGAGTGCAAGAAGCCAATTTGCGGAGAACATCGAGGAGATATCTGTACCCTATGTTCCTAAAAATATCCAAATTATGTTTGTTTCATAATTTTATGCTTTTATTTTTATTCTAAGAATCCTAATTGTTTTCTATAGACTGAATAAAAAATTCAAAGTAAAAAATATAGGCTTTTTTCTATGGAGTAGGTAGTAAAATTTACGATAGTCCCGTATTTACGTTTGGGAAAAACGGTCCCGTATTCTAGGGTTAAGGGCGTAGGAGTAAAACTTCGCCCCAATGTGTTTTAAATGCACTAATTTTGTTCGAATCCTGAGAAAACTACTTATTAAATATTTTTGAAAATTTTAAACGCAGAATGAAAAATTGCATTTTTGCCGAGGGCGGACACTCCCTAAAAACGTCTATGTATTATGTTTATTTTAACAAGTTACATGGTTGAAAAAAGGGAACATTTAGTGTGATATTTAATTTCAAACATCTCATTCAAAAGAACCTTTTTGATTATTCTAAGAGACTTTCGATGAAAGACTACATTATTACCCTCGGTAATAATGTAGTCTTTCATTATGCGGTTAAATTTTTCAAAATTACTTATGATTTTTTCAGGATTCGAAAAAAAATTATGCATTTAAATAGCATTGACCCGAAATTTTGCGTTTACCTATTTTCACAAAAAATATACATGATTTCGATTAAATAATAGACAAGATAGTGGGCGTAAAAATCCATGGAATTTAAAGTGGTCTTTTATTGTGTTTATTTATGGAAGCTCAATTCCAGCAAATAATTTATAATGGCTCTATATATTTTTCATTTAATAAAATTTGCAGTATAATTCTATTAAACTCCAATATATTACGAATGAGGTATTAATTACTGTTAACATATACAGCAATTTTCAAAAAGTTTTAAATATAAATTGATAAATTTTTCATTGATTTTAGAAAAAAAATTATATTTGGATATTAATTTTTTTAGTATCTATACATAATTTTAATATTTGCTCTAGTTGTTATTCAGAACAAAGGTTTTTGGACTTATCAGTCCATCTTCAGTGTATAATCGCAAAATCAAACAGTGTATGGAATTAAATTGTTGACTGCATACTTAAAAGTATTAAATTAACCTACTCGAAATAGATGAAAGAGATAAAACTATACGGGAACTACATGTATCCGTACTTGAAAAAGCAAATTACATCTGTATTGGACCGATGTAGCCTGCCAACTGAAGGCAGGGTCAGGGTATATCTCATGGTATTGTTGTCATCTTCAAATTTTTTGTGAGTGTTTCTGGATGTTTTATAGTGTAATGTTGTTTTATTTTTTTAACTATGTGAAATTTCTTGCTTATACATGACTTGATGTATATGTTACCGGCCAAACCCGATTTCAGGACAAACTAGTTTGGCCTAGGTCTAACTAGTTTGTCCTGAACGGGTTAGGATAAACTAGTTTGGGGTAGGTCAAACTAGTTTGTCCTAAACGCGATAGGATAAACTAGTTTAGCCTAGGCCAAACTAGTTTATCCTGATATTAATAGAGACACTGAAGGATAAACCAATACCGCCTAGTATAAACCTTATAGTATACATACAAAGCCAAAATAAATAGATAAACTGAATAAAATACTCTGTAATTAAATGTAAGATAATTTTCAACGAAAACTTTGAGTTAATAAATTTGCGTGTGTTATTGCGTTGCCGCTCCTGCAATACTTAGAGCAGATTTATCGATGAATTCTTATGAAGTTTTGTCTTCTGAATCCAAATCTGAAAATGGAATGTCGATATCTCTAACACCGTCTTGGAGATAATCGACCTCAAAGTCTAAAATGTGACGTCACAATCCTTTTATTTTCTGCCGACACACTAAACGTCAGCTGAAATCGTTGCTAGTAAGTAGGCTAGCTTTTTAATCTGAATTTGTTAAGCAAAGCATAGGTTATATACATTTGAGTTTGACACTTCATGAATGTTAAACTAAATTTTAAATTAGGTATTAATAACTTATTTATCAATGACATTTGATAATGAATTTAATTATTATAATATAAAATAAAAAAAAGATGTTCAAAAATACAATTTGAATATATTTTGAAAGCAAAAATTTATTAACTTTAAAAAGGTTTATACGAGTGTACAGTGTACGGCCTCCCCTTTAATGGCAGTACCTGTGATAATTGGACTGTCCCATTTGTTATGAAATTAAAATTGTTATTATAGTCAGCTCGCTAAACTTAGACACAACTGGCTAGTGATTTTAGTAGATATTTTTTTTGTTTTTTTGCTAATTTTGCCAAAATTGGCAAAATTACTAATTATTTAGTAATTATTACCTACTTAGTAATTATTTAATTACTGACTAAATCACTAGCCGGTTGGGTCTGAGTTTAGCGAATCGACTATATGAAATGTTGTTTGGAATAAACAAATTATGGTCTGATATATGCAATTACATCCTTCTAATGGAAAAAAATATTGGAAGATTTTTCTCAATTATGGATACGAACAACATTTTCATTTATAACCCTTTTATTTTTAATTTGGCCAAAAAAAGTTATTCTGTAAGGTTTAAATTTAAGTATGTGTTTGAGTAAGTCATTTAGAATAAAATGTGTACAATGACAGGCGATTCTGAAGAGCATAAGACCTTGCCAGGCGAGGAGAAAGATTAGGGGTTTTTCCTAAAATTATTCTTTTTGCATCGAACAATTTTTTTCAGGTTTTTTGAATCATTCCAAACAGAAAAAGTTCTTAGTGATTTTTCTCTTAAGTTAATAGTTTTGGTTATATAAGCGATTGAAAATTGTGAAAATTGCGAAATCGGCTATTTTTAACCCTAAATCGGACATTTATCTAAAAATTTCAATGTTGCCAAGGTACGTAGATATTCTTTAAACATTAATTGATGAAATTCCGAAGAGTTTTTTGCAATGAAATATCGAAAACCCCTTTGTTTTTTTAATTGCTTATCAAGCGGGCTCGACACTGTAGTATAAGTGAGGACGTTTGAGTTTGCATAAATTCATTATCTCGAGAATGGGCAAATTTCAAGAGAAATACTCAGACAGGTCGATTTCTATTTTTGAATTAGGACTTTTTGGTATATATATAATACTAGTGACGTCATCCATCTGGGCGTGATGACGTAATCGATGATTTTTTTAAATAAGAGCAGGAGTTGCGTGATAGCTCATTTGAAAGGTTACTTAATTCTCTATTCAGTAATATAAACATTAACAAAATTATTTATACAGGGTGTACAAAAATTTTTTCTTTTATTTGTCAAATTTAATCAAAGTTAATTTAATAAAAACATTTTTTTGTACACCCTGTATAAATAATTATGTTAATGTTTATATTGGTGAATAGAGAATTAAATAACCTTTCAAATGAGCTATCACACAACCCCTACTCTCATTTAAAAAAATCATCGATTACGTCATCACGCTCAGATGGATGACGTCACTAGTATTATATATAATATGCCAAAAAGTCCTAATTTAAAAATAAAAATCGACCTGTCTGAGGATTGCTCTTGAAATTTTCCCATTCTCGAGATAATGAATTTATGTCAACTCAAACGTCCTCACTTATACTGCAGTGTCGCGTACGCTTGATTAGCAATTAAAAAACAAAGAGGTTTCTGATATTGTAGTGCAAAAAACTCTTTGGGATTTCATCAATCAATGTTTAAAGAATATCTACCTACCTTGGAAACTTTGAAATTTTTAGATAAATGTCCGATTTAGGGTTAAAAATGGTCGATTTCGCAATTTTCAAAATTTTCAATCGCTTATATAACAAAAACAATTAACTTAAGAGAAAAATCACTAAAGACCTTTTCTGTTTGGAATGATTAAAAAAACTTACAAAAAAATTGTTCGATGCAAAAAAAAATAAATTTAGGAAAAACCTCTAATCTTTCCCCTCGCCTGGCAAGGTCTTATGCTCTTCAGAATCGCCTGTCTTTGTACACATTTCTTTTAAATGACTTACTCAAACACATACTTAAATTTAAACCTTACAGGAGAAAGTTTATTTTACCCCCGAAATTTGCACTTTTCGATTCACCTGGTAGATACACCTGCACCGCTGAGGCCTACCAGGTCATGGTTTTTAGCGTTGGTGTGCTATGAATTATCACTAGAAAAATTTCTAGCCTTACAGGACGACCGTTAGTCGAAGGGTTCACTAGCTATTAGACTATTATATTGTATAAAAATTTCAATAATTACTCTTACAACATCACAAAATGTGATTTTTAAATTTCTCGGTACAGGGTAGATTAATAAATTCCGGCAGTCTAAATATGTCGTACGAACGTAAATAAATATTTTATGTTGAACCGAAAACCCTTATTTAGATACAAAGAATCAGGTTACGCGGTATTTCGCATTTTACATCTCCAATGTATCCCAATTTAACAAATTGATCTCCCTCTCTGGATGGGAGGGCGGATATCAAAAGGGTGTACATCGAAAGAGTGGATGCCATAGATTTATTTCAAAGCCATTGATCAGGTTAAAATATCACTTTCGCTTTCTAAAAGGATTTTTACGTCGTTACGGGGGTATGGTTTTCATTTTTTGTTGTCAAGTTTAAATTTTCAATTTTGGATGGCTGGTCATGTAGAAATTATTCTTGATTAATTTAATACTGCCCAAAGACTGGTTTTTAATAATATTATTTGTGCAAATCCAACTTTGCCTTTTGTTTTCTCAAAATGTAATTACAGTCATTGGGTCTGGTAGTTATCGACTGATTTTTAAGTAAAACTCTAGAAGGTTTGTTAGAGCTTTCGAGTTTATTTATCCAACTTTTGGAGTTAATAACAGTTATTAACTGTTAAGAGTTTTATCAAAAACATACGTTGTGAGGATTTAATTTTTTTTCTTGTTCCTAGTCGGCGTCGTGCAGTTTGACTGGAAGAATAACCCCCTGAAAATTTTATTATTAATATTTTAATTATATAAAATTAATAACAAGTTGAACTTTGACGGATTTGTCAAAATAAATAATAAGGTATGATTTATTGATACGTTAGCAAGTGGCGTTAGAGATTATTGAATTATTTTAAATTATTTATCAACTATAAAATTTAAATTTAATATCATTTGCTAGTAGTCCAGAAAGCCACTGCGCATCCGCTAGGAAAAATATTCTAATTCGGATTTTTTGCACAATCTTACTCAAAAAGGACTCCTTTTAACAAATTTGCATGTTGCCAGGACCAAAAAAGGTGGTCAAAAATTTTTTAAACGTTTTTTTTTTGTTTTTTTCCTAAAATTATTTTTTTTGCATGAAAAAAAGTTTTTTTCGGTTTTTTGGATCATTCCAAACAGAAAAGGTCTTTAGTGACTTTTCTCTAAAAATGATAGTTTTTGACATATAAGCGATTAAAAATTGAAAAATTGCGAAATCGGCTATTTTTAACCCTCAAAAACTATGTCAAAAACTGAAAATTTGAATGTTGCCAAGGTAAGTAGATATTCTTTAAACATCGATTGATGAAATCCAGAAGAGTTTTTTGCAATAAAATATTCAAAACTCCTTTGTTTTTTAATTGCTAATCAAGCGTGCTCGACACTATTTTCCACCGACATCGACAGTATGGTGCAAATGAAAGGAATAAATTCGTTATTTCGTAAACCAGCGACAGGAAAAATCCCGAAACAGGTCGATTTGTATTTTTAAGTTATGATATTATGGCATATATGGTATACTAGTGACGTCATCCATCTGGACGTGATGACGTAATCGATGATTTTTTTAAATGAGAATAGGGGTCGTGTGCTAGCTCATTTGAAAGGTTCTTCAATTCTCTATTCAGTAATATAAACATTTACATAATTATTTATACAGTGTGTCCAAATAATTTTTATTAAATTAAATTATTTGAAAAAAAAAGAAGTAGGACACCCTGTATAAATAATTAAGTAAATGTTTACATTGCTGAATAGAGAATTGAAGAACCTTTCAAATAAGCTA
The DNA here is from genome assembly GCF_917563875.1 of Diabrotica virgifera virgifera. Lineage (NCBI taxonomy): Eukaryota > Metazoa > Arthropoda > Insecta > Coleoptera > Chrysomelidae > Diabrotica > Diabrotica virgifera. Next base: position 31,928,492 of record NC_065447.1, read on the forward strand.
CCACACGACCCCTATTATCATTTAAAAAAAAACATCGATTACGTCATCACGCCCACACGGAAGACGTCACTAGTATACCATATATGCCACAATATCATAACTTAAAAATAAAAATCGACCTGTTTCGGGATTTTTCCTTAAAGTCGCTGGTTTACGAAATAACGAATTTATTCCTTTCATTTGCACCATACTGTCGGTGGAAAATAGTGTCGAGCACGCTTGATTATCAATTAAAAAACAAAGGAGTTTTGAATATTGTATTGCAAAAAACTCTTCGGGATTTCATCAATAGATGTTTAAAGAATATCCACTTACCTTGGCAACATTCAAATTTTCAGTTTTTGACATAGTTTTTGAGGGTTAAAAATGGCCGATTTCGCAATTTTTCAATTTTTAAGCGCTTATATGTCAAAAACTATCATTTTTAGAGAAAAGTCACTAAAGACCTTTTTTGTTTGGAATGATCCAAAAAACCGAAAAAAACTTTTTTTCATGCAAAAAAAATAATTTTAGGAAAAAACAAAAAAAAAACGTTTAAAAAATTTTTGACCACCTTTTGGTCCTGTCCAAAATTGAAAAAAATATTTTTTACTTTATTAAAAAATAATTTAAAGCTTTGTTATTTTACATTTACTAAATTACTAATAATTTAATAAACATGTCGATAAACAAAGAAACATAACCAGTAGTTTAGTTATTAGTTGTAATTTGATTGCCGTAATTACTTTTATCAATATTTTTACGGTTTCACCAAAACCTTATAGAATTTCAATCCAGTCATAGAGTTTTGTAAATTCAAAGGTGTTTAACAAAAACTTGTTTTTTTTTGGGCTTATTTTCGATAAGTTAAATACTTTGTAACTGACAGACTCGTACTGACCCAATTAATGAAACGAAATAAGAAAATTAAAATAAAAAGTATTTAACAATTTTATCCGATGGCTGGTACTTCTGACTACAGGGGTCCTCCAATGTTACCCGATCAACAAACACCATCTTACTCTACAATTACTCAACAGAAAGCAGCTACATTCCCTTTGAAACTACAAGCCGTTATTATCCCAGCAGTAGACACACTAAAATTAGAAGACTAAGTTACAGCAATAGGATCACTAGTACAACCCAAAAATGTACTTTTTTCATCACGAATTTCTAACAGCAGAACCTGCATCTACCTTTCTAGCAAAGAAGTTGTTGACACGTTTTTAACAGACCACGGAAGTATTAAAGTATTAGATAATATTATCAGAGCAAGAAAACTAGTCACTCCTGCTAATAGGTTACTGATGTCTAGTGTCTCTCCGTCTATTCCTCATCACATCCTCGAAAAATATCTTCCCGAGAAGGGCTTTCATCTTCTTTCACCGATGTCTTTCTTAAGAGCGGGAATTCCAGATCCTCAATATAGTCACGTATTAAGCTTTCATAGGCAGGTGTACTATACACCTGTCGACAATCTTGTTATTCCTGAATAAATTCTCATTGTCTTCGATAATACATATTACCGATTCTTTCTTTCTGATGGACTCACTTGCTATCTCTGTCATCAATCTGGTCATATCGCCTCAACATGTACCTATACGGAGATCCAGTCAAACCCGTCCATGCTTACATCCCAAACTGACCAAGACTCTATTTCTTCCTGTAATGCAACAGCTTAAGACAAAAATCACTCTGTCCAGAATCAAACAGAAAACACTGGTGAAGTAATGGACTCCCAAGAACTCCCAACAGAAATTACTACACCGAAACGTTCTTATTCTGAAATATCGTCTCCAGTTAATACACCACCGGTAGAAAACACAGAAATAGATTTTACAAAATCTAAAGCAAGATCAACAAAAAAGCTAAGAGTCGCTAAATCTCATACAAAAACTGGAGAAACAGTTTCTATTGAATGACTTATCCAACCTGCAAAGGAATTTATTGATAAAGCTTCAACCCTGCTTGAATTAAACTTTACAGAGATAGTAAGCTTTCTGGATTATGCACACGGTTCCCCCATTCCCTTAAGTATCGCACAGGAATACACGAAGGACATAGCAGGACTATTAACAATGCTAACAGAAATCTACCCCAAACTCGAAGACAGACGCATTAAATCTAGAATTACACGAATAAGGAAGAAAATACGTCGTCAACTAAATCTAGATCAAACTGAAAATGGTAACTCCGAAGATACAGATGTTTCCCAAGAAAACCTCAATTAAAAAATCAAGAAATATGCTACGCATGTGACACCAATATAACTGTAGGTCACATTGTTATAGGCTGTCCATTATATCATCTGCAAAGACAAGCTAGTGGACTACCATGTGATATAAAGTGTGCGTTAAACAGTGCGGATTGTGACAAAATCATTAGGTTTTTAAAGGAAACTAAATTATATAACCACATATGAGTGCTACGTTTCAGAACAATCATAAATTAAAATCAACTTTGTAAAAACTCTGTAAAAAAACTTTGTAAAATAGTTTATATTTTGTATCAAATTAATATGTATCATTGTGCCACCGCTAATATCCTTTTATGGTTGATGTGGGTTATTTCTAAAAAAAAAAAATGTGTGTGTACTTTGTACGCACGTAAGAAGTTATACTTCTATTACATATTATGTGATTTTAACGAAATTGATATAATGTACTTTAAACAGTTTATTTATATTTTATTTAAATATTAAACTAATTTTAATACTTACTACTTTCCAAAAATTTTTATTAAGACAATACCAAAAATTTTAAAAAATAAAAGAATAAAACGCACACAAACACATTGAAAAATGCCACAGAGAAAAAATGATTTCTGAACGATAATAATTGTTGGCAAAATTTTTAAATACGCATTTTCTGAAAAAAAAATTATATAATAAATATACTTACAATCCTAAAATGCATAAAAAAATAAAAAAATAAAAACTTGAATCGGGATTCGAACCCGCGAATTTGGGGACGCTTTGATTCGTAATCGAAGCCTAGACTCACTCATCCAATTACTCATTATTTGTCATGCGGAAAAATAGGCCAACTGAACGTTTTACTGTTTGACAGTTATTCTGAATTTAAAACAAATTATGTAGTTTGATTTTTGTGGAAGAAAATATTAAAATATAACAAAACAGTAAGAAAACAATATATTAGATGAAGATTGGTAGAACTTTTGTTGGTAATCAAATTAAGCATGTAAATCAAAGCATTACATACCTACTAGATAAATAAATCTACGCCAAAAAATCATAACTTAAAAATAAAAATCGGACCTAATTTCGGATTTCTCTCTAAAATCCCCATTCTTGAGAAAATAAATTTATTCCAACCTAATCCAAATGTATAATTACAATATGATTATAATAAAAACTACTTACAAAATTAGAATGAGTCCTTGTCCAAAATAGTCCAAAAGTCCAAAAATATATATGAAAACTATTTAAAAAGGCAGTATAACTATTAACCAACTTTTGTTTGTTGTTTATTTTCACACAAATTTCAAAACGCAATAACCATCAATAATCAAACCACAGCTTTGCCACAGCCGACATATTGAATAATTTTTGACATGTCATTTGAACATCCAATCAGAACAAAGTTATAATGCGCATGCGCCGGGATCGTAGGTTTTAGCATATAAAAATTCACCCTCATATCGAGCGTAAAGAAGTATAACTTCAAAAATCGGTAAACAAGAAAATCGAATTTAACACATACTAATCATTTTCATTTGAAATTATTAACAAAAGATTTATTATATCGCCGGTCCGGAAGAATGACGGAACTGTAAAAAGCCAAATTTCTCAGGAGAGCAAAAAACGATTTGTAAATATTTAAAATAGGGAATAAAAGGAGTAATCGTCCAGGAGCATTGGTATGGCGTTTATTCTTACAATGATGGCTTTTATCTGTAACCTTTGTGGTCCAAAATTCATTATCTTAATTTAATCTTCCCTTTTTCAACCCTTTTTACAGTTGCGTCATTTTTCATCTAAATTTTTTTAAATATTTAAAATAGTGATTAAATAAAGACTCCGTCCAGAGCATCGGTATGGCGTTTATCCTTACAATGATGGCTTTTGGTTTTATCCCTATTGGTTCAAATTTCATTATCTTAATTTAATCCCCCATTTTCAACCCTATCACAGTTGCGTCATTCTTAATCTTAAAATTTTTCTGTGCAAAATTCCTACAACGATGGCTTTTATTTTCATCTTTGTTAGTAAAAAATTCATTATATTAATAATTAAGACCCATTTTAACCCTATTTACAGTTGCGATATTATTCATCTTATACAAGGTCTAAAATGGTGCGTATTTCCATAACGACGCAACTACCCTATAGTGTGTAGCAGTCACGTTACTAATTAAATTATTTCAAGTAAAATTGGATGAATAATACCCCTCATGATCGAATTAGACCAGAATTTTTTACCAGAAGAGGGCTTTCGTTCCCACGTTGTCGATGTGATCGATTTTCGATACGGGCAGTAGGTCAGATAGCTCGCCATTGATACGTAGTGATCTGTGATATTTGTGGACGAATCTGGGAAAAATATGGCATAGAAGTTAAATATTCTACATAAACATCATTGAACAAACAGAAAAGTCACCAGTAAATCTCTAGAGGGTATTTAAGAAGCCGAATGATATAAGATAATGTAAAAATATACCACGTGGAATTTGCCGTGAGTTAGGTAGTTTCACTACGTATCATATCCCAGGTAATATAATTAAATTATTCATTCTTATAACATAGCTTTTGGAATACATATAGGTACATCATATTTTTTTTTGTCACCAAACATAGTAAAATCGTAGTTTCCAGTCCTTCTATCATTTAACTTCCATTTTTTTGTATTCAATAGCCGGTAGTTTTTGTACCATTTTTTTTCTAAGTACAATAAAAAGTGCTAGCTTTGGAAATGGTATAGACGCGCAAGCGCGAAAATACCTTGAAGTGACACTAACTAAATTGACAAATTTGACAAGGCATAACCTAATGTTTATTCTAATATTTATTAGTACTATTACCTAATTAGCACTATTACATACAGTAGGAAAAATGAAAGAATACCCATGAACGAACATATAAAACACACTGTATTTTCCTGTCACCGTGTCATACAAAAAATTGGCCAGCGCAAGTACACGTAATAATTATTATTACATGTACTTGCGCTGGGCAATTTTCTTTGTGACACGGTGACAGGAAAATACAGCGTGTTTTATATGTTCGTTCATGGGTATTCTTTCATTTTTCCGACTGTAATGTTTTTGACAGTAATGTTTTGTTTGAGTCCGGTGAGGGTGGATGTTAGCTGTTGCAATTATTATACGGAGAGGGCCTGAATTTCTCAAATGTTTATTTTTAGGTTCGTCTACATTCTATAGTTGTTACAAGCTATAGTCACCTTTTGTTTTTTTTGGAATGGTTTGGAGAGCAATAAGATAACTCAAGCACCATTGCCTAACCTTACAGTTGCCAGCAGAGCAGCCGTTTTGCTTTCTTCCCAACAGACTTCCAAATTCGTTGGATTTTGGTAGCGCTTTGAAGGAACACCCTTATAGGACTTTCTTGTGGAAACATCTGTTGGATAAGTTAAGTTTTTATCTATTTAAATCTATTGATTCTTGCTCTCTTGTATTTAGAACCAATGTAAGCTTTTATATGCATATAAGAAGTACCTACACTTCATATAGTTTTGTAGTAAATAAGGGAGTTTTGATTAACAAGGTGATATTTTAAACCGGAGTTTTGATTAACAAGGTGATATTTTAAACTGAACAAACCAGGTAATGGTAAATAATAATAATAAAGTAAATGAATCTAAAATTTTGTTAAGGGAAGGAGTCATTATTTTTGTAGAGGTTTTAAATAAAGTGGAAAAGTTTTATGTTAGGAATTTTCAAATAATATTTATATAAAGAGCATCTGAGCGTACTCATTTCTCTTGATAGCTTTATATATCTCCCAGTGTCTGTGCGTAAGTATAGTATTTACACACACACCTGGCATTTAGTTAGTTTGGACACTTGTCAGTCCTATTTATTATTAGATTACATAACTAACCTTAGTGTTAAGACCCTCTAGCTTTCTCACGGAATTAGATTTTGTTTTCCCTAGTACCTTTTGGCTTTGCGCAGTAGCAGTGATATTTTATTTGTTAGTGGCTCTCAGGTCGTATTCTACTTTAACACCACCAATATATTATGTTGTTGAAATAAATAAGAATATATTTGTTTTTACTATTTTTTTGCTTTTATTTCAGTTCCTACTAACAGTAACTATAGCAGCACAAGTTAATTATTGAATTTTTGCATTTCAGGTGATCGTATCTAGTGTCACTTATTTCCTGTAATTCTTGACTTCAAAAAAATCTCAACCTTTTGTTGAGTTGGCGCCCTTCTTCTTCTCTCTGTATCGTCCTTTTTCATATCACTTTATTTCTATCGTTCTTATCTAGTTGTCTTAAGTTTTTGTATTAACAGGTCTCATTTTCTTCCTATAGTATTTTTACTACAAAAACGTTATTACGTAGGTCAAAATTTTTGACGTAAGAGAACTGTCAAAACATTAGAATGTGACTTTTCATTCTTGCCGTGTTTATAATAAACATAGCAATAATGAAAAGTCACATTCTAATGTTTTGACAGTTCTCTTACGTCAAAAATTTTGACCTACGTAATAACGTTTTTGTAGTAAAAATACTATAGTTACTATCCTTTCATTATCAAATATTTTCTCTTATGTCTCTAAAGCCAATATCCGGCGTATTGAAGCTAGCCCGAATACCCACTGGAGATTTAGTGTCTGTCTGCCCTTTTTGATTTTTCCTTCTGAGAAGCCACTCTTCATTTTTGTCTTAAATCTCTTATCTCATATTTTCCCCTATTTCGTCAGGTTTCTTTCTCTTCAAAATCCCAATACCCAGAGTATTGGGTTACAAGTGGCTCAGAGCATAGTTACATTTCTGTCGCTTTTGTATCACCTGTGTACAGTATTTTAGAAGTTTATTACGCAATAAACAGAAATTTACAAAATTTGCAGTTACGTCATTCTTATTCTGGACGGGCGATGTAGCTTTAAAATTTTCGGATACAGGATTTTTGAAGCTCGGTCCTACCCTCCACCAGTAAATACCGAATAACTAATAATATGCAAGTTTTTTTAGTTTAATTCGTTTGAATTTAGGAATTGATTTGACGCTGTGGCTTGGCCTTTTTTATTTTTATTTAATTTCATCTGCACTTCGATAGTGCTAACATTTGACTATAAAATATACGATAATATGCAAATTTTGGTTTATTGCCGCAGCTGATTTAAATACATTATTCTATTAGGCTCTCGGATCGATTAGGTTGCATATTTAACACGAACCAATTTACAAATAATTTGAAGAATTGTATTATTTTTTTTTAAATAAATATATTATATTGTGAAATTGTGTCTAATATTGACGCGTATCCGTTTTAATTAATTATTGTTTGTTAATAAGTGTTTATTTTGTACACCGTATATTTGATCAGGCAATTTATTATACTTGTCGTCGCCACCAGCTTATTTATTCAATTAACAACAGTTATCAATATCGAATGATGCTTTGTATATTTCATTTGAATTATGTTTCATTTTAATATTATTCATGTTAATTATTATTGCCTAAATAAGAGAAATAAACAATAAATTATGCACAACTGAAATTAGGAAGGTCTCTGATACAGAATACACTTACCTGTTTAGCAATAATGTTATTACATCGATATTCTTGAAGAATAAAACTATAATATAGGTTAAGTGCACTAGTAATGGACACCCAAGAGAAAATTTTGTACTATTTTTATTCGTTCTAATGAAGTATTTGACTTACAATTTTTTTACTGTGCTAGGATACTAAGAAAGGTATATACTTTCATATACATCCAAGTCAATAGCTAAAAAAAAATTGTTTTTCCAAAAAAATATTTTTTGCTACACAAATGCCAAAATCGCCAGTAATGGTCACAAAAACTCTAGTTATGGACTCTCGATAATTTATTAATGGACACTTTATCAAATATATTTTTATATAAGCTTTTCACTGCGTTACATTGCTGAAATTTTTAACAACCATTCAAAAAAAACATAGCAAAATGTAAACTTATGTCCCATGGGCGTAGCCGGGGGGGGGGGTTCGGGTTTCAACCCCCCCTAAAAGTTAAATATTAAGATTTATAAAAATTTTCTTATGAATATAAGGGTTATTTTATGTACTTTTTGTCGTTTTATTTTCTTAAACCCCTCCCGAAACTAAAACCTGGCTACGCCCGTGATGTCCTACAAAAAAATGTTTCACTTAAAAATTGTATAACGCACTTTAAAGAAAACTAGATAGTTCTGGTACTGAGTAATAACCCCATTTGCCTTTAACTAATGGTTCCCTTATAATCTTTTTAATGTCCTCATAAAAATAAAATAATACATCTTCTTTTTCTGGCCATTTCCAGTCATAGCCTGCTTTTTCCATTGACGAAACTTCTGCTCCTTCCTGGTTAGCTTTTATCACTTTTCCTAGAACAAAGAAAAATTTTGATCATTAAAACATAATTCTGTTAGGAGACGGAAACAACAAATATATTATAGTTATAGAATGTTACCTGGATAAAGATTTCCATTGTATTTGATAATAACAAAATCTCCATCATGAATATTCTTGATCGTATAATTTTCAACATCACTCGCATCTAGATCTTCATCACAGTAAGGAACATCATCGGCAGAAGATTCAGATTCGCTTATTAGTTTTCTCTTTACTGCAGGCTTTTTTATTTTAATTTGTGATTGTTTTGAAGGGCCACTTTTAGACGTTATATTATCATAATGGGCCCTGTAAAGTGTAGTGGATACAACTGCTGGAAATATTTTTCGTTTTCTTTTGGGTGGTTCTTTTTCAGGAGTCTTAGGAAAAATGAGACATTTTTTGAAAGGAGTGCTAACCACATATCCTTGGTCTTCTTTGTCCTTATACAGCGCAACGTTTTCTAATTTATCCGGTGAAAGAAATGACTCTGAAACATTTAGTGAAGTAGTACTTTTATCTTGTAAAATAGTGCTGTTCCCGTTCTGTGACTGTTCTTCATTTGGAAGAATTACACTCTCTTCTCTCTGCTTACCGTTTGGAGTTGAAGTTGACGCTGTTGGAACTGAAAACGATATTGACATTTCTTCATTTCCTTCCATTAAGTTAGAGTCATCCTCCCCAGTGACATGTTTATGTTTATTTGTTACTAATAAAGCTTCATTTTTAAATTCTGCCCAAACCTCATAAAGTTTCTTAAATTGTAAGTCTCCCTTCCAGTCATCTTTATTGTCGAAATTTGTTCTGAAATGATTCAATTCAAGTGGTGGTATTTTTTTCTCAAGTTCGGATAATATATTCCCTTTTGTAATACTTGTGTTTTTAATATCTGATAGATTTGTAGGATCTACAACTTGCCGAGTGGAAACACATTTGGTGTAATCAACATTGCTTTTTTCAAAAGGAAACAGTCCACATTTTCTAAAACCGTTGCGTATTGTACTTTCCGTTGCATATTATTTAAAAACCGTACTTAGAATGGTTGCAAATGTATACTTTGTTACATCCTTCGGAAAGTTTTCAAATTTCCATGTTCTTACTATTGTCTGCCAACCAGTTTTTAAAGGTTTAAAAGTTGAAACATCGGCTGGTTGGAGAATATGAGTGGCGTTGGGGAAAAGAGCAACCAGGATGATACCACTTGCTTCACATAATTCGCTGACTTGTTTAGTTAGATGGGACCTATGTCCATCCACGAAAAACAAAACAGGTTGTGGTATATTTTTTTCTTTGAGATAGGGCAAAAAATGGTTGCCGATATACTCATAAAATACTTCCGAGTTCATCCATCCGGAGTCTGATCGTCCCACTGCCCATTCTGGTGGTGCAGAATTAACTATATCCTTTGGTATTTTTTTGTACGGATATATGACCATTGGTGGAACTGTGATACCATCGGCTGAAAAACAGGCCATAACAGTTATTTGCTCTTTTTCTGCATTAGATTTTCTCTCATAAAAGTCTTCTTCCAATTTCGCCGGCCCAAGGACAATACCAGATTTAGGATCAAGGCTAAACCCGGTTTCGTCTGCATTGTATATCCTATTTGGGTATTTTAGTATGTCAATCATACCTTCTTCTTTTAAATAGTTTTCAATTTCATTAAACCATTTTTCTATATCAGCTTTAGAGACGGCAGCTCTTGATTTTGTAATAGACTCTGCTCTTCGTTTTTTTATCTCAGGATGTCTTCGAAGAAAAGCAGCGAACCAAGTTTTCCCGGGCATCCCATCTTTAAAAACAGTCGACCTCCCAGTTTCTTTCATAATTTTATACACCGTGGAGAGTAGATTTGTTGCATTAACAGGAAAGCCCTTTCCGCCCATAGACAAGATCCAATTAGCTAATAATTTCTCTTCACCTTCTGAAAGAATAGTTTTAGGACCCATTTTTCGTTTAAGACAATTGTTTTCAAGTCTGCGCTTTAAGGTTGTTCTAGGAACACAAAATTCTTTAGCTGCACATTTTTTGGACATGCCTTCATTTTTTACTGCGTCTATAGCAAGGCTCATTTTATCTTCCGTCCATTTAAAAAAAGGCCTTTTCTTTCCTCTCTGGGTATCCATGTCTATAATAATAAGAAATTACAGGTTACTTTAAATTCTTTAAAGCTCTAAATTCGAAATGGATAAAGAGACCATTAATAAATGATTGTATTTTAACGATGGCCACCCATAATCAAAAACCTCCACAATGATGTATTAAGCAAACAAACATAAATAAAAAAATAACACATAATGTTTAAAGCGCTAAATGGATCGAATATATTGGTGACCATTAATAGATCATTGTATTTTAGAAATGGACACCCGTGGTGACCATTTCTAAATTTCTAACAGAATTTTCATTCAGTAATGGTCACCCATGATCAAAAACTTTCATAATAATGTTTTTAGTAAATATGAATAAAAAATACAAAGTACTTACCCTTTAAATGTGTAACAACACAAAATAAATATATAAATTTCAATAATACGTTCACGGCACTAATTTCAACCCAACGACTACACAACTTGTCTGATAGATCAAAACAAACTGATTTTTGGCGCGCCAAAGTTTTACGCATGACAGTTAGTCAAAAACCATTGTCAGATGGCGCAGAGTTCGTCCTTGTATTATGGATAGTATAATCAACAGGGTAATGTAAAAATGTGCGGTAAAATGTAATAAGAAATGAATATAATGACGTTAATTGGCTAAGGTGACCATTACTAGCGGTATGTCCATTACTGGTGCACTTACCCTACTAAAAAAATCAATGAAATCGGACAACAGGTTTAGGAAATACGAGACATCAAAAATGTCCCATTTTTAAGGTGGTGCGTTAATTTTGATGCTTAGTGTAGAATTTCATTAAAATTATTATGAATGAGATTTAAACGTTTAAAGGAAAAACTAGCATTTTTCTTGATTACTAGGTGTTCCCCAATTAAACAAAATTAAATAACGCACCAAAGTTACTATAAAAAATTTCGATTTTTCATTGGGAATAAAGGTTAATAAATAATATTAAAGTATGATGAAAAAGGAAGATTAAAAGGCAGTTTATGTCAAAATAATTAATTTAAATAGAAATATACAGGGTGTCCCGAAAAGATTGGTCATAAATTATACCACAGATTCTGGGGTCAAAAAAAGATTGATTGAACCTCACTTACCTATATACAAGAGTGCACACAAAAAAAGTTACAGCCCTTTGAAGTTACAAAATGAAAATCGATTTTTTTTCATATATCGAAACTATCAGAGATTTTTTATTGAAAATGGAAATGTGGCATTTTTATCGCAGCATCATCTTAAAAAAAATTAAAGTGAAATTTGTGCACCCCATAAAAATTTTATGGGGTTTTGTTCCTTTAAACCCGCCTAAACTTTTCTGTACGTTCCAATTGAATTATTATTGTGGCATTATTAGTTAAACACAATGTTTATAAAACTTTTTTGCCTCTTAGTACTTTTTCGATAAGTCAGTGTTTATCGAGATATTTTGAATATTTGTCGAATCCACCACATATTTGTATATGGTTAAGTACGGCTATAGAGACCTGTTAATAATCTCAAAAACTTATTTATAATTTACATTTGATCGGTACTCACCGGAGGGACCGCAGACGTTCGGAAACAATTAGTGTCTCTTTGCAAAGACAATGACGTCGACTTTGCAAAGTAACAAGACACTTACTCAACACACACACTACACATTACTCCCCTGACTTAGTAATAAGTTATACAATTACGTGGCTAAAGGTTCTAGTTCTAAACCAAAGCCAGAATCAGAGAAAAAAAAATTTACATTTTTAGGTATATTTTGAAAAAGAAGCTACATCTCGATAAAAGGTGACTTATACTGCCGTGCTAGGCCCAAAGGCGGTAACTAACATTTGACAAAATGGTGGCAAAGTCGATTTCAAAATTGAGTGTTAAAATTTTGGCCCGTTAGGGATTTATGGACTAGCTAATAGTTTTTATGCATGGATATATGCCCCAGTTTATTAAGGGAACCATTAATTATATTTTAAAACAAAGTTTTATATAAAAAGAGGTAGATACCGCTAAAAAGTTTTATCAAAACTTACTATAAAGCTAAGCCTATTAGCGGTATGTGGTTTACAGTTGTGATTGATATGAAATAAAAAGCTTTTCTGTGTATTACAGTTTATTAAATTGAAAGAATTAAAGTAGTATTAAATGTTATTATTTTGTTGAGCCACAATATGACAACAACAAATTGACAATATTTAGTTGTAGTTATATCTGTTTTCTTTCAAGAGTCAATAAATACATATTGGTTCAATAATATTAATGTTCAATTTGTGGTTCAATATAGAAAATTTAATAGATAACCAAACAACATACCTTGTGTCTGGTACATATACAAAACCTATTTAGTATTACAATGGTTTTACCTCATAATTAACATTTTTTATAAATTATTTTATAGTGCGTCTAATAATTTGGGCAGCACTGTACTTCGAAAAATACTACGAAAAAACAGAATCCGTTCAGATTGTTATAGATGTTTAAACATCTGGTGATGTTAAGCGTTTTAAAGAATTCTTCAACTCAACTGTGAATGTGATTGTAAACCATACTTTTGACTTTCTCAGCTATTTTTATTTTGTTTCTTAGCGACAAAGGTTGCTATCTTACGACAGGCCTGAGTTATTATAGAGGTTTAATATTTTTATGATGGCCGACACCTACCCTAATATTATTATGCATTGTTATATTATTGGGTATTTCACAATATTATATTCGGTAAAATACCATTACTTACAGTAATTAGGGCAAATTTTAACATTTTATTAGTTGTATTGTACAAACTAGTTATATTATATGTTATGATTAAAATATGATGACATTGTCTTTTAGACCGAGAAATACCTAATTATGGGATATATAAGATTTTTAAAATATGCAAACAAATGTTTGGATCATTATCCAGGTACCTGACGCATTCTTAGAAAATTTATAATGGAATAAAACTAGTATTTTTGTATAAAACTTAGGTAAAGGATTCTCATAAGATTAAGTAAAGATCTAGATTAAGATTTTCTAAAAAACAAAATACATATTTTAAGTCTCTTTTACTAAAAATTTTTGTGGACAGCGTGTGGATATATTATTAAGTTTTTAAAACCCAAATAAAAAAGACATATTGTTTAAATATGAAAATCTCTTACCGCCTAATTCAAGATATAAATCATCCACTTGGCGCAGATTCATATTGTTTAGGACAACATAATTTGGTTAGTTCTTGAAATACTATAAACAAAAATGAAAATACATTTCAATAGATATAATAATCTCGAAAATTGCTTACCATCCTCGCTAATCATTTCTTTTACTAACACAACTCTTTTAACTAACACAATAATTTAACCTTGTAAAGTTAGGCCGAATTTACTTTGTAATACTAAGGCGATTTGGCGGCTTCTAAATGTAGGCGTAGCATTCTTGAAAGTAGATTAGCGGTAAGTGCAATATGCTAAGGTATATGGACGGCAACTGTAGCAGATACTGTCAAAACGCCATAGTATTTAACATTTGCCGCCAAATGGCTTAGTATTTTAACTGAAAAGTGTAGATACCGCTAACAAAATTGCAATTTTATTTAAAATGTAATGCTTCTACAACTCCAAAGACTTTATAAATATACACTAAATGCCCTATTCTACCTAAAAATACAAAAATCTCATTTTCGATAAAAAATCAGATCCCGCCTTTGGGCTTAGCCCGGCAGTATAAAAAGAAGACTAAGAGGCAAAATTCTTAAAAACACTGTGTTTAACTAATGGTACCACAATAATAGTTTAATTGGAACGTACACAAACATTTGGGGGGTTTAAAGGAACAAAACCCCCATAAAATTTTTACGTAAATATATTGAAAAAGAAGCCGCATCTGGATAAAAACTGGCTTATCGAAAAAATACTAAGAGGCAAAATTTTTTTTAAAACGTTGTGTTTAATTAATGTTACCACAATAATGCATCAATTGGAACGTACACAAAAGTTTGGGGGGGTTAAAGGGAACAAAATCCCCATAATTTTTTTATGGGGTGGACAGATTTCACTATAATTTTGTTTTAAGTGGTTCTTGCCATAAGAATGATACATGTCCATTTCCAATAAAAAATCTCTAACAGTTTTCGATATATTGAAAACAATCGATTTTCATTTTGTAACTTAAAAGGGCTGTAACTTTTTTTATGAGCCCATTTGTACTAAGGTAAGTTAGGTTCAATCGAACTATTTTTGACCTCAGAATGTGTGGTATAATTTATTACCAATCTTTTCGGGACACCCTGTATAATATGTCGGTTCGCTAAACTCAGATAATAATTTTGCCAATTTCATAAAATTGGCAAAAATAATTAATAAATAGTTAGTAATTTTCCCAAAGGACATCGCACACATCTTATGGAAAATATAATGTCACTCAAATTCAATAAAATTTATACCATTAGATTCGTTTTAAATTAACGATCAATTCTTATCATTGCGCCAACTTTTAATTATGATTAATTACGGCGCAAATTGCAATTAAAGTTTATCGAAATCACATTTTTGGAGTCCATAAAGTGTTATTTACAATCATTATTGCTCTGAGTGCTATTCATAACAGCTTAAATCCCGCTGGGCCTAAGCGGATTAGTGAAACTAATCCGCTGATTTATGGAGTACCGAAAATCTGGGTATTTTAAAATATTTTTTCTCTCTCTCTAACTTATGTACCTACCCATTTGATTTCAGATTTATTTATATCAATTTCTGCTCTTATTTTTGAAAATAGAGAGTTGGCGCAATGATAAGATTTGATCGTTAATTTAAAACGAATCTATTCGTATAAATTTTATTGAATTTGAGTGACATTATATTTTCCATAAGATGTGTGCGATGTCCTTTGGCAAAATTGGTCAAAAACAAAAAAATTACCTACTAAAATCGCTAGCCAGTTGTGTCTAGCGAACCGATTCTAGAACCGTCTAGAGCAGCGGTTCTCAATCTGTGGTACATGTACCACTGGTGGTACAATTCATTACTTGCGGTGGTACACAAAACACAAAAAAATTTAAAATAGTAGTACTTATTAAGTCTTGATAACGCAATCTAAAAGTATGGGTGGTACCAAAAATAATAAAAAAAACTGTAGGTGGTACATGACTCAAAGAGTTTGAGAACCGCTGGTCTAGAGTTTAGTGAACCGACTATACTAACCTTTTACTTATTAGGTCGAAATATTGCATAATTTATATTAGAATACATACCGGATTATAATAAAATATTGCTAAAATTCAGCAAAATTGTAAAAGTTTGTATGTTGCCCTTTGCCATATTTTTATATGTTTGATATTATTTTAAGTATTCATATTAGTTTAGTATTTAAAAAAATGCAATTAAACTGATTAAAATATATTTATTTCGTTGAAATCATAATAATCGGAGTATAATTTTTTTACGTGCGTACAAAGTACAGACACTCTTTTGTTGATATTATTTATATACATGTTATTACTACTACATAGACCTTTACAAAGTTAAAAATAATACAGTCAAACCCGCTTATTGGAATAGAGTTCGTGCCAAGTAAAATATTCCTATAACCGGGATATTATTATAACCGATCGTTGATGGCTGGTAGAAATAAGTGTATCTACTGAATAGACCTACATAATAATGTACATACTATGTATGTACCTACATTTACATTATATTTATATGGTTTTAGGTCCTTTTATGTCAATGATACAGCAATGTAACTTATTTTATTAAAAAACCAAATTACATTTTCTGTGCATAAATACATTAATAAGTATGAAATGTGTGCAATATGTAGACATGTATACAGGGTGAGGCAGATAAAGGGCCTATTAGAAATATCTCGAGAACTAAAGCTAAGAGAATCTTGAAAATTGGAATACAGGGGTTTTGGGGTATGAACTATTTAATGAAAATATTTTCTTCTCTTTGCTACTTCCGGTTATACCGGAAGTTGATTGTAATTTCGTTTTTTTAAATGGGACACCCTGTATATTTTTACATTTTTTGATTCTCCTCGATTTCTTCATTCTCAAAATATAAGGTTTTGTAATATTATACAGGGTAGGTTAAAAGATAATTACGTTTTCTTATTAATTTCGTAGCAACATTAACACCCTGTAGGATTGTAGTAGATTGGTATAATAAACTCTATTAATGTTCAAATGATTTTTAATATAGTCTACTATTGTTAAGAGTTATTGGTATTCGGAATGAGTATTTTCTGAGTTTTCTTAAATGGAACACCCTGTATTTTAGTATTGTAATGAAATGTTATTTTATGGTACTTTTTAATTTCTTAAGCATTCCCTATACCTAACTTCTTTAATTTGTGAGTTATTGGTGATTAAAGCCAAACATTAATTGCAACACAAAATAGGTGAAATTGTATTAGGTTGGCCTTGAAAATATTCAGTCACAAATAATTTTTTGGAAATAAATACATATTAATCTATACTGATACTAAAAATTGCCAATAGTGGTTGAGGTATCAAAATATCATCGAAGTTAAGATTGTTGGTGCGATTAACAATTAAGCACAAACTAAAGCAGTTAGGTATAGGGAATGCTTAAGAAGTAAAAAGTACCATGAAATATCATTTCATTACAATACTAAAATATAGGGTGTTCCATTTAAGAAAACTCAGAAAATACTCATTCCGAGTTTCGACCCACCCTGTATACTAAAATTAAAAATTTAGCTACACTAATAATTGTTAACAATAGTAGACTATATTAAAAATCATTTGAACATAAATAGAGTTTATTATGTCAAACTACTACAATCCTACAGGGTGGGAATATTGCTACGAAATTAATAAGAAAACGTAATTATCTTTTAACCTACCCTGTATATTATTACAAAACCTTATGTTTTAAGAAAGAAGAAATCGAGGAGAATCCAAAAATGTAAAAATATACAGGGTGTCCCCTTTAAAAAAACGAAGTTATAAGCAACTTCCGGTATAACCAGAAGTACCAAATAGATGAAAATATTTTCATTAAATAGATCAGTCTTCAAAACCCCCTTATTCCAATTTTCATAATTCAATTGTCTTTAGTTCTCGAGATATTTCTAATAGGCCCTTTATCTGCCTCACCCTATATATTACCCTTTTTAAAATGCATACACCAAAATTACTTTTCATTTTTTTTTTGAAAATTTTTTAAGTTATACAAATTACATTGAATTGGCCCTCCAGAAATCTTCTTATAATATTACAAACGGTTAGGACTTGCCAAATTGGATGGAATATCCACAAAATTGAAAAAATCTTCATCTTTCGCTTTAATATTGAGTTGGGTGGTTTCATTGTTTTGTTCTAGATCTTCAGTATCTTCGAAAACCGATAAATTATCGTCAAAAGAAACAACTCTTATTCGTCCTTTATTTTGTTGAATTTTGTTTTGATGAATTGGCAGGCAAAAAATACGGATTGTTAAAATATTCAAACTCATGTCGGGTTTATGGACAGGGTTATCAAAGAGAACATTTCTATTCTTGTCTACCATTGTATTATTTTTTTTATAAAAAATAATATTAGTTAAAAAAATTATTTTTTTTCATTTTAATTGTGGCTTATTTCCCATATAAATAATTAATCATAAAAATGCCACAATAAAATAGCTTCAGAACAATACCATTGTATTGTCGAAGGCAATAAACCATTAACCAATAAAAATTATAACTGCAACAAGGTAGGTGGGTCGCAATAGAAATTTTTACAAGTTTTGTGAGACAAGTAAAAGTGGGTATTTTATGGCTTGTTGTATTTTGTAAAAGGGTCCAACTGGTGCGTAATAAAGTATTTATTATCTGAAAAATATAGTACACCAGGCATAATTTTAACTTTTTTGGAAAATATGAATAAAAAGTTGTACGTCTACTTAAATAATATTCGATTAAGCGGTATTAATTCATTAAAACGTATTCCTATAAGCGGATAAATTTATTAAGGAGTAAACGGAAACGTTTCGGGACCTCAAATGTCTATTCCTTAAACAGGGATATTCCTATAACCGTTACTCTAATAAGCGGGTTCGACTGTATCCACATTTTTAGCACAGGGGCAAATTCATCCCCAAAATAGATGTTTTAGGATTTTGTATAAAATCGCGTATAAAGCCAATAAAAATATAAAAAAAATACATTTTAAATGTTGTTTTATTGGGTTTAAGCCCCAGGAATTGAATCACATTGGAACTAAAAAAAACTGTTTAGGGAAATCAGAAAAATATCTACCAAATTAAAATGTATAATATGAAGACGCCCTCTGCAGTGCTAAAAAACAACTACTAAAAGTGCCATTTTTTTTGTTTTGTGTATCTCGAAACATTCTTAACAATGTATGCCAAAAATTGTAACCATAAATAAGTATAAGAGTATTTTTTTAATTTTAAATCGTCTTTTTTTAATTTAGAAATTAAAAGTCCCCTTATGGGCGTAAGCGCAAAATTCCGCGAAAATGTGTTTTACCTGCATTTATTTTTTTTCGAATCCTGAGAAAATTAATATACCTACGTATTTTTAAAAGGTTTAAACGCAGAATAAAAGATTAGATTATTACCAAGGGCCGAAAGTCCCTTAGAATATCCAAAAAGTTTCTTTTATTGAAATATTTGGATGTAAAAATTACACTAAATTTTCGTTTTCTTTTTTGTTCACTCATTTAATTTATTAAAATAAACATTATAGAAGTTTGCAGGGACTTTCGTCTCCCGATAATAATGCAATATTTCATTCACCGTTTAAATTTTTCAAAAATACTTATTAGTTTTCTCAGGTTTCGAAAAAATTAATGCATTTAAAACACATTGGCGCGAAATGTTGCGCATATGCCCTTAAATAGAATTTTGTTGAATTTATATTAATGAATAGTATTTAAAAGTTTAAAGGAAAAACTAGCATTTTCCTTAATTACTCGGTTATTTAGGATTGTTTTCTAATTAAACAAAATTAAACACGTACATCGTTTCAGTCCCAGTTTAATATGGTTCATCTTTTTGTTAGAATTTCCAATTAAGTTTTGTTTTTGTTTCCCTGCATTTTCTTATTTCGTCCAATTGAACTGTTAATCTTTGCAGTACGGGCAACGAAGAAAATTTATTTGCTTAATTTTACCAATTCGAATTCTAATTAGTAACGGGAGGAATTATTTGGAGTACCAAATTACCTGATTCTCTAATCCAAATAATTTATGGGCAGTGTTTTTCAGTCCTAACGCCCGAGGAACGTTGTATTTGATACAGATACGTAACATTTAAATTTTATCTTCTAAAAGTAATTGGCAAATTGATATTATCGAAAAAATATAATATATAATACGATAGAAAAGAACGCCAAATGAACATTTATGAAGTTTTTCCTATTTGATAACAAAAGATAAATACTGCAGTGGAATACTTTATATTGTTAATAGTAGACTAACTTGCTCCAAGCTTCAGGTATGCAAGCCAAAATAAATTATTCTTTAAATAATAAAATTGCACAAAAATGATAATGGCATAAACCGATTAAACGTTTAAACCTGAACATTATTAAACCTAACTTAAGCTTTCGCCTAAGTTTAAAAAACGTTGCTAGAATGAGAGCTATTTACTCTATTCACCATTAAAATTTGAAACAGAAATGGGAGGTAGCCGTTCTTGCATGGAAGAGAAGCAAGAAGGTTAGGAGGTTTTTTGAGGAAAGAATCAATCACAAACCATGCGTAAAAATGCACCTCTAAGGTCATGAAATATACATTGGTAAGTGCTCTTGAATCAGAAAGCCAAGTGCACTTAGCTAGCTTGGCTTCGTTGCCAGCCAAGTGTAGAAGATAGGCTCGGAGGAATGGAACTTTTTTCTTGGCACAACTGGTTACTGGGAGATCGAAATGAGATTTTAGGACCTCTTTAGCTGAAGGCAAGTTAAGTCAAGTCAAATTTATTGGTTACATGCGACATTATACAAAGTACATGTATGAGACAAGTCAAAGTTACTGATATACATCTTAAAAGTATATAAATTAATAAATACGATAAAACATACTTAAAAGTTATTTTTAGAATATGGCTCTAGCTCACAAATGTGTTAATGTACACACCTCCGAAAGTTTGCCTAATGTAAATTCATTCGTATATTTGTTGGCAATTTGTTAAAGAAACTTATGGCTGCATAATGTGTGCTACCTTCCAACAAAATATAACGATGTTGTGGAAGCATAAAGTGATAGTCTCTGAATCTTGTTGACTAAATATGGTATAAAATTGAAATTTATTAAATTCATAAATTTTGCAATGTAAATACATTATACACTAAAATATAATATACAGACCAGGAATTGTAAGAATATTGCTTTATCTAAAGATGCCTCTACAAGAATCTCTAAATTTCATTTTATACATTATTCTAGCAGCTCTTTTCTGAAGTACAAATATCTGCTCTAATTCAGAGGTACAATCCCAGACTTCAATGACATATTTTGCTATTGAGTAAAAATGTGCAAAGTGTACTGTTTTTAATATTGATGTATTAAAGAGACGTGAAAGATTTCTCAATGCATAACATGCGCGTCTTAATCTGGATTTCCAATTTGAAATGTGGTTTGATCATTTACAACTACTATCTAAAAGGACCCCCAGCAGCTTCGTTCAGTCTGTTTTATCTATTGCTGCTTGTATAGTGGCTTGATGGTTTAATAAATTATTTGAGGTGAAAATCATATAATTTTATTTCTCTTCATTCAAAACTAGTTTGTTGGATAAGAAATAACTGTTGATGGTGGATACTATCTGTGTAGTTTTATTTTGCAAATTTTGATCAGATGTTCCTGTGACTAGAATGTTGGTATCATCCGCATAACTGATGATGTTAACCCCAGTTAGTGAATTAGTTACCAAAGTTATATTTATCATTAATAAATACTATAAAAAGTAGAGGACACAATACACTATCCTGAGGGACACCACACTGGATATCCAATTTGTTTGATTTATTTTACAAGTCCATTAGATGTTATCTTTACTTTTTGTCTTCTATTCTCTAGGTAGAAGGTAAACCATTTTAGAACTACACCACGAATATCAATCCTCTCAAGTTTTATTAGCAACCAATTCTGATCCAAAGTGTCAAAACCCTTGGACAAATCGAGAAATAAACCACATGCCTTCTCTCGTCTGTTCAAAGCATCCAATACTAAGCTGACGAAATTTGCAAGAGCTGTAGTCGTAGACTTAGAAGATGTAAAACCATGTTGAAAATTATGCAAGACACTATGCTTTTTTAGGAATGCGTTCATTCTAGTATAAACCAGAGTTTCAATTATCTTTGAAAACACAGATAAGAGACTTATGGGACGGTAGTTGTTAAGGTCATCTTTATCACCACTTTTGAATAAAGGGATTACAATAGAGAGTTTAAACATACAAGGAAATATTCCTTGTTGAAAAGAGGCATCACAAATATCCGTCAGTGGATCTGCGAGAGCGCGAATCTCTGTTGTTGGAGCTGTATATCGTGCGTGATACATAATCTTTTGCTGGGCGAACGAATCCTATTTTATTTGGTGGGGATATTGTTAAGACGGTGGAACAATATCCATGTTTACTAATGCGTTTTCTTTTTTTTTTAGGTAGCCAAAATAATGTTTAGTTAGCGATTTTTTAGTGACATATACACACACCACCTGTATCCTGTACTTAATCCAATGAACGTTTTATAGATATGCCAGAGTGTTTCCGAAGAGGTATTTCCAAATTTTCCAGAGAGTGTACCCAGGAAATTAGCTCGTCTTCTTACCCTGTCTAGGTTGTTTTTGACGTCGATGTTCCAGTTAAGAGTTCTACTAAAATAAATTACCCTATGGGACACCGAGGACCTGAAGGATTCGAGCTTCTCTTTAAGGACACTATGTTATTCCACCGATCTTCGTATCGAAGAGTGCGAGGATATGTGAATGAAATAATCTGGGTTTTGGACGGGTTAATCATGACTCTCCGTTTGTTGGACCACCTCTATACTGCCGTGCTAGGCCCAAAGGCGGTAACTAACATTTGAGAAAATGGTGGCAAAATAGATTTCAAAATTGAGTGCTAAAATTTTGGCCCGTAAGGGATTTATGGACTAGCTAATAGTTTTTATGCATGGATATATGCCCCAGTTTATTAAGGGAACCATTAGTTATATTTTAAAACAAAGTTTTATATAAAAAGAGGTAGATACCGCTAAAACGTTTTATCAAAACTTACTATAAAACTAAGCCTATTAGCGGTATGTGGTTTACAGTTGTTATTGATATGAAATAAAAAGCTTTTCTGTGTATTACAGTTTATTAAATTGAAAGAATTAAAGTATTATTAAATGTTATTATTTTGTTGAGCTACAATATGACAACAACAAATTGACAATATTCAGTTGTAGTTATATCTTTTCAAGAGTCAATAAATACATATTGGTTCATTAATATTAATGTTCTATTTGTGATTCAATATAGACAATTTAATAGACCACCAAACAACATAATTTTTGTCTGGTACATATACAAAACCTATTTAGTATTACAATACAATGGTATTACCTCATAATTAACATTTTTTATAAAATCTTTTATGGTGCGTCTAATAATTTGGGCAGAACTGTACTTATACTAAACAGAATTCGTTCAGATTGTTATAGATGTTTAAACATCTGCTGAAGCGTTTTAAAGAATTTTTCAACTGTGAATGTGATTGTAAACCATACTTTTGACTTTCTCAGCTATTTTTATTTTGTTTCTTAGCGAAAAAGGTTTGCTATTTTACGACAGGCCTGAGTTATTTATTATAGAGGTTCAAGATTTTTATGATCGCCGACACCTGCCCTAATATTATTATGTATTGTTATATTATTGGGTATTTCACAATATTATATTTGGGAAAATACCATAATTTACAGTAATGAGGGCAAATTGTAACATTTTATTAGTTGTATTGTACAATAGGGTGGAGCGCTGTTATATGGGGAAAAATGAAATAACAATTTTCACAAACGCGGGGTGCGGAATCGATGCTACTGTGGGAAAGGATTCGAAAAGTTAATTGTCATTTTTTTATATTTTTACTCTAAAAACTGCCCCAACGTGATTTTAATTTTGAAATTATAAAATTTTTTTTTTGCCTTTTTACATACGCGGGATGCGGTATCAATTCGCTTTTAGGATACGAACCGAAAACTTCAATAACACTTCTTTCTATTTCTATTAGAATAACTGCCCCGGCGCTACTGAAATTGGTCTATTTTGAATTTGCAGGCCAACTCCCGACCTAACGGTGCAAAGAAACAGTTATAACCTGTCACACGAGTGGACCTTCACTCTCCCACTACAGTTCAATTCTAAATAGGTATTAATTATTCACTATCTATTCAGTACTGTTTCGATAATCGGTTGGTTTAGTACCGTTTTCTGTAGCTTCAAAGCTTAATCGTCAAAGTTTAGTGTTGTGACAAATTTTGTGTGAATTTGTTTACTGTTGTTATAAACAACTATGGCATTATTCCGGAGTGAAGTATCTTGTCCAGTATTTGGTTCTGGCAGTGAGCTCCCTAAAAAAGTGTTACCTACGTTCAAAGATATAATGAAGTTGTTTATATTCGTATCTCAAAACTATAAAAGACAGTATAAAAACTGTGTGCGGAAAACCAGTGAAATTGTGACGGAAAGAGTAGAGGAGATGTGGCGCAAAGCTTCAATACCAATCGTAGAACACAAAACAATATTATCTAGAATTATAGCTTACCCCGATAAGTATAAAACATTATTGAAACCTTATAAAGGCAGGAAGGACGAAGACGGTTACAAAGCGAAGCTGTTCACGTTTGGTGGGGATAGCAGGAAATTATTTGATATTGCTACTTGCAAATGTTTAGAGTTCACAGATTGCAACTGTCCTAGAAACCGAAAAATTCCACTACCAGAACGAAATTTCTTAATCGACCAACGAACTGACCGTAAAATGATGATTGGTAGTTTAGATCGTGAAACGACCAAAAAAAATGAGATGAATTTACATAGATTACACCAACAAAAGCAACGTGAAGAACAAAGAGCCTTGCAAATAGAGGTGGAATCTATTCCTAGTACTTCTAAATCACCTACAACTTCAAAGGCACGATCGAATGTTCAGCAGACAGATACATTAAAGAAAAGTGATGAAATTGAGGACTTCCAATCGCAATCTCTTATTTCCACTACTTCACTCACAATGACTGATGTTACATTTCCGGTTGTTGCCAGAACATTAGATCGTTATGGGGTTTCAGATCGTGCTGGTGCTGCAATCATTTCTGCAGCTTTCCAAGACATTGGTCTTATTACAGAGAGCGATTCATCACGGGTTATAGACCGAAGCAGAGTTCGACGAGCTCGTTCTAAAGCTAGGGCTACTATCTCAGATGAACCTATAATTTTTGATACTGACACCATCGGATTATTTTACGATGGTAGAAAGGATAAAACCTTAATACACGAAGATGGTCGTAGAAGAGTGACTCAGGAGGAGCATATTACCATATTGAAAGAACCGGACTCTGAATACCTAGGCCATATTTCTTTGAAAACTGGTGACGCCAAAACGATTTGTAACTCTATTCTGACATTCCTTTCCTCCAAGTCTATCGATGCAAATCAAATAATGGCTATTGGTTGTGATGGGACTGCTGTTAATACAGGAATCAAAGGTGGCGTTATTCGTATATTGGAAATCAAGTTTCAACGTCCACTCCAATGCACTACACGCTAATGAACTGACGTTGCGTCATCTTTTTCAACATCTAGATGGCACAACAAGTGGACCAAAAGGTTTCATAGGTCCCATTGACAAGGCTGTTACTAACTGTGAAGTATTACCAGTTGTTCCGTTCGATGCAATTCAATGTGCGCTGCCCGATATTACCAAATCGACACAAGAGTTAAGCACCGATCAACTATATCTACTGCAAATATGTCAGTATATCAATAAACGAAATCCTGGTAAACTAGTTCACTCTAGATGGTTGACAATGGCGAACCGGATTTTGAGATTATACGTCTCAAGTCAAAGTCCGTCAGAAAACCTAATCATATTAAGCACATTTATTTTAACGGTGTATGCTCCTATGTGGTTCAAGATCAAGACTGAGCCAATTTGTATTTTTGGTGCCAAACATTTACATGATACAATGAAACTGTCGCGCTATTTGCCAAACCATTTGAAGGATGTTATTGACCCAGTTATACAAAGAAATGCATTCTTTCGCCATTCAGAGAATATACTACTAGGAATGTTAGCCGACAACAGACAGTACGTCAGAGAATTTACACTCCGCCGAATATTGAAGATCAGAGAGACATCAGAGATCGGAGTCTTCCGTATTTTCCAGGTACCTACCTTAAATATGGATGCTGATGATTATATCGATCTGATAGATTGGAAAACCAAGACAGAACCTTCACTTACGAAAAGTATTAATACCGAAATAATATCTCAGGCAATCATAGAGCCACAGCTTGTGGAAAATGAAATCCTGAGAAATATCAGAAAAGTTCCAAGTCACACACAATCCACTGAAAGGTGTGTCAAATTAGTTACAGAAGCAAGTGCTGCCGTCTGTGGATCACAGAGGAGAGACGGATTCATTAAGGATAAGCTCAAATCATGCCTTTTGATGCCTAAGTTTGATACTAAGAGAGACTATAGTTCATAGCGTTTTAATGTTATTCTTCAATTTGTAAGTACACATATTTTTTATTTTATATTTACTATTTATTCTTTTTTCCTCATATTATAGTTCTAATACCTCTATTAAATGAATAAAAAACATCATCTTTGACTCTATCAAATTAAAAAAAAATTAAGAAATTCTAAAATTTCAATCGCAGTGGGGCACTTTTTAGACTGAAAATACGAAAAAATGTCATTTAAGTTTTTCATTTGAAAATGGAAGACGCATCAATTCCGCACCCCGCGAAAATGAAATTCGAAAAAATAAATTTGCGCTCCACCCTATTGTACAAACTAGTTATATGTTATGATTAAAATATGATGACCATTGTCTTTTAGACCGAAAAATACCTAATTATGGGATATATAAGATTTTTAAAATATGCAAACAAATTTTTGGATCATTATCCAGGTACCTGACGCATTCTTAGAAAATTTATAAAGGAATAAATCCAGCATTTTTGTATAAAACTTACGTAAAGAATTCTCAAAAGATTAAATAAAGATATCCCAAATCGACAATCCCGTATCTATAATAGCATTGTATAACTAGACTACTAGACATTATCTAGTTAAACAATGATATTAGCTTGTATTTAAACAAAAAAAAATGCAATCAATCGGACTGCTAATTCTAATCCCATGTACGACCAACAAAGGGTTTAAACATACAGAAAACTGAAACAAACCTTGAAACAAAGTATGAAACAAACCTTGCGCCTGTATAGGCTGAACATAGTTTTTTTCACCTCTTGTAATTGCTTTACAATAAATTTTTCTTTTTCTACGATATTGTCTTCAGTGGTATCACCTCGTGGTTCACAACTCTTACTCGACTCTACTTGATTTTCTAAAAAAACATAATACCTATTTTAAGTCTCTCTTTCTAAAAACGTTTGTGGATAGCGTGTGGATATATTATTAAGTTTTTAAAACCTAATTAAAAAAAAGACATATTTTTTAAATATGAAAATCTCTTACTGCCTAATTCAAGATATAAAAAATCATCCACTTGGGGCAGATTCATATTGTTTAGGACAACATAATTTGGTTAATTCTTGAAATATTATAAACAAAAATGAAAATACATTTCAATAGATATAATAGACTCGAAAATTTCTTACCATCCTCGCTAATTATTTCTTATACTAACTATCTAATGCCATCCCCTCTTTGTGAGCACACACACACACACAAGTCTTTTAACTAACACAATAATTTATTGTAAAGTTAGGCCGAATTTACTTTGTAATACTAAGGCGATTTGGCGGTTTCTAAATGTAGGCGTAGCATTTTTGAAAGTAGATTAGCGGTAAGTGCAATATGCTAAGGTATATGGACGGCAACTGTAGCAGATACCGTCAAAACGCCATAGTATTTAACATTTGCCGCCAAATTGCTTAGTATTTTAACTGAAAAGTGTAGATACCGCTAACAAAATTGCAATTTTATTTAAAATATTATGCTTCTACAACTCAAAAGACTTTATAAATATATACTAAATACCCTATTTTACCTAAAAATACAAAAATCTCATTTTCGATAAAAAATCAGTTCCCGCCTTTGGGCTTAGCACGGCAGTATATTTGTCTATAACTACCACTTTGTTCAGATCTAAGTCCTTAGTCCTTCCTGTTACCCTCATTGTACACCTGAATTTAGAGCTATAATACGAGGGTAATAATTTTAACAGAGTAATTTCGGGGTATTATTATATTAATTGTACTTAGTAAATTCCACGGGTAGACTTTCAAGAAGCAGGTATTTGACAATATTAATACAGGGTGAGGCAAATAAAGGGTCTATTAGAAATATCTCGAGAACTGAAGGCAACAGAATCATGAAAATTTTAATTAAGGGGTTTTGAAGAGTCATCTATTTAATGAAAATATTTTCATCTATTTGCTACTTCCGGTTATACCGGATGTTGCTTATAACTTAGTTTTTTTTAAATCGGACACCCTGTATATTTTTACATTTTTGGATTGTCTTCGATGTCTTCTTTCTTAAAATATGAGGTTTTTTAATGTTATACAGGGTATTTTAAAAGATAATTACTTTTTTTTATTAATTTCGTAGCAATATTCACACCCTGTACAATTGTAGTAGATTGACATCTAAAACTCTACTTACGTTCAAATGATTTTTAATATATTCTACTATTGTTAAGAAGCATTACTCATTAGTATAGCTAAATTTTTAATTTTAGTGTACAGGGTTGGTCGAAACTCGGAATGAGTATTTTCTGAGTTTTCTTAAATGGAACACCCTGTATTTTAGTATTATAATGAAATGATATTTTATGATACTTTTTTATTTCTTAAGCATTCCCTATACCTAACTGCTTTAATTTGTGCTTAATTGTTAATCGCTCCAACAAACTTAACTACGTAGGTATTTTGATAGCTAAACCATTATTGGTAATTTTAAGGAACAGTCTGGATTAATATGTATTTATTTCTGAAAAATTATTTGTGATTTAATTTTTTCACGGCAAACCTAATAAAATTTTACGTATTTTTTATTGAAATTAATGTTTAGCTTGAATCACCAATAACTCACAAATTAAAGCAATTAGTTATAGGGAATACTTATAAAACAAAAAAGTACCATGAAATATCATTTCATTACAATACTAAAATACAGGGTGTTCCATTTTTAAGAAAACTCAGAAAATATTCATTCCGAGTTTCGACCAACCTTGTATACTAAAATTTCAAAATAAGCTATACTAATGATTCTTAACAATAGTAGACCATTTTAAAAATCACTTGAACGTAAGCAGAGTTTTTAATGTCAAACTATTACAATTCTACAGGGTGTGAATATTGCTACGAAATTAATAAAAAACGTAAATATCTTTTAAAATACCCTGTAAAATATTACAAAACCTCATATTTTAAGAAAGAAGATATTGAGGAGAATCCAAAAATGTAAAAATATATAGGGTGTCCCATTAAAAAAAAACGAAATTATAAGCGATATAACAAAGAGATAAAAATATTTTCATTTAATAGATCATCCTTCAAAACCCCTTCGTTCCAATTTTCATGATTCTGTTGCTTTTAGTTCTCGAGATATTTCTAATAGGCCAGTTATCTGCCTCACCCTATATAGTATGGTACGGTACATTATCTGATTCTTGCTGAACGTATGTACTTTTGATTCATCAGGGTGTATTGTATATTTATATTTTCTATATTGCAAAGTAACAACGGTGTACTGTATGTGATAAATTAGGGTTTTTAAGTCTTTACGGTATTTTAAATTTAATAGTATTTATAGTTCAATAGTCATTACATTTTTCTAATATTTTGCTTAATTTTCTGTTTTTATGTTGTGTTCAATAAATATCTGTAGTTATAGGTTGTTTTAGTGCTTAGAGTTAGCCAGGATCCCCCTCTCTGAACTCACTAATAAATCCCTGAGATAAAGATAGAGAGATTAACTGTACATTTTGCATTTTAATATATTTGTATTTTATATTATAGAATATATTAATGTTCATTTTATTTATTCAGTAACATCTCGCGAGCTTTATTTTATTTTCGGTAACACTGGTTAAAGAACCTTAGAACCTGGTTTGAGCAAAACATCTGTACAGCTATTAAACGATATTGCAGCTAAAATAAAATAAATATTTCCATGATGATCGCCAACATTCATTACGGATTACAAATCCGTGAAGAATCAAGACATCAATAACATCAAGAAAAAGAATGTGTGTGTACTTTGTACGCACGTAAGAAGTTATACTTCTATTATAATATAATTTCAACGAAATAAATATACCTACTTAACAGTTACAATACAAAAAATTAACAGTAATTACCAAAATTTAACCAAAACTTAACAATGCCAAATATTAAAAAAACGAAAAAAGTATGAATCGTCCAGGAATTGAACCCGCAACCTTGCGAATTCTCAATCTCTGGTCCAATGCTCTACCAACAAGACCATCAAGGCATATACTATTAACGTGTCAGATATACATATTTACAAAAAGACTTATATTAGAAGCAAAAAATATTAATTTAGATATTATCATTGCATGGATCCCAGGGCATTCCGGAATATTAGGAAATATTAAAGCTGATTCACTTGCTAATGTAGGTCGTTGTCTCAATTGTCCAGTAAACATAAAGGTGGAGAAAGATGACTATTTTCCCTTTTTTAAAAAAATGTACTGGGATGAATTTAAAAAAGAGTGGAAGGAATCTTTTAAATATAAAGGTATTTGGTATCAACAGCTACAACCAGTTTTCAAAAATAGTCCTTGGTATCTTAATGTTCCTTACATAGATAGAAGACATATAACAACTATTATCAGAATGCGTACAGGTCACTGTTTGGTTCCAAATCACCTATTTAAAATGGGGATAGTAGAACATCCTTATTGTGAATGTGGTCAATTAGCAGATTTACAACATGTGATTCTTGAATGCCCTATTAATACTGTGCAAAATTTTGATTTATATAATGAATTAGCTAAAAATGGGTGCCCAACACCTATATCCCTTACAACCCTTCTTTATAAACCGCAGTTGGTTCTTATTAAACTTTTAATACATTTTTTGAATATACACAAAATTAAGTTATGAGGAAAGTAAAATATTGAAAATAAATTAATAACATAAATGAATATATTATAAATAATTTGAAAAATATGTCAAAAGTACACGTGAAAATATAATTCGTATATCCGAATAATATAATCTTTTGTTTCTATATAAACATTCTGTAATCACCTGGGTCTTTCACTATACCTATCTGAGGCAACAACATGGGATTGTGTAATGGTCAGGTGTTGCCCTGTATAAGACAAGTTTGTGCCTTTGTTGTATTTATTCCATGCCAACTCAAAATTGCCTGTAAATAAGATATAGAAGAATAAGATTGTGTAATGATCGGCAGTTACCCCTGAGAGAAAAAAGTTTGTGTCTTGTTATATTTGTCCCATGCCAACTCAAAATTGCCAGTAAACTCAAAAAAAAAGTAGAAGAATAAGATTGTGTAATGGTCGGCAGTTGCTCCTGAGAGCAAAGTTTGTGTCTTTGTTGAATTTGTCCCATGCCAACTCAAAATTGCCAGTAAACTAAAAAAGAAGTAGAAGAATAAGATTGTGTAATGGTCGGCAGTTGCTCCTGAGAGCAAAGTTTGTGTCTTTGTTGAATTTGTCCCATGCCAACTCAAAATTGCCAGTAAACTAAAAAAGAAGTAGAAGAATAAGATTGTGTAGTAGTCGGCAGTTGCCCTTGAGAGAGTAAAGTTTAATGTCGTTGGAAAAAAAAAAGTTAAGTTTTTGTATTTGTCCCATGCCAACTCAAAATTTCTCCTAAATCAAAGAAGAAAAAGAACATTGTGTATTGATAGACAGTTGCCCCCTTAGACAAGGAAAGAGAGGTTGCAGCGTGAAATTTTTTTATCGTGTCATGTTTGTCCCACACCAACCAAAATTTCTAGTTAACTAAAGAAGAAGAAGAAAAAGATGAAGAAGAAGAAGAAACAAATTGTACAATGTACTAACTCCAAATTGTAAGTGAATAAGGGATTTTTCCCTTGTTCCGAGACGATGAGCTGGCCAAATACCCAAGTAGGTGGAGGCCAATAAACTGAAGAAGAAGAAGAAGTACATATTTACACATCACGGTGACAAGTGAAGTATAAAAATAGATGTTTTATTATTTTACGCCCAAGAAAGACAAATCCAAAGATACAAAATTATAATAAAAAACCTTTTAAACCACATTTTTCAAATTGCGCAAGTTGTATTATTAATATTAATGTTAATAAATGAAATATAAATATTTTGACGTTTCACAATTTGACAATATCATAACAAAATTTGATCTACTATTTTTAAAACACTTACCAGTGTAAGATTCTTTAGCTTTGAACAAGCGAGATCGTAGATCGCCCGGTTGATTGTTGTTATCCACAGTTCTGTACGGCTTCGAGCTAATAGGTTTTTTATCAGTAATTTTGCGACACTCATACTAGTCACAGTTTGATGGGCTTTCACATTGACATGCAACAATCATCTCTTCTATGTTAATAAGTCCAAAAATATAATATGAAAACTATTTAAAAAGGCAGTATAACCATTAACTAACTTTTCGTTTGTTGTTTCTCTTCCTACAAATTTTAAAACGCAACAACCATACACCATATATAACCAAACCACAGTCCCACAGCTGTGATACAGCTGCCATATTGGATAATTTTTGTCATGTCATTTGAACATCCAATCAGAACAAAGTTGTAATGCGACTGCGCCGGGATCAAAGGTTTTAATCCTATTAAAATTCACCCTCATATGCGCGTAAAGAAGTATAACTTCAAAAACGACAATACTTTTATGTGTTTCATTTACTATTGCGATAGTCACACTTTTCATTTTTGTGTAAAACAATTCTTAGTTCTCCTCATTTTTTGTTATTTGTTTAACAGTGTAATATTTTTATGTTCGCATTCTGAAATGTATATCATTTTCCTTTGCATTTTACTTTATCCAGAATGAAATACTAATGGGCTTAGAGAATTATCTTGTTTAATTCTACTGTGTACCTTAAAGGTTTTATACATCGTTTACTAACGCTTGAATTGTGTTTACTCCGTAAATGTGGTTTTTCTAATTAAGGCCTGTGGTAAACGATAAACGCTACAGGGTGTACCATATTGATAGTGAGGAAAATGTATGTGTTTTGTACAAAAACAAAAAAAAAAGAACAATGTGTACTCCCATCATTTTTAACACGCTTTTCATGTTTTGCTTAAAGAATATTGTTCTTGTACTTCTTTCATATAAAACAGAGATAACATACCGAATTTATTTTGCATTAATTTTGTAAAAACGGAAGATACATTTTTGTTGGAATCAAAGATATTCCACATCCGTTATAAAATCAATAATATATTACATATTTCGCAACAAAAAAGAATTTAATCATTATACATTTTTAATAGTAACCGACGTTTTAACCCTCGCAGGACCAACCGTTTAGTAGAAACAACGAGGACCAAGGAGGGTCAATAAATGTCCACACATAAATTAATCAAAAACGTGGTCCTTTATTTAGACTAATTTAAAAATAACACTTTTATATTATTCCTAGACGTTAATGGAATAGTTAAAAAATACGATTTTATAATTTACCCGGAGTCTTCGGCTTCAGTAGAATAGGCATCATCGTAGGATACAGAAACATTTTTGACTTCTTGCTGTGCTTACCGCATACATACTTGCATTTTGAACAAACTATGGTGGTTTTTGGCCCACTTATTGGCATTTTTTCTTTTACATTTTGCTGATTTGACACATGAATGATATCATCTCTTTCCATTTTGGGATGGTGTTGAAGTAGTGGAGTCACTGAAGGTTTTCACCTCCGATTTCGTTGAACCTTCATCGATTTTCATGAAAATTGGTGAGTAGTTAGAAGATACTTCAAGGAACAAAGGTGACATGATGCCAACTTGCGCTTTTACCCTGGGGGTGGATGCCACCCCTTCTCGGGGGTGAAAATTGTTTTATTAAAAATAATACCAGAAATCGATAGAGGGGCAACTTCTAAGCAAAATTTGTTATATCAAGTTGTTAACATAAATCAACACTTTTTGAGTTATTAAATATCAAAAATTTTGTTTTTTCTTAAAAATAATGCATGTTTTAAAGCTGTTTTTCACGTATTACTCAAAAACTATAAGCTTTTGTAAAAAACCTACTATTACCAAAATTAAAGATAATAAAAAATTTAATACACTCCCTACTTAAATAACTAAACTAATGTTATTTCAAAGTGAGTTATAGGTAATTGAATGTTAATTTTTTCGACGAGTACTCAAATCTAAGTATTCAAGATTACATAACGGGAAAACCATGCATTTTATAGAATATACTTGTTAAGCACTTGTCAAAGTACTTCGGAATACCTATTGGCTTTCAAATGAGCTCCAGTAGAAGTTAATAGCATCAAAATTAAGCAAGTTATGATAAAAATAAAAGAACCTTTCCATTTTTTTAGGAAAAAGTGAAAAATTAAACATACACCATTTCCACAAAAATTAAGATTTGTAGCAATCCTCACAAAAATTTCTTTAGGTTAACATAGTTAAGGATTTCAACAATTTTGACCGGTTTAGAATGCATATTTTTGAAAAAAAAATTTAATTTAAAAAAATCACAATTTTTAAAATTATCCTCCTTTTCATTTTCTTTTGAGAATAACTATAAAAATACTCAATATACGTAAAAAATGATATAAAACTAAATTTTAGTTTTTTCTGCTTCAAATACTGTACCCATTTTACTATTTCCGTAGAGTAAAAAATAACCGAGATAGAAACGTTTAAAATTTCAATTTTGCTGCGAGAACCATGTAACCGGGACCATTTAACCTTTTATTTTTAAGAAAGTAAGAGGTTTGAAAGACTAATTTCGAAGTTTTTTAATAGCCCTTGGAATCAACTTATAAATAGTTTTTAGGTGAACCTGATACCTTAAAAAATAACGGAGTTATTTACAAAAAAATAATAACATTTTTTGGTAAAATTTTTAAAAGATATATTTTGAAATATTTTGGTACATAAATTTTAATGCTATCAACTTGTTCAAGGGCTTATTTGATAGATATTTCTATGAGCTTTGACAAATGTTTAATAAGTTTATGTTATATAATGCATCATTTTCCCGGTATTTAAGCTTGAATACTTAGATTTGGGTACTCGACGAAAGAAATATATATTCAATTACCCATAACTCACTTTTAGTTAACATTGAAAGGTTTTTTTAGTAAGCAGTTTATATGATTTTTTATTAGCCTCAATTTTTATAATAATAACTTTTTTGGAAAAACTTATAGTTTTTGAGTTATTCATGAAAAATCGGTTAAGCATCTTTCTCACGAAAAATTAAAATCTTTTATCTTTAATAACTCAAAAAGTTTTTATTTATTTTAATAACTTTATATAACACATTTTGCTTATAATTTTTCCCTCTGTCGAATTGTGGGGTTATTTTTAATAAAATAATTTTCACCTCCGAGGAGGGGTGGAATCCAACCCCAGGGTAAAAGCGCAAGTTGGCACCATGTCACATTTGTTCCTTGAGATATCCTCTAACCACTCACCAATTTTCATGCAAATCCATGAACGAAATCGGAGGTAATAGCTCATATCCACCTTCAGTGACTGCACTAAAGGTATTCAAGGGGATTATTTATTTATAGTCCACTGTCAAGTTTTTATAAAAGTATGAGGAAATGAATTAAATTATGGAAATGCTAATTATGCCATCTAATAGGGCAGTAGTACGCCGACAACTACTAATTATTTGAGATTTTTAGGAACAAAGGTATTTAGAAAATCGGATGAAGTGCAATGTTGTGGATACTTTTTAACTCTCCTTGGTCCTTCTAGGGTTAATTCACAAATATTCTTCATGTTCCATTTTTATCACTCAAGACGTATAAATATTTTAAAAGGCCTAAAAGGCAAATATTGATTCTGGCGCAAGAGATTTGGGATAATCTTTAGATTGAAGTTATGGTAAGGTGGATGAAGTGATAAAGAAATATTTTTGGAATATTACATATTCGTAGTACATACTCGTATAATTCCCGCCAACATACATTCTAAACTCGCGATTTTATTTTTATTTCTGGTAGCTCCAAATTTAAAAAAAAATACATTAACGATATAATAGAGGTTAATTTAAATTTATGCAATTATTAATAATAGTAAATAATGCCATTATATTATATTATACAATGACCAAACCAAAATGCGAGAAGAATGGGGATCGAGCATCCATCTCTATGTTTCTTTATCAAAGAACGCGATACTTGACAATCATACTGTAAATATTTATCTTTTTCTTTTGATGATATTCCTGTACCCACATATACTCGTTAATCCTGTTTTTCTTTCTTAGTTTATTATTTTTAAATTTTCTGGTTATCGGTTCCTTTTGTAGTAATTTGTGCTCCAAGGATACTATAATTTTCTTACTTTCTATTTGTTTTCCCTCTATATCCAACCTTCCTACTGTATGTTGCTTAGAAAATAATCATGAACTTGGTTTTCTTAACGTTCATTTGAAGTTCATAGTCCATACTGACTTGATGTAATACATACAACATACATATTATTATGGCGTAGGTGATATAATTTTGAGCGGTATCGCCTTTATAGTTAAACTCTTTTTTCGGAGCAGAGAGAAAGAACAAGCTGCAAATGCACATATTTAAAAATTTTAAGTTAACATATTTTTTTTAAGTTAACATATTTTTTTTCTTTTCAACGGACACCTCCTTTAAACGGACACTTCTTGCGGAACAACTACTGTCCATTCAAGGGAGAGTTCACTGTAGTTGTGTTGTTCAATGGTAAAAACCATTTCGCGGCACTTCTGTTTTAAAAGTATTAATAAAATTTATTTATATATATTATTAACAATAATTTAAAAAAACAAAAACTTCTTGAACAGAAAAAAATACATAACAGAAACAAAAATGATCGTATACCAAACAGTGTACCAACCTGTATTAACCTACGGGGCAGAAAACTGGCTACTCGACGAAAAACAAACAAAGCGACTGCAAGCAAGTGAAATAAAATACTTGAGGAAAATGCTGAGTGTTAGAAGAAGAAACGAAAGTAAAAGGGCAACACGGGTTCTGGATATTTTCCCACGTAAAATCCCATAAGAAATCGCTAAGGTCCATTCTGATAATTTTTTGATCGTTTTGTGGTGGAGGCGCGAAGGCTCGTTCGATCGTGACGTAGGACGGTTCGTTGGAAAGGGGAGGTGGTAACGAATATGTCAACACACAACGCAAACGCAAAGACAGTGCCAAAACGGCATTACAGCATATCGCCACTGTTATTGGTCCGAGTACTTCATGTAAGATATTAAACTAAAGAAGAGAGGGTAACGAATACGATAGCACAAAAAACAAACACAAAGACAGTGCCAAAATGGCACTGGAGCATATCTCCGTTGTTATTGGTCCGAGTGCTACATGCAAGAAGTTAAACGAAAGGGGAGGGGGTAACGAATACGCTAACACAAAAAAAAAACGCAAAGACAGTGCCTAAACGACACTATTTCATATCTCCGTTGCTATTGATTCGATTTTATCACAAGACACATCGAATGAATGGATATTGGTTAACAGAGAATAAACAAACATGACAACATTACCAAAACAGCACTATACCGTATCTTCGATGACGTGAGACCTATTTTAACGTCTCAAGTTAACGTGGAATTTAGTCTATTAGAGTTCTTTCGTCCCGTCAAGACAAATCACCTTTTCATGCCTACCGGCTACAACCTTTAACTATACACAAGCCATCTAGCACCTATATGTCATCGTAAAAGAGTCTTCAGCTTATCGCTTCTCTCTTTCTCTCTCTTTCTCTCTCTCTCTCTCTCTCCCATTTAGGCCTCTCTTCTGCTCACCTCCATTATCTTACATTCATAGTTTTCAGGTCATCTTCCATGTTATCTAACAATCTCGTTCTGGGTATCTAAGAGCGTATTTCGCCCTATACTCTTAACAATCAAAAATTGTTTTTAATGATATTATTACATTACATCTTGCGTATTTTGAGAATGAATTTATTCTTCTTTATAAAGCACACATCATGATATTTTGTTGACATAAGTAGTGTGTCAACAACAAATAGTACAAAATATTATATTGGGCACGTGACCTAACTGACAACTAGAAAATTACAGATTACTCTTTAACCGATAAGAACAGTGATTCTTCTATCACTGTTTGAATAATACTTTCAGCTACATTAAATTTACCTGTAGAAAAGTTGATTGCAGGACATTTTAGCAAATTTAAAAAAATTGGATCAATTTCAAATATCAGATGATGGCGCAGATGAAACATGATAATATTATATCGGATCACTTTTTAGTAATAACTTTTTCATTTAGTCTCTGTATTTGATACTTTGCTGTAAATTGCAAAATTAATATTTAGAAAGATGTAATTTTCTATGAAATAATATAACTAAAGTTGTGTTGATATTAAAATTGTAATAAAATTAATTATACAGTGAGCACGTAAAGGTTGGAATAAATTCATTTTCTCGAAAATGGACACTTTTGGAAAAAAATCACGAAACAAGTCAATTTTTATTTTTAAATTACGACTTTTTGGCATATATATCATACTAGTGACTTCACCCATTTCGGCTTGATGCTTATTTGAAAGGTAATTCAATTCTATGTTCAGTAATATAAACATTAGCATAATCATTTATATAGGGTGTCCAAAAAAATTTTTTTTAATTAATTTTATTGACATAAAAAGAAGAAACTGCGTAATTTATTTAATTCAAAAAACATTTTACTGCTATCAGAAAACAGGAAAAAATCTTTATTTGACAAATAAATATTGTTTTTTGCAAATTCAATATTAAAGCAGCCACCCACCTGCCTCTTGACAATTTGAGCATTTAATTTAAGCGAAAAGAAATGATTTATTTTTAAATAAATTTTTTTTTCGGTTTTCTGAGAAGAGTAAAATATATTTTGAATTAAATAAATTTCACATATTCTTCTTTTTATGTCTTCTTCTTCTTCTTCTTCTTCTTTTATATAGGCAGTACTGCCTGTTTTTCTTCAACGGTGCCTTTCATTCTGCCCCTAAGTTGTCATTCCATCTTTTCCTTGGGCGTCCTATACTTCTCCTGCCTAACGGTGACTTGTCCCTGGCTATTCTTACTATCCTTGATTCAGACATCCTGCTTATGTGCTCATTCCACTCTTCTTTTCTGTTCTTTACCCAGGTATTTATATTGTCTACTCCACATATGCGTCTGATTTCCTCACTTCTTACCCTATCCTGTAGTCCTTTTCCAGCAATCCTTCTTAAGATCTTCATTTCGTTGGTTTCCAGATGTCTTCGTGTTTTGCTTGTATCTGGTCTTGTTTCGGCCGTGTAAGTCATAACTGGCCTAATAACTGACTTATATATTCGGGCCTTTGTTTCCAATCTTAGGTGTTTGTTTTTCCAAATTGTGTCGTTTAGGCACCCGGCCGTTCTACTGGCTTTAATTATTTGGTCTTTTACCTCTTCTTCGATATTGTTGTCGGCTGATAGATTAATTCCCAAATATTTGAAAGTCATTACTTGCTGTATAATTTGATTGTCTAACTCCAATTTGCATCTTATTGGTTCTTTGGCAATTACTAAGCTTTTTGTTTTTTGGACTGATATTTTCATATTCATTTCTTTTGCGTTAATGTTGAACTCATGCAATAATCTTTGTAGATCGTCTTCGCACTCTGCTACTAACACGGTGTCATCAGCGTAACAGAGTATTTTTATCTCTCTATTGCCCATTTTGTACCCTCTTTTTTTCTTCACTTGTCTTATTATTGCATCCAATATTATGTTAAACAGTAGAGGGCTTAGTGAATCTCCTTGCCGGATTCCTGTGTTTGTTTCTATGGGTTCTGTTATTATTCCATTGACTTTCATCTCTATTTTATTTCTTACATATATGTTTTCTATCAGTTTTATGATATCCAGTGGTAAATTTTTCTCATATAGAAGGTGTATCACATCTTTTAATTGGATTCTATCAAACGATTTCTCTAGGTCTATGAAACAGGAAAATGCTGGTTTGTTATATTCTAATGATTTCTCCGCTATTTGCCTTATCACAAAAACTGCATCGTTACATGATCTTCCACTTCTAAATCCTTGTTGTTCATCCGATATATTTATGCACGCCATTATTTTCTCCATAAGTATTTTTGTTGTGAGTTTCAGTATAGTGCTCAATAAATTTATCCCTCTATCTTTTTATGTCAATAAATTTAATTAAAAAAAAATTTCTTTTCGACACCCTGTATAAATTAATGTTAATGTTTGTATTACTGAATAGAGAATTGAATTACCTTTCAAATGAGCTATCACGCGACCCCCATTCTCATTTAAAAAATCATCGATGACGTCATCACGCCCAAATGGGTGACGTCACTAGTATGATATATATGCCAAAAAGTCGTAATTTAAAAATAAAAATTTACTTTCTTCGGGATTTTTTCCCAAAATCGTCCATTCTAGAGAAAATGAATTTATTCCAACCTGTACGTGCTCACTGTATATTGGAATTTTCATTGTTGAATAACCCGCAAAATTAACCACCGAATTACTTAACAAGAACTCCATCTGCTCTTTACCAGACACTTTCTAAACAATCTTACACAAACGAATACAACAGAATCAGAATAGTGAGTAAAATCGTGTGTCGGCACATACTGAAAGTTGAGTGAGGAGTTTGCATCCAAAATGGGGTAATAACATCAAGAATGCTAGGCGCTAGGAATCCCAAGTAACAATAATGAGAAAGGGCTCTAGGACTAATCACAGCTAACCCCGTGATATTCATTTGAAACTCATTATCATTGTGTGTTGGTCTTTGATGGGAACTTTAGTGAATTAGGTCCGCTGTTCTACTACTTGAGGGTGTGAATTGTGAAAGTAAGTTGGAAAATGTAGAAGTTTATCAAAACATTGTCTTTGTACTTTATTAGGATGGACATGCTTGGCTAGCAGAAGAATTCGGTGAGAACAGTGTTTAAATAGAGTAGTAGGGAAATGTTTTGTTAAGTTAAATGACATGTAGGGTCTATTGAGTGCTTTTAATCCTTTCAGATATTAGTTGTTATTTTAGTAGCTTTCCCAAAATGGATTAATTAGCGAATTAGTTTAGAAATATCAGTGAAAATATTGATTTTTAAAATGTAAAAGACGAAAAAATTTATTGTTGGTTATTCTACAGGGTTTTAGCTAGAGGAAAGTACAATAAAGTAAAAATATATCTCAAAAGTCAATTGACACCATAAACATAATAATACCTAGACTGCTCGCTGCAATCTAAAGCTGTGAGACCAGTGCTATAGAGAAAAATGTTTGATAAGGGACAAAACGTTCCGAAACCGATATAGAGACTTGCTGCACTCTCTGATTGCAGTGGCGGCTCGTACCACTTTAAGAAGGTAGTGCCAGAACTCGGGTAGCCGCCAAAATTTTTAGTGGCGGATTCACGATATTGTCAAAAAAAGGTATACTGACAACAAAAACTAAAAAAAATATGCGCGGATACTTTTATCTTATGTATCTTAAGTTTATTGATCTGAGGTGCCAAGCAATTGTCCAACATTGATCAAAACAGTTCCGTAAATTAATTAATAATAAAAACCTCTTAACCTACTACCAGCATTTACTGCTTTAAAAATGCTTGAAAATTGTTATTACGATTTAGTCTCTATTTACTAATTTATAAAAAGAATACTATTTCATTATTCACACACATGCACAATTTGTAATGTCACTTTTAAAGTTTACGATATATGAAGTTCATTCTCCTATTTTATCGTTGCAAAGTTTTCAATGACTTCATAATTAAAATTTAACAAATAATTAAAATTATCAATACAATTTAAAAAATGCTTTTCTGCAGATAGCATACTTAAAGCACTATGTTTTAACATCGAAAAACAGCGTTCTGCTTCAGATGTTGATATAGGAATGGTAACTAACATACTTAAAAGTTTAATAGTTTTTTCAAATGTGCTTTTTAAACCTTCCCTCTACAATAAAACCGATAGCGAAACAGCGCCAGAGTTAGTACTTAATTCGCCTCGCTAATACAGTACCTACTTCTAATTCAGTTTTAAACCGAGTTTTGCTTAAAAATTTAAATTGTCTCCATGTTTCATTAAGTGTGTATATTATACATTTTAAAGTAGAAGACTTTAAAATGATATTGCCAATATTTATGTTTTGCGTTCCTGGGACAATTTTACTGAAAGATAGTTCATTCAATTACATGAAATCAACCCCAACTCAACAATATCCGCCACAAAAAAATCATAGCATGTAATCTGTCTTTAAAAAGACAACCAAATGCAACGGTGACAGTAAAATTCTCGCGTTAGAAAAAACCTCGTGATACTATCCCGAGATCATAAGTATTTGGTCTTACATTTAGTTTATTCTCAAAACTGATACCAAATTCTGACTTTAGTATACAATATATATGTTGTTTAAATTATAAACAATATTAATAATACATAGATATATAAGTAATACTAAAATATAAAATATTTACTAACTCAATATATGTTATTGACTTACTACTCGTGGTATATTCTTTCTATTGACTTCCTCTTTCAGTATGGGTAACCACATCCTACTGCATTCTACCGAGGAATTTGCGACAAAATTGGTTTCATTTAGTATAATTAGAGCCGCTTCTTTGATTTTTCTCTTTTTACTATCTCTTTCTTTCAGGACTATACTTGAATCTCTCCACTGAACTCTATGTTCATTATCCCATACGTGTTGACATATTTGAGATCTATCAAATTCTCTAATTTTAATATAAGACTGATGTTCACTTATTTTAAGGTTTAATGGTCTTGATGTTTCACCTAAATAAAATTGTTCGCATTCACAAGGTATTTTATAAATACAATTCTTTGTTCTTTCTTGCTCATTGTTAGGTTTAGTTTTATATATAATAGATCTCAATATGTTTGTTGTTTTGAATGTTGTTGAAATATTGAATTTATTTCCTATTGTTTTCAGTTTCTTGGATAGTCCTTTTATATGGTATTAAATTTTCCTCGTATTATTTCTTGTGAATGTTGTAGGATTCTGTTCTGTTGTTCTGTTCCATTCGATCCAATTTTGAGAATTCCTTATTTATAAACGATAAAGGATAATAATTTTTTAATAAAACAGATGTTAACAATTGTTTTTCCTCTAAAAATGAATTTTTGTTAGAACAAGTAATTTTGGCTCTATCATATAAGGATTTAATGATTCCCTTTTTAATTCCTGTATGGTAATATAATCGATTTGACAATTGACTTAACTGATATCGATCTTTAAGGTAAATAGTCAGATTTTACATGAAATTCTAATAGATGATATTGTACTATCAGATTCATATCAAATTCTGATTTTTGTATACTTATACAAGAATAAAAAACCGCTAAACGCCGTAAAAATGAGTGGCGCATAAAATATTCCGGCTACAAAAGATCTGATATGAATATTACGTGGCGCGAAAATGGATTTTCATTTGATGCAAAACAAAATTCTAGTTTTATTTTAAAAGATTTTTCCATAATATTTGCTAAATTTGAAGTAAACGCGCCACAAAAGAGTAACTTTGATACAGTTTGCATTTTAAAACTCTTTTGTGGCGCGTTTACTTCAAATTTAGCAAATATTATGGAAAAATCTTTTAATAAAACTAGAATTTTGTTTTGCATCAAATGAAAATCCATTTTCGCGCCACGTAATATTCATATCAGATCTTTTGTAGCCGGAATATTTTATGCGCCACTCATTTTTACGGCGTTTAGCGGTTTTTTATTCTTGTATCAGGAGTTTTTCAAAGTTACTTATAAATTAAATGTATGAAGTTGAATGCAATGTTCCCCTATTACTAGTGTTGAATTACGAAGTCGTGTCCCGCTGTCCCGGACAAGGCTTCTGGGCCATCCGAATTTTCAACGTTTTGGTAAAATTTAATTTTGAAATTTTGAATACGTTATTCTTTTAAGAATTCACATTAAATTGAATTGGTGGGACGCAAAAAAGTCGACAATGTCTGGAATGTAATATGTACTAATTTTTTTTCTTCTACGACGCTACAGCCCAAATTGAGCCTTGGCCTCCTTTATTTTTTGCCTCCACCCTTGTTGTTTGTATGTGGCTGCTCTTCTCCATACACGGACTCCTAAAAGTGCTTGTGCGTCGCTGTTTACTGTGTCTTCCCAGCCCTTTCTTGGCTTTCCAACCGGTCTTTTTTCCAGCATTCTAGCGTTCAGTGCTCTTTGTAATACTAGTACAACATAAAAAATTTCCTTTTTTAAGAACGATTTCTGGATTGGGAGTCGAAACGTCAAAAACTAAGAAAAATGTAGTTATAATTACAATCAATTGTTGCTTAATCCCAACAAAAATATCATTGTCAACATAAAAATGTTAAATTATCAATAAAATGATGATATTAAAGTTCTATATTTGAAAAACATGGCCCGATTTTCATTGAAAATTCCCGGATTTTAAGTATTTTTTTCAGCTTTGTCCCGAGTTCGACTGAATTGGAGTTGGTCACACTACCTATTACACGTCAAGCTTTATAAATGGTCACCTTTGTTGCATTATATCCCAAATAATCTAGTATCTATCGAATGTACACTAGATTTTTTTCTATTCGAAATAGATTGAAACAAAAATATTGAGATGGCCGGTAAATGAAATCGGATTGCCCGTTGCCAGATCAAATTTAGCGACGTAACCACTACAACTACATAAACCATTTCTGGAATAATCGTTAATTGGATTATACTTTTATAGCT
The DNA here is from genome assembly GCF_917563875.1 of Diabrotica virgifera virgifera. NCBI lineage: Eukaryota > Metazoa > Arthropoda > Insecta > Coleoptera > Chrysomelidae > Diabrotica > Diabrotica virgifera. The sequence continues at coordinate 31,973,265 of NC_065447.1, forward strand.
TAATAACTTCTAAACGGCTTAACCGATTTTGATCAGTAAACATGAGTTTGAAACGTATTGACCACTAGTATCTGATAGATCTAAGGTCAAGTATGATAACTGAAGCTATTACAGGAATTATTGATCTTAAGAAACCGTTTTTCCCACAGGAAATAGATTTTATCATACTTATGAAGGCTATAACCTAAAAATTCGAACTTTCCCGGATATAAGGTATACACCGTTAGATTCGTCTTGAGTCCTTCTACAAACGCTAAGTTATTGGCGCAATTCGTAGGTTGAAATGTTGAGTAATTGTCGAAAAACCAAAATTTTCAAAGTTTAGTTTTTCAGTTTTTCGGCGATACTGAGCCGTGCGTATGTCTGATCCTGACAGCTTAGACACCATTTAAAAGCTTAACTCAACTCTATGGATTTGGTGTATTTGCGGTTTTCCTGTCTCTTCTTGAACCGAAGATATATACCCCAAAAAATATGCTGTTTTGTACCTACCAAGTCCTATAGCTGGCTTATGGGTGGTCAAAAGTCACAAACTACACCGGTTCTAAATCGGCCCTGACCCCCTCTTCAAACACAGAGAAAAAATATCAAATGGGTTTAACTTTTAAACACACATACATACATATCCACAAACATTTTCTCTTTTTTAATTAAAAATTGAGTCACATTTCTAAGCTCTATAACTTTTGAATGGTATAACCGATTTTCAAAATTAGACATGCGTTGGAAAGGTAATGATCAGTTCTATTAGAAGCCGCAAAGGTTAGACTTAATTTTTAAAATTTTTGAGAATTTTGGGGACGAGAACGAAAAACAGACCCTAAATAGGAAGGGCCGTAAAATCTACACCCTTGAACCAAAATCGATGATTGACATATAAATCGGTGAGTCTTTTTCTGAACTTTAAGATGGGAGTTGGCCCAATTTTCAATTCAGTCAGATTTAGAAAATCGAAAATTTCGTGTATAATATAGTGTCGCGTGTAGAGGGGTGTGGGTGTGCGCCACTGGCGAGAACTGCCGTTCTCTGGTAATGTTCAAAATTAGACATGAGTTGGAAAGGTAATGATCAGTATTGTTAGAAGCCGCAAAGGTCGGACTTAAATTTTCAAAGTTTTTGGGAGTTTTGGGGACCAGAACGAAAAACAGACCCTAAATAGGAAGGGCCGTAAAATCGACACCCTTGGAATAAAATGGATGGTTGACACATGAATGGGTGAGTCTTTTTCTTAACTTGAAGATGGGTGTTGGCACAATTTTCAATTCAGTCAGATTTAGAAAATTGAAAATTTCGTGCAAATAATAGTGTCGCGTGTAGGGGGGTGTATTTCTGAGCCACTGGCGGGAACTGCCGGTCTCTGGTAATTTATTCGATATAAAACTAACAGCTTCGATAACCACTAAATCGAAAACTATTAATTTTATGAAAAAAATGTATAATGAACATTTTTTGCTTATAATTAATATTTTTACCAGCATTTGCGGTCAAAATATAATAAAAAATTTCCACCCTCGAGATGAGGTTGGTTGTCACACCCCATGGTAAAAGCGTATTTCTGCATCATATAGATTTTGATCCTTGGACTATCCACTACTTATTATCAAATTTTCAAACAAATCTATCCATTCTGTAAAAATTGCTAAGTGAAAAATTACAGTTCCTGGACTAATTATACATTTGGAGCTCTATAACTTCTGAACGGCTTACCTAATGTTGATCACCAAACATGAATTTGAAACGTATTGACAAGTAGTATCTGATGCATCCAAGATCGAGTGTGATAACTGAACGTATTACAGGAATTATTGAGCTTGAAAACCCGTTTTTCCCATAAGAAATAGATTTGATCATACTTATGAAGCCTATAACTTAAAAATTCGAATTTTACCAGATATGAGGTATACACCGTTAGACGCGTCCTGAGTCCTTCTACAAACGCTCAGTTATTGGCGCAATTCGTAGGTTGAAATTTTGATTAATTATCGAAAAACCAAAATTTTCAAAGTTTAATTTTTCAGTTTTTTGGCTATGGTGAGCAGTGTGTATGTCTCAGCTTGATCGCTTATACGCCATTTAAAAGCTTAACTCAACCCTATTGATTTGGTGTATTTGCGGTTTTCCTGTCTTTTTTTAAACCTAAGATATATACGCCCAAAAAATATGCTATTTTGTATCTACCTAGCCCTCTAGCTGGCTTAAGGGTAGTCAGAAGTCAAAAATTAGACCGGTTCTGAATCGGCCCTCACACATTCTTGAAACACAGAAAAAATTATTCAGATCGGTGTAACTTTTCCACACACATACATACATACATACATACATACATACATACATACATACATACATATCCACAAACATTTTCCATTTTTTAAATAAAAATTGAGTCATATTTCTGAGCTCGATAACTTTTGAATGGTATAACCGATTTTCAAAATTTAACATGCGTTGGAAAGGTAATTATCTGTGCTATCAGAAGCCGCAAAGGTCGGGCTTAAATTTTTGAAATTTTTGGGAGTTTTGGGGACGAGAACGAAAAACAGGCATTCAATGGGAAGGGCCGTAAAATCCACACCCTTGGACCAAAATTGATGGTTGACATATGAATGGACGAGTCTTTTCCTAAACTTTAAGAGGGGGTTTGGCCCAAGTTTAAATTCAGTCAGGTTTAGAAAATCGAAAATTTCGTGTATATATAGTGTCGCATGTAGGGGTGTTGTGCGCCACTGGTGAGAACTGCCGTTCTCTGTGGATTCGCGGTGAGCTTCGCTGGTATCGCTAATAGTCCTGTCGCCAGGGGGGGTACAACGGCCTCCTTAATTCAGATGGACTTACCCAAGTTTTTCTTATATATTTTGACCCGCAGAATACGAATTTTTTGGGTAACAGTTGATCCGGATGTCGATAAGATTGTTATAGACAAAGAACTTGAGGAATTACATAACAGCGATTTCTCGCAAAACAAAACATATTTTTGTATTTTTTGGGTCATTTTAAGCAAAAAATATTCCTACAAGTTTTTTCGTAGAGTGCATAGTTTTCGAGATAACCGCGGTTGAACTTTCAAAAAATCGAAAAATTGTAATTTTTGAACCCTAATAACTTTTGATTAAAAAATAAAGTAGCAATTCTGCTTACCGCATTTGAAAGTTTAATTCAAATTATATCGGTTTTGATTATCTGCGTTGCTAAAAATTTATTATTTTATTGTTAAACAAAGCTATAAACACCTAGTATGTGAGTGATGTTGTCTATGATTTCTCATTTAAAATCGAACGTGTAGGTAGAGTAGCTACAAGTGCAAGCGAGGCAATTTCTACGTAGCATGCGTTAAAACGTATGTATTAGGCACGGGAAACACTATGTGTTTATAGATTAGTTTAACAATAAAAAAATTAATTTTTAGCAACGCAAATAATCAAAACCGATATAATTTGACTTAAATTTTCAAATGCGGTAAGCAGAACTGCTACTTTATTTTTTAATCAAAAGTTATTCGGGTTCATAAATTGCAATTTTTCGATTTTTTGAAAGTTCAACCGCGGTTATCTCGAAAACTACACATTCTACGAAAAAACTTGTAGGAATATTTTTTGCTTAAAATGACCCAAAAAATATAAAAAGATGTTTTGTTTTGCGAGAAATCGCTGTTAGGTAATTCCTCAAGTTCTTTGTCTATAACAACCTTATCGACATCCGGATCAACTGTTACCCAAAAAATTCGTATTCTACGGGTCAAAATATATAAAAAAAACTTGGGTAAGTCCATCTGAATTAAGGAGGCCGTTGTAGCCCCCCCCCTGGCGACAGGACTATAATTAGCAAATTTATTATTAAATTCTTATCGTGTAATATTTACAATGTAAAGAAGTAATTAGATTATTTTTTTAAGATTTTGCTTATTATTTTGACGTATTGACTGCCGAATATTAGTTTGACTGACACTTTGACAAGTATCGTGTAAATGGCGCTTAGATAAATAGATTAAGTCCTATTATAAAACGTTAAAAACAAATTTTAATATTTAAACCGTAAGTAAATTTAAGGTAGAAATATATGCCACAGCTTTTGCCAACTAATATTTTTTCCTATTAATGTTTTTAATTTCAATGTTTTAAATGAATCACTTTGACATTATGTCAAATTTCCAGCCGAAGTTCACCGATTTGTCAATACTGTCGCACACGAACTTTTTAATATCCCCCCTACCTACGAGCTCACAGCGTATAGTTAATTCTTGTTGTTAGGGTGTTCATTTTTTTGACTTTGTCATTTAGTATTGGTAACCAGAGCATCCTATATCCTATTTATGAATTTTGCTACACATTTCCTTCGTTATTAACTTTTCTGATAATGCTTTTTTCTACGAGCGTGCAAAAATGTCTACTCTCGCTCACGCGTTTTAGTTTAGACAGTTTTACTTTTCTGCACGCGTGTTACTTTTCCGCACGCGTTTTACTTTTCCGCACGCGTGTTAATTTAGATATGTTAATATGGCCTTAAAGTGATTATAATACATGCAATAAACTAATATTTGGATATTATTTACTAACTTATTTCAAATATATCTTATTGTGTTCATGTTTTAATGAAATTAACGCAAGAATTCGATGAAATAAAATAATTTTGACATAATATTCGAAAGTCAAATCAGTAGACAATAACAGTGGTTTTAAGTCGTCGTCAGGAAATCAAGATCGTCGTCATGCTAACCAATTATGCTGAAAGTTTGGTTTTGACAACCTTGTCAAAGAATTAATTTGTGTATGTATTTTCATATTAATTAAATTAATTGATTAAGATTTGGTCATTTTTAAAGACTCGTAGAAAAAATATTGTTCCTAACGCTTGCAGAAAGTCCCTTTTCCACACTCGACTGCTTGCCGAACTCCCGCTTCGCGTCGTTCGGCAAACTGCAGTCGCGTGCGGAAAAGTATGACTTTCTGCACTTGTTAGGAAAATAACTATTAAGGCAATTGAAGATAACAACATACATATTATGAAAAAGGGTTATTTAAAAATTTTTAAGTTTTACCTAAAGACGAAACTGCGCAGACGGGGAAGTCCCGGAAGTATCTAAATATACATAGGTGCGTAGATACGAACGAAAATGTTGACAAAAAAAAAACAGCTCGATACAATATAAACTTACACTGTTACTAATAAAACACTCGTATTCTAAGGTTATTCCATATTTATATCTAGAATAGTTATCCTAAGTATAAGGTAGATATAGTACGAAAATAATTCGTTACTAATAAACTAGGTATAAGTTAGATATAAGCATTCCTACTTTATTCCGAAATAACAGTTTGGCAACGTTGCAATATTCTGCACAAATACATAGAACAACGATATATTGTGTCAAATATGTCAATTTTGATTTTTCTCTGTAACTGACAAACCAAATTAACATAGGCGAAAAGTTTTCGGAATGATAAAAATGAGTGTTTATTGATTTTTTTAAATACGTTTAAAATACCAGTATTCTTCTTTCATATGGTTTCCACAGAACTTCTGTATCATTATTATTTTCTGAACAATAACATTGCAAAAATAATTCTTATGGGTAAACAAATTGAACACAATTTAAACTAATTAACGAATCATCTTGAAATTTTTTGTGCATTATATGGACTGTTTGACTCAACTTTTCATGCAATATTGAATTTAAATAAGTTAATTACCTATTAAGTTTTCTAAAAACCGTACACCATCTTTAGAAAACCGATATTTAATTCTGAATTCCTTATCAGTGTACTGTGAAAAGGGATTTATTCTATCTTTGAGAAGTTTCCTTTTTCGTGTATTTTCTATCATGTTAATTAAATTATCAACTTCTTCGAAAGCCCCAACACCCCTTAAACACATTTTTTTATTATTGAATTACTCACAAAACAAATCAAAAGATAATATTTATATTTTTGCCTCTGATGACACTGACAGTCATAAAATAGGTTATACCAGACTTAAATAAGAGTGTGGGTCGGTATAAACTTGGACTAAATTCTTATACCAAGTATAACCTATATCTAAGTTATTCCATGTTTATTGGTAGTGATTTTGCCTATACCTGATTTATTCTCAGTATAACTTTTATACTTGGTTTATTAGTAACAGTGTTAGTGTTTTTTGGAGGGCTTTTATAAACTACATATTTTTAAAAATTTTATGTCATAATAATACCAAGTACACCGCACAAACCTTATGGAAAATAGGTCCCAGTGGATTTCGTTCATACTTTGGAAAAATACTCTTTGAAGCATCTTGATAAAAAGATATCATGGGCACAACTCAATCGTATCAAGGATTTTCATGATATAGAGGCGCAAACTCGGAAAATTATAAGATTTACTGGGTATTCCAATTCCTTGAGTTACTGGTTCTCTGGCAACATGTAGAAGTTTGGATCAAGGAAAAGTACTAGTAGTTTAGGATTTTTTCCTGGCTATCCAAAGGCAACCTTTACTTTGACCTTGACCTTCAACGGACGTCATATTTTAGAGTTTCGACGGTTTTCGGCACTAAATTGATATAAACAGAATACTCATGGGTTTTCAGTAGCATCGCTAAACACGAATATGCCATCAGAAATTGACCTCCTGAGGACGTGGTGGCCAGGGCCGCTGCAAGGGACGTCATCTTCTTGAGTTTCGATTGTTTTCGGCATTTAATTGATGTAAATGAATTACTGGAGGGTTTTTTGATATCGCTATACACGAATATGCCACCAGAACCGACTCCCTGAGCACCTGATTTCCAAGGTCAATGAAAGGCTTTCCTGGATTTTCCAGGGGTTTGATACTACATTAATGCAGACGGATTAGCTATAGGTTTTTGGGGTTGCTGAACACGAATACGTGATCAGCACAGACACAGGAGAACTTGGTGCCTAAGACAGCTTATCTTCTGGAGTTAAAAACCTAAGAGTAATCCATTTGATTCCTCCTTTTGATTCCTCCAAAACACCAGAAGATAACCTGTCTTAGGCACCAGGTACTCCTGTGTCTGTGCTAATCACGTATTCAGCAACCCCAAAAACCTATAACTAATCCGTTTGCATTAACCCATTAACGCCCAGGTTTTTTTTTTATTTAAAAATCTTTACTTTTAGGGTTAATTTGATGAAAATGTTAATAATTTAATCCAAAAAAACAAGTTTTTCGGTTTCCTGTCTTTAAAAAAAATATATGGTGTTACCATATGGTAACGCTGGGCGCTTAAGGAATTTTTAGGATCGTTTAAACCAAAATTTTTAATTTTTTTTAATATTTATTTGATAATATTTTCATCGTCTGGTGTGGTATCCTATAAAACAATTAACACACAAACCAACTTTGCATTTTTTACACATTGCTCGTCCAGATGTTATACATCTCTCTCCAGCACATCGCCTTCTACTGCTTGATGTAACAAATGGTCGAAGCGATCAAAACGAAGATCTGGCAAGTTCTGTCTATGTAGACTAGGTCTTCCTGTATATAAGGGACGACTTCCATATCTTGCGAGAAGAAATTTGTCCAATTCTCTCCTAAACGATAGCAAGGATATATTTTTTTATTTTTTTTTTATATAAATGCCATGAATTATGGACTGCAACATCCAACAACAATGTTACAATTTGCCAGTACCACATTTTACTGCAAATTGCTACTAGGTAGGTTGAATCACCTTGATCCATCCAGTCGGTACCCACCATGCTTTGTTGTATTCAGCAATATAGTGAGGCCGACTTACTTGAATGTGGCCTTTTTCTTCATGAGAAAATCTTTTTACCGTGCCCAATGCTGAACCATCACAACTCGTAGATGCTATTGTAACAACAGAGTTATCTTTTCGTCGCACCAGTAATACTATCGCTTCTGCTAAAAAAATCCACGACTTAAAAAAAAATAAGATTATGACTCCGTAAGCGCCCACCGCAACCATATGGTAACGGCGTAATTTGACTATTCCTACCGAATTCGCTACATTTAATTGCTGATAAAATACAACAATTTATAATAAGTTGGGGTATAATAAACTTAGTTTTATTTTAAATATGCAAATACAGTTATTAAAAGACTATCAAAAATTGCTTACGCAAAACGGACGTCCATCTTTTTCTATAAATTTAAACCACACTGTCATATGATTATCTCTCGACGATTGAGAAAAGGCTAAAATACGAATCCGTTACGTTTTATGGGTGCCTGAAGTATTCCTAGAAACGATAGTTCTCAAAATATGTGGCTGACTAATTCCATGGGCATACCGCAGAACTTTTAAAAATCATGTGTTTTACGTTACCATATGGTAACGCTGGACGCTAATGGGTTAATGTAGTACCACAGACCCTCGAAACTTCAGGAGCGCCTTTTATTGACCTTGGAAACCAGGTGCTCCGGGAGTCGTTTCTGGCGGCCTATTCGTGTTTAGCGACTTCAAAACACCCTCCAGTAATTCATTTGCATCAATTAAATGCTGAAAACCATCGAAACTCTAGAAGATCACGTCCCCTGCAGTGACCCTGGCTACTGCGTCTTCCGGAGGTCAATTCTAATGGCATATTCGTGTTTAGCGATCCCAAAAACCCATGAGTAGTCTGTCTATATCAATTTAATGGCGAAAACCGTCGAAACTCTAGAAGATGACGTCCTTTGAAGGTCAAGGTCAAAGTAAAGGTCGCCATTGGATAGCCAGGAAAAAATCCTAGACTACTAGTCCTTTTCCTTGATCCAAACTTCTACATGTCGCCAGATAACCAGTAACTCCGGGAATTTGAATACCCAGTAGATCTTATAATTTTCCGAGTTTGTGTCTTTGTATCTTGAAAATCCTTCATACGATTGAGTTCTGCCCATGAGAACTTTTTATCAGGATGCTGCAAAGGGTATTTTCCCAAAGTATGAACTAAATCCACTGGAACCTAATTACCATAAGGTTTGTGCGGGGTAATTTAATCATATAAAATTTATGTCAAATGCAAGAATGTTAAAAATCTATATCATTTTTTATATTATATTAACAAGGAATAAAAAAAGGCATGTAATAAAAAAAGGAAAAAGCGTAAAAAGTCGTGTGAAATGACTTATTTTTGCATATTTCGTTCATATTTACATGAATAATATTCCTACTTTTACTATTTACCATAAGCATTCCGTTTTGAAATCCAAACTCAAGTTATCATAAAATAATGGTGTAAAATAAAATGCAATATTTTTCATAATATTTGCTATAATATTATGGTAATAACGAGTTTCGTTATGACATGATTCTCACCATTCTGGGATTATGTACAAGGAGGAGAGAAAAATAAAGTTTAAGTACATATAAAGTTTTATTAGATTATTGTTGCATTCTAGAACTACAATATTTGTAATACTCAAACGGTTCATCCAACCGAGTTGGTTTAAAAAAAAAGCAATATTTTTCATAATAATTTACATTGCATATAACCAATTTCCTTATGTCCTCACTGTTACCATTCTGGAATTGTTTTTAATATAGGAGTAGAGGCAAATAAAGTTTACTTTTGTTGTTTATTTTTGTAATATTATCGTTTATTTAAGTCATCACCAACGAATCATTTTAATAAATTTATCAAAATGCTACATGTTCAACTTTGGTAATATATCGAATCACCAGAGCTGCACCCACTCAACTCATATAAGTTTTCTATATCGTAAAAACAAAAAAGTGATGAAATTCGACACTCCCGAAGAACAAACTTTGATATTTAGAAAGTTTTGAAGCTCGAGGCTATAATAAATAGCTGTCGATTGACGGGAGTATCTATTACTTTCATTTGTACATTTTAGGAAGAAAGATACAGAAACATTCTTATTATCTATGATCCCAACATTATAACTAAGTTATTTTTGAGATGTTCCTCTGGGAAATAATTTCTTTTTTTTTTATTTTTTATTTTATTTTTTTTTATTTTATTTGGGATACAGACAGGACAAACCCATAAAAGTATCCACTACAGAATTTCAGATACATTTACAATTTTACAAACTGATGTATAACTACAAACTAAAAGTAAAAATATTCATTGAAGTAAGAACATAAATACAGAAAATGATATAATATGTATGAACAAAAGAGAAGAAAAAAACATGAGAAAATAAGCGATAACAAGACTGAATACACCAAAAGACTAAGTTTCAAGAAAGTGATTCTTCAATAGTTTTTTAATCATATCCGCTTTATGAAAGAAGATATCAATATCCACAACGCTAGACAATTTATTATAAGTACATATTTGTCATTCTATGAGCAGGTGAATTTAAAAAGTAATTTGTGCATGCTTGGTCCGTAACAAAAGTATAATTATTTCTAGTAGTGTGGCTTGGAGTACGAATTTTCAGGAAATTTATAAGGTCAATACAATCTACATTATTATTTAGGACCTTGTGAACAAATAAGACTTCCACAATTTGTCTACTATGCTCAAGAGAAATTATTTTTAAATTAGAGCGAATGCGTTGTCTACCACTATCAGGATAAAATTTTTTAATAATAAATATTACCCAATGAACGTAGTATTCATCAAAATAAAATTTTATAATCAGTGTTATTAGTCTAGCCGCAACATAAGGGGTCCCGTGGGCACTTTTAGGTCGCGCGATTTGATGGTGGTATTATAGGTTTTTGGGTCGCTGAATCCAATGGAAGTGGTCTGGAAGCCCAAATGTGGTGCATTTAATTATTAGTAACAAATTATGGTAAAATTAGGTGTTTTTCAGGAATTATTAGAAGCCCTGTCAATAAATTGATAGTGTTAAAGTCTTCTCTGGTGTATTTTTGGTCGCTGAATCGAATGCGACTAGTCGCAATTACTCAAAATATGTTCTTATGTTGTTAATAATAAAATAATTGTTTATTCGCCGAAAAGCTCGAAATGTCCTATCTACAGCAAGTTTGTAGTTTTTCATAATATTTTTATACGCTAAATCGATTGCCACTAGTCGTGATAGCTTAAACCACATTCCGACTTTGTTATTAATACATTATTGCAAAAATAACGACTTATAGTACGTTCACTAACGATTTTTTGCTCTATATTTTAAAAAACCACTTGTATTGACATGAAATTTGGCATACACGTAGCTAGCATGTCAAACAAAACAAGTAATATTGTGTCGATGTCTGCTTTTACCCTGGGGGTGAGTTTCACCCCTTTTCCTCGGAAGGAAAAAGCTTAGGGCGGTAACTGGCTTACTAACCGGACACTGCACCCTAAGAAAACACCTGCACAACATGGGGATCTTTCACGGAGACCCTGTTTGCAGGAGATGTGGGGAGGCAGATGAAACTGCCTCACATGTCATAATATTTGACTGTCCAGCCCAAACCCGATGGCGACTGCAATACGGGGTCGAAAACTCGAACCTAAGTGTCAGAAGTCAGGTAAAGAACCTAATAAAGGGTCTTGTCCTGCTAGCTGGGAGAATGGACCTCTTATAGGTAACAGACGACTTAACTTCAAGTTAAGCAATCCCGAACCCATTGGGGACAAAAACCCAATGATGGTTAACCCGAGACCGAACGGTGTGCAATAAGCCTACTCAGGCTGCAGTACGGGCCCCATGGCCACCCGGTTCGATCTAACAATCAAAAAAAAAAAAAGAATGTGTGTGTACTTTGTACGCACGTAAGAAGATATTCTTCTATTATATAGGTAATTTAAACGAAGTAAATATACTTAACAGGTTATTTGTATTTTATTTAAAAATTAAACCAACTTTCTTATCTACCACTTCCAAAAAATTTTTATTAAAATAACGAAAAATAAAAAAAAGTATGAATCGTCTAGGATTAGAAACCGCGACCTTCCGTGTGCTTCCGTTTTCTGTCCCACCGCTCTGCCAACTACGCCATCGAGCCACTTGAATTGACACGTAAGTTTCGGATATAATTACACAACACGGCGACAAACTGTAAACATGTTATGCCTACATATTTTATTATTTTACTACAGGGAAACACAAATCCAAAAACACAAGAATTATAATAAATAATACATTTCCTAAAACCACTAATATATTCTTTTAATGACTTATTTGCACGGTTACAGATACATACATTGTCATACATACCTATATTGAAAGATTAGCAATGAACTACATACTGTCAGTGTGCGCAGGCGCGTGGCTGATGTACAATTTTACCCTCAATCGATTCGTCTCTAAAGAAGAATATCTTCAAAAAAAAAAATTCACCCCTTTTCGGGGGTGAAAAAAGAAACTTTTAAAAATAAGTCCGAAAGTGGATAAACTGACTAATTCTAAGCAACTTTTGTTCTATACAGTTTTTTCACTAAGTCAATACTTTTCGAGTTCTTTTTGTTTTTTTGTTGAAAAATCAACATATTCACTCGGAAATAACATTTCACAGCCGCCATATTGACATTTATTTTTGACAGCATGTTGAAACGGCCTATTAAAGTTGTAAAAGTTACAAAGTACATGATGTACAATGGCATGACGGTCACATGCTATGAAAGACATAAAAGGCACATGTGAGAACGGACCGGATTAGTCCATAGGACTAAAAATTACATAGTTACCCGTGTATCTATTATCGTTGCACTTACTGTATAGACCTGGACCAGGCGCGGATCTAGAAATTCATAATAGGGGGAGACTTACCGCAAATAATATTATACTATCCAGATTTAGGCATACGACTCACTTTAGCCATTACTCTAAGAAAACAATTCACTCATCCCAGATACCTACGGTATCAAAAGGATTGAGCTCTGGTGGACTCTTTCCGTGTTACGGATGAAACACGGAAATAGACCGTGGGGTCATCGGTGGGTGTCCAATAAAATAGGGGGTCCATGGACCCGTTGACCCCCCCTGTATAAGTTGATTAATAGCTGAAAATTTGTTAATAGCTTAAAGTTTCCTAGTCGGACAAACCTTGATGTACGAGAACACTGGAACAGGAGAAGTTTTAATTGTGGAATAGTTTAAAAATTTGGAACGTCAGATTACGAAAACGTTCCATGTATTTCGTCGGATAGAACATACAAATTAATTTGTTGCCCTTTCGTTAAACTCTCATGCAAAGATCAGACTCCTATTACTAACCAATATGATTCCTGTCGTTTGGACATGTTCTTCTTGTTACACTCATAAAAATGCCCAGTTGGTGATTAACAGCAATGTGATTTTTGCATGACAGTTTAATGAAATGGTGACAAATCAATTGGAAGTTCTGTCTGACAAAACACATGAAACGTTCCAAATTTTAAACTGTTCCACAATTAAAACTTCCAGTGTTTCAGTGTTCCCTTACGTCAAAGTTTGTCCGACTAGACACCATTAAGCTATTAACAAATTTTCAGCTTGCTATTAATCCACTTTTGTTTGGTACGCGGGATCCAGTTCTAGTATAAATATATCCTAATATCATTAAAATTAGTTCTTTTTCAGATTAACAATCCATCGTGGATTTAAATAAACATTAAAAAACTAATTTATTGAAACGTCAAAGTTGTTATTTTAACAGTCATAGAGCTAAATGTATTATTTTAGCTACAACGACGATATTGTAACTGTAGCAATAACTCTGAAACTATGACATTTAGGAACATTACACGAAAAACAATCAGTGTTATTTTAGTACTTCAAAAGGCAGAAAATATATAAGATTATCCATTGGAAATAAGAAAATTCGTTAGATTTCCATAAAAATAGAAGATCTGACAACACTGTAGACACCATCATCCTAAGCGTCCGTATCAGAAAAAACCTTCACAGACCAAAATCTATCAAACTCGTGCAAGTCGTTTCCCAAATAATTGAGGCGTTCTATAATTAAAACTCACTCTGTATGATAATTTATGCCACTCACTAATCTAGAATTAATTCTGTTTAACTTTTTTTACGCATCAAACGAATAAATTATTGAAATTTTTTTTTATTTCTAGAGAAAAATTCAATTCCGTATTGACTACAGACTACTGACATCATAAATATCCGACAGTTGATACTGATTAAGCAGTTCATTTGCAATTGAGCGAAATTCTAAACAGGTTCTGTTGTTTCCCACACGACCATCGATTATTCCTAACATCATTGTCTTACTTACTTAAGCAGTTCTCTTATACCTTGTTACCTGGTGTCGAGGTAATTGGACAATCAGATCTCTCCATGCCTTTCGGTCAGTAACTAGTCTCTCTGCCTCTCTCCTCCAATATTTGGTTTTGCAAAAGCCTTCCCAATATCTGCGTTCCATGTACTTGCTGGCCTGCCTCTTATTTGTTCTTTATCTGATGCAGCTTTCCACACACTCTTTACAGTTCTACCTTCACTCATTCTTGCCATAGAGCCGAACCACGATAACTTCTTCGTTTCAAGTCTATTTAAGGTCACATATTATTGGTCTGGTCACCCCGGTTACAGCTCGCAAATATCACATTTCGCATGCTTGAATTTTACTACGAAATTTGTCGTTCACTGTCCAAGTTTCACTACCATAGAGTAGCACTAGCTCGTATATAGTTTTAAATATTTTCATTTTAGTTTTATGGGTTACTTCTGTTTTTCTAATAAAACTCATATTTACTTTACTTAGTCCTAAGCCTTTCTACCTTTAGGTGTAAGGCTGGTGAAGTTGAGTTTGACATTGTAGCTTCATGCTCTCCGATCTTGTGTTAGGTTTCTTGCACTATCTAATGTCAAACATTTCTGCTCGACTTCTTTCCTGACTTCGTCTACCCATATAACTTTTGGTCTTTTTCTTTTGTCTTTCCCCTGTACTCTCGTTTCGAACACTCCTTTTGTTAGTCTCTCGTTCGACATTCTATACACGTGCCCGAATCATCTAAGTTGTCCCTCTACTATTTTTTGATTGATTGGTTCCAGTTTTAGCCAAGGGCGGATCCAGGACAGATTTTCGGGAGGGGCCATGAACTTTTTTGGGGAGGGGTACCGGGGGATCTGGGAGTAATTTTTAAAAATTATAAATACAAGGTGAGTTTTAAGGCATTTTTATCTACAGTGTAGCATCGACTCAATCGGTGCATTGTCGGCGTCTGTGACGTCACCGTCTACACTGCAGTCTGCGCGTCGAGGTACCATCAGACCACGTGGAGTTGAAGTCCCTGATTTATCACACTTTGACTCTCACGCGTGGTAGGTAACCACCAAAGATATACCAGAAGCTTATAGAAAATCCACTAATATATTAAATAAAAAAGAAAAAAGGCAGAACACAAATTTACACATCTTAAACGGAAAAATCAGGTGAGACTTTCGGGGGTGGTTCCACGGGAACATCCCCAGTTAGGGACCCTAGGTTTACTGCCGTTGCAGGGCAGCGTCGACAATCCTAGACGGAATTCAAACCAGTGTTTTGAATTCCATTGCACTCGAAGATTGTCGGCAGACAAAAGACTGCTCTTCAGTATCCGAGTATACTGCCCTTTCGACCAACAAAATAAGCGCACCTGTCATGGCACCAGGAACAGATGTTCCTGGTGCTGCCTCCAATTCCGGAGATGGTGGAGGGGAGAATACATCCCTCTACGACGATCTCCCCCCGGAAATCCCGAACTTGCAGTGGTATGACATGACCAATAGCCTATTCTCAAGCGACACGTTCGTCGACCAGGACCATTTTGCCCATGTCATGGCTCACATGATAAAGTTTGGTGCCAAGACGTATCCACAGACTTGGAACCAGACTCTCGAAATTCTTTATAAAAATAAAAACGAGGCTCTAGTCAAGTCTTTCATGGCTAGAGCCCCTGTTAAACCTGCTGCTCAGAAAAATGACAACCAAACTGCTAAATCTAATGAAACATCCGAAACCGCTATTTCTCAGGAAACCGACTCAGAATTTGTTATGCCGAAGTATAACACAAGATCTACCACCAAAAAAAACTTCCCTCCTCTTCCTAAATCTAAAAATACATCAAATTCAAATTCCGAAAATGCTACCTCTTCTTCTTCTTCTTCAAATACGTCAAAACCTGCTACCACAAATACAGCCAATACATCAAACCAACAGGCAAAAAAAACCTATCACTACAAAATCCTAAATATCCCGAACAATATCGATACTCAAAGGAAACTCTGTGCCATAATCAATACAAATGAGCTACTTCGAGGAAACATTATCCTCCTTACATTCATTCCAAACCAACATATGGCCTATCTCGAGACTGGAAAAAATTTTTCAGTCGAAGAGATGAGCCTCAAACTACAAAACAAAACGGGAGACAATTCAATAAAAATCATCTCCAAATTTTCCAATAACTCTTCTAGCCCAAAAAATTCCAACCCTAGCTCAACCTCTAAGACTCATCAGTATCAGCTGGTCGCGACTAACATCGACGTCGAAATGACCGAAGCTGAGATGAAGGAGGCCTTAGAGGAACAAGACATCCAGATATCTTCTGCAGTCCGTATTATTGCCCGTAAAGACCAACGAGTCACAAAACTTATGCGCATAAACTTTACAACTGAAGGGCAATATAACTTCGCTCTTGCGCATGGCATTAAAATTGACGCTCAAATCAAACGATGCGAAGCCCCACATTCTTACAGCCTGTCCCATCCAACCACAAAATACTGCAGCCGATGCTGTCTGTCGGGTCACGATATCGCAGAATGTCGTGACAGACAATCAATCTGCCCCAGCTGTGGTAGCAAGGACCACAAATTCACCAACTGCCCCACAAAGGACGTTC
Source organism: Diabrotica virgifera virgifera (assembly GCF_917563875.1). Classification (NCBI taxonomy): domain Eukaryota; kingdom Metazoa; phylum Arthropoda; class Insecta; order Coleoptera; family Chrysomelidae; genus Diabrotica; species Diabrotica virgifera. The sequence continues at coordinate 31,989,952 of NC_065447.1, forward strand.
CAAAATGTCCTAACTGCGAGGGACAACATGCTGCCTGGTCACCTAAGTGTCCAAAAAGACAAACACCTCCTAACAGCCATCAGGACGCTAAGCCTGTGTATCCTGAAAAGAGGGTAACACCAAAGATACTTACCGAAGAAGCAAAACCTTCATAACTTTTAGCACCATGCTAATGGCTAACGTTCTCCCTGATCGCAGAAATCACATCTGCAAAACCGCATCCGAATTGTCAACTTTGGCATACGGTCACTCTATCTCGTACTCTGATAGAGATAACAGAGTACACCTAACATTCGTCCCCCAATTCTAGATAAATAAACGCTTATGGACTGTGTAATTGGAACAGTAAACTGTAATAGCCTCAGCAGGAAGAGACATCTTGTCAAACACCTGCTGAGTACAAACGATATCCAAATCCTTTCCCTAACCGACACAAAATCCAAATCTAGTCCAAATTTTACCGGGTACACTACGTACCACAATCCTAAAAGCCAGACCTGTAACGGGAATGGCATCCTAATACACAAAAACATCCCTACTGCCCCACATACCATTCCTCCCAACATTCCTATACAGGATATCGACTTTATTGCAGTAGACCTGCTCCAAAACAACGAAATAATAACTGTAATCTCTTACTACAGAAAACCAACAATACCCCTTTCACTAGAGCTAGTCGAATATTTTTCAACACTCGACAAAGCTATTCTAATGGGAGATCTCAACTGTAGACACACTCAATTCGGTGATACTCACACTAATCCTCAAGGCAGACAACTCTCAAATCTAATTTTAGATCTGCCAATCTACAGAATCACCAACAATGATATAACGTTTTTGAGCCACCTAGGAGCATCCATTGTCGACCACATATTGTGCACAGAAAGCATAGTGGACAGGTTCGACGATGAATGCTTCATAGGTGACACAATCACATCAGATCACGTCCCATTACTAGTCAAAACAGGACTATGGACCCCTCCACCAAAATTCACCCACATCTACAAAAGAGATTACAGAAAAGCCAATTGGGAACTATTCCGTGAACACGTCTCACAAAATATTCCTCAGTTAGGTAATACCATATCAATTCCAGAAATTGATATAAAAATCGCACAAATCGAAAATCTTTTACAAGAAGCATCTAATCGTGCAATTCCAGAAACAAAATATAATATTTATACTCCAACACTTCCACAACCAATCCTCGCTAAAATCAAAGATAAGCGCCGCTTACTCAGAGAGTATAAAAGATTCCGCCTACCAATCATCAAAACAGAATACAACCGACTCTCGGCGGTAATCAGGAGGGAGGTCAATGCCCACAAAGATCGACTTTGGAGGGAGGCGACCTCTGGACTGGACCACCGAGACGGAGGTAAATTCTGGAACAAATTCAAAATCCTAACGAGACAAAAAATCAGAAAAGATTCTCACCTCATTGAAAATAATCGAATACTGTCAAATCCTCAAGACAAAGCAGAAGTCTTCAAAAGATATCTTGAAAGCACATTCACTACCCCAGAGAAAATTTCGAACAACAATTCCGAATAGATACTGAGCAGAACGTACAACGATTGCTGGGAAACCCAGCACCCATAGTAGGGCCCAACTATCAACAGATAGTGGCCCAAACAGACATAGAAACCGTCAGGAGACTGTGTAACTTTGGCAAAAACACAGCTCCTGGCCCAGATGGCATACATAAGAGATGCCTCAAACAACTTCCTGATGCAATTTTCCCGCTTCTAACAAGAATAATCAATGCATGTCTACTGTTAGAATATTTTCCTAATCCTTGGAAAATATCTAACACAATCCTGATCCCTAAACCAGGGAAACCCTCTACTAGCGCTGAATCCTATAGACCAATCTCGCTTCTAAATACTCTAGGCAAGGTCTACGAGAGGCTCCTTAAGGAAAGGCTCGTAGAACACCTAGAGAGCCACAATATTCTACCAAGTTTCCAGTTTGGATTCAGAGCTAGTCATTCCACAAGAAATGCATTGATAGAAGCAACAACTTTCACGTCTCAGGCAATGAATGAGCGCGGCAGACTAGCAATAGGCATCTTTCTGGATGTCCAGAAGGTCTTCGATCAAGTCTGGCATGCTGGACTTATCGAGAAATTGCACCGTGCTGCTGTGCCCATTCCTTTCCTGAGAATAATAAATTCCTATCTAACTGCTCGTACTGTTCGGGTAAAAGTTGCAAAGCATATCTCAGAACCTTTCACTCCTCAAGCAGGAGTGCCACAAGGTTCCGTAATTGCGCCTATATTATACACAGTCTATAACAGCGACCTTCCTAGCCCTAGGAATCCTACGGAAAGTATCTTGCTATTCGCCGATGACACAGCCTTAATCACCACTGGCCCATCTCTCCGTAAGAGGGGGGAGAGCTCGGTATTCGATAAAGCTCAAGCACAGCTTGACAGAACTGTCGAGTGGTGCAACAAATGGAGAGTGACCCTAAATCCTGCTAAAACCCAACTAATGCTATTTAGAAACCCTAAATGCCACGCTGCTTCTTTGGAGCAGAACAACCACATTAGACTCAACGGAGAAAGGCTCGTTTTCGCCCCGTCTGTTACCTATTTGGGTGTCGAATTATCCAAGACACTCAACTGGGATAGAGACGTTAAAAACACTCTAAACAGAGTAAGGAACAGAGCCAATCTGCTGAAGTGTCTAATGGGTAGGGGGGGTACAAGCAAGGCCACTCTTCTCCACACATATAAAATGTACGTAAGACCACTGATCGAATACAGGGCTGTCCTCTACTCGACACTAAGTCCGAAGCTTATGCACTCGGTCTTAGCCACGGAGAGGAGGATCCTGAGAAGGATAATGGGCGTGGATTTCGACTACCCATCGGCTGAAATCCACCAACTAGCAAATATCCCCTCGATTCAGGATAGAATCAGTAAACTTAGCAAAAGATACGTCCTAAGAACAATTAACAGCAACAACACCAGAGCTAAGGAGGTCCTTAAGACCAGAGTAGATCGTAGAGGACAAATACTCACCAGGAACCCAGCAACAAAAGTTCCCTTCCCGCCCGCCAAACTTCTAAATTTGGCAGGCAACGAACTTCCTGAGGAGTATTGGAACGTCCTTGAATCAATTCCCCTATTCTATCGTAGACAATAAGAAGTCTACACTCCCAATGCTGATTCCAAGAGCCGTTCCTAAATAAGATAAATGAACTTGTGTCTAGTAGCAGCACACCCCACAAAAAAAAAAAAAAAAAAAAAAATAATACCAAAAAACTCAAAAAAATTAAAGATATAAATGGCATGTCGTACCACTCCAAGCAAAACCCCAGTCCACTCGTCTGGACAACTTACCAACCTGTCAACCATAAAATTCGCACCCAAGACGCTAATATTTCTCAAAACTCCCCCCGCAATAAAAAAAAAGGGGGGAATCTGCCCTTGAAGAGGCTGCAAAGCCTAAACGAGGTTAATCAACAAGGTGGAGGGGAAGGCACTTTTCACAAACTTTTGAGTGTCATGAAGACATTCAAAATTCCTACACATTTCTTCGGATCCAAGTGCAGTTCTTTTAACAAGGTAGATACTTATTTTTCCCAATGCTTCTCCTGTCAGGCCTTGTTCTCTCCCTCTTTATTGAGTTTCACTAATTATTTTTATGTTCTAATAAGCGTCAGTCAACTTGACAAAGTGTTCACAAAGTGTTATTGTGTAAGTATCTCAAATTAAAAAAAAAACTGTTTCATATGGAATACGTCGGTCGTTTTTTTATGACAGAGTAATAATTTGCACTTTGAACCTGATTCACCATTTGTTTAATTATTTCTTCAAAACACGTTATCAATTGATTTTGACTGGTGCTACTAATTTATATTGCTCGGGAAGATGCTGTGGATAGGTGTTGCTTAAGAGTCTTATCTTCTGATGCTACTATAAACCTTAACAATTCCCCTCATTACTAGGTCCAGCATCTTGGTCCAAAAGCAGAAGGCCATCATCACTATGGCCTCTTAGAGGAATGATTTGTCGACCTAAAGAACACTACCTTATAGGCTCTACTATTAGTCTTAGTCTTTCTCTATTTTCTTGTATCTGTTTAGACCTCTAAGGGTCTACCTGGTCAGTGAATGATTTTTGCGGGTTGCGACAGCTTTGTAGAAAATCCAGCCCAACCTGAACGTAGAATGCTACTTCTTGTGATATGATGTTTTTCATGAGTTTGTATGGCTCCGTCTTTGTCCATGAGTTTGACGAAATACCATATTTTTCATTAGAAAAATAGAACGCAGTACTTGCAGCACAATCCCTTTTGAATGTGCGAAAGTACCAACCAACTCCTTTGTTTTTATAAGTGCTCGCGACCCAAGTAACGCTACATTCCTTTTTTATTCTTTGTTTGTACATAATATGGAAATTGATACAATTTTGATGGCTATTCAAGGTCTTTTTAACATGTTGACTCACAAAACATAATATGTCTTTCTTGAGGTCCTTGAGGTTTCCGTTACTGCTTTTGTTCAATTCTAGTCCAAAAGACATAATAATGTACTTATCCACTGTTTTGTGGATACATGTGTTTGAAATTAAAAACATTTGAACTGAAAATATTTAAACTTATATCTTTTAAATTCTCGGAGGGGCTATGGCCCCCATGGCCCCCTCCCTGGATCCGCCCTTGGTTTTAGGTTTTGTCTGATTGTTTCGTTTCGTATTTTCTCTGTCCTTTTACTGTTTGCTGTTTTCCTCAGAAACCTCATTTTAATTGCATTAATTTTGGATTTTTGTCTCCCCGTCAATGTCCATGTCTCTGCAGGTGTCAGATGCTGCTATACATGATTGTTGCTCTAACTACTGATTACATCTCATACTGATGACAATGAGCAGTAATAAAACCCTTATTTAATGCATAGTATAATTTGGTTGCGTTCATTATTCTGCTATTTATTACTGGTCCTACATTTGCCTGTCCAATCATTGTCGATACTAGATAATTGAAGTCATCTACTTGTCTAATGGTCTCATTATTTAGCTTTGCATTTATATTTTCTTTAGTTTTTGTATTACTAAATCTTTTGTTTCTTTTTTTAATATTCTCATTCCAAATTTCTTATAATCTTCATTCCAAATATTAACATTTAATTGTTTAATTGCAAGCCTTTGTATGATTTTGACAAAATCACCAGATCATCAACGTTATATCAACTCTGACACGCATAGTTGTTGGAGATTATACATCCTAACCCTAGTTCTGTTTACTTAATCCCTACATTCTTTTGCAATTTCGTCTATTAGCGTAATAAATAACAAAGCACTTAGGATACTACCTTGCCTTACACCTATCCTTGTGTTGATTTCTAGAGATTATAACGTTGACTGGAAGGTGACCATTTTGAAACAAAAAAAATCGTTAGAATTTCAGAAAAATAGAAGATATGACAACAATGTAGACACCACCATCATTTCGTCCGTATCACAAAAGACCTTCACCGATCAAAATCTGTAAATATCGTGGAAATCGTTTCCCAGATAATTGAGAAGGTCTGTACTTAAAACTCACTCTGTATGATAATTCTATATCACTCACTAATCCAGAATTAATTCTCTTTAACTTCTTAGACCCATTAAAGGAATAAATTATTGAAATTTGTCTGTATTTCCATTTCCGTATTGACTACTGACATCATAAATATCCGACAGTTGACACTGATTAAGCAGTTCATTTGCAATTGAGCGAAATTCAAAACAGGTTCTGTTGTTTCCCACGCCACCATCGATTATTCCAACATCCTTGACATTATTATGATAAAGTCATCTCTAAGATATTCCACATCGAGGAAAGCGACTATTAGTTATTGTGTCAGTGTATGACATAACTCTTCGTCGCGAACAAAGAGGCTTCGCGCCAAAATTTGAATATGAATCAGGCAATTGTCACGTAATTCTATATTAAGCCACCGCTATTTGAGCCTCATTATTACACTGTTTTGCTCATGTTTGGAATAATCGATTTCGAATTGTGAATATCCTGGGTTAAATGTTAATTTTGGACTATATAATGATTTAAGGAAGCACAGTATACATCCATATTAATATCGGAGGAATAAGGCTAAGGGTTCATTGGGTTGAATGACAAAATGCAAATTTGTATATCTATTCAATATACAGGAAGTTTTTAGAAATTTATTGTCCAGCGATCCCAAAATAGTTCCAAAAATCTTTGGTTGTGAGTTAGATAATTACAGAGAGGTTTACAGAGAGTTGCAGACAGACTATGGAAAGAAAAAAAAATATCTTACAGAAGTAAAAAACTTCGTTTGTACAATGGTATAAAAAAGTTTATTAAAAACCATTAAAGTGATCCAGAAGGATTAGCAAAACGTTTTCGATCTAGATCAGATCATCTTCAGTGCATTCTGCTTAGTACATGAAACTAGCAGCCTTATGAAATTGGTAACATCGAGAAATATTTTTTTTTTTTTTTTTTTTTTTATTGACATCCCAATTTATTACAATCTGCCGTTTTTTACAAAGTAATAAGCATTAAATAATATTTATGTCGGCTAAACTATTGACATGTGGCGAACATACCCATTAGTATGCCGCTCTTAATGTTAGTCTACTAAACTATTATTGGTTCTGGGAAAACATAAATAAGTACTACACTTTTTTTTTAGCTCACACTAAATCACTGGTCACTTTACGTTTTAACCTGCGCACTGCACACATCTGCATCAAGTTCCTTGCTAGGTGGTTTGGGTGTTCCCGCAATCGGTCCTTGTATTTTTTTATTCGATATGTAATTTCTTCCTTTACATAAGTTACCTCTGCATCTCGATGTACGGCGTTGTTGGTGATGTACCAAGGTATATTTAAAATCATCCTTAGTATTTTGGATTGGAACCTTTGTATTATTTCAATATTAGAATTTGCGGCTGTTCCCCACAGTTCTACCCCATAGGTCCAAATTGGCTTCAACACCGAACATCGAGAAATATGGTTTACATAATACTTATATAATATTTATAGCGACTCCAAGTCGATGTTAAAAGATTGAATGTGTTAGGAGTGCTCAAAGAGCAACATGGTTCCCTGCTCAATAAAAATTTGTGAGTCTTGCCAGTTCAATGGACACAGACCAATGGTTGGTCGCTGAATCTGAATATGAAGTTTATTTTTATGTAGAATTGGTGGAACAAATTCAAAAAAAATTAAATTTTATGCAAAAATGCGAAAAATAAATTTTGATGATTTTTCAAATTTACCTCACTGTATCTTTGGTCTCTGTAAATATTTCCTCTTGAAAATTTTAATGTGTTATGTCTAAAGTATGTAGATTCCTTCCTCTTCTTCTTCTATTTATGGGTGTGTAATTTAATGCACTTTTTGGCCATCTTTCCTCTGACATCCTCATAACATGACCATACCATAGCAATTTCTTTGTTTCTATATGGTCAACCGTGGAATATAAAATATTTGTCCGTCGTCTTATTTCTTCATTTGGTACATGTTCTAATCTAGATACTCTGCATGACTACTTTCCTTTCCTGTGAGTTGCCAACACTCTGCTCCATAAGTTATAATAGGTTCTACAATAAATTGTTCTGTAGATTGTTAACTTTGTGTTCAGCTGCACCTTGTTAGACCATAGTAGACCATTTAAAATACGAGTTGCTTTCCTTCCTTGCTGTATCCTATGCTGTATGTCTCTTTTTTTAGTTCCTTCTTCTGATATTATGCTTCCTAAATATCTATATTCCTCACATTTCCTTATATTTCTTAACTCTAATTCCGGATCTTCGGTTTCCTCTCCTATTCTCAAATATTCCGTTTTCTCCATGTTCATACATAGGCCCCATTTTTCATATTCGATCTGTAACTTTCTTAGCATATAATCCATATCATGTTCATCGTTGGCAAGAATTACTTGGTCATCAGCAAAAAACAAAGTTGTTAAGCAGTTTTCTTCAATCATTATTCCCATCCCAGCAACTGTTTTCCTCCATTGCTCCAGAGCTTTCTGGATGAATATTTTAAATAGTGTTGGCGATAAGCAGCACCCTTGCCTTAAACCTTTTGTAATAGGGAATGGTTTCGACATAGATTTTCCCTACTTAATACAGCTTTTCGGATTTTGATACATATTTTGAATTGCTCGCACATATGCTTCGCTTATGCCTATCGTGGTCAAAATGTCAAAGAGTTTCTTTAAAGGTACCGTGTCGTAGGCTTTTTCCAAATCAATAAATGTTAGGTGATTAGACAGATTCCTTGCTCTTCTTTTCTCTATTATTTGTTGCATCACGAATATGTTATCTGCGCACGATCTACCGGCGCGAAAACCACTCTGTTCTTCCATGTCCTGAATTTCTAATTCCACCCTTTTCTTTAATACTCGGCCATACAACCTCCCCATTGCACTGGTTATACTTATACCTCTGTAGTTTTTGCACAACGTTTTGTCTCCTTTTTTGTAAATCGAGCTAATGTATGCACAATTCCAGTCTTCTGCTATTTTTTCTCCCTGCAACATGCATTTGTTGAAGAGTTCCGTCATTATTTCGTGCAGTATGTCTGGTCCATATTTTATCAGTTCGATGGGGTTATTTCCAGGTCCTGATGCTTTCCCATTTTTTGATTCTAATAAGGCTTCTTTTTTTTTCTTCTGTAGTTATTCTTCTAACTTGTCCATTTACATTCGTCTGCATGTCCATTTGATTTACCTCAAATTCGGGTCTAGTTTCCCTCAGTAGTATCTTATAGTAATCTTCCCATTCTTTGGTACTTATTAAATTTAAATTACTCTGCCCTTTATATTCTTTTCTGATATTTTTTATCGTTTTCCATGCTTCAGCTACTTTGGATCCGCCTATGTATCTTTCCACCTCTTCGCACTTTCTTTCCCATGTGTCATTTTTACTCCTTATTACTTCTCTTTTCACTTCTCTGTTTAGTTGTGCGTATACTCTTTGATCTTGTAAGTCCTGTGTCTGTAGCCATTTTTGGTACGCTGTCTTCTTGTTATCTACTAAACCTTTTAGTTTCTCTGAGCACCATTCTGGATTTTGTTTATCATCTTTTTCCAAATATCCTAACGCTTCCTTTGCTGCTGCGTGTATGCTTTCTTTTATTTGCTGGTACAACTTTTCGGTGTTATCGGTGTTACTTTCTATAAATATTAATTTTGAGGCCAGTCTCAACTTATACAAAAATTTGGTCGATTCGTGTTTTAAGCTTTCCAACTCATAACACTTTTCTGAAATGTTAGTTCCTTCGTCTTTTTTTAGCCTTTTTGTATTTGTTGACCGGTAAGTTATTCTTATGCTGGCTACCAACAGGTGGTGATCGAATCCACATTCTGGTCCCCGGTATACCCTCACGTCTGTAGTCTTGAGTCTAGAGCTTTCTCTTTGGATTATGTAGTCAATTATTGACCGTAGTTTTTTTGTAGGTTGCGTCCACGTGAATTTGTGGATATTTTTGTGTGAGAAGAACCCATTCATTATTTTTAGCAATCGGAATTGGCAAAAATCTCTCAGACGAGTACCGTTTTCGTTCAGTGTTTCTTCGCCATATCTCCCCACTACAGAGTGATTCTGCTCTCTTCCTACTCTCCCATTTGCGTCTCCTAAAATGTACAATTCATTGCATTGTCATTTTTAATATGTTTATAATAAGTAAAAGAGGAGTTGTCATTTTTAAACATTTTGTCGTCAGATTTCGTTAGTATCATGTTTTCTTAAAAAAGTTAAGCGACCAACTTTCTAGCTTATAATTTTAACTAATACAGTAATAAAACACAATTAATGAAGAAGTTTTGTGGAAAATTTTAAGTCAAACTACGCAATAGGAAACAAGTTATGGGACTTTATAGACGAGCGGCACACCACAAAAAACGTTTATTTCTCAAGATACTGTGTGGTGTGATGACCACAGTGTGGTGAATAGCTAATTTTTGTCATACTTTATGTTTTTGATGATGCTGAAAACCAAAATTAGGTTTATTTTGAATTTTACAGTGAGGGAACATTGACAAAATCGCAATTTTACATTAAAAATAAAAAAAAATGAAATCACATTTTTGCTTTTAATAACTCTGTTTCGTTTTAATATTTTTTTCTGACATTTTTATAGTATATAGTTCTTACCTTTCCCAAGACAATGTTATCTGTTTCAATATGTTTTAATATAATGAGACTTTCTGTCTCTCATTATTTTAAAAGTTATGAATTGTTTAAAGTGAAAGATGCAGATTCTTGAAAGGTGCAGCGAAAGGTGACAAAATTTAAAATTTAGCTTTTTAATCAAAATTATGTTAAAATATAAGGTACAAAGAATAAAATGTTTATAGAAAAAAAAAGAATGCAACTTTTAATTTTAAGAAAAACGTGATTTCTTTTTTTTTATTTTTAGGATATAATTGCGGTTTTGACAATGTTCCTTCATCTAAAATTCAAAATAAACCTTATTCTCATTTTCAGCACTATCAAAAACATAAAGTAAGACTAAAATTAGCCATTCACCACATCGTGTTCAGTATCTCGAGAAATAATCGTTTTTTTTTTTGTAAGAGTGCCACTCGTTTATAAAGGCACATCACTTTTTTCTTATTGTATATTTTGACTTGAAATTTTCCAAAAAACTTCTTCATGAATGATATTTTATTGCTGTGTTGGTTAAAATTATAATCTAAAAAGTTTGTTAATCAACTTGTTTAAATAAACATGAAACTAGCGAAATCTGACGACAAAATGTTTAAAAATTAACTACCCCTCTTATAATTTGTTTAATCATTTTGACAAACCTCGTTGTCATTTAAATACTCGAAAGATGACAAAGTAAAATAATTAAAAGGAAATATTTACAGCAACCAAAGATACAGCAAAAATTGATTTTTCGCATTTTTGCATAAAATTTGATTTTTTGACATATTCCACCAGTTCTAGATAAAAATAAACTTCATATTCGGATTCACCGGCCTCGAAAATATAAATAATGAGCAAAATTTGCAATTCACCTATCATGGTCGCTTTTTCGATTTCTAAGCTTCAAATTGGGGGTCTGCCGCTCGTCTAATAATACATACAGATTTTAATGGCTGTAATATTTTTTGGAAAAGTTGTAAAATTAAAATAAAAAAACATAAGACCTAAAACATTTGTCTACGTCGATCAATAAATTATTATATGGCAATAAAAGCTTCACGTTTTTTTATTAGCTCAAAGCTTAATATTTAAAGGGTGTTGCTATAAATGGCAGCTAATATTTGAAGAACCAACATTTTTGCATTTTTTTTAATTCGTGAAAACAAAAATTTTAATCAGAGACCTAATTCTGAACGAGGGTTTTCTAATGAAAAAACAAACAAATCATACCTCGTCTTCTTGTCACAACCCAGGCAAAAGTTTATAGAGAACATTTTGCGAAAGATAAATGTTGATATTCAGAAAAGTGGGGCGAGTAATTTGAATTGATTTTCTCCGGGAAAGTTGATATTAGGCCAGTCAACGAACGGAAAATTACACAGCGATACCGTGTAATTTTCCGTGTCACCACCGAATTGCATAAAGTTTGGAGATAGTTTAATGGTAAAGGGTCTGTTCAGAAAAATCGTCTAAACATTAGAAGGCCACTTAGAGAGAGTAGCAGATTTCACGGATAAATGGAAAATAAAAATCAACACAGAGATGACACAATTCATCATATTTACACAACAAGCAGCCCCGCCCCAGCAGACTTAAAGATGAGAGGAAACATCTTCCAATCAACACCGTCCGTGAAGTATTTGGACGTTCACCTAGACAGAAGACTGAATTTCAATCTGCATACAAAGCAAATCAAGGAAAAATTCACGATAGTAAAAATAATAATACTGCCTTATATTTTCAGATCATCTCCATTGTCAAAGAAGAAGAAGATTTAACTGTACCAGGTCTATGTGAGTTCAATGATGTTGTATGTAGTCCCAGTATGGAGTTCCACAGCCAACACCAACTGGAAGAGACTAGATGCCACCAAGACGTCATGCTACCGTATCATCGACGGGGCAGCATGGCAGGACCGTCTTACAAACGCATCCATCCAGGAAAGGCTACAGTACACACCACTGAGGGAGGTGGCCGAGAACACGACTCATTATTTCTTCCACTAGGCCACAGGAGACTCCTAAAACAAGAGACATCCTCGAGAGTAATCTAATAGAGAGGAAGCATAGAGAAAAACACCATCTGATCGACCATCTGATCAGAGAACACCCAGATGGTTGCTAATTCGTCAGGAAAGTGGGTAAGATGCCAGAAAAACTACCTACAGAAGAAGAAGTCCAGGAAACAACAAATGGAGAACCAGGTCCCAGAAGGATGAAGAAAAAAGGTAGCGGTGCACCAACGGAACGCTAAGAAGAAAATAATATATCTTAATTTAATGCAATGTACATATTAATTAGGGCAATAAACGTTTATATTTTTAACAAATTGAAGAGTCTCAGATGCAGAATCCACCAATTTAATAAAATTAAAATGGTAAATAGTCATTTAAACCTGAGACATTTCGCGTTGAAAGTTCTTACTGGTACATCCTTTTTCTGCGACGTTTTCAATTAATAAGACAGCAGACGACGAATATAGAAAACGAAAGGGAAACGATCACATTCCACCTTCATTCGTCTAGGAAAAAGACAGCAGAGGAACTTTCAGTACTCAAACCGAGTAAAGGAAATAAAATAATAAATGCTTACAAAAGCTACTGATGACGCCTGAAATGGTAGAAAGAGCCTGTCTAGCGGGTGTGCAACCCTCTGAATCGAAAACAAGCAAAACCATCATTTATTATAATAGTTTGTATTTTTATTTTTTATTTTTATTTTATATGCTAAAGAGTCTGTTGATTCACTCTCTAATTTTGACGGTTCTAAATTTGCTATCCACTTTCGACTAAGACAAAAATGCGCGCTGTTGCAAGATTTAAAATATTCAATTTTACTTATTTAAGAAAATTATATCATATTCACAGTACATAATAATATTAATAATAAGAAAATATAGATATCTCGGTGTAAAGCAAGCGCGGAAAATTTACCCTAAACAAATGAAAACCGAACTAACTTCTGAATTTGTACGAAGGGTAAGACAGCTTAATCGGTCATATCTCAATAGTAAAAATTTGTTTAAGGCATTAAATACATACGCCTTTTCCGCGCTTAGCTACTCATTTGGTATTATCAAATGGTCAAAAACCGATATAGAAAGTCTTCAGCGGAAAGCAAGAACACTTCTCACAAAGGCACACAGCCATCATCCTCGCAGTGCAGTAGAGGTAACAACATTACCGCGGTATCTAGGAGGAAGAGGACTCATGGACACAGATGAGCAATTGGATAAACAAGTGGCTAACTTGAATCATCTACTTTACATCGTGCAATCTGCGCAGTAGATTACTCAACGACACTTAAACTGAGGGGACAATAAATGCGCATAAACCACCTATCTAAGGATGAAAAAATGCGCACCTGGATGGGTAAACCATTGCATGGACGGCATCTCAATGAGGTCAACCAAGAATATGTCGAGAGTAGAGCGTCGAACTATTGGTTATTATCAGGAAAGATGTTTCCCGAGACAGAAGGCTTCCTACTCGCCATTCAGGATCAGGTTATTCCAACTAGAAATTACCTGAAGTACATTGTAAAAGATCCTCAGGTCCAAAACGACAAATGCCAAACAGTGGCATACAATAGTCCGGATCCCATACTAGTTAATAAACTTACTAGGCAAACAACATTAATAGAGGTGGCGATACCTAACAACAATAATCTGCGTGTTAAGCACAACGAAAAGATCGCCAAGTATAGAGATCTCGAAATACAAATAAGGAGACAATGGAGAATGGAAAGTACCCAGACAATACCTATTATTCTGTCTAATACTGGAGTCATTCCAAAGACCCTCATAGAAAACATCAAAAAGCTGGGTCTAAATGAACATCCTTACAAGACTATGCAGAAAGCTATGCTACTCTTGACCTCCAGATGCGTGCGAAAATTTTTGGGAGATACTCCGGCGTACCAAGTCACCTAGGGCTCGATAACACGGAAAGAGTCCCACCAGAGCTCAATCCTTTTGATACCCTAGGTATCTGAGATGAGTGAATTTTCCCCTTAGAGGGAGTGCGGGCCTCTATGGCTAAATCTGGAGAAAATATAGTAGTAAAATAAACCATAGACATTTTTATTTGGTTCAAATAAAGTCATAAAAATGTCCCTAGAACTTCCTCAAACATGTCATCAAAAGATTCATGAAAAGGAGATGACGATAACGACCAATCATAGCAAACGTACCTGTCATTCACTTGCGCGGAGGACTAAAATATTTGATGCGCCGTCACCAAAATAGAACATAGAGAACAAAGGATTTTTGCGGAGTGACCATACTGACTCTTTAGATTTTGTGGTTTGGATTTAGCTTCTATCCACACTATTATACTTTAGCGCAAGGTTGATTTTACTTGGAGGTGAGAGCCACCTCTACTCGTGGGTGAAAAACGTACGTTTAAAATAGTCCGGAAAGGCGTAAACTGACTAACTTGAACTAAGAAACTTTTGTTGATTATATAGCTTTTTCAGTAAGTCAATACTGTTTGAGTTATTTGCGACTGAAGTACTGATTTTTCAACAAAAAAAAACACGTTGTTAGACGGTTTTTCTCAAATACCTCCAAAAGAAAGTATTTTATCGAAAAAATATTCATAACAAAAATGTAGCTAATAAGAAAACCAAATAAATGGTGTATGTATGAAGTCTGCAGACACAGTAGAAAAAGAGTTGTAGCTAATGAAAAATAAACTTGGGTGCATAGAAATCCGACAACTTAAAAATTTGGTCATATTTGATGTCTTGTATTTCCTAAACCTGTTTTCCGATTTAAGTGATTTTTTGATATGTTATGTCCTGATTTTTTAGCAATGCCGCTTTAATAATATTTTTGCAAAACAGGTAAATCTTGACTGTATACCGGGTGAACACACAAAATGTGTTGTTTTTTTTTTCTCAAAGTTTGTATCACCCTGTGAAATATTCTCTCTCTCTCGTTCCATCCCTCCTTGTGGAGTATTGGGCGCTTATGCGTTTCTTGGCCAAAAGTGTAAGATTGCTGTCTGGCCGGGACAACGCATCTTCTTTTGTTTTTATTCTCTGGATAAATTGTGAACTAATTCCCTCCACTCTCTTCTATCTTTTGCTCTCTTTTTGACTTCGCCCCATCTTAGTCCAATTTTTTTGTGTTCTCTCGTTGTTGTTCTTTTCCAGCTGTTGTCTGGTCTGCCCCTCTTTCTTTTCCCCTCTGGTTGGTATTCAAGTGCTTGTCTTGCTATGCTGCTTTGGTCTTTCCTTAAAGTGTGGCCGATCCATTTCCATTTTTTTTCCTTGACTGTAGTAGATACGTTAGTTTGCTTTGTCCTTTCCCATAGTTCTGTATTAGTTATTTTATTTGGCCAGTATATTTTCAGGATTTTTCTTAGAGATTTATTTACAAATGTTTGTAGTTTTTTAGTTGTATTTTCGTCCTGTTTCCATGTTTCTGCTCCATAGAGTAGTATACTTTTAATGCAACTGTTAAAGATTTTAATTTTTGTTGTTTCCGATATTTCGTTTGTTTGCCAAATTTTATTTAAAGCGTTGAATGCGTGTTGCGCCTTTGTTATTCTCGTCTGTATATCCTTTTTACACCCCCCGCTCCTTTCCATGACAGATCCCAGATATGTGAACTTGTCTACCTCTTCTACTTCTTTAGCGTTTATCATTATTTTATTATTTGGATGGTTATTATTTTTTAGAAGTTTAGTTTTTTCTGTGTTTATTCGAAGTCCGATCGTGTCGGAGAAATATTCTAGCATTTATAAAATACTGAAATTAAAACCCAATTAGAGCGTCAGGTTTTATTAACATTATATACGTACGTTTTTTGTTTTAATCGCTTATGTGGGATAATAAAAAAGTTAGGTATTTTAAAACTAGATATGTTCTCCATCAATACAGTGTGTTTCTAAATAAGTGCGACAAACCTTAAGGGTTAATTCGGCTTGTAAAATAATGACAGATTGCTTTGTAAACGTATGCCCGCAAATGTTTCGTTCCCGAGATACACAATTTTGAATTTTTTCTTACAAACTGACGATTTATTTACTGCTCTAAAACCGGTTGAGATATGCAAATGAAATTTTGTGGGTTTTAAGACGTAGTTATTGCACATTTTTTGACATACAATTAAGAATTTAATATTTACCATTGGCGCGCATACGGGTAATATGGCCTATCATATTACCCGTATTCACGCTAATGGTAAATATAAAATTCGTAAATGTAGTAAAAAATATCCGTAATAAATGTATCTTAAAACCTACCAGATTTCAGTTGCATATCTCAACTGGTGTTAGAGCAATAAATAAATCGTCAGTTTTTAAGAAAAATTCAACATCTTGTATTTCGGAAACGAAATATTTGCGGACATACGTTTATAAAGAAAACTGTCATTTTGCATGAAAAATTACCCTTTAAAGTTTGTCGCACTAATTTAGAAACATCCTGTATCGATGAAGAACATGTCTAGTTGCTAAAGTACCTAACTTGTATAATATCCCACATAAGCGACTAAATCAAAACGCTGGACGGAAGGACCGCCCGAGAACTTTATCGTACCAATCTATTATCGTTATCGTACTAGATACTGGCATTCTATAAAAATAACAAAATTACTCGTTATTTTGATATTTTAGAAACACCTTGTATACTTGAAAATATTTTATGGTTCTACGCATCATTAATTCCCGCATTTGAGAAAATGTTCGGGGACACACTATAGATTATTGCATAAATCAATAGAATATTAGTCATATTTTCATTTCAAATTAGTCCATTTTTCTGAGAAATTAATAGTTTACAATATTTGCATTTTACTGCATGGATTGTAATGAAATTTTGGGAGTAGCCCAAAGCCCAATCTCCTAATTCAAAGTCTATCCTATATAGTATGGCGCTTTTATCAGGGGGGCGGTTCTCACCACTTCTCGGGGATAGAACATTTTTATTTTCGAATTGCATGGAGCAAAAGAAAGAATTTTAAGAAAATTTAAAAATGCGCTCTATAATTTGATCTTATTTTTTTCAGCCGTCCAACTTTTTGAAAGTAGAAATAACACTATATTAAGAGGTACTGCAAAAGAAAAACAATGCATTTAAATTCTGGTGAATGAGGGGTTAAATGTATGTACTTCTCATTTTTCCTTAAAGTACATTAGTCATATATTTTTTGCACCATATCTCGCTTAGTTTGAATGTAACCGACATTTAATGGTGCTCGTTTTAAAGGCCTTTTCAAACACTACTAAAGCATGAGCACTTTGAGCATGCACCAAAAAACAAACTTTTTTACCTACCATATCTCTTTTTGTATTACAAATAGAAAATTTACGAAGCAACGAATCTCCTTGTTATTTATAATTAAAAAAAATTTATATAGTGTTTTTAGTTTGATGCATAGTTTTTAAGGAATTCACAAAAAACCGTCCAAAAACGTGTCATTTTTAAATGAAAATGGCCAATTTTCAACTACGCATAACTCAAAAAGTATCGAGTTCTCAAAAAAAAGTATAGATCAGTTTTTGCTTAAAAATAGGTTCTCTAGCCACTTCCATGCTTATTTTAACCAATAAATTTTCCACCCCCTTGAAGGGGTAGGAATTGCCCCAAGAAAAAAGCGCCACAATATATAGGGTAGATTTTGTTTCTTGAGCTATTCCCTACTTACTGTGAAAATATCAAGTACATCGAAGTAGTAGGATGGAATTCGGAGCCAAATACCCTCATTGACTGTCCTATAATAATGCTCTGCTATGATCGCGTGAGAGGGGACACACAAGATTCTAGCAAAATTTCAATTTTCTGTAACTTTTCGAGTTTTTGAGTTACAGCAACGAGTTTTACGCCATTGGAAAGATAATTTTACATTCTTTCAAAATGTGTAAAAATATACAGGGCGTATGTAAAAAATTAAGATTTTGTTCATTTTCGGTTAAATCGGAAGCCATATTGTGGGTAAAATTTATTGTGCTAATAGATAACAAAGTACTATATATGTCTGCCAAATTTCAAATTTTAGTTTCTATTACAGAGGTAGTTACGGGCACTCGAATATTTTTTTATAAAAAATTCATAACTCCCCCCCCCCCTATGAGGAGTTAAGAAATCTGACTGTTATTCAATTTACCGATATAATATCAAAAATATATCAAAAAATAAACAAATTCCTTGAAGTCATTTTTGAGAAAATTTAGTTCAAATTTATGTCAAATTTTGACCCCTTAAATATAGGCAACCCATAACTTTTTCTGAAAAACGATAATATTCTTGTTATAGCCCCATCTTTAGGTTATATAAGTGTTTTTTCAAATTAAATTTATCTTAAACAAGTTTTTAGATTGGTAGGCAAATGTATCGGGTGGGCGGTCGGCCATGCTGGCCGCCATTTTGGATTTGGAAATGTCAAATTCCGTATTTCTATTTACCTATCGATGAGCTAACTTTAAGTTAAATTTCATTCTTTTCGGTCAAAATTTGCAAAAATGGGCCCCAATAACCCCCCTATTTCGGCCCCCCTTTGAGAGGTTTTTTTTCAAAAGCTTAGTTTCTCGACAAAATTCTCTTAACCTTACTCATAGCGAATTTCATCGAAATCGGTCCAGTAGTTTTTGCTGGGCGGTGGCGACATACGTACGTACATACGTACATACTTCCGACATGTTTTTTTATTTGCTTTTTAGACTCAGGGGACTCAAAACGTCGAAAAAAAGTGAAATCTGAAAAAAATTTTTTTGCACGATCCTATTAATTTATCTATGTATTATACTCATACTGCGTATGTAGTACGATAAAGTAAAAACATAATAGTAATAAAACCTTAGGCTATAGTTGGGTTTTAATTTCAGTTTTTATAAATGCTAGAATATTCCACAGGGTGATGCGAATTTTGAGAAAAAATACAGTTTGATTCGTATACCCGGTATACAATGAAAACTTACCTGTTTAGCAACAATAGTATTACAGCGGTATTGTTAAAACATCAGGCTATAAAGTATTTAAAAAAAATACTGAAATCGGCAAACAGGTTTAGGATGAAAAAATTACTTCAAAACCAAATATTTTCAAAAATAACCACTTGGAACTTACAGCTCATTTGTGATCGAAATGATATGAAAGCGGTAACGATTAATTTTAATTGGGATGCTAATTTTAGAAGGCAATTTTGAAAATTTTTTTACCAAAATAAAAGGAGCAAACTTTATTTATCGTAACTTGCTTAGTTTTGATGCTAGAAACATGTACAGACAAAATAAAAAGCTTTAAAATACACTGAAAGAGCTTTGATGAATTTGTCCCGAAAATTGCTTAATTTTTTTGTTTATTTCACGTTCAGATATCCTATTTCGAATTTGAAAAAACGAACCTACTTTTCATTTTCTCATTTTTTTATATGCTACACTTTTGCTAAGAATCTTATGTTTATTCAAATACGTACGTTTTATACCTCGAATTTATAAATTTCTTTAAAACAGAGAATGTATTAAAACCACACTTTTACTAAGACTATTATTCAAAACAAATATATTTACTAAATAATTATCAGCAAATCTCTACCACCGTCGTATACATAAATATAATTATTAAATTAACAAAAAGACATGTTTTTATTTATTCCCACTGTTTATTTGCACTCATACGTAACCAATAAAAGATTTAGAAAGTAACTAACTTCAGACTGTTGCTTTTTTCTGTCGGTGTGAGCGCACATGGTAAAAATTCACTCTTAACATTTTTGCCAATCGCGCCTAAAGGAATAATAGAACTTCAAAAATTCTGTAAAACAACAGTTGCTTAGCATTAGTCAGTATATCTATTTCTGGACTTATTCTAAACGTATGTTTTTCGTCCCCAACAAGGGGTAGACTTCATCCCCCAGGTAATAGCAACCCTGGACAAGTTCAATAGTAAAGTAGAAAGGGTTTAGGTAAGAGGGGCCTAAATCCAAATTTTCAGCAGTAATTGGACAAGAGCTCTAAAATTATCGACTTTTTTCCCGAGTGACAATTTGACAGTTTTAATTTCACGACCCGAAGGGGAGTGAAATTATGTCAAAGTGTCACGAGGGCAAAAATTCGATAATAATTTTAGAGATCGAGTGCAATTTTTTGTGATTATTTCATGAATAAAACTGTTCAAAACCAAAATTTTATTGTAATTTATTTATGTAAGTACAAATTAGTACAATTAAACACACAGTTGTTATAAATATTTGACGGTTGAAAGTGATCACTTTTATAATTTGTAAAACATTTATTGTCATTAATGTCACTGAATATATTTTTTCGTAGTAACGAAGGGCATGGCATATGACGTAATATACTTGACGATGGGATATTATCAAAAATTATCAGTTTAATTTTAAATTCTGTAGCTTTCTATTGGTCAAAACCTCCTATGAATGAAATAGTTAAGTAAATTCGTCGTGACAATTAAAATTACTCTCCAAAACGGTCACTGACTGGCCTATTGATATAATATTGAGGCTCACACAAAATTACGTGGGTAGGGCGACACTAAGATGACTTGTTGGGAAGACGAGATCCTGAAAGTTGACAACCAAAGAGACCGTTATTATATTAAAATTGGGAGGGTGCAGAAAATTTTCAACATTAGCGAAAAGTTAGAAATACATCGAGTGTAAGAAACGGCAAGTTTAGGTCGATGGGACGAGATATAACTACTTAAATAGAGGAGACTCTTTGCTTAACGAATAATTTTTTTAGAGAAGGATACCAGCACGTTTAAATCCTAAAAGTGTTAAAATGCATTAAATATTTCAGTAAATCTTTAAGTTATATGTATATACTAAATTTACAATCAAGATGCAGTACAAATAAACAAACGAAGACACGTTAAATGCTGCTAGGAGCACTCCCAAATCATAATTTACAATGTATATACTTTGGAGATCACGATTTGGGATTTACAATGTACATACATTGTAAACATTATGATTCGGGATTGCTCCTAGTAGTATTTAACGTGTCTTGGTTTGTTTATTTCTACTGCATCTTGATTGTAAATTTAGTATAGGTCGTCCTCTATCTTTTGTCCTTCGTCAGGATATATGTAGTGCCATCATGTAATTTGCTTGATTATTTCTGTCCAATTATCTCTTTCCTATAAGGCTCGTTTTGCTTCGGAGAAGGAGTAACCAGTCGTGTCAGTTATTTTCCTGATCATGAGATCTTTGAGATCATTAAGATCATGAGATCTTCCTCTGGATCTGTTGCCCTCTACGTTACCTTCAACTATCATTCGTTTCATGCCTTCTGTTCATCTAGGTATATGTTGGTTTATAGTAGTGGTAAGTCTCCTTTTATAGGTACATAGTACCTAATAAATAAGAAAGAAATAATTTCTAATCGTTTCAGATTTTAACTGGTCCCGTCATCAGTAATTTTGTCGGAGAGGAGACGAATTAGCTGAATGTTGCTAACAGTATCAAGTTGGAGACCCAAAAAAAAGAAGCACCGAAGTTTGCCACGATTTCACTTCAAGAAAAATGCTTCCACGGAGACGGGATTGGGTTTAGGTAAAATTGTGTAAATTCGAAAAACGTACTTGTGCAATCGAAAAGAAGCAGTTATAACTTTTAACTACACGCGCTGGCGTATATTGCAAATAAAAAATTTAATTTTTGAATTTTTTTATATCTATCTAACATATCACTGGAGTGTGCTTTACAATTGGTTTTAGTTTCGTTATAATCGATAAATTCACCACGATTGTAGTAATGTAAGTACCGGGTGGCCAACTAAGAACGGCCGTCGGCTATATCTCAGAAACGGATTATGTCAGAGCTTCGGGATAAAAAATTTTATGACAAAAGTGACCTCGAGAAAAGCCTGGAAATTATTTTTAGAATTGTAGGTCTACCGCTAGATGGCGCAATTTAAACAGAAAAATTTAAAAAGGAAAATTTGACAAAATTTTACCAATTAACAGGCATTCAAAATACGATCATCTTATTCTTCATAAAATTATGCGTATATTTTGTAATACAAGTTTTGGTCAATCTTTTAAAATAAGAGGTAGGGGAGAGTGGGAACCTTGTTACGGAAAAGTGCTTGTAAGTCCGGTTCTGCTTAACCGATCTTTACAAATTTGGTCTTGTTGTAAACAGCTCTTTACTGGCAATGTAGGAGTTATAATGTCGAAGCAACCTAATATGTTTGGTACCTGCTAGAGGGCGCTATTTAATTTTTATTTTAAATCTAGTTTTCCTTGAAAAATATTAAATAGAAACATACCGTTTTATTATCAGATTATAAAAGAAGAATAAATTAGCAATAAAATACCGAAAACAGCATGTCGATATCTTCTTCCAATCCGGAGATATCTTAAAAAACGTGTTAAATGGGAGAAACTTTTATGCATATTCTAATTTCGACTTATTATGTTACTATATTATTAGGTAAGTAGGTATATTGTACCACCATTTATCTTATGAATCAAGGACTGATGAAAAGTATTAGGAAACTATTACCTAAGTCGATTAATCAGTAACAGTCAAATTATTACACTTCAGTAATAAGTATAAAATAAATTGCCCTTTACATACCTACAAGCAAGGCTATGATTAACAAATGAATATCGCTTCTAATGTCAAAACTTTTAATGGCGTTGTAATTGTGTCTATTGTTTATGTTGTTACCTTTTTAATTAATTACATTCGTTAATATAAATATAAAAATATGATTATTACAAATGAAGAAGCTTTTGACATGTTGGCAGTTTATTTTGAATGTATGAGAAATGCCACTGTTGCTGCTAGAGTATATGCACAGCAGTATCCCAACAGACGACATCACGGTAGACGAGTTTTTATTCGAATCGCACAACGTTTACGTACGACAGGAAGTGTGCATTTACCTTTGCATCGAAGACGTCGTATAGGTCGCACTGAGGAAAATGTAATAAACGTTTTAGCGTTTATAAATGTAAACCCCCATTTAAGCACAAGAGCTATCGCCAGAAGTTTGGGAATAAGTCGAACCACTGTCCAAAATATTTTAAGAGACCACAGGTAACTTTAGTAAATCATATTCGTTTACTTTATTCGCAATTAGAATACGCCATAATTTTTATAGTTCATCCAATATTTGAATGATAGTTTGTAAATATTTATATTTTCCACATTTTGCAAAATTTTAATTATCTCAAAATTTACTATTTTAGATTGCATCCATATCACCTTGTCCTACACCAACATTTAAATGCTGAATATTTCGATACCAGGCTGGATTATTGTAACTGGCTACTAAATATGATAGACGACAACCCCGAATTACTTTCAAGTATTATGTGGTCAGATGAGGCTACATTTCGTAGTGATGGCCATGTAAATCGCCATAATATGCATTACTGGTCTGAAACGAATCCCCATTGGATGCAGGAGGTTCGGCATCAGGGTCGTTGGTCTGTTAATGTATGGTGCGGTATTCTAGGTGGACAAATAATTGGACCATATTTTTTTAATGAAAATTTGAATGGAGAAAATTATTTAGATTTTCTAATGAACCAATTGCCACTACTTTTAGAAGACGTACCATTAGCAACTCGTCGAGACATGATTTTTCAGCATGATGGGTGCCCAGCACATTACTATAGAGGTGTTCGGAATTTCTTAGACCAAACCTATCCTGATAGGTGGATAGGACGTGGAAGCCTATTTGCTTGGCCAGCAAGGTCCCCCGACCTAACGTGTTTGGATTTTTATTTGTGGGGAAGAATAAAAGAGATAGTTTTTATTAATAGACCTACGACAAGGGATAATATGATTCAAAGAATACGAGATGCAATACAAAGCATCCCAGTAGCAGAAATTGAAGCTTCCGTTTTATCCACTCGTCGGAGACTTTTGTCTTGTATTGCAAATGATGGACAACATTTTGAGCACCTTGGGCGCCATTAGTCTTAGTTTTTTCTCAGTAATTACTATTTTGGAATTTACTTAGGTACTTAGTTTGTGTATTATTGGTAGTAGGTAAGTATAAATTTTAATTTATGTAGTTAAAAGCCAATTGTATCTGAGCATTTTTTTTTATAATTTATGATTTACAATGTATTGTTATTGTAAATTAATGTAATTTGTAAGACCTATGCAATTATTAGTTAAGTTAGTGGGTTTATAACTACTGTTAAGTTAAGCATAAAAGTTTCTCCCATTTAACACGTTTTTTAAGATATCTCCGGATTGGAAGAAGATATCGACATGCTGTTTTCGGTATTTTATTGCTAATTTATTCTTCTTTTATAATCTGATAATAAAACGGTATGTTTCTATTTAATATTTTTCAAGGAAAACTAGATTTAAAATAAAAATTAAATAGCGCCCTCTAGCAGGTACCAAACATATTAGGTTGCTTCGACATTATAACTCCTACATTGCCAGTAAAGAGCTGTTTACAACAAGACCAAATTTGTAAAGATCGGTTAAGCAGAACCGGACTTACAAGCACTTTTCCGTAACAAGGTTCCCACTCTCCCCTACCTCTTATTTTAAAAGATTGACCAAAACTTGTATTACAAAATATACGCATAATTTTATGAAGAATAAGATGATCGTATTTTGAATGCCTGTTAATTGGTAAAATTTTGTCAAATTTTCCTTTTTAAATTTTTCTGTTTAAATTGCGCCATCTAGCGGTAGACCTACAATTCTAAAAATAATTTCCAGGCTTTTCTCGAGGTCACTTTTGTCATAAAATTTTTTATCCCGAAGCTCTGACATAATCCGTTTCTGAGATATAGCCGACGGCCGTTCTTAGTTGGCCACCCGGTACATCTTGCAATTATTTTTTGTCATTATGGCACAAAATGTATTTTTCTTTATGAACAATTTTAATTTTCAAGAGATCAGATTCAAGTTATAAATTCCAATTGGCTTACTGAGAAAGAACTCCAAGCATTCGCTGATGCCGAATAAGGTTTATAGCAAACAAACAAAAAAAAAATACTAAACAAAACTGCTGTGTTTAAGTGTATTCTCTTGTGGTGTATAGAGTACGTCACGTGTGTAATTACGTTATAACTTGATGCGCGGGTAGTTAAAGGTTAAATGCTTTAGATCTTTTTGAATGTGAACGTTTAAATTTAGCGTTTTTATGCATATTTTGGATGCCCCATATTTGTTGGCAAAACTCAAAATCGAAATTTTGTGTTATAAGTTTTGAAGATCTATAGCAATAAGAATCTCACAACAAGCGGTCAATGGAAATGATAACTTTTATTGATTTCATGAGAATCTTAAAAAATGACAATAATCGCACAACGTTTATTTCTTTAATACCTTTATGGAAGCTGAATTTATTTGCAGCAAAATGCAAAAATATCACATGAAAGCTGCACTTCTCACCTTTAACCATACGTTAGGCGCGCGGTTATTGCTGACGAGCTTAGTCGCGCTGTCTACGGTTGTAGACCAGTGCTCTTTAAATAATGGTAAAAAAATAATGCAAACAGATCGGCGGCGTTTAGCAAACTGAAGAGTAAGTTGGAAGTATTAGTGACAGCTACTAAGCGGGAAGGGGGCGTATGTGCAGTTCTCTGTAATTGGCGACCACTTAAAGGAGAGTGGTCTACGATTGTAGACCTCGCGACTAACGGAGGGTTAAAACGCATGTTGACTTTTGTCAATAAGACGGTCTGGTCCAAAAATATCAAATCTTTACCGTCAAGTCTTTTTCTTCAAGTGCCGTCTCCTAGTCGGAGGTTGGATATCATCACCACTATCTTTACTCTATCCACCGCTGCTCTAAAGAGTTCTATAGAACTGCATTTAAACCAGTCCCTTAAATTCTTTAACCATGACACTCTCCTTCTTTCTATACTCCTTTCGCCTCTTATCTTTCCCTGTATTATCAGTCTCAGCATTTCATATCGCGGTCCCCCCATTACCCACGTGTCCCAGATATTGTAACTTTCTTATTTTTATTGTGTTTATTATTTCGAATTCTTTACCCATTTCTCGCAGTACTTCCGTGTTCGTTTTCCTCTACGTCCATGCTATTCTAAGCATCCTTCTGTAACACCACATTTCAAATAACTGTAGCTTATTTATATGTTCTTGCTTTAATGTCCAGCTTTCAAGTCCATATTGTAGTATCGAGAACACGTAGCATCTCAAAGCTCTTACTCTCAGTTCTAAGCTAAGGTCTTTGTTGCAGAGAACTGTTTTCATTTTTACAAACGCATTTCTTGCTATTTTTTCCTGGTCCTTATTTCTGTTGTTGGATCATTTTTCTCTGAAATCCAGGTTCCTAGGTATTTGTATTTATCAACCCTTTCTATCGGTACATCTCCCAAATGTATGCTTGTTTGTATGATTGTTTTCTTAGTTATTATCATGTATTTGGTCTTTTCTATATTTACTTGTAGTCAATATTCTTCACAGAAATTGTTTATTTGGTTTAGTAGTAGTTGGAGTTGTTCAACAGAGCTTGCCATAATCACGGCGTCATCTGCATATCTTATGTTGTTAATAGATCTTCCGTTAATTATTATTCCTTCACTTTGAGATAGCAATGCTTCTTCAAAAATGGCTTCAATATATGCATTAAAGAGTAATGGGGACATAATACATCCCTGCCGAACTCCTCTCATGATTTCAATTTCTGGACTGGGTTCGTTATCTATTACAATTTGTGCTTTTTGATTCCAGTAAAGGTTTGTTATTATTCGTAAGTCCCTTTTGTCTATGTTTTTTGTCTTTAGAATTTGGACTAATTTTGTACCGTCAAGTACAAATTTTAATTAAAAATTAATTTCGTGCTCGTAACTGACATTCATAATCGCCAGTCGCTTCAAGAGTTGTTTCGGAGAGGACCACTCATTCTACAGAAAAACTGTCTGAAATATTTTTTTAAGCATACAAATTCTTGATAAATCCACGTTTTCCATTCTCTACCCCAATATAAGAGAGGGGAGATTTTAGGGGAAGTCCGGAAAAGGAATGACCAATATTTTCGAATTTTTGGGATCCCAAAATTGACATTCTTAGCAAAATTCAGCTTGTTCGTGTTGACGTGTCCAGAAGAAGACATCGAAACGATATAACAAACATATTATTTTTAAATACATAGTTTCCTCTTAAAAGCAGTAAACTAAGAAGAACGTGTAAAGGCTTACCTGATGTATATACTTAGTAATGGTTTCATTCTTACCTGTAAAAAAATTAGTTATTAATAATTTTATTCCTAATTAAACCCAAAAGCAAATTAGAATCATAAATAATTTTATCTGTTACATTAAATTGTATATGTACAAAATGTAGGTAAAAAAAATTTAGAATTTTTTAGAATTCCCTCCCTTTGTCTCCACTGCAGCATCCATCTCGCTTGAAAATTTTAGAAGGCTTGGAGGTGTTAACAGGGAAATGGACCAATAAGTTTTCAGTTTAAAATTTTTTTTTAATATTATTAATGTTGCTATTAGGATTGAAAATTTTACCTTTCAATTGCCAGATGACGCTAGTAACCTACCCCATACACGTCAGTTGTAATGTAGGGATAAACTTTCATGGATTGGTTACTTCGAGCAGAGAGCAGCAGGCCTGCGCCTCTCCGATGATGACGCCAATAAGAGTCGAAAATCGTCGATTCACAGTGCTGGACTGCGCTCCCTGTTCTAAGTGAAAAATAGGATTGTTTTGCATTCGCATTGAAACTGAGTAAAAATGGTATACATTTTTATTTTATTTATTTTATCAATTTATTTAATTATTTAAATTATTTACTGGTGTCAATATATACGTGATTATCATTATTTTATCGCTTATAGCTAGTTCTATGCTCTATTTACAAATAAAACTCAAAAGATATTTAGATGAGTAATTTTGGGATAATAAATCTAATAGACCATCGCTGTACTAACATGATCAGATCTATCTACCAAAAGACAACCCGTTTAGAACACACTTTTATGAAAACAGATCTGATTAAATATGGTATCAACATAAATGGAGAGAAGCTCAATCATTTGAGATCGTCCTTATAGCCGATCGTAAGGATGATACAATAATAATATTGAACAAATTATATCACGCTTCCTTAGAGGTCGGACTAAAGATTAACATCAAAAAGGCGCAAATAATAACTAATCTTGTGCTTAATCGTAATATTGTTTTGATGTAATAGATATTGAGCAGACTGCATCTTACAATGTACTTGGAACATGAAATTCGGTTGGCAACGAGCTCCCAGGTCGCATATGATTAGCTTGGGTAGCGTTTGGTAAACTGAACTGGATGCAATCCGCACAAAACAAAGACGGATCGAAAGAGCTGAGGGAGACATATGTCCAGCAGTGGACGCGTAAGGGTTGATGATGATGATGAATCTAAGTCTGCTGTAAAAATTTATTTTTATGTCTCTCCCAATTAATGATATTATAAATCAACAATAAAAAAGAGCAATAATACTTCATATTTCCATACTTAGTCCAATTTCTTTATTACAGCTAAGAAATAAGTTCCTCTCTTCAACCATCATAGAGAGCAAAGGAATTATCTTACCAATTTAAATATATTTAAACTAATTTTAATTAAATTTGAATATAGTAGTGCTCAACGTTTAGTCTAAAATCCGCACACGGTATAATACCGTAGCCGACATATTTATCTCATTAAATATTTACTCTTCACTTTATGCTGAAGCTCTCGAGGGAGCCACATGAAGTGCAAAGTGCATACGTGATTACTTACGGACATTGCGGTAAAACCAAATGTATCTTCAAAACTAAGGCCTTCCATGAAACTTGCACGACTTTAATGACCATACAGACATTTGCAATGAAATTGGTTTTGGTATCCCTCATTGTTTAAGTTTGTGTAGGGCATATATGAATACGGTTAAGGATCTATTAACATAAGAGGTGAATAATTTCTGTAAAAATAATCGGAAAAGTCAGTTTTAGTTATCAGATGTATTTTTGAAGTTATACATCTTTAGACGCGTTTGGACGTACATGTATATGGGCGCGAATTCATTAAAAAATATTGGTGCTACGCGCAGATTAAACGGTATACGTTTGCTCTGTTTGGGTATTACAATGACTTCAAAAATTATTCAATATGGCGGCTATGGGTAAATAAACATGTTTTAATTTTTATTGTTGTCAGGACAGAGACAAAAGTAAGTTTATAATTGCAGTGACTTTTTAACCCTGGATTGCTACACTTATTTTTTAAACTAAATCTGCTACACAGGGGTACAGTGGTACCCCAAATAAAATCAACTTAAAAATATTTATATAATATGTATATTTAAGAACGTATGACAAAAACAATCGTAACATTACATGTTAAGAGTCTACTTTGTATACAAAAATATTTTATTATAGTATTATCCACAAGTTAGGCATATTTTTTTTTAATGCTGCAAACAAATAAATTTTTTGCATAGGGCACAGCTAACTCTGGATTTCCGATCTTCGCTTCTGGGACAAAATATGCATCTGCCTGTGGTAGCAACCGGTCTTGTTAGTACTTCTACTGGATTAGGTATTCTTAGTACATTGCAGATAGTTTCGCGAAGTTCAGGCCTCAAAGTCGAACATTCCAAATGATTTTCCATTTGAGGTTTCACTAAATCAAGTGTCAGTTTTTTTTAGGTAAGCTCTTCTGTTGACAAGAATTTCCTTTTCTGGCGCATTAGAACCACGTAAAAGGATCATCGAGTTATATATCACAATGTTGAGCAGATTGTAAAAAAGGCATAATGGCCAATGACGCGTCTTTTTATTTGTAGAATAAGTGTGACATAGTTGGTCCAAGGTGTCCAAATGTGGGTCCAAATTTACCCTCCTTGGTCATCCGAAGGTTAACATGATGTACGAGATTATAATGATAATAATTTCAATTGTTTAGCAAAAAATTAAACTTACATGTCAGAACAAAAAAAATAGATTATTCTGCTACATTGGGGTACACGTATACCCCGGACCTCAAATATCTCAAGAACTAAAAATGCACAGTGCGTTATCAATATCACATCTAAACTGCCGTCACGAAAGATGAAAGTACCGAGGTTCTCATGACTGCAGCCCCCACTCCGGCAGATTGGTGTAACTTTTAAACACGGTTGGGGTACATTCCAGGTAGCATTCCAGGGTTAAACAGTTCTTAAAAGCAACAGCTACTTAATTGTAAATGTTTTAGTATTATAATAAAAAATTACATACCTACCTATTTGGAAAATGTAAAATGTAGTAGGTAATGCTTCGATTTACAC
The DNA here is from genome assembly GCF_917563875.1 of Diabrotica virgifera virgifera. Taxonomy (NCBI): domain Eukaryota; kingdom Metazoa; phylum Arthropoda; class Insecta; order Coleoptera; family Chrysomelidae; genus Diabrotica; species Diabrotica virgifera. The sequence continues at coordinate 32,020,307 of NC_065447.1, forward strand.
AATTTAATTTCTAACAAACTTCATCTAATATATTGTTTTCTTGCTCCATATTTTGTTGTATTTTAATATTTTAATTCCACAAAAATCAAATTGACTTGATTAAATTCAGACAATAAGCAAATATGACCAACTGTCAACAAGTTTAAAACGTTCAGTTAGTGTGTCTTAATGGCTGAATTTTAACGTGCTTTATTTACAACCTAATGGCCGTAATATACACGAGTATGATCCCTAATGCAAATTTATATTTTTCTATTTTTTTTTTATATATTTTATGATTGTAAGTATAATTAATATATAATTTTTTTTCAGAAAATACGTATTTAGTTAAAATGTTTGCCAACAATTGGGCATAAATCATTTTTTATGGCTTTTTCAATGTGTTTATGTGTGTCTTATTTGTATTTTTTTAAATTTTCGTACTGTTTTAATAAAAATTTGGGAAAGTAGTAAGTACTTATTAACATTAGTTTAATATTTAAATAAAATATAAGTAGACTGTTTAAAGGGTATTGACTTCGTTGAAATCATATAAGTACACACACATTCTTTCGTTTTTCAAAGAATGAATTTTTACTCCCCACTAATTCACAGAATATTATTAGATAGGCACATTGCTTTGAAAAGAGCTTCAAAAATTTTTAAACTTACAATTTACGTCTACAAATAATTTGTTTCGTCAAGGAATAATTATTGCTCTATTTTCACCGACAAAATCTACAAAATTCTCAAAGAGGAATAGAGTCAAAATAATTACGCTTCGACGAAAGCAGTCATCTCTTCACAATCTCAGTCAAAGACAACATTACAAATAATAACACAATATGAAATTCCTTTGGCCTATGATCTTACATCTTAATTGTTAAAATTTTTGAATATGAAATTAGTGACACAAAATTTGGCTTTAGAAAGGGTATGAGCAAAAGAGATGCATTGTTCGGCTTAAATGTGCTGGCTTAGGAATTCATGGACATGAATGAGGATATGTACTTATGCTTTGTAGACTTTGAAAAGGTATTTGATAAGGTTCAACATAAAAGGCTTGTAGATATATTAAAAAGCAAAAATATTGACAGTCGTGATAAGAAAATTATATCTAATCTATATTGGAATCAAACTGCCAAGACAGTTGTCTTGGCAGACAACTGTCAGCCAAGAGACAACCAGACCATCCAAAATATTAAAATACAAAGATGAGTCCGTCAGGGTTGCGTGTTTTCCCCACTACCCTTCAATGTCTACAGTGAAAAAGCGCCTTCAGATTCAATAGAAGGTGTATCTATCAACGGAAAAGTTTTGAACAACTTACGTTTTTTCGATACAGTAATAATCACGGATAACAACAATTATTTACAGAACGTAGTGTAACGCCTTAAAGAACGCTGTCATGAGTACGAACTGAAGATCAATTTAAAGAAAACTAAATTCATGATCATGACTAAATCAGCACACGCAAACATCCAATTGACTATTGAAGAGACTGATACATAAGAACATGGATAATATCAAATGTAGACCAAACCAAAGAAATTAAGACACGTATTGAAATAGCGCGTGCATTATTCATTAAACTTAAGAAGTTTCTTTGTTGTCGGGATAATAATATAAGTTTAGAACTATGTCCGAGGATACTTCGGTATTATGTGTTCTCTACTCTTCTCTGTGGCTTGGAAGCGTGGACGTTAAAACAAGTCAATCTAAATAAGTTGGCCGCCTTTGAATTTTGGTGTTACAAATGAATCCTACGAATATCATGGATTCAAAGAATGTCAAACGTGGAAGTAACTAGAAGGATAGGAAATGGAGCGGAAATAATAAAAACTACTATCACAAGACGAAAACTTAAGTACCCACTTAGGACATGTTTGTGATGAGAGGGCAAAAATACTCATTATGCAAGGAAAAATCCGAGGAAAGCGAAATGTTGGAAGACGAAGAATATTCTGGCTTAAAAACTTAAGGGAATGGTTCGAATGCAGTAGTGCAGAGCTGTTTAGAGCGGCAGACAACAGGATCAGCATAGCCAAGATGATTTCCAACCTTCGATAGAAGATGGAATTTAAAGAAGAAGATGATATTGCATAGGCCAAAACAATTGTATAATCCATGATAGGATTTCTGATCGCAATTACATTACCATTAAAATTATCTTCATCCAAGTCACATAATTGATTTTGAAAACTCCAGAACCATAGACCCCACCAGTTGCTATAAACCAAAAATTGACAGACACAAATAATACAAAAGTGGAAGGCAACCGCCTATATGTATTTCTGACTATTTGGTTGTCACCATGTTATCAGTACCGTACAGTTAAGTTAGAACAGGAGCCAATTGATTTGGAAGTGAATAAGTACAGGAGAGATTGCCTAAATAGGAGAAATAAAATCACAGGGACCGTGCATTCCATAGCTTCAGCTAACACAATCACATAGGAAGTTGTAGCTACCTGAGGTAACGAACGCAAAATGTTTAAACGTAAATATGGATGTTAATTAATATGTTAATTAATAATTACATAAATAGTAAGAATGAAAATGGTCACTTCTTAATAGATTTTGCAAAAGAAAGAAACATGATCGTTATGAGCACGTACTTTCAACACAAAAGAATATACCAAGGAACATGGAGATCACCAGATTATGGGAAAACCATAAACTAAATAGATCATGTGCTCGCCGAAAAAGACATGGAACAATGTATAAAAAACATAAGAACATACAGAGGACCAAATGCAGACACAGATCACTTTATAGTCGAAATACAACTGAAACAGGTTATACCACTACTTACAAAGTAACTATATCTATTAGACTACTGTCAGAAGAAGAACAAAGTAAATATGAAAGACTAGTCACTAGAGAACTGGAAAATATTACAGAAAATGGAAACATCGAACAAAAATGGACGCAACTGAAAGTATGTATGACCAAAGCAGCGCAAGCCAGTAATAGAAATATAAAAGATGGATAAAAAGAATGGTTTGATGAAGAATATAAAATAGAACTGGATAAAAGAAATAAGTTAAGACTCAAAATGATACAAGTGAAAACACGAGAAGTGGAGATAAAATACAACGAACAAAGAAAACGAACTAAAAGAATCATAAGGGCAAAGAAAATAAAGTACAATAAAGATAACTTGAAATGTATAGAAGAAAACTATCAAAATGGAGAAATCATAACCTTATATCAAGGAGTAAAAAATGAGAAAAAGGGGTACCAAAGAAAACCTGTACACTACAAAAGTAAAAATGGAAGGAATTTAGTAAGCGACGAAGAAATACTGAACAGATGGAGAGAATACTTCGAAGAGTTTCTAAATGAAATTTCCACAACAGAATATGCAGAAGAAGAAGAAGAAGAACCGAATGAAAATATTGATCAATAAGAAATAAGGAAAACCGCCTAATGAGAAAGAAATAAAAGAAATAATAAAGAAGCTAAAGAAAAACAAGAGCCCAGGTAAGGATGAAGTAACAGCTGAAATGTTTAAATATGGAGGACCAGTACTAATTAAGCATTTGGAAAAGCTAATAAAAGAAATTTGTGAACAAGAACATATACCAAAAGAAAAGACTGAAGCTACACTGTGCCCAATTCACAAAAAAGGCGACAAAAGTTTATGCCATAATTACAGGAGAATAGCCCTACTAAACATTGCATATAAAATACTTGCAATACATATATAAAAGACAAGGTAACACAAAAGGTAGATAATGACATAGGAGAATATCAATGTGGATTCAGAAGAGGACGCAGCACGGTGGATCAAATTTTCCTGCTGCGTGAGATACAAGCAGAAAGCTACGAATACTGGAAATCTACAATGGCCCTATTCATAGACTTTAAACACACTTTTGACAGAGTTAAACGAAAAGAAATAAACAAAGCACTATGTGAAATTGGAATTAGTGAAAAATTAATGAAAATGGTAAAAGTTACACTCAGAGAAACAAAGAACAGGGTTAAAATAAATGGAAAGGAAACAGATAAGTTTAAGGTCGGTGAAGGGGTACGACAAGGAGACCCACTGTAAACATTGTTGTTCAGTATCCTTCTTGAAATGGTCATCAGAGAAGCCGAAATTAACAGGAGAGGACTTGTATACCAACGGAAACACCAATGCTTGGCATTCGCTAATGACATAGTACTGATAACCAGAAGTAAACAAGAATTAAAAGAAATACTAAAAAGACTAGAGGCGATAGGAAGAAAGAAAGGGATATACATAAACGAAGAAAATATATATATACTAAATACTATACTATATACTAAATATATGGAATGGACAGAACGAGAATACACACAAGAACAATATCTGACAATAAACACAGAGGCAAAAATACATACATTCGAAGGAGTAGAGAGATTCCAATATCTAGGAGCGACATTCACTAGGAGACCAAATATAAAAGAAGAAATCCAAGCGAGCATTATGGCTGGTAATCGTTGTATCTTTGCTCTAAGCAACTTATAAAGAAATAAGGACATATCCAGAGGAGCTAAGATAAGAATATACAAGACAGTGATAAGACCTATAAATAGTATTGTATGCCAGTAAAACATTGACGATGAACAAATCCGAGCAAGTCATGCTTAAAGTGTGGAGAAGAAAAGTCCTAAGAAAAATATTTGGCGAAAAGATATGGAATGGAATGTGGATAAGAAGACCAAATGTAGAACTGGAGAGGATGTATGGTGAACCAAACATTGTAGGGATCATAAAATCACAAAGACTGAGATGGTTGGGACATATCCAAAGGATGCCAAACACGAGACTTCCCAAAAGAATACTAACGGGAGGAATAGGAGGAAATAAGAAGAAAGGTAGACCTAAAACCAGATGGAAGAAAGATGTTGAAAAAGATATAGAAGAACTGAAAATCACAAATTGGAAAAATAAAGCAGCAAATAGGAGAGATTGGAAAGGAATAGTAAACCAAGCCATGGGCCTTGTAGGCCTGGAGAGCTAAACTATATATAAGGATGTTAATTAATGCGAGAAAATTATTGGAAAAAGTCGCAATGTGAATATAATGAAAAATAGATATTGTAGTCATGGTTTACGAATATTCGTTTCTACCAAATTATACAGACTTTGAATGATTGAGAGAGCAACCTACATAACTTTTAAACTTTAGAACAAGATGAATAGGTACAAATTAACAAAAAATACAAAAGATAAGTTTCACGATACAATAATAATAATTTTTGGTACCAAAAATAAGAGGAATAGTGAATCAAGTCCAGCAAGAGCCTGCATCTATTATAATAAAACATGTCACAAATAATTACAGAAACAAGATTTTGCTTTTTCGAGCTTCAGTTAGATACTAACCATCTTTCTTAAAACTCACAGCTAAACTAAATATCTATTTGTTATAGATGTAATATTCAGTTGAGTCTTGGATGCTCTTATCTAAACACTGAAACAGTTTAGAATAACCACTATATTCTAGCAAGACATCAATGTACAACCCTGCAAATGTTGAGCTGTATTTAAGTTAACCTCGAACATATGCTTTCCAAGGAACGTGACAGAATTGTATGTTGGCTGATGCAGCAGACAGAATCTGATTAAATTCAAGAATACGAATCTCCTAAGTAGGTCAGGGATTGCAGCCGGTAAACATATTATATTTTAGTGACGGAACCGGTGCAAATATTGGTAAATAACAGCTTACTGCATTAGAGATTATACTAATGTATCGCTTTAGAGATGTCTGTGTTATATTCAGTGTGTCCCAGAAAGTGTTACATAAATGGAAAGTAGTTTATAAAATAATCTATGAAACAGGAAAATACGTATTAATGATGATATATTATTCAATACACATACTTACTAAATGTAGGGATCAGTGGAAAAGTAGCGTATCCCACAATATCTTTAAAATAAGCAAATGTGTGATGAAAGTTAAAGGGCCATAAGAAAATCTGCATCATTTAAATAGAATAACTAAAATTGGAAGTCGAGGTAGAGGACTGAGTTTCACATTAAATTTGTTCTACATGAATTTATAGGTGTTAAACTCAGGAATAATTGTAGTAGCTTGAACTGAACAAGAAGTCAGGGGACTTCTTTTGTGACCCCACGAAATGGAAGCCATTTGTGTAGCCAGCCTAGACACGTTAAATTAAATAAACAAAAAATATACTCAAACAGTGTAGTTTCCTAAACAGGTAAAAAATTTATGCAGGTCATAGGCATGATGTTCTTGATACTATTTTGGGATGCCCCGGTAAGCTACGGTCTTCAGAGATTAAAGGGGTGGGCTTTTAAAATTACATTTGTTATTAAAAGGTATTATTAGGCGCCTATAATACATAAAAAAATAAAAATACTGCAATGTGCTTATCCAAAATTAAAGAAAGTTACTTGCAATGTCGTTCCATCTGATGTAGGCTGGTACTTACCACTGCTGTCGTAAATGGTCTGTACTCCTTTTTAACAATAAGGATAAGAGATGTAGTGTGCAAAAGAAAAAATACTAATAAGAGTTATAACATAGTAGTCGTTTATTTATAAAAAAAAAATAAGAAAGTAAAAATTAATTGAAATGAATGAATAAAATTCGCGAGGACGAAATAAAAGTCCTTTGCGAAAACGATTGTTCAAAAGAAAGAATAAACAGTTTATTACGAGTACCTGGTGACCTGAACTGCATTGATGATTAGAGCTAACGTGGATCTGGTATAGCTTAGCTGGAACTATTTTTGCCCAACACTTTTCACTTAACACTTTACATTTATTTGAACTAGAATAATATTTCACAATAACATTTTATATGACAATAAAATTCAAAAGTTTTTGTTTTATTTTAGCAAAAAGGTAACTGCTAATTATTGATTGTTATTGGAACATTCCACATAGAAACGATGCAAACACTGTTCATTTGAACATAGTAAAATTTTGTTTAAAAAAAATGAGTTTTTTCTCTTATTATAAATTTGGAGAAACTCGCTCCGCGAACCTGTATTAATTTCTTCTTAAGAACATCATAACGAAGCTATTCCTTCTAATACGCTAGACAAATAGACACAAAACATACTATCGTGGTGTTCACTGTAACCAACACTCGTTTTCTCACCAAGAAAACATACTAAATAAGAGATCACTCCATCTTCTCCATCTTATAACTCACAAAACCAAAACTGCCTCGCGGACTAGACCAAATCGGCCCGCGACTCTACTCTGTCGTAGCTAAATTTTAACTCCTAGTTTTTGTCCTCATTCAGGACAAGATTCCTTTCAAACACAGAAATTTACACTCTCATTCTGGCAACCATCAGATAGTTATCCAATTAAAAGAAACCAAAAATTTCTTCTGCCAATAAAATAGCCAGGGTATGTTCCTAAGAAGATCCCACTAAAAATTGTAAATCTTCATTCAACCAATAAAAATCATATAGCTAGATCAGCTTTAGCCTTCGCGTTTTCCACAGAAGTGCTATCATCGTACTTTACCAGCTGCAGAAATCTGATTTTAATGTGTACCACTTATGAAAAAAAACTCAGATTCTCGTATCGAAAAATCATTAAATATTTTGATAATTCGCCGAAGATAAACAAATTCTTTACTTCTGGGCAAACGGAAAATATATCGATATGGGAACGAGGATTAAGCAATACCATACGCCTAATTTATTCGTCGCACAGGGTTGGACCTGATATATTTATACGACGATAAAAACATATGCATTGGGACCGTTACACATTTCGATCGCGAGATAGGTCAACTGCAAATCTAAGCTTACTGAAAGCTATTGGATGATGTTACGAATTACTTTTTATTCCGACAATACATCTACACTTTACCCTTAAAAATACCATCTTCTACACTCATAATCTAGAGAAAAGACGTTGAAATTGAGTAAAACATAGACGATCGTATTTCTTCTTTAACTTAAGTTCCAGCTAACTACTTAGCTTGCTAGAATCTATTCCTTCTAAAAGTAAATTAATTCTATGTGGCGATCTAAATATTGGCTACTCCAGTGTGTGTGCTGCTCAAGAATCTCTTCATTATATCTTTGATTCCTTTGGTATAAGTATGCATGTAAATTCTCCAACCAGAATAACTAAAACTAGCTCTAGTATCATTGACTATGTCGTATCGTCTTTGGCTCCAAATTCTACTGACTGTACTGTTTTCAACTCAGGTTTCTCTGATCATGAAGCAGTATTGACTACATTTTGGTTAAAATAAAAAAAAATAGTGTAAACACGCAACGAAAATTGTTCCGTGTCTTTGGAGAACAAAATTTTCTAACATTTAAACACCTATGTCAAACAACTGACTGGGACTTCCGCTCTGTCGATGTCGACATCGAGTTTTCTAGATTCATAAAGCTATTATCTGGTCTGGCATACGAATCCTTTCCTCTTAGGCCCATCAAAACTAAACATCGTAAACCCTGGTCAACTAGAGGTCTACGTATATCTGTAAAGAACATGCGCTCATTATCGTACCTAAAAAAATTCTCGGACAACATATCCTTCCATGATTACGTTAGGCTTTACAGGAAAATTTACCTTAAAGCCATAAAGGCCGCCAAGGAGATTTATTATAATGCGAGGCTGGCTAAATCAGGTAATGTTGCTAAGGAAACGTGGTCTATCGTAAATGAACTGAGAGATAAGACTTCTTCTCCCACCACAATCCCGATTTCTCCTGAGACCCTGAACAATTACTTTGTAAATGTGGCAAAAAATTTAACAAATACTATACCTCCTTCTCAGGATCCGATTTCATATCTTTCGCATAAGAATGTAAATAGTTTCATTTTTACACCCATAGTATTAGGTGAACTACGCTCTACAATAAATGACATTAAAAATAAATCGTCATCTGGGACTGATGGACTCACTCTTAAAATGTTTTCTGCTCTACCTGATTGCACTTTAAACCATCTTACTACCTTAATAAATAGGTCATTCGAAACTGGAGTTTTTCCAAGCTGCCTTTAGACAGCGATAATTATTCCTATATACAAAGGAGGCGATAAAGATCTTGCTTCGAATTATCGCCCTATTGCACTCCTGCCCACGTTGTCGAAGATCATTGAAAGTTTGGTAAAAAAAAAAGAATCTTATCTTTTGTGTTGAAATACAAATTGCTTACTCCACATCAATTTGGATTCCTGAGTGACAAATGCACGAATGATGCTATGTTCTTCCTTTTCGATCATGTTTACTCCAGTTTAAACAACCATCACTCTACAGCAACAATTTTCTGTGATTTCTCTAAAGCATTCGATTGTGAAAACCATAACACCTTGACTGCCAAATTACAGCACTATGGATTTAGGGAAAGGGTTCTTAAATGGCTGAAATCATATCTTAATAAAAGAAGTCAGCTTGTAAGGGTTGACATGAAGACGGCTTCTTGCATGCCATTAGAATGTGGGGTACCTCAGGGTTCAGTTCTAGACCCTATATTGTTTCTGATATACATAAATCTAGTGTGAACATTAAAGGTAAAATATGTCTCTTTGCAGATGATACTAGTATTACTTGGAGTAACACGGATATTATGGATCTTCGAAATACCATAGCTACAGACCTAGTCACCGTTAAATCGTGGTGCGATTCGAATCTCCTGTTATTTAACGTTTCTAAAACCAAAGTCCTACCTTACAACAGTATGATGCAACCTTTAGTACTTAATAACAACAGTCTAGAGGTAGTTGAATCGGTGAAGTTCTTAGAGCTTATTGTGGATAAGTCTCTAAAATGGAACTTGCACATTGATGCCTTACACAAAAAATTAAGTTCGGCTTGTTTTGCGCTAAGATCAGTTGCTACGGAAATGAATTTGTCAACATCTAGGACCGTTTATTATGCCCTTTTTGAGTCTCATCTTCGGTACGCCCTTCCATTTTGGGGTACGTGCTGTGCGACTCAATTTGAGCGTATTTTTAAACTACAAAAGAGAGCTCTTCGTTACTCCCTGAGACTCAATAGCAGAGTTCATTGCCAAGAATTCTTTAAAAAATTTAAAATATTAACTCCTCCTTCTTTTTTTGTTTTTGAATCCGTTTTTTTAATCCGCAAACATGCATCAGAAGGTCCAGAGAGACCCACTCACAACTATCCCATTAGAAACGTGGAGCATAATCTTTATCTGCCAACCCCACAGTCTGAGCTGGTTAAGTGCTCTATACTATACAATTCAAGAAAAATGCACAATCACCTGCCATCTAACATTAAATCTATTACAGCATTTCCCGCTTTTCGCAAGGCCTTGAAAGCTTATTTGCTAGAGAGAGCTTTTTATAGAGTGAATGACTTTTTTATAAACGATTTGAATTCAGCAAATTGACTTGCAGAATTATTACTTTCGAGTACTTTTGTACATATTTGCAGCGGTATAGAACTTTTGATTTACTTTCCCTTTCCCTGTTCGTTGTTCGCCTTCTTTTTGCTCTGACGTTGTATACATATTGTTTGCAAAATTTTTAATTTTTTAATGTGTACTTAATAACTGTAAAATTATATTAAGTAGTATAACTCACGCCATTTACTTGGTGTCTGTTTCTGTTTTTGTTTTGTTTGTAGTTTTTTATTATTTTTTGTTTTTTATTATATTTTATTATATTTTTTTATTTTGTATAAGCTTTGTCCACAAATTGGTGAAATTTTATGATAATAAAGCATACCTTCTTCTTCTTCTCCTTCTTCTTCCATTTGATAATCTTTTTTCAATTTTTCACATGTTAAAATATTAGTATATTTTATACTGTATTAAATCTATAATAATTATAATAATTACAAAGCCAACCCTATCCAGTCCAGTAGTACCAGTTCATCCCTTCCTACTTCTCACCCCTATCCTTATACATATGTACAGATAATATTATTTGGAAATTGGCGACAAAAATACCGTTCTCTTCTAATACTGACCCCGCAGGGAGAACAGCCATTCTTTTGGGCTAAAACGAACATCATAATTAGTAATCTCTCTCTATCCTGTGACAGCTTCCATTTGGTAACACATCATAACCGTTAAACGCTAAGAACAATTAAAACTAGTGCAAGGACAATTTAATCCGCAAGTGTTACGGCATCTTTGAGTACGCGGTAATTAAAACGCGAGACACGTGGTTAATCAAAGCGCGAGCGAACTGGTGCACGTGTGCAATCAAAAAGCAAGTTAAGAATTTTGGAAAGACTTTTTGTATACTTGATTTTTAATATTGTCTGATGATATAATCCCGTTTATATTCCCACTTGAACCAGTGATCCCAAAAAAATTTGTATGACCGAATAGGTATTTTGAATACCTTTTAAACGAAGTGCTATAAGGTCTCATTTAAAATTATCGGTTACAGTGGCTCTGTAATGTCATCTGTCACTATTACGTCACCTGTTATGACTAGTTGTGAAGCCTACGCCCGTTTATTTCCTCCCTCCAAATTTTACTATCATAAGTTTAACCGTTCAAAACATACGAGGGGGGACTTTTGACTAGCACTGTAGGTATTCGGCTGTCCCAATTAGAAACACTATAAGCGCCAATAATTCGAAAAATGTTCACTAGAGTAGAAAACGTAAAGGACTCAACTTTTCAAATTTCTGTTTTGTTTGAAATAAAAGTGAACACACATTAATTTAGTAAAAAATACTCCTGTTTTTCAGTAAATATTTTATTTCTGAATTTTATTTCCAGACTAGGTTTTGAACACGTACGTTGTTTTTATTTGGGAAATCTGAAAATATAGTATAAAATTTCTCACTTTTTAAAGACATTAAGTACTACAAATGATACTATATTCAAGTTCCTTTAACAAATATAATATAACAAATTGCAACAATTTAATGGTCAGTGTCTGGGTCATGTAATTGCTGTCATCCAGGGTTATGGAAAAGCTTGCCCACTAGTGTCTCTGAGACTGACCAAGTACGCCAAAACAACCATCCGTTTTCAGGCATCAGAGAAAATTTCTTTAATTATATCAATTTGCTTATTTAACTTATTTAATAAGTTTCTCTATTATTTCTGTATAGGTACATATTTTTACCTATAAATTAAATTAAATTCTCTATATAAACAAATTATACTATGCAGTTTTTAATACAAAAATTTCGTTTATTGTTATAAATTTTATATTTATATTATATTTATATTAAGGTTAAGTTTTACAGCTTGTAGTTTTTTTTATTAATTTGGGCTATTATAAATTTATCTTACTCATAATTCAGCCTATTTACAAGTAAAAAATCGACTAAATTCTGTAATTTTGCATTGTTTTTGCAGCATCTGTGTTTCTAATTATTGGTAAAGGTTTACCAAACATTATTTTGTAGATTTTTTTTAAAACAAAATGCATTTTGTTAAGACTATTTATATTTGTTAGTTTACGAATTATGATAACTTAGACAATTAAATTGTTTATAATAAATTCTCGTCACTTCCGGCGCAAAAGAAAGTTCTTAATTCGAATTCAGCAGGTCAAAATATTATTCGATGTTTATTCATATTTGATTATTAATAGGTAACACTCAGTTTAATTTTAAAAATATATTTTAAATAATTAATACAATAAACTTAAATATTTCATACACGACAATTTTCTACTGCACTTATCACAATAACCATCAATAACTAACAAAAAACTAAAAATTGCCTTGGAGATATCAATGGTCTTGGCGAATGTAAAATGATAATCATGCGATTCCCACCGTAAATTACTGTAAATCCCAAAAACCAAATTAAAATACTGTACATCCCGTATCTACAGTGTTTTTACTTGGGGATATGGATATAATGTGTTTTAAATTGGTGAAGAGAAGATAGAATGTGATATAATGTGTTTCATAGCAATGCTAAATTCTGGTTCTACTAATTTTTTATTTTTTTCTTCCTTAGTAATTGGTAGATAACAACACCCTAAATCCAAAAACGTAATAAAAGTGATTTTAAAAAAATGGATATACAGTGTTTCTACTTGCGGCAGCCGTATTGTTATATTGATAACAGATTGCAATAAATAAAGAAGTTCAAATCTTTAGGAAGGAAGCTTTACTCTAATTCATAATCTTTAAAGATTATATTAATCTTCTACATATTATATTAATTTTTTTTCCATTTTTGTCTTATTGTGTTTTTGTTTTTACATCGTCTTTAAAGAAAAGATCATTTTCCTAGCTTTACCTTTTTGCACAACAAAAAATTATAAACAACGGTAGAGAAAACTACCGCTAAAAATTTAATTAAACATTTATTTCTTTTATTTTACTCGACGATTAACCCAATTTTCGAAACCAATCTTAACAATACCGTCTCCTCCTCGCAGCAGACTAAGAGCATTATTTTACACGGCATTCTTTACCGAAGATAAACAATCTGCAAGCGAAACACTTGACTCTATCGAAGATCCATTGTAAAATTTAGAGAAAGCCGCTCGCTCTCGCTCTCCTTTATTGTGCACGTCTTTGTTGTTACTTTATCGATAGAGCTCAGGGTCAGAGTCAGACTTTATTAGAACCTTGAGATCGCCGTCGAGAAGCTCATTTCACACTTTACTAGCTTAACAATGAGATATTATCCTGGAATCGCTGCTGTTCCCGATTTTATGGATTCGGCACCAAATTTATGTCGGAAGCGATTATACGGTCATTTTAAGCAATCCCTACGTAAGTAAATTAGAAACGGATGAACATTATCCAAATTTAAAGGTAATAATTGAAACTGCTAATACCTTTATTTATGTATAATGCAAATCTATGCCTTAAATACATTATTTAAGAAAATTACCGTTTAATGTTAACATTAACACGTTATTAGACGCACGAATTCCAGAAATTCTTAAATTAATTTTATTGATCGTATAAAAGAAGAGTCGCGATACTGACGTCTGTTCCTCCCCCACTCCTATACAGTACAAACAGAAGTAAAATTTCTTCTTCTTTTGGTGCCTATTCGTTTCGAATATTGGCGATCATTATGGCTATAATTATTTTATTATTTGATAGTAGTAGTTCAAAGCTACCCAGAATCTAAGGAAATGGAGAACCATTTCCTCAGGTTCTTTAACAATGATATTCTTCTTCTCCCAATTCCTCGTTTTCCGAATACTTTACCTTGAAGGATTACTTCAGTAGCCATCAATTGAAATTTCTCTTAATATACAGGGTGAGGCAGATAACTGGCCTATTAGAAATATCTCGAGAACTAAAGACAACAGAATCATGAAAATTGGAATACAGGGGTGTTGAAGGATGATCTATTAAATGAAAATATTTTCATCTCTTTCCAACTTCCGGTTATACCGGAAGTTGCTTATAACTTCGTTTTTTTCAATGGGACACCCTGTATATTTTACATTTTTGGATTCTTTTCGATGTCTTCTTTCTTAAAATATGAGGATTTGTAATGTTATACAGGGTATTTTAAAAGATAATTACGTTTTTTTTATTAATTTCGTAGCAATATTCACACCCTGTAGAATTGTAGCAGTTTGACAACTAAAACTCTACTTACTTTCAAATGATTTTTAATATAGTCTTCTATTGCTAAGAATCATTAGTATAGCTAAATTTTTAATTTTAGCATACAGGGTTGGTCGAAACTCGGAATGAGTATTTTCTGAGTGTTCTTAAATGGAACACCCTATATTTTAGTATTGAAATGAAATGATATTTTATGGTACTTTTTTATTTTTTTAAGCATTCCCTATACCTAACTGCTTTAATTTGTGCTTAATCGTTAATCGCACCAACAATCTTAACTACGTAGGTATTTTGATAGCTAAACCATTATTGGTAACTTTAAGGATCAGTCTGGATTAATATGTATTTATTTCTGAAAAATTCTTTGTGATTGAATATTTTCACGGCCAACCTAATAAAATTTTACGTGTTTTTTGTTGCAATTAATGCTTTGCTTGAATCACCAATAACTCACAAATTAAAGCAGTTAGGTATAGGGAATACTTATAAAATAAAAAATTACTATGAAATATCATTTTATTACAATACTAAAATACAGGGTGTTCTATTTAAGAAAACGCAGAAAATATTCATTCCGAGTTTCGACCAACCCTGTATACTAAAATTTCAAAATTAGCTATACTAATGATTCTTAACAATAATAGACTATATTAAAAATCACTTGAACGTAGGCAAAGTTTTTAATGTCAAACTATTACAATTCTACAGGGTGTGAATGTTGCTACGAAATTAATAAAAAAACGTAAATATCTTTTAAAATACCCTGAATAATATTACAAAATCTCATATTTTAAGAAAGAAGATATTGAGGAGAATACAAAAATGTAAAAATATACAGGGTTTCCCATTTAAAAAACCAAGTTATAAGCAACTTCCGGTATAACCGGAAGTTGCAAAGAGATGAAAATATTTTCATTTAATAGATCATCGCTCAAAACCCCTTTATTCTAATTTTCATGATTCTGTTGCCTTTAGTTCTCGAGATATTTCTAATAGGCCAGTTATCTGCCTCACCCTATATATTGCAATCAACTAAAACGTCTGTATTTGAGTATGACAGATTTTTGATTTTTTTCGTTGTGTTAATGTGTCTTGGTTTTTTCTCTTGGAGGATAAACGCCAATTAGATCAGGGCGTACGAATATTTTTCTGTCGGCCTTTTAAGTTGCTAAACATGTTTTGTGGATTTCACATAATGCCGGTAGAATTTCTTTATTCGAACCTCAAGTTTAGATAATTTACTAGCTTAACAATGAGATATTATCCTGGAATCGCTGCAGTTCCCGATTTTATGGATTCAGCACGAAATTTATGTCGGAATCGCTTATACAATCATTTTGAGCAATCCCTACGTAATATGTAGTATTCCTGTCGCCAGTGGGGGTACAACGGCCTCCTTAATTCAGATGGACTTACCCAAGTTTTTTTTTATGTATTTTGACCCGTAGAACACGAATTTTTTGGGTAACAGTCGATCCGGATGTCGATAAGATTGTTATAAACAAAGAACTTGAGGAATCACATAACAGCGATTTTTCGCAAAACAAAACATGTTTTTGTATTTTTTGGGCCATTCTAAGCAAAAAAGTATTTTACAAGTTTTTTCGTAGGATGCATAGTTTTCGACATAAACGCGCTTGAACTTTAAAAAAATCGAAAAATTGCAATTTTTGAACCCGAATAACTTTTGATTGAAAAATAAAATAGCAATTCTGCTTACCGCATTTGAAAGTTCAAGTCAAATTCTATCGGTTTTGATTACTTTCATTGCTAAAAATTAATTTTTTTATTGTTAAACAAAGCTATCAACACATAGTGATTGAATGATGATTTCAATGCATTTCTCATTTGAAATCGAACGAGTAGGCGCGCATGTATACCATTTCTACGTAGATTAATAGTATATTATTCAACGAGCATGTAATGATGACCATAACTCACGATGATGAAGTTTGCGACACGAGCCGTAGGCGAGTGTCGTAATTCATCAGAGTGAGTAATAGCCATTACATGCGAGTAGAATACTTTACTTTTTCTACGACCTTTTTTTTTTATTTTAATTAGTAAAAAATTTAATTATCAACTACTCGAGATTTAAATTATAATAATTTACAAAAATACCTAAATGCTATTTACCCCTAGTACGTGGCTGAATAATTGGTTGCCTACTATTACTAAATTCTTATTATTAATTGTAAAAATACAACTAAAAATAGTCAATATAAGTTCTATTCCTTTCCGAAAAATTATAAGCTTAAATTTTTACCTACATACTATCAGTGAATCCAATAAATAGGAAATGGCTGTTGTCGGTGGACGTATTTCATATATATAGTTATAATGTTTATTTACATTTAACTATATATAATATAACAATATATAACTATACATAATATGTTATGACATATTTAACACAATATAACTTGAAAAACAAACACAATATTAGTTATAAATTCCAATTAACATAAACAAAATGCGCTAATGTCACTGTCACTAAATTAAATGATAAACGTCAAAATTTTTAGTAAAAAAGATATAAACGTAAAAAAATATACTGACATTGTTACAGTGAAAATTCATTTAAAAATGTTTCGAAGTTAATTGTTGGTATAAATTACAATAATTATTGTATTAAATAAACATGTTTAAGTAATTTTATTTGCAGTTTATATACGATTAATATTAAAAGTGGCATGCGCCACTTGAATCTAACTTCAGCCCGTGAGTAATGACCCGTGAATAACTTCAGCCCGTGAGTAATGAATTATTACTCACGGGTACAGTAATGGGTGCTATTATCTATGAAAAAATAGCGAATAGTGAGCATCTTATTAAACGGTCGTAGAAAAATACATTAAAACGCATGCATTGGGCACGGGAAACACTATGTGTCTATGGCTTTGTTTAACAAGTAAAAAATTATTTTTTAGCAATGCAAATTATCAAAACGGATAGAATTTGACTTGAACTTTCAAATGCAGTAAGCAGAATTGCTATTTTATTTTTTAATCAAAAGTTATTCGGTTTCAAAAATTGCAATTTTTCGATTTTTTGAAAGTTCAACCGCGTTTATGTCGAAAACTATGTATACTATGAAAAAACTTGTAAATTCATTTTTTGCTTAGAATGGCCCAAAAAATACAAAAAAATGTTTTGTTTTGCGAAAAATCGCTGTTATGTGATTCCTCAGGTTCGTTGTTTATAACAATCTTATCGACATCCGGATCGAATGTTACTTAAAAAATTCGTGTTCTACGGGTCAAAATACATAAAAAAACTTGGGTAAGTCCATCTGAATTAAGGAAGCCGTTGTACCCCCTCTGGCGACAGGACTACGGGGTCCGAATATAGGACGATTTGTACCCATTTGCTTGTCGGATGAAACATTGTTTTTATTAAATTTCATACATACACAAATATTTCTAGCATGAGTTGCCTATCAAAATAGTGTCATAGCTATCCTTAAGGGGGGCGTAGGAGTTGAAATAAATATTTCAAGCACATGTTTTTTTTTTTAAATTGTGGTATAATTATTTTATTATTAAATTAAATAGGCACATTCAGTACAATTTATAGATTATTCAAGAACAATATTGAAAAAAAAAATCCTGATAGCAAGCAAATCTTACAGCTTTATATCACTCCTGACAAATTTATAAATTCAAGTAGTTAAAAGTTGAAATATAATTTAATTTTTACATTGTTTGCAAGATAAAGTTTAAATGTGACAGTGTGTTAAAAAACCAACGATTCTGTGAGTACAAAATTGCATTATTTATATCTAACCATAAAATCAGAAGTTAAAAGGCAATATTTTATCGATTTCAATCCAAATTATCGATTATCGACCACAACTTTTTGCTGATTCAAGTAATTAGGCTGCCGTCTAATTTTGTTAAGAGGCCAGGTCCGGCTTCAGATCCGCTGTTCCAATGCATGTAAATTTTCAACGGGACGATGGCTGAACCGGAATTAGCTACTACTTCACGAAATACACCGACTACGTCACATATCTCTTACTCTCATGCATTAAACAGTTTTAAACATCCTTCAAAAGACCAAGGAATCATACTTTCAACCATACAAGGAATACAAGTTTTCGAATATGTAAAAGCTGTTGGATCAATAGTACAGCCCAAAAACGTTATTTGGGCATCCAGAATCGCAAACAACCGCATCTGCATCTACCTCTCGTCTAAATATATAGTTGACCAATTTCTTAGCTCCCACAAACATGTAATTATTGACGGCAACCAAATTGAAGTACGAAGATTAATAACTCCTGCCCAGAGATTAATCATATCAAGTGTATGTCCTACTATACCTAATAGCATAATTGAAGACCATCTAAAAACTATGGGTATAAAATCCGTCTCCAACATGACGTTTCTACGAGTAGGCATGCAAGACCCGGAATATAGCCACGTGCTTAGCTTTAGAAGGCAAATCTTCATAAGTCCTTTAGAAAATGCATCGATTCCTGACTCATTCCTAATTTCATTCGACAATACATCATATAGAATATACATTTCCATAGACGGTTTAAACTGCTCCAGATGCAAGACGGTCGGACATCAAGATTCTGACTGTCCTTCTTTATCATCATTAAGTAGTCCAATTAATCAAACGGAAACTGACCATCAAGTGAACGTACTCAACTCTGCCAATAAAGAATATAGCCAGCCAGAAGAACAACCACAGAAAGAACACGAAGAAGGTACCCAGACATTAAAGGAACCGAAACTTAACATTACAAAAAATCACGAATTAACATCAGCCACAAACGACCAAACCACTTCCATACAAACAAACAAAGAACTACAGATTTCGTCACAACCACAAATATCCCAAGATTCAGTAATTGAAAGCGATAGAAAAATCTCTGAAGCTATTCATGTTACTAAAAGACAAATTTCCACTTCTCCCGAAATCCTTGAAAATGACCTACCTCCTCCCACTACTGAAAAACAAAAAAATAAAAAGCCTAAAACTCAAGATTCTATTCCAGATATTCTCAATGAAATTAAAGAAAAAATTGAAAATAGAATCCCTTCCTTCACACTTTCTTTTCATGAAATATGTGATTTTCTGTCAAATTCCCTTCACTCAAAACATCCTGAACTTATTGCTAAAAATTATTCAAATGAAAGCGATGAAATCAAAGAACTTCTAAACTTTATATATTCTCAAACACAAAATAAAAGTTTAAAAAACAATATTACCAGATTGAAGAAGAAACTACTTCTAAGCAGTCTTTCTTCTACTGACGAAACTGACTACGAATCAAGTTCTCAAGTAAATAGTTAAAATGGCCAATAATACATTCATATTACAGTGGAACCTCAATGGTTATTTTACCCATATAGAATCCATCAAGCTTCTTATAAACGATTATCTTCCTTTAGTCATATGCATAGAAGAAACCCATTTCAAACATCAAAATGTAACATTAAAAAATTATGTTCCTTTTCTAAGAAACCGAGTTACAGATCATTCAAGCGGCGGAACAGCAATTTTCGTAAGGGATGACATAGAGTCAACCGAAATACAACTGCAAACAAACCTGGAAATAGTTGCAGTGTCAGTCACCCACAAAATGAAAATCAATATTTGCAACGTATACTTACCTCATCCTACTGATTTAGATATAACTGAACTAAGCAATGTTTTAAACCAAATTCCACACCCAAAAATAATATTAGGCGATTTTAACTGTCACAACAGTACCTGGGGAAGTAACAAAACCGACAAATGTGGTAATCTCTTAAACAATCTCATCGACAATTTAAATTTAGTGTTACTGAACACTGGCAAATCTACTAGGTTCAATTCATACAATGGTACATTTTCAGCTATAGATCTCTCTTTATGCAGTCCGTCGCTAGCTACTTTATTATACTGGGACACATTGGGGTATTTATATGATAGTGATCATTTCCCTATCACAATAAACATAGATACTAATGATATATTGACTTTTCCAATTCACCAAACATGGAAAATAAAGTCAGCTGACTGGGATTTGTATCGAACACTTATAGAAGGACAAACAAACAACTCTAATTTAACCAATACCGCAAACGAAAATCTGGAACTATTTAATAATATTATTATTTCTGCAGCAACAATCGCAGTGGGGAAAACAAAATCAAGTAAAAGGCAGCCAGTTCCTTGGTGGAATAACGAAATTGCGCAAGCACTTACTTTGTCTAAACACGCTTTCAACGTTTATAAGAAACATAAAACTATCGATAACCTTATAATTTTTAAAAATCTCAGAGCAAAAAGCAGACAATTGATCAAGAAAGGAAAACGAGACAGTTGGAAAAAGTATGTGGCTTCAATAAATCCTTCCACTCCCATAGGCGACATATGGAACAAAGTACGCAGAATAAAAGGAACAAAATACTTCCGAGGCATAGATACGCTATCATACAATAACCAAATGCATTCAAACAAGGTAGCTATTCCAGAAATACTAGCAGATATATATGAACTTAATTCTAGTGATTCCAACTATAGCATATCTTTTTTAGAATATAAAAATCTAATGGAATCGTCAAATATACAAATCACCGAGAGCGACAATCCAATAAACAAACCCATAAGTCTTCAAGAATTAGAATTTTGTTTAAGCGCAAAAAATTCGACGCCAGGACCTGATGATATCCACCCTCTTTTCTTACGAAATCTTCCTCTAAATGCAAAACTAATATTAGTTGATATTTTTAATAATATTTTCATTCAGCACGACTTTCCTGATCTATGGTCGCAAGCAACTATAATTCCAATCCTTAAATATAATAAACCAAAAGACGATCCAAATTCCTATCGTCCAATCTCACTTACTTGCTGTACCTGCAAACTTTTAGAAAAAATCCTTAATTATCGTCTTAAATGGTATCTCGAAAACAATAACCTAATAAGTATCAGACAAAGTGGATTTCGTACGGGTAGATCCACAACAGACAATCTAATAACCCTTGAATCAGCTGTACATGAATCTTTTCTGCACAATCAAAAACTTATTGCCGTATTTTTTGACATAAGAAAAGCTTTTGACACAACATGGAGACATCTTATACTAAAAACACTTCAAGAATGGAATGTCCAAGGGCATATGTTGTCGTTTATTAAAAATTTTCTAGAAACACGAACTTTTCGAGTTAGAGCCAATGGATTCACATCTTCCAGACGAGTACTGCAAAATGGCACTCCACAAGGATCTACTCTAAGTCCTACACTCTTTCTGATTGCAATAAATAGTATTATACATCAAATAAAGCTGCCTGTATTTACTAGCCTATATGCAGACGACTTAGTCATTTATCTAAAAACAAATAATGTAACTCTGGGATCACATATATTGCAAACGGCCTTACATACAATTGAAAACTGGTCGCAAAACACGGGTTTTATATTTTCTGGCGAAAAGACACGTTATTTAATTTTTAGCAAAAGGAAAGACTATCCTAATATTCAATTAACACTTAACGGAGTTATGCTGAAGCAGTCAGAAGAAATAAATTTCTTAGGACTTTCTTTTGAACGTGACTTAAAATGGAAAAACCACGTAACGAATCTGCAACGTTCTTGCCAATCCAGAATTAACCTACTAAAAATGCTGTCAAATACCTCTTGGGGGGCTGATACAACAACTTTACTTAATCTATATAGATCATTAATAAGAAGTAAATTAGATTACGGCTGTTTATGCTACGATACTGCTAACACAACTTCTTTAAAAAAACTTGACTACATTCAAAATACGTGCTTGAGATTGGTTTTAGGTGCCACACGAACTAGTCCAGTAAGTAGTTTACAAGTTCTGGCTAATGAACTCCCTTTAAGCCAACGAAGGCAACTTCTATCACTGAATTACGTTGCCAGAATTTCAGCAAACAAAAGCAACGTAACCTACTCAACAATATTCTACAGAACAAATATATCTTCTGATCATTACGAAAACATTGCAAGAAATATGCTACCATTTCCTGAGCGAACAAAACGTATTGGTTTTAATTTAGAACAGTTCAGTCTCACTATACCCATTCATGTAAATTTTCCTCCCTGGATGATCAATCCTCCAAAAATAGATATGTCTCTAAAAGATCTCCCTAAACATTCCACACATCCTTTCCTTATCCAGCAAGCTTTTAAAAATTTAATTTCCAAATACCCAACAACTCATCGAATCTTCACTGATGCTTCCAAATGTGATGAAGGACATGCTGCAGCTTATATCTGCGGAAACATCAAGTCTACCGTACGAATCCCAACAAATTGTTGTATATATACCGGAGAACTTACAGCAATTCACCAGGCAATGAAAAAATGTGGTTCTATCCATGAAAGCAAATTTGTGATTATCACCGATTCAATGAGCGCATTACTTGGGATAAAACAGCTATATACAACTCACGCTATTCTTCTCAAAATCAAAGAAGAATTATCTTATCTACGGAATCAACAGAAAGATATTCTCTTCATCTGGGTACCTTCCCATATGGGAATAATTGGCAACGAGGAAGTGGACTCTCTAGCAAGCAATGCAACTACCGACCAAAGTATTTCTATCACAGATCAAATACCTTGGACTGATCACAAAGTAAATATCAAAGGTCATGTCCACAGAACGTGGCAAACTACTTGGGATCAGACTAACAACAAACTAAAAGAATGCCTAAGTCAAGTAGGAACTAAACTCATGTTACCAAGAAATAGAAAAGACCAAGTCATCATCAACCGACTCCGAATAGGACATACGTTACTAACACACAAGCATATCTTCAACAAGGAGGCCGCTCCGATGTGTACCAATTGCAACACGCAACTGACAGTGAAACATATAATTATCGAGTGTCCAGTGTACCAGAAAGAAAGGATCGCGTGTGCTCTTAGTGACAATATTAAAAGTGTACTGACTTCAAACCTAAACTCCTTATTAAATTATCTCAAAATGACTAAACAATACACCAGATTGTAAAGCATGTTTATATAATAATATGTATCTTACTGTTTGTGTATGTCCCCCCGCTAATAACCCTTAGTGGTTGATGCGGGTTTATGTGTGTAAATAAAAAAAAAAAAAAAAAAAAAAAAAAAAAAAAAAAAAAAAAAAAAATATTGAAAAATAAGGCAAAGGTGGCAAATTTTTAAAGACACCTCAAGAAACAATGAATTTTGCAGTGGACATCAGAATTTATCGTTGGATAATCGTAAACAAAAAATTCAAAAGATTTTATTAGCTCATGAGTTTCTCGAGTTGATGCTGTCGAGTTTTTTTGTTTTCTCGAATTTTGACTGTTTGCTATCACTCAGAAGTCAAAACAACGAATTTTTTTTGCAAAAAAGGGTGACAATCAATATATTTATTGTTATACAAAAAATAAGTACAGAACAAAAAATATCTCGAGAGTGTTACCTCCAGGAATGTCTAAAGAAAGTATATACAAAATTCCAGGTGAGTTGGTGAAGTTTCCAAGAAGTTTATGAGTTACAATATCTACAGACATTGTAAGCAAAGACACCAGCAAAAACCTGTGCTAATTATAGAACCATCAGTTTGTTAAACCTATTATTGAAAATTTTTCTGAAGGTAATACATGGTCGTATCTGCAATAAATGGGAGGAATACCTGGATGACACACAGTTTGGTTTCCGTAACGGGTTTAGAACGAGAGAGGCATTGTTTGGAATGAACGTACTTGCTCAAAGATGTCGAGATATATCTGTAGACATATACTGTTGTTTTATTGACTTTCAAAAGGCATTTGATCGTGTTAAGCACTCTATATTGATTAAAGCTCTAAAAGACATAGGCTTGGACGGCAAATATATTAGAATAATTGCAAAATATTGGAATCAAAAAACATCAGTTTTAGTAGTTGGTGTGAAATCACAGGCTCTTAATATTAAAAGAGGAGTACGGCTAGATGCCTCTTGTCACCACTGCTTTTCAACGTTTAATCCGAAAGAATTTTCAGGAAAGCTCTTTCTGAAAAACAAGAATGAATACTTGTGAACATTGAAGTCATCAATAATTTGCGATATGCGGACGATACAGTACTCCTAGCTTCTAGTCAAGAAGATGTGCAAACACTACTTGATAGTGTCGTTGAGAGTTGTAGGGAGGCAGGTCTGGATCTGAACATACGGAAAACCAAAATACTCGTAATAACTAAACAGCAGCATATAAAACCGTCTACATATGTAAATAATACCAAACTTGAACAAGTTGATAAAATCGTTTACCTTGGACAGCAACTAAATTGTAACGCAGAAAGTCACGGCGAAATTAGATCTAGGATAGAGCAGGCTAGAGCCGCTTTTAGAAGGATATCCAAGGTGTTATGTAACAGAGACCTAAAATTGGCATTTAGGATCCGTCTACTACGCTGCTACGTGTTCTAGGTCTTACTTTATGGTGTCGAGTTCTGGACTGATAAAATCGATCTAAATCGCCTTGAGGCTTTCGAAATGTGGTGCTATAGAAGAATTTTAAAAGTTTCCTGGGTGGAGAAGATTCGAAACTCCACAATACTAGAACGTCTCAGCAAGACTACTGAGATCATAAAAAGCATCAAGCAGAGAAAGCTGGAGTACTTCGGACATGTAATGAGAGGTCCAAAATATAGGTTGCTACAAAATAATATGCAAGGAAAAATAGCAGGCAAACGCGGTCCAGGACGAAGAACCTCATGGTTGAAAAACTTGCGAGATTGGTATGGTGTTGATACAAGCATGCTATTTAGGGTGGCAGTGAATAAAATTAGGGTAGCTATGATGGTAACCAACGTTCTAAAAGACATGGTACATGAAGAAGGAGAAAGTCTACAGCCTTTGAAAAAAGCTGTTTTAAAAAAAAAACGCGTTTAAAGTCAACTTTTATTTTCAATTTCTTATTTGTCTGTCAAATCAAAAAGTGATGCACACCGGAATATGTTTTTGAATCGCGGGGTAATTTACAAAAAAATGAGAACAGCTGTTGACCGTTTATCAGTTTATCACTACGCTCAAGCGCGCGGGCGCGAAGTTGCTGCAATGTGAGTCAAAGGTAGGGAGATAGGGAGATAGTGTTGAATATCCATATCCTTGACTCGCTTTTTAGCAGGTTCGCTTCAACACACTTGAACGTAATGAACAACGGTCAACAGCTGTTCTCATTTTCTTTTGTAAATTACTCCGCGATTCAAAAATATATTCCGGTGTTCGTCATTTTACGATTTGACAGGCAAAAAAGAAATTAAAAATAAAAGTTGACAATTAATACTTTATACGATTTTTCCTCAAAACTGCTTTTTTTAAAGGCCGTAGACATTGTAACTCAAAAACTACTTGATCGACTCACCTGGAATTTTGTACATATTTTCTTTAGGTAGAGCTCTCGAGATCTTTTTTGTTTTATGCTTATTTTTTGTTTAACACTAATAAATAAAAAATTGAAGAAAAGGTCTTCTGTGTAAAAGGTATATTAGATTGAAAACTTCAATAATGGGCTACTTTAATATACAGAACGTTTTCGCTCTAAAGAGGGCATCATCAGTGTTCTAAGCAAGCTCTACCAGCTCTGTCACCAAAAATACATGGGTTAAAACCCTTAAAATGCCGACCAAAGGTCTTACATTGGCATATTATTTATTAAACCCTGGCGATGAATGACATTTAAAGGCTATACCTCAAATCACCATATGACTATACCACAAGCATGTGGGTGGTTGAGTTGATTCCTCTGCCTTCACAAAGAGAAAGGTAAAAGCCAACTAGTTGGCAGTTGGTTCTCTATAAAAATCAGTCAATTTATCCACTTCCAGACTTACTTTGGACGTATATTTTTTCACCTTCCAGAAGGGGTGAAAGCCACCCCCATGGCAAAAGCACACGTTGGCACACTACCACTTTCTTTATTTGACTTGTTAGCTATGTGTATGCCAAAGTTCATGTCATTCCAGGCGGTTCTTTACAATTTAGAGCTTTTCCAATATTTTACCGTTAAAGAACGTACTATAAGAAAATTTTAAAACTAGCATATTTATGGGTGGGCTAAAGTAGGGATGGGAAAAAGCTACCGGTTATTACCTAAAGCTGGTTTTTTTCTTTTTCAATAATCGGTTTTTCCGGTTGTTTTTTTTTGTCAAGGTTATAACCGATGTTTTCTTTTTACAGTAATAACCGGTGGAAAACCGGGTAAGTGGAAGAAATACTGAATTCAGGGAAAAATGTGAAAATTTTTCGCCCACCGTGCGAAAATGAGAAATTTTAAGTTGACAAACCGATTTCACAACACTGATGACTGATTGCTATAATGATGTGACTGATATCCATTCGAATGGAGTATCGAAAACTGAAGGGCAATGTAAATGTAACCTATTTGTTATTGGCTGTGACTATAAAAACCGAACACCGGTTTTTGGAACAGCCGGTTTTTTTGACCAGTTATATCCGGTAAGTTAAACCGTAGGTAAATTATACCGGTATAACCGAAAACCGGTGTTTTGTCAACAACCGCCATTCCTAGGCTAAACTTATCTGGAATAAAGGGTAACTTTGCCATATGCTTCCTTTCTATGTAATTTTTCATGTTTTTTCAGTGTTTTAAGTATTTGGGTGACTTTGTCACTGCTGCTGTCAACGTTCTAACTGTAATAAAGGATAACTTTGCATATCCTTCTTTTCTATGTAATTTTTCATGACTGTTCGGTGTTTTAAGTATTTGGGTAACTTTGTCACTTTTAGCCAAGCCGCACACCAAAGAAACATGAAACGAAAAACATGAAACATGAAACGAAAAACATGTTTCATGAAAAGAAAACACAGCTAAACAAATCTCAAAGTCCGCCTACCAATGAAACGAGTGTGATTCATGCTCATGATACATTTTTATTTTCGGAGAGTTTCATAAATGGCCGGACATATATTTGTTTAGCATTGGTTTATTTCCATGAAACGTAATTTACGTTTCATGTTTCTTTGATGTGCCTTAGACACACCCAATTCTGCTCTCAATGTAATAACCAACAAAAATTATTTTAGTTATTTAACGGATTGTCAAATTCATTTAATACCAACCGATTTGCATTATTCAATGGTATCACATTCGATTTCTAGAAAACCCTTACGTGAAATTTGAGAGTAAAGTATTGAAAAATATTAAAATATCCAATAATGACAAGTGAGTTAGCACATCAAAGAAACACGAAACGTGAAACATGAAACAAATAAATTGTAAAAAATAACCGTTTCATGTGATATGCTAATCGATGAAACAAAAATAAAATTTGTATAGTCGGCAATGGATAGTGACGTGGTCGTTGCTGTCGGCACCGCTCTTTAATTGCTTTTTAATATTAAACAAACTTGAAACATGAAACAAATAAATTGTGAAGAACGAAACCGTTTCATGCTACCTACATAGTGTAGGAAACAGAGGTTGATCTTCGCAAACTCGATACAAGTCCAGTTTTGTTTTTTTTTCTAGTATATCGAGGGGTGCTTTTAATGAGACTAACTTTTTCTTAAAATATTTCACCCCGATATACCCATTTTCAACCCTTTAAAGGGGGTAGTTTGTGGTTTTTGCGAAACGCAGCCCTTCCTGTACGTTACTGCAAAAAATTCCTTAATAGAAATATGAAGAAGACTATACAGGGTGTCCAGAAACTCTACCGACAAACGAAGACAGGAGATTCTTCAGATAATTTTAAGATAATTTAACCCAATTCACTTAGTCCGAAAATGCTTCCTAAGGGAGCTAGAGCTATTTGAAGATGGCGTCTTGTAATTAGTTTTTCTTAAATAACTCCAGAACGCTTAAATTTAGAAAAACTAAAATTGGTACGCGTATTTATCTACAAGATATGAATCTAATCCATCCATTGCAAATTTCTAGTACCTATCATAGGCGTCCGTTTTGGGTAGGGCAACGGTTATTTTATCGCATAACTTTTTTATCTTTAACTTTTATGCATTTCTGACACTGGATTATGAAATTTTGAAGTATTCTAGTACTAAAAGATACTCTTGTTTTAAATCGGTAGGACACACAGTTTTCTAGAAAAATCGATTTTAAAAATTTTTCGCTTTTTAGATAAAAAAAAATTTCAAAAAAAAAACTGTTGAGAAAGACGAAAACTGGTACATTTATTAATATTCCAGAGATAAATCGATTTCATTAATTGCGAATTTCTATTACTGGTCATAGGCGTCCGTTTTGGGTAGGTCAACAGTTATTTTATAGCATAACTTTTTGTCTTGAATTTTTGAGCATTTTTGACACTAGATTATTAAATTATGAGGTATACGAGTACTAAAAGTTACTCTTACTTTCTGTTGGTAAAATATTTCGTTTTTTGTTGAATACTTCTTTCAATTTTTTTTCAAATTCCAAAAACGAAAAATCTTCAAATCGATTTTTCTAGAAAACGGTGTGTCCTACCGACTTAAAACAAGAGGATCTTTTAGTACTAGAATACCTCACAATTTAATAATCCGGTATCACAAATGCATAAAAGTTAAGGACAAAAAAGTTATGCGATAAAATACCCGTTGCTCTACCCAAAGCGGACGCCTATGACCGGTACTAGAAATTTGCAATGGATGGAATCGATTCATCTCTGAAAAGTAAATATGCATACCAATTTTCGTTTTTCTACATAGAAGCGTTCTGGAGGTATTTAAGAAAAACTAATTTCATGGCGCCATCTTCAGAGAGCTCTAGCTCCCTTAAGAAGCATTTTCGGACTAGGTGAATTGGGTTAAATTGTCTTAAAATTATCTGAGGAATCTCCTGTCTTCATTTGTCGGTAGAGTTTCTGGACACCCTGTATTTCCTACAATTTATTCCGCGACAGCATATATCTATCACACACCGTTTAGGGAGGTGGCGCCACAAAGTGACAAGTTTTTAAAAAATATGTTTTAAAAAATTATTCTTCCCTAACCGTAATGGGAATCAAGAAGCAACCCTGCGACTGCTAATCACAAATAAATGTCTGATTTTTTGGTATAGGTTTCATTTAAGGGCATTGTTCATTTCTTAATAATTACATGTTGTTAAATTTTAAAAAGTCCCTTTTTATACCATCTGAACCGCTTATGCTAGCGTAAAAATAGTTTCAGCGTTTTCCCATGTACAGGTGTTATTTACAAATTTGTACAATTCACCCCCATATTTTCCCCGAGACCACCCCAAAAAAAAGGAAAATAAATAAAAAAATATGCAAAAATTGATTCTGAGCCATCACTGTGGCTTTAGGCTGCAAAGAAAGTAAAATATGTATAGGTCATATTATGTAGCAGATAGTGTGTTCTTTTATTTTTCATAAGTATATTATTAATAAAATGAATAGGTGACGAAAAAAAAAACAAAAACTGGAGCCCGCCAAAGCATTTCTGATGTTTGCAGCGCCACTGTGCCGTAACAGTTGCTTAAACAAAAAAATGCATACGATTTTATTTGTAGAGCAAATAGTGGTCTTTAATTCTGTATAAGCGACGTTTCAAAAATATTTGGGTAATGAAAAAATCGTAAAAACATTCTCGCCCAACTTATTTTTAGGGATAAGGGTAGTTTCCGCAGGGATATTGCAATAACCATAATGTATATTTTTTAAAAACCCTACTGATGGAGTAGGATTTTCCCCTACCCCCTTTAAAGAAATGAAAATGGGTGTTCCGGGGCAAGTCTTTTAAGAAAATATTAGTCTCGTAATAAGCACCCCTAGATATACCAGAAAAAAAGTAAAACCGGACTTGTGTCGAGCTTGCGAAGTTTAACCTCTGTTGCCTACACTAATATACTAATCAAAGAAACAAAAATAAAATTTGTATAGTAAATAATAGAAAGTGATGATGACGAGGTCGTTGCTGTTGTGGAAACTCTTTTACTAATGCCCAAAAATCATAATCATAGTACATAATATTTGGTTAAAAACGAATTAAATAATCATCTTGCTAAACTTCAATAATTTTATAGAATGAGCATTTAAACATTTACATTGTTTTATTGTGGGTCCTAGTTCAAAACATCGATATTTTCTTGTTATTGTCTATTCGAGTACCACTCTAAGTTATAATAATTATACAACTCTTCGTTCTGCTCCATCACAGAAACCAATGCAATATTAAATTCTTGGTCGGCATTTCAATTCTTCAAGACGATAAAAATGTTTCATGGGCATGAATCACACTCTTTTTATAGATATGCGGACGTCTATTTGTTTAGCAGCGTTTCATTTCCATGAAACGTGTTTCACGTTTCATGTTTCTTTGGTGTGCGCCTTCGGAAGATAAAAATGTTTCACACGCATGAATCACACTAGTTTCATTGGTATTATGCGGACTTCTATTTGATTAGCATTGTTTTATTTTCATGAAACGTGCTTCACCTTTTATGTTTCATGTTTTACGTTTCATGTTTCTTTGATGTGTTTCATGTTTCCTTAATTTTACTCTGAAAGATTAATGCCCGATTTCACCAACGATACCTAAACAGTTGCCTTATTAAGTAATTCTTATCGATAGGAACTTCCTAAGTCAATACCTAAAAACAATAGCGTTTCATAACTAAAAGAACTGCTTATCTAGGAAATTCTTTCCTAGGTATTAATTCGGGTACGTTTGAACTATTTTTGAAAAATAAAAAGAAGAATAAGATGACATTTCCTTACTTTTTCGATTATTTGTCATTATTGTTTGTTTGCCAATTTGGTTTTATTCAGTTTTGTACTGTTATACTTATTTTATTTAGTACTTGGTTATTTGTGAATTAAGTTTGTATATAATAAATATAGTCTTGTATGTTATTTGTATATGTACAGTGAAATGGAGGAAAAGAAAAGAGTTGTAAATTTCACATAGGACGAAAAATTAAAGTTAGTTTAATTGTCATTAACGAAATAATTTTAAAAAAATAATATGTTGAAAATTGCTTTTTATTATTAATTTTTAATGACACACTTTTAGTGATATCATGAATGGGTTTTTGAAACACAACACTAGTTTGTTAGGTAGTATGTAGACTACATAATTTTGTCAATAGACCTGTAAAAAACTCCCAAATGATTTTCTATATTTTCCATCACATATTATATTATTAATAAAAAAGATAATACAAAATTACTACTAATATACCTAATATTACAGAATAACAGAAAAATTAAGGTAAGAAGCAAATTATTGACAAACGTCACAAGTACATTAGTCAAAATTGTAAAAATAAAACCTGACTGTCAACGATAAGTAATACCTAAAGTTTGGGGAGATCGAAAACCGTATCCTAACGTAAGGTAATGTTTAAGCGGTTTAGGCAATTCTTATCGTATGGTGAAATCCGTTTTAGAGTTAGGAAGTACCTAAACCCACTTAGGTAATTCTTAAATATTTAGGTATCGTTGGTGAAATCGGGCATAAGTCTCAACGACTGTAATTTATTTAGCTGAATTTTATTTTTGTGTTTACCTAGGTCATGGAACGTAGTTCTCTTGCCTACAAAATTAAACCATATTACCTACATATTTGTAACAATATTACTGTGCTACATTTTTATTAAAATAGACCAAAATGAAACGCATAAACTCAAAGATCCATAAAATGCAAGGAAAATAAAAAGCCCTATATTACAGGGCGCTTAAATTTCTCATTTATTTAAAATTCGACCCTGACTTGACAACAATGTTCATAAATTTATAATAAACGGGTGGTAGAGGTACCTCTAAAAATATATTACTTTGTAAAAGAATGTAGGCATTCCGTATCTGGTGCTTTTCTTTAAAAAGATTATGCTGCGGAGCATATAAAGTTGAGAGCGAAACGTAAAAAGTTAACAGCGGGAAACTCTAGAAATTCTTGGCACGAGAAGTCAACTACTTTTTTGTTTTATATTGTCATCTGGTTGGCTAATAAGTTTTTTTTTATATATTTTTCAAGTCTGACTTTTATATTAACGAGTGCACATAAGTTTACCAAGAAATTATCCGAGTTTGCAGATGCCAGTATGTAGTTATAAATTGGGTCACTTTATGTTTTGCAGCTGTTAGTGTAAATAATATTTGTATGTTTAATAGTAACTGCGCACTGCGGATTTTTTGTAATAAAATATGTTACTTTATTATTTTTGTTGGGAATAAGTCACGATTTTACTTTGTAATGTAAAGTTAAGTTGATTTGACGTTTCGGTTTCCAGTTCGTGAATTGTTCTCAAAGTAAAAAATTAAAATTAATAAACTGAACAAATTTTAAAAAAGACTAAGTTTTCAATCTAATAGCACATAAAATAACATTAAAAATATTACCTTACAGCCCACCAGTTAAAAACAATGGGAACAATCTCTGGTTACACCTCCGAGGCTTCTAAAATTTGCAAGCCATAACGGATGCTAAGACTAAAGAAAATGAGGGAATTTTACAATTTATAATTCACGTCCCATCTGCTCAGCGTGGTAAAGTTTTAATGAGAAGGGTCTGAATGGAGTACTTCGTACTCCAATCAGAGTAAACATGTAAATCAAAAATGAAAAACCATTTTCAATTTCGTTGCAATACGAAACTACAGCCGCATCATATTCTAATTCAATCAGAGAGTGCAGCAAGCACCTTTACCGGTTTCGAAACTGAATAATCTCTCATAAGGAGAAACATAATATGCTGCTCTGTCTGACCCAACCAGGACAAACGCCGGCGTGCAATTACGGATTGCAACGAACGAAATGGTAGGGATGCCCTAGCGGCATCTGCTAGCAAATAAGTAAGTTTTCAATCTAGTAGCACATAAAATAAAATAAAAATATTACCCTACATCCCACCACATTTTTAATGTTATTTTATGTGCTATTAGATTGAAAACTTAGTCTTTTGCTAGAAGTTGCCGCTAGGGCATCCTTGCCATTTAGTTCGTTGCAATCCGTAACTGCAAGCAGGGGTTTGTCCTGGTTGGGTCAGAAAGGGCAGCATATTTGCCTTCTGATGAGAGACTAATAAATTTCGAAACCGGTAGAGGTGCTTGCTGCACCCTCTGATTGAACTAGAATATGATGCGGCTGTAGTTTCGTGTTGCAACGAAATTGAAAATGGTTATTGTTTTGTTGCTCGGCAAAAAATCTTGTAATAATGTTATGAGCGCTAACAAGCTCATCGAATCGGGTACATGGGATGATACTAAAGAATATGATCGAAAAAGAGTCCAAAGATATAGAAGCAGAATAACAATCACGTTTTGGAGCCCGACAATCGACGGTGGACCACTGGAAGCTATTAGGAACCAAATTTAGTGTTAGGTCGACCATAAAAAGGCATACGATAGCGTTGTCCCTAAACGATTCTGGAAAGCCTTAGAATTGAGCAATATTACCATGACCATCATAAAGGAAATTGAAGAAGTAAATATTAATATATAAGCTCGAGTAAAAAAGGGAATATAGTGACAGAAAACCACACGCTTGTAATGACAAGGTAACCAAACATCTAGAGGAGTATATAACATCGAATATAAACAAAACCTGCCTTGAACTCTTTTTTATCTAGAGGAGTTGTTACATTGCATCAACGCTTTTTAAAATATACCTTGAAAAACATTGAAGATAAGGAGGAGGAAATGTAAATGATAAATACACGCTAAGTGATGATATAGGACAACGATGATCTGGAATGCATGACATAGAAACTCGTAGAAGAAAGCTGGGACAAAAGAAAGATACAAACATGTGAAATATTGCAACTAAGAGCAATTTTAGGAGTGAAGAGATGTGATAGATTGGTGAACAAATTTAAAAGGCAATTATGTAATGTTGTCAGATAAAGTCGAACCAAGACAACTTGCGTGGTTCCGTCATATGGTCCATATTGATGATAATAGAAAAGTGAGGCAAGTGTGGCAAGTGTGGCAAGAAAGAGTGGACAAAAAGGAAGAGAAAGCAGTTCAGCACGGACGTGGAATAGCAAGAGTGGAAAATCCGTGAAGAGAGGAGCAAACAGTTAGAGAGAAGCGGACTCGATGACCAAGAACCGCGGCTTTTGGGGGGGTTTCTACTCCAAAACCTCGAACACCTTTCACACGCAAGGGTAAACAAGGCTTAAGGATTAATAAATAAAATATTTTCTTCAACAATAATAAAAATATTCACGAAAATAATATGATTAATCTACTTTTAACGGAAAGCTAAGAAGAAAAAATCATTCCTTATTCATGTTGACTCACTAATAATAGACCAGGGCGGATCTGTGAAAAAACGTCTATTTTTGGATGTGCGAGGTCACATTCGGATTTTTGCAGATAAAGTTAGGTGACAACTTCAACAATAATAATTGATTTATGCTCCTTCTAAAATGTGACCGGAACATTAATAAAAAAATTAATATATTTAAAAATTTCGAAAAACATCGATTTTTTTCTATTTTCTTTGCTCATAACTTTAAAACGATTCATTTTGGAACAAAGAAAGTCGTAGGGAAATAAAATAAAGATAATTTAATTTTGTATGATAAAAGACTGGTTAAAAATGTCTTAAATTATTACCCTTTCTGCAAAATAGCAATAAATACAAAATAAGGGGACAAAATAAGCGTGTTTTTATTCAACGTTTTTCAACCACCTTGGTTGCACTTAAAACTTTTGAAATTCTCTTAGAAAATTCTTACAACATACTTAAATCGTTCACACCAAATTTTAGTAAAATCGATCTGATAGATTTTGCAGAATAATTTTGCAATCTAAATTTTATTAAAAAAGTTAAAATTTTTTAAAAACTTTCTGAAGAAAAAGTAGGCCATTTAGAAATTTTCTAATTTTTTTACATATAAAGAGTTTCTCTACCAATCTAATACACTTTACAGAATTAAATTGGATTATTTAGGCGGCCTCAGCATTGTTTTAAAGTTATAAACAATTTTTTAGCATATAAAAAAATACAGTGAGGACGTTTGAATTGGCATAAATTCATTTTTTTCGAGAATAGGCATCTCTGGAGGTAAATCCCGAAACAGGTCGATTTTTATTTTTAAATTAATTTTCTTGGTATATATTATACTAGTGGCGTCATCCATCTGGGCGTGATGACGTAATTGATGATTTTTTAAATGAGAATAGGTGCCGTGTGATAGCTCAATCCAAAGGCTTTTCAATTTTGTATTCACTAATATAAACATTAACATAAATATTTATACAGGGTTCGAATTAAAAAAAAGTTGAATTAAGTAAATTAATTCCAATATCTCGATTACGTCATCACACCCAGATGGATGACGTCACTAGTATGATATTTATGCCAAAAAATTTTAATTTAAAAATAAAAATCGATCTCTTTCGGGATTTACCTCCAGAGTCGCCCATTCTCAAGAAAATGAATTCATTACAACTCAAATGACCTCACTGTATTTGTTTATAAGCCAAATCATTGTTTATAATTTTAAAACATTGCTGAGGCCGCTTAAATAATCCGATTTTAATTCTGTAAAGTGTATTAGATAGGCAGAGAACTTCATTAAACTTCTAAATGGTTTACTTTTTTCAGAAAGTTTTTAAAAAGTTTTAACTTTTTTAAAAAAATTTAGATTGCAAAATTATTATGCAAAATCTATTAGGCCGATTTGAATGAAATTTGGTGGACGGTTTAAGTATCTCGTAAGAATTTTCTAAGCGAATTAAAAAGCTTCTAAGTGCAACTAAAGTGGTTGAGAAACATTGAATAAAAATTTTTGCCCCCTTATTTTTATAATAATTTAATACATAGTAACAATTTAAGACATTTTGTACCAGTCGTATATTATACAAAATTCAATTATCCTTATTCCTGGCCTACGACTTTGTTCCAAAATGAATCGTTTTAAAGTTAAAAGCAATGAAAGTAGAAAAAAATCGACATTTTTCGAAATTTTTAAATATTTAAATTTTTTTATAATGTTCTGTGCATGTTTTGGAAGAAGCATAATAAGTCAATTATAATTATTGAAGTTGTTACCTAACTTTATCTGCAAAAGTCCGAATGACACCTCCCACATCTACCTCAAAACAGATCCGCCCTGGTCTACTAAGAGGTTTCTAAAATAACAAAGCAATCCTGACTTAACAGTTTTTTCCTTAATTTTTATGCTCTGAATTCTTCCCAACACAAAAAGAAAGCTTCCATGTCAGAACCATTTGCGTGATTATTAAAAATAGGTAGAGTTGCGAAACGTTTCTCACAGCCGCCTCATTCGAAGTATTATTGGGAATATATTTTATATTAATGATATACCGAGATATCGGACGGCCTTTTATTTGGAACGAATTTTATTCAGACTTTTTTATGCGACCCTTTTTAAGCAAGATTTATTGTTGTCTATTATCAGAGACTTTTATTATTTTTTGTTCAAGAAGTTAGAATCCAGTTAAATGGATATAATTTAAGTGAGGAACCTTTACATCTTTTTATATTGCTTTTGTGATTGATGTGCATACAATGGTTTAAATATTTTTGTTATTTATTACCTTATATAAGACAAACAGACTTTTATGTATTTCAGGACTGTAATATATTATGCTTTATAGGCCTGGACCCCGCGTACTATAAAAAGTTTATTAATAGCAAGCTGAAAATTTGTTAATAGCTTAACGGTGTCTAGTCGGACAAACTTTGATGTACGGGAACAATGGAACAGGGGAAGATTTAATTGAAGACCTAAGTGGAAGAAGGGGGTATGTAACATTTCCTAAAATTTTAGAGTTTCTTAGTGAATGAAGGTGGTATGTAACTTCACTATCATATGACACTTGTACTGTACCTCTAAAAAGCTTAATAAGAGATATTCTAGTGGATGAGGAAGGAGGTATGTAACATGTAAAATACAATTCTTGAATGGAAGAGGGAGATATGAAATATTTGTCGTCTTTTTCAGGTTTAAATTACAAAATATCTATTTTGTTTCCAATGATCAAAAGAAACTAAAATAATGTCCCCGGGTTGAAAAAATTGATTTTTTTAATTTGTTTAATTTTTTTTTAATAAATATAGCCAAACAACTACGAAATTATGGCATTTAGATATAGGAAATATAACACTAAAAATAATCAGCATTTCTTAAGGACTTCAAAACGCAAAAATATACAGGGTGTTCCATTTGGAATAAGAAAATTTATTGGATTTACAAAAAAAGGAATTCTGACAACAATGTAATTGTCACTATTATATCGGTCGCATTAGAAAACCCTTTGTCACCAAAATCTATATAAAATGTTGCAAGCGGATTCCTAGACAATTGAGGCTTTCCATACATAAAACTCACTCTGTATAATATACTCCATTTAATAATACAAGGCAAGGTAGACGGAAGAAGAAAGGTCAGGTCGAAGAAGAAAGGATGGGTCGAAGAAAAAAGGCCAGGTCGAAGAAGACCGTCATGGCTTAGACACCTGTGGGAATGGATTAACAGATACGCTGTACCCCTTTACCGAGCTGATATTAATAAAGTTACTATAGCTAATTTGATAGCCAACGCTCAGTAATCGAGCACGGCACATGAAGAAGAAGATTATTTTGTGTTCAATTACATAAATTTCTGTAAAACTGATTATGAAGTCCTCCTCTATCTGTTCTCCTTCGTAAGGATGTAGTGGCGTCATATAAGTCGTTTGACTATTTTTGTCCAGTTCTCTCTCTCCTGTGCGTGTTGTTTTGCTTCGGAGAATGAGTAACCGGTCATATCCTTTATTTGGTCCGACTATCGTAATGGAGATCTTCCTCTGGATTTCTGCCCTGTACGTTGCCTTCAACTATCATTCGTTCCATGCCTTCTCTTCTTCTAGTTATATGTCCAACTTATCTCAGTATCAGATTATGAAGTATTTATTATTAAATAAATAATATAATAATATATAATACTTTATACCACATACCCCCTTCATCCATTCTGATAAAGGATAGTAATACAAACTAAAATTAATGAAAGAAGGCCAGTTTTTATTTATTTTTAGAAAAATAATAAAAATAGAAACAAATTAACAACATTATATATTTATAATATAAAGAAATGCTTATAGCAATATAAATAAAACCAAATAACACAAACAATATTTTCATGAGAAAAGTAGAGCAATAAAAACTTTAACTGCCCATATATCAAAAGGTAGGTTTTGTAACATACCTCCTTCTTCCACTTAGGTCTTCCATTGTGGAACAGTTTAAAAATTTGAAACCTATGAAACCTTTGAAATAATAATTAAAGAGCTAATTTCGTAACGTGACCGTTACAATACTACGAAAAGCTTTCACGTATTTTGTCGGACAGAACTTCCAATTGATTTGTTACCCTTTCATTAAACTCTCATGCAAAAATCAGATTGCTATTTACCACCAACATAATGTCTGTCATTTGACATGTTCTACGTGTCAGACTTATTAAAATGCCCAACATATTTGTCGGACAAACATTTTTTGATATATATTGTATAAAGTTTACTATTGAATAAATTTAAAAACAACCTGCTAGTTTTCACAATCATTAAACTTGTCGCGATGACAACTTCCACAATTAAAACTTCCCCTGTTCCCATGTTCCCATACATCAACGTTTGACCGACTAGACACCGTTAGGCTATTAACAAATTTTCAGCTTACTATTAGTCAACTTTTTTTTGGTAAGCGGGATCCAGACCTAGTAAATTCTCCAAGCAAAAATAAAAGTTCATCTAATATCATAGAACAATGAATGTACATGATAAAAATAATAATAATGACAAATGCGGATAAACAAAACGAATACGGTAAAGTTGCAATTTTCACGCTGAAACACGCAGAAAATAGAAATAGAGACCAAAAAGAAAAAAAAAATCAAAAATGAATAACCATTTTCAACCAGAGAAGGTTCCCATGTAGAATAGCATTATGTTGTTTTATATGCCATTAGAGTGAAAACTTAGTCTTTGTAAAAAAAAATCATTCACCAGCCACAATGGCAAAAGGGATCGGACAGTGGAAGCAAGGTTGAAAAAATTTAGGAAAATACTACTAGAAAATGCAAAAAATGTGGAAAGCCATTAAATAATTAGCAAAGGAAAAGCAAAAACAATAACAACATATTATGGCGTAGAAACATTGATCATGACAGAAAAGACAATAAACCTTATTAATACTTTTGAAAGAAAGTTATTAAGAATGATATTGGGACCCATTTGCGACAATGGTATATGGAGAATAAGGTTCAACCACCAGTTATACCAATATTTCAAAAAACCCTCTACAGCAAATTATGCAAAAATACAAAGATTGTGCTGTGCAGGTCACCTCATAAGAATGGATAACGACAAAACACCCACTAGAATGTTTAGCGGAAATATGTTTTAGTGAAAACCAAGGAAGAGTTGGATAGACGAAGTGAGGAATATTGAGGGTGGATAACTGGGGGAGAGCATCAAGGGACACAGATACTTGGAGGCAGATGATAAGGGAAGCCAGGACCCGACTTGGGCTATAGTGCCATATGAGTGAGAGAGAGAAAGGAAAAGAAACAAGCGTAAAAAATGTACACAGACTAATGTATACTACAGAATACACTGTAGACTGCAGATCCAAGAAACAGAGAAGAATACTAAAAGAAAGGCAGTGTTTTTCAGTTTTAATCTAAAGTATATAAACATTCTCAATTTCTTTGCAACACGAAAATGCAGCAGCTGCATAATACTATGGTCAAATCTGAGAGAGCAAGAAGAGTCTATACCGGTTTCGGGGATTGTTTGCCCCTCATCAGTAGTCCCATACCCTCCTCTTTCAGATTCTTCCACGTACCACACTTTCTAAAGAGAGAAATGTCACGGATGAACTAGGGCCATCTACCCAAAAACAAAGTAAGTTATCAATCGAAGTAGCACAGAAAACGACAATAAATATCGTCTCCATACCACCAGATTAACAACAGGTGGAAAGGCCTAAAGTGTGGTACGTGGAAGAATCTGAGAGAGAAGGATATGGGACTATTGATGAGGGGGAAACAACCCCCGAAACCGGTATAGACTCTTCCTGCACTCTCAGATTTGACCATAGAATTATGCAGCAGCTGCATTTTCGTGTTACAAAGAAATTGAGAATGTTTATACATTTTTAATTCATTTACTCTTTTGTTTGAGTATTAAGGAATCTTTCTTGTTGGAGCTTTTACCACGCTGAGCAGATGAGTTGTGAATTATTTAAAATTCTCTCATCTTAATTTCCTCAGCATCCTGTATGATTTATAAATTTTGAAAATCTCAGAAGGTGTAACCAAAGAAAGTATTCCACCTGTTGTCAATCTGGTGGTATAGAGACGATACTTATTGTCGTTTTCTGTTCTACTTCGATTGATAACTTACTTTGTTAATCTAAAATCTTTATTATACAGAATTGTTTTCATATTTACAAGCGCATTTCTTGATGTCTCAACCCTGGCACTTATTTCTGTTGTTTGATCATTATTTTGACCAAACGTATTTTTGTTGTGTATGTCTTTTCTTTGTTATTATCATAATATATTCGACTATTTCATTCATAGGAGATTATGACCAATAGAAAGGTACAGAAGTAAAAATTAAACTGATACTTTTTGATAATATCCCGTCGTCAAGTATATTACGTCAGATGCCCTTCGTTGCTACGAAAAAATACATTCAGTGACATTAATGACAATTAATGTTTTAAAAATCATAAAAGTGATGACCGTTAAATATTTATAACAACTGTGTGTTTAATTGTACTAATTTGTACAGTGGAACCCCGTTAACTCGGACTAATCGGGACCGCGGCCGATCCGGGTTATCGAAAATTCGAATTAGCAGAAGAAAATTGTAAAAATTATTAAAATATGGTATGCTTACAGATAAACTCCGTTATAATTGGCACACAGACACTTGTAAACCACGTTCGCGTTCCACACATACAAAGCGTCGTCGAGAGTCTCATTTTTAGCTTTCTTATCTTTGCACCGATTGTCCAAACTGTCTTTTGTTATCATTTTGAAACAAAAATAACATTTTAAGTTTTATTGCCATTACGTAGACAAAAAATCACGGAAACACAAAATCTGAATATATTTACGAACGATTACAGAACGGAACGAACAATGCGACTTTACTAGACACAATACCGTCTCGCAACGAGAACGAACTTATGTTATTTAATAAGAGTGAAGACTAAGACCATTGTTTGAAAAATAATTTTTTAATAGTTTTTTCTAAACAATGCTAAGACAGTTTCAAGTAAATAAAGGATACTACAGATGCCTGTTGGTTTCGATAACACATTTTTACTAAGGTATATTATGTATCAAATTACACAAATACGCATTATCTCTCATTGTATAATGTGTTTGACATTGAAAATTGAAACGAATGAACTACATAGGAATTCGCTAAAGCGACAAATTTTTACGAAGAAAGTTTATTATGATAAATAAAATTAGCCTGAAAAATATAAGATATTATAGTATTGGAACAATATGTTTATAAGGAAAGATAAAAGAAAATATTTTAAGATGTTGAAAAGAAATTGGAAAATCCAGCATAAAGGACATACATTTTTATTGTTGTAATGTTTGTCTGATAAAAATCGGTCCGGGTTAGCCGGACTTCCGGGTTATCGGAGGCCGACTTATCGGGGTTCCACTGTACTTACATAAATAAATTACAATAAAATTTTGGTTTTGAACAGTTTTATTCATGAAATAATCGCAACAAATTGCACTTGATCTCTAAAATTATTATCGAATTTTTCCCTCGTGACACTTTGACATAATTTCACTCCCCTTCGGGTCATGTAATTAAAACTGTCAAAGTGTTACTCGGAAAAAATTCGACAATTTTGGAGCTCTTGTGCAATTACTACTGATTATTTCATTCATTGGAGATTCTGACCAATAGAAAGCTACAGAAATCTAAATTAGACTGATAATTTTTGATAATTTCCCGTCGTCAAGTATATTATGTCAGATGCCCTTCGTTGCTACGAAAAAATACATTCAGTGACATTAATGACAATCAATGATTTAAAAATTATAAATAAACCGTGACTTTCAACCGTGAAATATTTATAACAACTTTGTATTTAATTGTACTAATTTTGTACTTACATAAATAAATTACAATAAAATTTTGGTTTTGAACAGTTTTATTCATGAAATAATCGCAACAAATTGCACTCGATCTCTAAAATTAATATAGAATTTTTGCCCTCGTGACACTTTGACATAATTTCACTCTGTCAAAACTGTCAAAGTGTCACACGGGAAACATTCAATAATTTTAGAGCTCTTGTGCAATTACTACTGATAATTTTCCTTGCCGAAATTCCAAAACAACGGGACATTATAGAGAATATATTATGCTGTATGTAGTGTAGGATTCATTCTGAATGAAAACAGTGCATGCTTATATCGTATTATTGTCAGAAGATAAATGTCTTATATGAATTATATTTTAGTGAAAATGGTGTTGCATTAACAAATTAAATGTAAGTGTAAATCAAATAAAATACAAACTAAGTAAACTAAATGTTAAATTTAATTAATAAATTAAAATACCGTTAAAACCATCACAATTCCCTTAATGAACAAATTCAAACGAAAAGGTTATATTTCTTTATTGTCAATAAGGCACAATAGAAAATTCCGTACGGCATTTTAATTTATACTTCCTCTAAGCTTCTCTGGAATATTCATCAAATCCCGTCTTAAAAGGTAGCGACAATAAAATTCGCCATTTACCTAACTTAACGGAAATATTTCTTTTATTGGAATTTTCTAAGTAGATTTCCTTTTTCATTAACCAGTTCTTTGAACTCGAGATAGATTGCCGCGTGCACTGTCTTTTCCTTTAAACTCCCAAAAAGGAGGAATCAGAAATTCCGGGATCGATTATTGTAGCCCGACTAACTTCATTGTTTT
The DNA here is from genome assembly GCF_917563875.1 of Diabrotica virgifera virgifera. Taxonomy (NCBI): domain Eukaryota; kingdom Metazoa; phylum Arthropoda; class Insecta; order Coleoptera; family Chrysomelidae; genus Diabrotica; species Diabrotica virgifera. Next base: position 32,063,636 of record NC_065447.1, read on the forward strand.
GTATTGCGAACTTCCCGCTTGTTTCTCGTTCCAAAAGACGATACTACATTAAAAGTCGTAACTCGATGGGAATAACAGCCTTACAACTTTCCAAAAGCTTGATAGGCCAGTATTAGTTTAACAATAATACGCTTTTTTAGAACATGGTAAAGAGATCTCTTTATTCATAATGCTTTACTTAAAAGCAAGCCAGCAGATATAAATTATATTAAGGGATATTTTCTTTCTAAACTAAAAAAATATTTTTTTACGCAGAAACATTCCCTAGTATCATAGAAATCATCATCAGCCTCTCTCAATCCACTGCTGGGCATAGGCCACCCCTATTTGTCTCCAAAGTGCTCTATCTTGTGCTTTCTGCATCCAGTTTTTTGTTGTCTTTCGTAAGTGGTCTTGCCATCGTGTTAGTAGTCTTCCTCTGCTACGTTTATCGGCTTTTGTTCTCCATTCAACTAGTTTGCGAGTTCATCTTCCGTCCTTTATTCTTGCAACGTGTCCAGCCCATTTCCATTTTAAGTTAAACCTTCTTTCAATGACGTCTATGACTTTGGTCTTAGCTCGCAGATTATTGTTTCTAATCCTGTTTTGTAGAGTGGCCCCTATCATTGATCGCTCCATTCTTCTCTGCGCTACTCTTAGTTTTTGTGCGTTTTAATTTGTGAGAGATAATGTTTCTGCCCCATAGGTCATCACCGGTAGAACGCATTGGTCGAAAACTTTTTTCTTCATGTTAGTTGGAATGTCGCTCTTAAAAATGTTCCTAAGAGCTCCGTATGCTGCCCATCCTTGTATTATTCTTCTGGATACTTCGGTTGTTTGACTGTCCTTACCTATCTTGATTTACCCAGATATATATATTTGTCTACCAATTCTATTTGTTCATTTTGTATTTTAAAATGTCTACTTGGTACTAAGTTTGTCATATATTTTGTTTTTGTTATATTCGTTTTTAAGCCCATTTTATGACATGCTGTACTAGGTTCTTCCAACATTTTCTTTATTTGTCCCAAATCGTCTGTAATCAGGACTATATCGTCTGCGTAGCTTAGGTGGTGTAGCATCTCTCCGTCCACATTTATTCCTTTATCACCCCATTCGAGGGTTTTGATCGCTTTTGCTAGAGCCCATATGAAAAGTTTAGGTGACAGCGTATCCCCTTGACGGATACCTCTTTGGATTTTTATTTGGTTGCTGTTAGCGTGTAGTTGTATCGAGCTTGTCGCATTTTTATATATATTACATATTGGCCTGGAATATCGGCTATCAATGCGGCTCTCGTTTAGTGCTTCTATAACACTGTCGAGTTCTACTGAGTCGAATGCTTTGTGGAAATCTACGAATGCTAAAACTAAGGGCTTGTTCTATTCTATGGATTTTTCGATGAGTTGTTTCATTGTTTGGAGGTGATCGCTGGTTCCAAAGTTTGCTCTGAATCCAGCTTGCTCATAGAAATATTGACTTAAAATTTAATTAAGATATTCGAAATACTTACGAAGTTACAGAATTACAGATGTATTAATTTGATAACGATACATACCTGAGCTAAAACTCTGCTGCAACTTGACTGTTAGCGGCAACTGCTAGCAAAAATACTAAGTTTTCACTCTAATGGCATATAAAACAACATAATGCTATTCTACATCCCACCAGAATGAAAACAATGGGAACCTTCTCTGGTTACACCTCCGAGGCTTCTAAAATTTGCAAGCCATACGGTGCCTCCTGATGAGAGACTAATAAGTTTCGAAACCGGTAGAGGTGCTTGCGGCACTCTCTGATTGGACTAGAATATGGTTCGGCTGTATTTTCGTTTTGCAGCGAAATTGAAAATGGTTATTCATTTTTGATTTACATTTACTCTGTGTGGAGTATGAAGGGACCCATTCTCGTTGGAACTTTACCGCGCTGAGCAGATGGGACGTGAATTGTAAATTGTAGAATTCCCTCATCTTTCTTAGTCTCAGCATCCGTATGGCTTGCAAATTGTAGAAGCCTCGGAAGTGTAACCAGAGAAGGTTCCCATTGTTTTTATTCTGGTGGGATGTAGAAAAGCAATATGTTGTTTTATATGCCATTAGAGTGAAAACTTAGTATTTTTGCTAGCAGTTGCCGCTAGGGCATCAATGCCATTTCATTCGTTGCAATCCGGGACTGCACGCTGGGGTTTTGTTTTGGTTGGATCAGGGAGAGCAGCATATGTGCCTCCTGATGAGAGATTAATAAGTTTCGAAACCGGTAGAGGTGCTTGCGACACTCTCTGATTGGACTAGAATATGGTTCGGCTGTATTTTCGTTTTGCAGCGAAATTGAAGATGGTTATTCATTTTTTAAATAATCTTGTTAATTAATATTATAAATTAATCTTATAATCTTAATATTAAGAGAAAACTCATGAACCACAAAGCAAGAGAACAAGGAGAAGACAACATCTGATTTATCAAGGCACAGATGCTCACGTGAATGGGGCGTATAAAAAGGAGAAATCCGGAAGCAGTTATTAAGAAAATTACCAAATGGAGACCTGTTTCAGGCAGATCAGGAGGAAGACCCAAAACCAGATGAGAGAATCAGATAAGTCAGTACCTAAGAAGAGGGTACCTAGTTAGATAATGGGTAACCATAAGCAAAAACAGTAACGAATGGAGAAACATTGTAGAAGATACCAAGTCATAAAAAATGATTTCTGAACGATAATAATTGTTGGTTCGTAATTGAAGCCTAGACTCACTCATCCAATTACACATTATTTGTCATGGGAAAAAATACGGCAACTGAACGTTTTATTGTTTGACAGTTGTTCTGAAGTTAATCAAATTATGTAGATTGATTTTTGTGGTAGAAAATATCAAAAATGTAACAAAACAGTAAGAAAACAATATATTAGATGAAGACTGGTAGAACTTTTGTTGGTAATCAAATTAAGTATGTAAATCAAAGCATTACATACCTACTAGATAAATAAATCTACGCCAAAAAATCATAATTTAAAAATAAAAATTGGACCCAATTTCGGATTTCTCTCTAAAATCCCCATTCTTGAGAAAATAAATTTATTCCAACCTAATCCAAATGTATAATTACAATATGATTATAATAAAAACTACTTACCAAATTAGAATGAGTTTTCCTTGTCCAAAATAGTCCAAAAGTCCAAAAATATATATGAAAACTATTTAAAAAAGCAGTATAACAAACTATTAATTAACTTTTGTTTATTGTTTCTTTTCCCACAAATTTCAAAACGCAACAACCATAAATAATCAAACCACAGCTGTGTCACAGCCGCCATATTGAATAATTTTTGACATGTCATTTGAACATCCAATCAGAACAAAGTTATAATGCGACTGCGCCCAGATTGAAGGTTTTAATCATATTAAAATTCACCCTCATATCGCGCCTAAAGAAGTATAACTTCAAAAAACCATTTTGATGGTAATTAAAGGAGCTACATCTTTTTTCATTATATTATGTAGTGAAAAACCTTTTATTTTGAAACGGTGAAGGGTTAAAGGGCTCGAGAGGGACTGTGGTTGCGCTACCGCGCGCTCTTGAATCAATCATATCTTCGTCAATTTTTGTACGATAGGAAAGACAAACAAATCAAAATTTTTGTCAAAAAAACCTTTTTTCTATTATTACACTTTTTTACGTATCTTTCATTATTTTTGAGATATTATGAAATAAAGTTGGTTTTTTTAAAAATTCGAAAATCTTTTTTTCTTGAAATCGTGATTTTTTCAAAAAAATATGTGTCCTAAAGCAGCAAAACTGCTAGAATCCATCAAGCTCTTTATACTAAAGTTGATTCTAGACGTATTGATTTTAATTATGGTGGAAATGGCACTTATGAAATACATTGATTTAAAAAAAAAACATTAGATGTTCCTCTTTTGTTCATTACAGCTCACTCATTTTACGTACAAAAGACTTTTAACAGTGCTCATTTTAAAGTTTATTTTAAGCACTATAGTATAAACCCCTTTCTCACTAGCATGCATAAAATTTATTCGCTCTCGGTTAGATGGCATTGAATACATCTATTAAATTTCACACAAAATAAAAAACGGCTTTGATCTTCAATATCTCGCTTAATATTGCACTTTGAACACTCTTTAAAAAGCCTATTTGTTCATTTTTTTACTTGCTACAATTTTCTTTAGTATAATATTATCGTTAGAGTGCATATTTTTGGTGACATTTGCAAAAAACTGTTGAAAATCGTAAGAATATTCCGAATTTTCAATTGCCAATAACGTGAAAAGTATTGGGTTTTTGAAAAACTTTATACGACATTTTTTGCTAAAAATTAGGTCTTCTATCGATATCTGAGGTTATTTTGAAAAAAAAATTTCCACCACCGAAAAGGAGTGGAAACCACCCCCAGGGTGAAAACTGAGTTTGGGTCAATATCACTTTTGAAGCTAAGGATAGTATAAGCCTAATTCCAAAATTTCATTTAAATCGGTACATAGTAAAAAATTTCTGAGCTAAAAAGCTTCAATGACTGTATTATATCTACTATCTTATAGTAAGTACTGTCTAATTTTTTTCATTTTTGGAGATTCCTCTATTACAGGACAAATGGAAACTTTAAACTTAATTTTAAAGAAAGTTTTTGTTTACACTTTAAATTGAATATTGGGACAGATACCGGACTACACTAGCGAAGGCATAAATACTTTTCGAACTTCGAATTTTCTTAATTCTTTTTATCGATGCGAGCTATCTAAGAAGTTTTTGAAGTAAGGGATCACAAGATCATTTATTTCTCTAGTAAAAAAGGTAAGAGATTAGACGCCATCAAGGTTAAGAACCTCTTTGCGCTCAACAAGACGGAGGTCTCTTTCTTTCGGGAACTTTGTCATATAAATCATCACGAAAGTTAGCCGAAGACAATGGAACTGACTTAGGTCTTAATGAATGTTGACATAATATTTTGTTAAAGTTGTTCGAAAATTTATAGTCGGTTTAAAATAAGATAAAGTTATAATACAATTAATAGGGAAAATGCGTTTTATAAAAACAAAGTGTCTAGTCGGTTAAGAAAATGAAGAAATGGCCAAAGCGATATTCCAAAAATGAAAATACCATGTTGTTCTACATTATAAAGTATTTGATCAAAAATATTTTTAGACCCCACCCATAACCCTCGAAAAAATTTAAAAGGGTTTTTTATTGCCTATAGTTATATACCAAATAAGGTTAGTTACTAATTTTAATTAGGGTGGTGATTATGGGGTTGCTTGCGATCACTTTTTCGCTGAAAAAAAATGGGGACTGACATTCTTTCCAATATAAGTCACTTAATTTTTGAGGTAGAGACTTTTTTTTTATTTCTGAAGATATATATTTTTAAGTACTTTAAATTAATTTGAACATGCTGTCCTCGAAAAATGTATAGTTTTCCCGTCTTTGACTTTGAAACTACAATATTTAACATTTGACGAAGAAGAGCCGACATATAATAAAGTATAGCTCGATTACTACTGGCCTTAAAGAAAATATAAAAAAACGGGTGTGTTTATTTTTTCAAAAGGTACATTTTTGTTAAATAAATTTGTTTTGATAAAACGAAAACTTTTGGAGTTATTAGCAGAAAATAAATAGTATTTTTTTCCAAAACTATTGGCGCGAAATATTTTTTGTTTTGACATGTTTAAACTTTTAGTTAACTCGGGATCGGTCACGCCGTTAGAACAAATCTAACATTTTATCCTTTTCCGTGATAACTTGATGAAACATTTTGAAACATAACGTTCCATGAGTAAGTGTCCCGAAGAAGAGTTTAGTAATAAGTAGGTATTTTTTTAAATTTTTTTTGAAGTTATACTCTTTAGGCGCGATTTCATTGAGGGTGAAATTTTATTGATCTGCGCGCATGCACACACCGACAGTATGGTATTAGTCGTTATACGGGCTCTGATTGGGTGTTGAAATGATCTGTCAATAATTGTTCAATATGGAAGTTATCGGTAAACAAAAATATTGTATATATTAGATTTTATTGTTGTGAGGACAGAAATAAAATCAAATTTATAATTATAGTGACTTTTTAAATAGTTTTGAAAAGCCGGAGGTACGTAATTCTAAATGTTTCAGTTGTATTCCAATAAAAAATTATCTTCATACCTATCTATTTGGAAAATGTAAAAATATAATGTAGTTACCTATTAGTAGGCAATGTTTTAATTTACATAATCTGATTACGAACAAACTTTCTACAAATCTTCATCTAATATATCGTTTTCTTACTCTATATTTTGTTGTATTTTAATTCGACAAAAATCAAACTAATAATTTGATTCATATAAATAAACAAAATTTTAAAAATTTATGGTGTAAACGTTTAGGGTGTGAATATTCCCACATGACGTATACGCGAATGTGGTGTAGTGGGAAATCGCTTTAACTCTCGTACGGCGCGGTAGACGTGAAGTGGGTTCAAGCCCCAAGCAAGTTGTTATTTTTTTTATTTTTTTATAGATTTTATGATTATAAGTATATTATTATATAATTTTTTTCAGAAAATACGTATTTAATTAAAATTTTTGGCAACAACTATTGTTCAGAAATCATTTGTGGCATTTTTCAATGTGTTTGTGTGTGTTTTATTCTTTTATTTTTTTAATTTTTGGTATTGTTTTAATAAAAATTTTGGAAAGTAGTAGAGAAACTATTTAAAGTATATTGATTTCGTTGAAATCATATAATAGAAGTATAACTTCTTACGTGCGTACAAAGTACACACACATTCTTTTTTTATTATAGCAGCCAGATCTCTACCGTTGATTCTGTAAAATTTCTTGGTATTCTTTTAGACAGCAACCTCAAATGGTCCCTTCATATCGATTTGTTAAGTAAGAAACTCGCCTCGGCCTGCTATGCCATAAGATCTGTTTCGAAGAAACTCAATTTAGCATCTTCTTAAATAACATATTTTTCTTTATTCGAGTCTCATCTTCGATATGGTCTTCCTTTTTGGGGGTCCAGTACAGCTGCAATTTGATGTTATTTTCAAATTACAAAAAAGAGCAATAAGATATCTGTTTGGCCTCAGAAGAACAACCCATTGCAGAAGTTACTTTAAAGATCACGAAATTTTAACTCTTCCATCATTGTATATTTTAGAAACTGTTTGCTTAATTCGTAAACACATGCATGTCTTTCCAGCAAGGCCTCATCATGACTGCTTTACCAGAAATTCAACTTTTGATGTCTATTTACCGATCCCGTCTTCAGAGTTAGTAACGAAATCTATACTATATTCCGCAAAAAAACTATACAACCATCTCCCTTTACAACTCAAATCTGCAACATCCTTTCTCAAGTTCCGTAAAATGACAAAAGCTCATTTATCTAAAAGACGATATTATTCAGTAGAAGAGTTTCTTAATGACTAACTAAGAAATCACAGTAATGTACAAGTAACTAAAATGTATTTATACAGCGTGTCTACTTGAGTTGGAGACATATGGGAAACTTTTTTATTATTAATTTTACGAAAAAAAGTTATTCTTTATAAAAAATTCTGCATGCCCCAAAACCTAAGATTCAATTATCAGATATCAAATTTTCTCAATATTATACGAGGTATGTCAAAAAATATGAATTTCGGCTAAGGGTAAAATACCTTTATTTCTCTCAATATCGAAAATTCTTATTATGAAAAGTTGTTTGGAAATAAAAACCAAGCTCAAATATGTAATTACATGCTTCTAATTGTAAAAAAATATTTTCCAAATTTTTCTCAAATTTATTGATACTAACTTCGTTTTTATTCATTACACATACGATAACTCTTTTATTATTACTTTTACGAAAAAAAGGTATTTTTTATAAAAATCTTTGTATGTCCTAAGACCGAAGATTCAACCAACAAATATGACATTTTATTAATTTTATACGAGTTATGTCAAAAAATATGAATTTCACTCAAGAGTAAAGTACCTTTATTTTTCACAATATTGAAAACGGTTATTAAAAAAGTTGTTTAGAATTAAAAACTATGTGTGAATATGCAATTACATCCTTCTAATTGAAATACTGTGAAATATAAAGGTGCTATAATATTGAGCGAATTTCATATTTTTTGACACACCTCGTATAAAATTAATGAAAGTTGATATATCATGGTTGTGTCTTAGATTTTAGACCATGCAAAGATTTTTATGAAGAATAACTTTTTTTCGTAAAATGAATAATGAACGAGTTATGATATTTGTAATAATTAAAAACGATGTTGGGTATCCATAAATTTGAGAAAAATATTTTTTTTTTCAATAAGAAGCATGTAATTGCATATTTCATCTTAGTTTTTAATTCCAAACAACTTTTTATCATAAGAATTTTCGATATTGAGAGAAATAAAGGTACTTTACCCTTAGCCGAAATTCATATTTTTTGACATACCTCGTATAATATTGAGAAAATTTGATATCTGATAATTGAATCTTAGGTTTTTGGGGCATGCAGAACTTTTTATAAAGAATAACTTTTTTTCGTAAAATTAATAATAAAAAAGTTTCCCATATGTTTCCAACTCAAGTAGACACGCTGTATATATTTGGGTGTCACATACAGCAGCTTAAACTTATTAGTTCCTTTGTTTGTGTTTTATTATTATGTTGTATGTTAAATTTTGCAATTTATAGTAATTTTGCAATATATTGGTTTTTGTTTTTTTACTTCACTTTTTTAACTTGTTTATATTTTTTTTATTGACGATTTATCTAATTTTATAAAATTTGTGTTTGTTATTGTTATGTATATCTTTTTCGTGAATCTATGTTAAGCTTTGTCCATAAAATTGTATAATTTTCAGTGACAATAAAGCATATTTCTATTCTATTCTATTATTTTTTTATGGAATCTATGGCTTTGGTGAGAACCAATTAATTTTAATAATTGTTAGAAATAGGTATTTTTAATATAACAAGTAAATAAAAATAAACTAAAAGGGGTAGTTCCCTGGGTTAGCTGTATACCATATAGTTAAAAAACTCTAACATAAAGTAAAACCACTTCTATGTAAAAGGTATATTTAATAAAATTTTTAAAATCCCAATGGATTAAATAAAATAGGTTAATTCAGAACGTTTTCGGACCCATCAGTTCATCATCAGTGAATTCATATATACTTGCTAACTAGCCCCAGAACCAAACAATGGTTGTACTTATAATTCAATCTACATTATAGTGTTGTGAAATTGGAAAGGCTAAACGCCTATGTTAAAATAATACCTCCGGGACCATAAATTATTGTTAATAATTTTTAACATATTTTTTTTAATTGTTAACATAAATTTGTTTCAAATTCTTATTTAAATTCGCATTATTAATATAACGCGCGGCCGAATAAAGGTCCCGGTAGATTATCATGCTCGAATCGTTTCCAGCACGTAGCATAGTCTCCGAAAAACCTGATTTTACAAAGAGGTGTCTGATACGATACCTTCTGGACAGTGCGAATTGTTCATATTTAAAACAATTAAAATCAATTTTTTTCGGAAACTAAACGCTACGTGCTGTAAACGATTCGTGCATGATAATCTGCCGCGACGTTTAGTGGCAGAATAGAGCGCGACTGTTCCCGGGTAAATAAAAAACAAGCCCGAATAAAATGGCAAAAATATAATATGATATTTATTGGGTGTCAAATTATCTCCATGTTTTTTTTGCAGGTTTTTACTTCAGTTAAGTGTGGCATCATGGTAAAAGTAACGAAAAATCATTAAGTCTGGTTGAGAAAGCCTTCGACAAAATACAATATAAGGCTTGCAAACATATTACGGAACACTGAAATAAATTATCAGGATGTGAATCATTACAAAAAAATTACACCGGTTATCAGGAAGCCATAATTCGAGTAGACCAAACAAAGTATAAAGAGATTCCAATAAGAAGAGGAGTACTACAAGGATGTGTACTATCCCCTCTACTTTTTAATATGTGCTCAGATGAGATGTTTAAATAGGCATTAGACGACATCAATGAAAGCGTGTTAATTAACGGAACACTAGATAATAATCTCAGATATGCACATGATAAATACTCCTAATAGACTCCGTATCGTCACCCCCGATAGTGAAATTATTCCGATTCGATTTTTTGCACAAACTTACTCAAAAGTGGTCCCTATAACATATCCTCAGGTGCCGGGTGGTGCCGTGGTCGAAAAATTGTTTAAACAATATTTTTAAACAAATCCACAAAACTAATTTTTTCGTTTCGAACAATTTTTTTAAATAACTGGGGTCATTCTGAGCAAAAAAGGTCTCTTGTCATTTTTCCCTAAAATTTATTGTTGTTGAGTTATATCTGATTAAAAATTCGAAATATGCGAAAATGGCTATTTTCAAGGCTTAATACCTCGATTAAAAAATATTATTATAAAATTCAAAAAGTGACCGAATTAAGTTTCAAACCCCTTCTTCAACGTGTTGAAGAGATGTTTGTCATTATTTTATTACAAAGCTGTTATTTTTAATTATAAATAATTAGCGTTATAGTCCAGGATGTGCGAGACCCTCGCTGGCGAAATTATTCCGATTCGATTTTTTTGCACAAACTCACTCAAAAAGAGGTCCTTATAACATATCCACAGGGTGCCGGGTGGTGCCGTGGTCGAGAAATTGTTTAAACAATTTTTGTTAAACAAATTCACAAAAATAATTTTTTCATTTCGAACAAGTTTTTTTAGATAACAAGGGTTATTCTGAGCAAAAAAGGTCTATTGTCATTTTTCTCTAAAATTGATTGTTCTCGAGTTATATGCGATTACAAATTTGAAAAATGCGAAAATGGCCATTTTCAAGGCTTAATAACTCGATTAAAAATTATTATGAAATTAAAAAAGTGACCAGATCAAGTTTCAAACCCCTTCTTCAAGGTCCTGAAAAGATTTGTGTTACTATTTTATTACAAAGCTGTTATTTTTAATTATTAACAATTAGCGCTATAATAGTCCAGGATGTATCCGCCCCGTTAGTGAAATTTTTCCGATTGGATTTTTTTGCACAAACTTACTCTAAAAGAGGTCCTTATAACATATCCACAGGGTACCGGGCGGTGCCGTGGTCGAAAAATTGTTTAAAAATTTTTTTTTACACAAATTCACAAAAATATTTTTTTCATTTCGAACAATTTTTTTAGATAATTAGGGTTATTATGAGCAAAAAAGATCAATTGTCATTTTTCTCTAAAATTGATTGTTGTCGAGTTATATGCGATTAAAAATTTGACAAATGCGAAAATTGCCATTTTAGGGCTTAATAACTCGATTAAATTTATTATAAAATTACGCCAGTCAATGGGAGCAAGAATAGAATATTACCTCCGAATTCTATTCTACTGCATGGATTTTAATGAAATTTTGGGGCTAGCCTCCACTTATCTCCTAATTCAAAGTCTACCCTTGCCGATGTATGCTTTCATCTTGTGGGTGGTTCCCACCCCTTCTTAGGGATGGAAAATTTTTTGGTTAAAATTACCACGGAATTCGCTAGAGAGCCTGATTCTAAGCAAAAATTGTTCTATAATTTTTTTTGGAAACTCAATACTTTTTGAGATATTCGTGGTTGAAAATTGGCCATTTTCATTGAAACATACCTTTTCGAACGGTTTTTTGCGAATACCTTAAAAGCTATGCATCTAACTAAAAAACTACATTAACCATTTTTGTAAGTTATAAAAAAAAACAAACAGACACTTGCCTTCATAAATCTTCTAGTTATAACACAAAAAGAGATATGGTAGGTGAAATTAGTTTGTTTGTTAGTACATTCTCAAATTGGTTTACTCAACTTGAAATAACAGAGAAATGGTCGATTTTAAGTGTGTAATGCTACTAATACCTTTTGTATTTCTTGAAAATACCTTTAAAATGGGCTATAATATAAGTCCATTACATTAAAACTAAGCGAGATATCCTGCGAACAAAATTGATAACTAATGTATTGTAAGAAAAAATGAGAAATAATTTTAACCCCCATCCACCAAAATGTAAATGCGTCGTTTTACTTACAAAATACCTTTTACTATAGTGTTGTTTCCAAGTTCAAAAAGTTGGACGGGTTTCATATGAATGGTTTTTGAAAAATAAAGATCAAATTAAAGAGCGCATTTTTAAATTTTCTTAAAAATCTTTTTTTCTCCATGAAACTTGAAAACGATAAGAGATACAGTAATGAAAATAAAAAGGACATTTTATCTGAAAAACCCTACATTTTTATGTGGTATCTTTTTTTGTATCTCTTATCTTTTTCGAGTTACATGGAGGAAAAGGGAGATTTTTAAGGAAATTTAAAAATGCGCTTATAATTCAATCTTATTTTTTTCAAAAATCATTCATTTTAAACCAGTTCAACTATACGAACATAGTAATAACACCATAAGATAAAGTATTGTAAAAGGAAAACGATGCATTTATATTCTGATGGATGAGGGGTTAAATACACTTCTCATTTCTTGTTAAAATACATTATTCATCAAATTTTTTGCAGAATATCTCGCTTAGTTTGAATGTAATCAACATTAATTATTGCTCATTTTAAAGGTCTTTTCAACCACCACAAAAGTTATTAGTGGCATTATACACCTAACATTGACATTTTCTCTGTTATTTCAAGTTGAATACACGGATTTGAGCCTGAAGCAAAAAAACTTTTGAAGCAAACTTTTCTTACCTACCATATCCCTTTTTGTATTTTAACTAGAAGATTTATGAAGGAACTAATCTCTTTGTTTTTTATAATCTGCAGAAATATTTTATACAGTTTTTTTGTTAGATGCATAGTTTTTAAGGTATTCGCAAAAATCCGTCCGAAAAGGTGTCATTTTTCAATGAAAATGGCCAATTTTCAACCAGCAATAACTCAAAAAGTATTGAGTTTAAAAAAAATAATTATAGAACAGTTTTTGCTTAAAATTAGGTTCTCTCGCCTCTTCCGTGGCTATTTTAACCAAAACATTTTTCACCTCCGAGAAGGGGTGGGAACCACCCCCAAGCTAAATGCGCGCATCAGCATAGGGTAGACTTTGTTTCTTAAGCTATTCCCCACTTACAGTAAAAATATCAAGTAAATCGATGTAGTAGGATGGAATTCGGGCCAAATACCCTCATTGACTGCCCTAAATTCAAAAAGTGACCAAATCAAGTTTCAAACCCCTTCTTCAAGGTCCTGAAGAGATTTTTGTCATTATTTTATTACAAAGCTGTTATTTTTAATTATTAACAATTAGAGCTATAGTCCAGGATGTATCGTCGCCCCCGTTAGTGAAATTATTCCGATTCCGATGAAATTGGTCCTTATATGGCCATATATCTCGACAACAATCAATTCTAGAGAAAAAGATACTTTTTTTGCTCAGAATAACCCAAATTATCTGAAAAAAAAAAACGTTTGCAATAAAAAAATATTTTTTTGAATTTGTTTAAAAAAATTGTTTAAACAATTTTTCGACCACGGTACCGGCCGAGACCCTGTGGATATATTATAAGGATCTCTTTTTGTGTAAATTTGTGCAAAAAAATCTAATCGAAATAGTTTCGCTAACGGGGCCGACGATACAGTTGAATTATAGCGCTAGTTGTTAATAATTAAAAATAACAGTTTTGTAATGAAATAATGAAAAAAATCTCTTCAGGACCTTGAAGAAGGGGTTTGAAGCTTAATTTTCTCACTTTTTGACTTTTATAATAATAATTTTTAATCGAGTTATTAAGCCTTGAAAATGGCCATTTTCGCATTTTTCAAATTTTTAATCGCATATAACCCGACAATAATCAATTTTACAGAAAAATGACACGAGACATTTTTTGCTCAGAACCAAATTATCAAAAAAAAATATTCAAAGAAAAAAAAATATTTTTGTGAATTTGTTTAAAAAAATTGTTTAAACAACTTTTCGACCACGGCATCGTCAGACACCCTTTACCCGACGGATATGTTATAAGGACCTCTTTTTGAGTAAGTTTGTGCAAAAAAATCGAATCAGAATAATTTCGCTAGCGGGGGCGACAATACAGCCCGGTCTATATTGGACAGCAGAATAAGGGTAGTACTGCGAGAGGTATGGAATGGCTCTGAACACAAAAAAAAACAAAAATCATGTTTGTCAGTAAGAATACGCTTGAAAACGAAAGAATCTACATTAAAGGAAACGCTTTAGAGAAAGTATCCAGATAATTATTTGGCATGTGAGCTAAATGAACAGTGGACCGCAGCCTCGAAATTAAACGACGAATTGAGTTAACCAGAAACGCATTTAATAAGATGAAAAATGTATTATGCAATGAAAAAATAGGAATAGAAGTTATAACTAGAGTATTGAGATACTACGTATTATCTGTCCTTTTAAATGGAATTGAAGCCTGAACAATTACGAACGCAACTAAAAAGATTTGCTTTGACAGCTTTTAGATGTGGTGTTATCGAAGAATGTGGAAAATATCATGGACAAAACACGTAACAAACATGGAAATATTAAGAAAGATTTCACCTATTAAGAAAGATTTAAAAAGGAAATGAAATACTAAAGACTATGAACGTCCTTCATTCGTATTTGAGTCGTCGGTGTGTTAACACGTTTTGTTTTTGTTCTGTTTAGCGGTCGACATACACGAGTGTGTTATTGTTATTTTGTTATTGTTATTGGAGTGAACGAAACTGTAAGTTTTGCACCAGCTTTGTTTAATTTATTTTATGTTTGGTTTATCAACGACCCAGTTAAATATTGCAAATTGACCTTGACCATAACTATGGCAAACTACCAATGTGAGAATTGTTTACATGAATTCCCCGAAAATGAAAAATATAATAAGCTTCGTTGTTTTGGGGAATGTCAGCGAAATTTCTGCATGCACTGTTCTGGATACAACAAGACCATCACCAAAACTCTCCTGGACCCAAAAAATTCAAATCTAAGGTTTTTCTGTAAACTATGTGATTCGTCTAACCTCAGATATTTAAATGAAAAAATATCAAATATATCAAAAAAAAGAATGTGTGTGTACTTTGTACGCACGTAAGAAGTTATACTTCTATTATATGATTTAAACGAAATTAATATACTTTTTATTTATATTTTGTTTAAATATTAAACTAATTTATACTTACTACCTCTCAAACATTTTTATTAGAACAGTGCCAAAAATTAAAATAATAAAAGAATAAAACACACACAAACACATTAAACAAGCCACAAATGATGTCTGAACATTAATTGTCGAAAATTTTTTTAACTAAATACGTATTTTCTGAAAATACAATTATATAATAAATATACTTACAATCATAAAATGTATTAAGAAAAAAACAAAAAAGAAAGTTTCTATTGGGACTCGAACCAGCGCTGATAAGAGCGGTTGGTATTGGAATTCATTCGCCTTCTCCGCTTAGCCACGGGCACTATGTCTCATTATTTACGAAGATCGACTAACTAAACGGATTAAACTTGTGATATTTTGATATTTTGAAAATTGATCAAATTATTTTAATTTTGAATTGAAATGATTTAGAATTGAAAAAATACAACAAAACATAGAGTAAAAAAACAATATATTAGGTGAATATTGATAGAAATTTTGATGGTAATCAAATTATATAAATAAAAGTATTACATACTATGTATTTTGGCAGATCAAATAGGTACGTTTATACCCATGATACATTAACAATTATTACGTACATGTTGCTTTTAAAAACTATTTAAAAGTCACTACAATATTATAAACTTTTTTGTTTCTGTCCTCACAACAATAAAACTAATATATTATACATTTGTTTACCTTTACCTTTACCTCCAAACCACAGCTGCCATATCGGATAATTTTTGACATGTCATTTGAACATCCAATCAGAACAAAGTTATAATGCGCATGCGCCGGGCTGATAGGTTTTAACCTATAAACAAATCACCCTCTATCGCCGGTAAAGAAGTATAACTTCAAAAATCAGATACCTCATGAGAACTTTAATGCCTTAATTCAACTAACTAAAAAATTGACTGATAATTTGCCCGTTTTCATAGAGACATACGATTTATTAACAAAAAAAGATGGCAAATTGGATTACCTTACAAAAAAAATTGACGAGATCCATAACTTAAATAGCCTGATGAATCCTGAACATCTTTTAAAATCGGTACGGCAAATGCAACAAGATATCTTCAATATATCGTCAGTTTTTTTCGGCTGTTCCGATGATACTATTAAGGTTCAAGTTGAAGACTCAAATTCATCCGATATAAAATTGGGATTACAAAGGCTATCTGAAAACATCAGCGAAATATCTAATCAGATAAGTAATCTTTCCAGCAAACTACCTGCTATACAAACTGAAAAAGAGGTATCTAAAAAAATATAGTGTATGTCACTATAAGCACCCAAACTGAAGGCCCTCAACATTTCCAAACCTGTCCAGAAAGAAAATCAAAAGTTTCAGAAGATAAGTGTCATTTTGTTGTTATCAGTAACTTAACCGCAGCATACACCCCTATACAAATAGTACACTACATTAAAGAGAGGCTAGGTATCAAGGATTATATTAGATGTTACGCTCTCCCTAAAGACGCCAACACAGCAACTGGTTCCTCATTCAAAATAGGCATAAAATCCAAACCATCTATCGACTTATTATTTAATAAAGAAATTTGGCCACCTGGTGTCAACATTAAATGGTCTATAGAATCACCACACTCTGAACCAAAGACTTCATCTGAAGAAAATATGAATCCGAAGTACATCGGAAGCCAGGTTAGCTCGGAAAACTCAATTACCATTCCAAGCAACAACACAAATGAAGTTGAAGACACCAATATATTTACAGACAAGCAGGCCATCACAATTTGCAAATCTCAAGAGCCTTTCCGTTCCCATCCAAAGATACTTTGGAACCATCCATAAATTTTGATCCTTTAACAACACCAAGAGTTAGACTAACTAATAACTCGAACAGTCGATATCTTCTTGCAATATTAAGGGAACCGGACATCTTAAAGGCAATTAAACTACATCTTGCTTTTCTTTACGATCAGCCTGCTTCTGTATTTTACGACGGATATACCAACACCAGCGTGAAACTCTTTTTGGCTTCCGAAGGACTACCTACTAAGACTGAAGAACTACGAAAAGTTCTTCTAGAATTTAACCATGCCTATGGAATTGGTCCAGCTGAAGTGGAAGCTGATCTTGCCGCTTATAGGTCCTATCTCACTTCGGAAAGAATTATACACCTACAAAAGTCAAGGGAATGTCACCGAAGTTATTTTTACACTGGCTCTCCAAAGCGAAATTTTTAAACAACACGACGTATTCTGAGGGACTAGAAACCTCAAATTATTTTAGTGATGACAACTTTGGCATGGTTCGATGAATATTCGTTCTATAAGAAATAAAACTGATGAATTATTTTTGTTTCTGGAGGAATTAGGATTTCCTCCGATAGTTGCGGTTACAGAGCACTGGCTTGAAGTTAACGAGCCTTTTTTTGTAGAAAAATATACCACAATTACCAGGTATGATCGTCCAAGTTCGGCTCATGGAGGCACCCCGATTCTCTCTAGAAATAATGATTTTTCTCTGGTAACAAAATATGACTTTTTGTTAAGTGAATCCTTCTTTGTGTTTTCCTTAGTTTATAATAAAAATCTTAATCTCTACATTATTTGCATTTATAGATAACCTGATTCTACCGTGGAACTATTTTTTCAGAACCTGCTAAATTTGTTAGATGACCTGCCTCATAAAAGCAGAAAAATTCTATGCGGTGATTTTAACATTAATTATGCTGCTGCTAGTGCTACCCAAGTGTCCCTGGCAAACATATTTGAATCGTATGGTCTCTCAATGCACGTTGATTCTCCTACAAGGATTACAAAAACTACATCTACCATAATCGATTATATTGTCTCAGATTTCTCACCCCTTGATGTCTGCTCTACAGTTATTAATGCGGGACTATCTGATCACGAAGCAGTGTATACGAAGTTTAATATCTTCAGCAAACCCTCCTCAAAAACCCGACGTTTACGTAGGATTTTTTCCGCCCAGAATTTTCGTAAATTCCAAAATTTATGCTTAACTTCTGAGTGGCAATTTCCTTCTATAGACGTGGACTATAATTTCAGTGTTTTTCTAGATAAGCTTCTCCACATCTTCAATAAGGCATTTCCTTTAATTTCTATTAGGCCAAAACATCGGAAACCTTGGGTTACGAAAGGTATTCGCATATCAGCTAAGAATATGCGTTCACTACTATACATCAAGAAATTTACTACCAATGTTGCTGTCACTGAATATATCATGAAGTACAGGACAACATATCTAAAACTTGTCAGGTCAGCTAAAAAAGCCTATTATCAAAATCGTCTGGGAAGCTCTAAAAGTGTTGCAAAAGAGACTTGGTCTATAATAAACGATCTTCGAAATAAAACTCACGGAGCTCAATCATTTTCCCTTCCAAATCCTGAAAGTCTAAACGACTACTTCGTTAATGTGAGTAAAAATATAACATCAACAATTTTGCCGCAATAAGATCCCATTTCCTATCTTCCTAATTCAAGACAGGTCTCGAATTCATTCTTTTTACGACCAGTCGTTAACTCTGAACTTATTCAAACAATCAATTGTATCAAAAACAAATCATCCTGTAGTACTGATGGACTATCTATAAAAATTTTCTCTAATCTCACAGAAAATGTGTTGGAAATCCTCCTCTCACTAATTAATGAATACGAATGAAGGACCTTTTAACGTAAATAAAACAGTAGCATTTGCCACTTCATAACAGCCAGATCAGTACCGTTGATTCTGTAAAATTTCTTGGTATTTTTTTAGACAGCAACCTCAAATGGTCACTTCATATCGATTCGTAAAGTAAGAAACTCGCCTCAGCTTGCTATGCAATACGATCTGTCTCAAGGGAACTCAATTTAGCATCTTCTAAAATAACATATTTTTCGTTGTTCGAGTCTCATCTTCGATATGGTCTTCCTTTTTGGGGTTCTAGTACAGCTGCTCAATTTGATGTCATTTTTAGATTGCAAAAAAGAGCAATAAGATATTTGTTTGGCCTCAGAAGATCTACACATTGCAGAAGTTATTTCAGACATCACGAAATTTTAACACATTCTAGAAACGGTTTGTTTAGTTCGTAAACACCTTCATGTCTTTCCATCAAGGCCCAATCATCTTTACTCCACCAGAAATTCAATCTTTGATATTTATTTACCGATTCCATCCACTGAGTTAGTAAAGAAATTTATATTATATTCCGCAAAGAAACTGTACAATCATCTTCCGTTACAACTTAAATCTGCAACATCTTTCCCTAAGTTCCGAAAAATGACAAAAGCCTATCTATCCAAAAGACCATATTATTCAATAGAAAAATTTCTTAATGAATAACTAAGAAAATTGGGTTCCATGCACAGTAGCATAAACTTGTCAGTTCCTTATGTTGTACCTATTTTATTTTATTTGTTGTATGTTCAATTTGCAATTTATATATATTTTGCAATAAATTGTTTTTGCCTTGGCTTTTATATCTTATACTGTAAATTATTGACGATTTATCTAATTTTAGTAAATTGTAGTTGTTATTTGTTATTTATATTATGTTTTTCTTTTGACTGTATGTAAGCTTTGTCCATAAAATTGTAAAAATTTTCAGTGACAATAAAGCATATATTTCTACCTAAAAATGAGCTACTTTGGCACATACTAAGAAATGGAAAATATGAGTTGGTGCGATTAAGTATACAAGGGAAAGTGTAAATAAAAATCTGGAGGAAAAAAATCCCCAAAATCTGGAGGAAAGCTAGAGTGGTAGCCCTCTTAAAACCAGGAAAGGATCAGGCGGATACAAAGAGTTTTAGACCTGTCTCTCTTTTGTGCCACCTTTTCAAGGCATTTAAAAGAGTGATACTGAAGCGAATCGCTGAATATATTGATGTGATCTTGATTATTGATATGAGATAATATTCTTATATGTTACTTAATTTAATCAATGTATTAATACTAATCCAATTAATTAACCAGATCACATATCAATATGTTTTCAATCTCAGGGCGAATTATAAATTAATTACTTACTTCCGTGGCTTCTAAATATTTCTTAATGGTTCCTAATCGGGATAGAAAAGAAAAGAGTAAAAAAATACACATATGGGTTACAATTATAATCAAAATATTTTTTATTTTATTTAAAAGGCAATCAATGCTTAATATTTGCTATTTCTTATTATTCTTAAACATAACATTTACAAATGGGAATCTTATTTCCTTTTGGTTTTCAATTGAAAGTTTTTATTAACATTTAACTATTAGGAGTTATTAGGAACAACTCTATTTAAGTTTGATGAAGCTTTTCTGATATTATTGATTATGTTATTCAATTTTTTATGTGGAATTTAATACGAAAAACCCATACATTCATGTCCAAACAAATGAGACTGACCTTTTCCTGGTGAACTGAAAATGTCCTCACACAAAACCCTTTCCTGCTATCCTTGGCTGCGATCAAACCTCGTCCTGGCTTCCAGTGATGTTCTCCTTTGAAAAACTAGCTCGAATAGCTCTCGTTCCTGCTTTTGTCGTGATGCTGTGTTCTACCTTTTTCGAAACTGCTATCAGCTACCGGGACACTCTGGGCTCAAGGAGGTTCTTTTACTCTCGACCTGGCCTACTTCTCGTTCCACGATAGATACTCCACACTCACGGAACTACACCGGCTATCTCACTCCTCGAACACTACCGTCTACTTTCGACTTCACTTCTCGACAGCTCAAAATATTCTGATCTCACTTTGTCATCCATTCCCCTACTTTCTAAATATCCCTTCCAGATTCACAAATCAATCTTCCACCACCAACTCTCATTCGTAATATTCCTCAAAACCAATTTTTAATCTTTCTAAATATGCTTAATGGATTTCAAAAGAAAATATTTAATTCCCATTCTAAAATACTTTCTAACTATTTACAAATTTTAATGACCTATTCTCTCTTTCAAATGAGTCTTATTTAGCATAGGCTAATGATCGAAACCTTCCGCGAAAAACGATAATGAACTATCATCTATTTCACTGAGTTTTATTTAGCATAGGCTAATGATCGACCTTCCGAGAAGAACGATAATGGTACGCGTCATTCACTTTGTTTATCTAAGCACATTGTTCCGAGTTTCGTACGCTTATTCTAATCACTTCTTAAAATTAAATATAACAATTTGTTGTATACAGGTTGTTCTAAATTTATATGCCCGTGGTTGAGAAAATTGAAAATATTTTATATTAAATTGAACTCTGTTTATAATTATCAAAATTTAATTTTCATATCAAATAGAAATATAACAAATCCCCGCCTTGTATTCGATAAAATTTATCTGCATTTTTAAATAAATTTTCTCGAGGCAAAACCAACTCCCTGTATATTTCCTTACTTTAATCTACGTCTTATATCCTAACTTACTATCTACTTCATGTAATTCTGTCTTTTTTCTCAGATTCTTCACACATGTTTACCGTGCATTCTGCATACTCGTTTGCATATACCTCCTCTTCAAATACCACTGTTTCAATCATATTCTTTTCACTTTCATTTTTTAGCTTTATTTCTTCTTCTCCTGAGCCCGTCTCTTCTTTTGAGGAATCCCAGGTTTCCTTTGTTTCTGATACTCTCAAATTTTCTTCTTCTGGGCTCAACTCTTCTTTTGAGGAGCCATAGGTTTCATTTTCTTTTATCTTTTTCTGACCTTTTCTCCTTTTTCTTCTTTGTCCTTGCTTCGCTGCCAAATTCATTTCCACTGTTTGTTCTTTACCTGATTCGTCCGTATTTTGTTTCTCATGTTCCTTGTCCTGTTCTTTTTCTTTTTCTTCTGTTAGTTTCATCGTATTATTTTTAAAATCTATCACTACATGTTTTTCTGCCAATTCGTCCACTCCTACTATCATGTCATGTGACATGTTCGGCATTATTACACATTGTAGTGCATACATATTCTTGCCCAGTCGTACCATTACTCGTATGCCTTCATTTATAGTTGCCAATGTCCGTTTGTTTGCGCCCACTAAATTTACCCTAGGTATTTTATAAATTAAATTTGTTAAGTTAACTTCTTCTATTAGTTTTCTGTTGACCAATGTTATTTCAGATCCAGTGTCTATCATAATTTTAATTGGTTTCTCGTTGATAAATCCATCCACAAATTTTAAATTAACTCCATTTTTCTTTTCGTTGTTTCCTGCCAATTTAATAAACTCCTTGGGGTGACAAAAGATTCCTGTTTGATTTTTGGTTTTTAGTGAGCGCCGTCGTGAAAAGACGCCGGTTGCTCATCGTTGTTTATATTTTCGTCATAATGTCTCTCTCCGTCATATTCATCTGTCTGGGTATTATTTACTTCTCTTCTATTTTCTCTTGGTCTGTCGGATCTGTTTCGGTTTTCTCGATATCCCTGTTCATTTTGTCTACCATTATTTCTGTTTTCTTGATTTGAGCGTGTGGTGTTTCTATTCTGGTATTCTCGATTTCTGTCCTCATTCCATTGCCTATTTCTTTGTTCATAATTTCCTCTTCCGTTGTCTCTATTTTCGTTTTCCCTTCTGGGATTAAAATCTCGTCTTGTATAGTCCCTCCTATTTTGATTTCTATCTCGGTAATCTTGTGTTTCTCGGGGCCTGTAATCTTCTCGCGACCTTCTTGATTTTCTTTCTCTTAGACGTGATTCTCTTATTTGTAGGAATTGGCATAAACTATCTATGTCTTTGTAATTTTGCAATGTGATATGGTCTTCCAGCGTTTCCTCGAAATGTCTTGCAATCAGTTCGACTAATTGTTCCGATGAGTAATTATATTGTAAATGTTTTGCATTATTCTAAATTTGCAAAGCATATTTATGTCCTTTCTGATACACCCATCCTATCATTGTATTTCCCATTTTGCAATTCCTTGTTAATTTCCAATTGTTGGACCTTTCCCCAGAAATAATTCAAAAATTTTTGTTCAAATTGTTGCCAATTGCCGAATTCTTCTTCTTTTCTATCGAACCATAGGCTTGCTTCATATTTGAGATGGTTTCTGATAGTTTCTTTTGCTGTATCGAAATTTCCGATGTGCTGTATTTTCTTTTTCAGGCTATTTATGAACGGCACTGGGTGTAATCGTCTTACATCCCCGCCAAACCTTATCTTCACGTCATCTGTGCTATGTATAACCATTTCTCTTCTTTCTCCGACATTCTGTTGCGTCCTGTTTTCCGTGACTTGTTTTTCTATTTCTGTGATTCTTTTTTCCACTTCTTCTCTGTCTACTTGAATAGCATTTTCCAACTTGTTTTCCAAACTTTCCATTTCTTTTTTCTGGCAATTCGTTAACTCCTTCATTTTTATTTCTTGTTCTTGCATGTGATCTTTAATTTTCATTTCTTGCTGTTCTATCTCGTTTTTCATTGTTGTCAAACATCCTTTTATTTCCTTTTCATACTTTTCTATGCGTTCCTCTATTTTCTTATTTTTCTCTTCTATTGCTTGTTTTGTTTCTTTTTGATTGTCATCCATTTTTTGCTGTGTTTCATCCATTTTTTGATCCACTTTATCCATTTTCTTTGATGTTTCTTCCATGGCTTGTTTCGTTTCACGTTGATTTTCATCCATCGTCCTTTTTGCTTCATCCATTGCTTGTTTTGTTTCTCTTTGATTGTCATCCAGTTTTTGTGACTGGAGTTGCATCAGTTGTAATAGTTTATCTATTCCTGATAATTCTTGCTGTTCTGATGCCATGATTGTCGTGTCTAAAATATCTTCTTGGTCTGAATGTTCTTTTTGTTTTTTGTTATCCTTGCTTTGGCTTCTTGTCACAGACATTTGTTTTCAAGAAGTATTATCCCCGCCAAATATGAAATTTTACTAGTATGTTACCAATACGACTTTTTTTTTACCCAAATATTATAAATTGTCAATAAATATATCAAATGTAAATATCGTAAAAATAAAATATTAAATCAGTTATGTAAAATTTGTACCTAAAGAGATCTAAAATTTTATGTTATCAAATGTAAGTATCTCACTTTTTACCACAGGCATATAAATTTTCAAATACCGGCTTTACTCTTTCTATCCTTCAAATTTGCCATTAGAAATACTTTACAATGCTTTCCACGTTGGACGACAGTTGATGTGATCTTGATTATTGATATGAGATAATATTCTTATATGTTACTTAATTTAATCAATGTATTAATACTAATCCAATTAATTAACCAGATCACATATCAATATGTTTTCAATCTCAGGGCGAATTATAAATTAATTACTTACTTCCGTGGCTTCTAAATATTTCTTAATGGTTCCTAATCGGGATAGAAAAGAAAAGAGTAAAAAAATACACATATGGGTTACAATTATAATCAAAATATTTTTTATTTTATTTAAAAGGCAATCAATGCTTAATATTTGCTATTTCTTATTATTCTTAAACATAACATTTACAAATGGGAATCTTATTTCCTTTTGGTTTTCAATTGAAAGTTTTTATTAACATTTAACTATTAGGAGTTATTAGGAACAACTCTATTTAAGTTTGATGAAGCTTTTCTGATATTATTGATTATGTTATTCAATTTTTTATGTGGAATTTAATACGAAAAACCCATACATTCATGTCCAAACAAATGAGACTGACCTTTTCCTGGTGAACTGAAAATGTCCTCACACAAAACCCTTTCCTGCTATCCTTGGCTGCGATCAAACCTCGTCCTGGCTTCCAGTGATGTTCTCCTTTGAAAAACTAGCTCGAATAGCTCTCGTTCCTGCTTTTGTCGTGATGCTGTGTTCTACCTTTTTCGAAACTGCTATCAGCTACCGGGACACTCTGGGCTCAAGGAGGTTCTTTTACTCTCGACCTGGCCTACTTCTCGTTCCACGATAGATACTCCACACTCACGGAACTACACCGGCTATCTCACTCCTCGAACACTACCGTCTACTCTCGACTTCACTTCTCGACAGCTCAAAATATTCTGATCTCACTTTGTCATCCATTCCCCTACTTTCTAAATATCCCTTCCAGATTCACAAATCAATCTTCCACCACCAACTCTCATTCGTAATATTCCTCAAAACCAATTTTTAATCTTTCTAAATATGCTTAATGGATTTCAAAAGAAAATATTTAATTCCCATTCTAAAATACTTTCTAACTATTTACAAATTTTAATGACCTATTCTCTCTTTCAAATGAGTCTTATTTAGCATAGGCTAATGATCGAAACCTTCCGCGAAAAACGATAATGAACTATCATCTATTTCACTGAGTTTTCTTTAGCATAGGCTAATGATCGACCTTCCGAGAAGAACGATAATGGTACGCGTCATTCACTTTGTTTATCTAAGCACATTGTTCCGAGTTTCGTACGCTTATTCTAATCACTTCTTAAAATTAAATATAACAATTTGTTGTATACAGGTTGTTCTAAATTTATATGCCCGTGGTTGAGAAAATTGAAAATATTTTATATTAAATTGAACTCTGTTTATAATTATCAAAATTTAATTTTCATATCAAATAGAAATATAACAATATAAAGACTAAAATTATTCCAGAACAAGCAGGATTCAGACCCGGAAAGTGTTGCTGCAGTCAAATTTTTTATCTCACCCAACATATTGAAGATGGTTTGAACGGAAAGAAATAACAGAAGTAGCGTTAATAGACCTAACTTCCGCCTATGACACAGTTAACCATCAACGGCTACTCGCAAAACTCTACGAAACTACAAATGATTTCCGACTAACAAGGTTAGTGAAATGTCTCCTCCAGAATAGACGCTTCTACGTAACGCTCCAGTCAAAGCACAGTCGGTGGAGGGACAAAAAAAATTGTCTACCACAGGGAAGTGTCCTGGCGACGATTCTATATAACATATACACCAACGACCAACCCATAATACACCAACAAACAAGGCGCTGATGATACAGCAACATTTACGCTGATGATACAGCTATGGCAGCTCAGGAAAGAACCTTCAATGAAGTCGAAGTGAAACAGACAGATGCCCAGGGAGAGTTAGCTCTATACTACGATAAAAACCATCTGAAACCCAATCTCATAAAAACCCAGGCATATGCTTTCCATCTTAGAAACAAGCATGCTCGAAGGCCGCTGGAGGTGGAATGGCGTGGTTAGATGCTGGAACACAACGAGACGCCGAAATACCTTGGCGTCCGTCTAGATAGAACTCTGTCTTACCGATAACATTGTCAAGATGTCAAGAAGAAAGTAAGTGCCAGAAATAATATCATCCGCATGCTAACTAATACAAAATGAGGAGCACAACCACATACTCTCCGCCCTTCTGCTTTAGAATTATGTTTTTCGGCCACGGAGTCTGGAGCACCAGTATGGGCAAACTCTGCTCACGCAAATAACGTCGACGTGGCTCTAAATGAAACGGTTCGCATAATATCGGGTTACCTGGAAGCGACACCTATCGAACAGGTATAACCCATAGCTGGGATTGCTCCACCACCTATCAGGAGGAAGGTCACGTCAGATGTAGAACGAAAAAAGCAGGAGACGGACCGAAGACACCCCTTATATGACCACCAAACTCAGCCAAGCAGACTAAAATCTCATATCACCGTTCCAGAATAAAAATGATGTAACTGCAAATTTTGTCAATTCCTGCTTACTGCGTAATTAACTTGTAAAATACTCTGTACACATGATACAAAAGCGACAGAACTGTAACTATTTGCTGAGCCACTAGTTGAGCCAAGAGTAGTTGCGTCGTTATTGAAATACGCACAATTTTAGACCTTGTTTCAGATGAATAATGATGCAACTCTAAATAAGCTTGAAAATGGGGGGACTAAATTAAGATAATGAAATTCGGACCAATAGGGATGAAAATAAAAGCCATCGCTGTAAGAATAAACGGCATACTAAATATTTAAAAATAATTTTTTTGCACAGACAAATTTTGAGGTGAAGATAATAGATAGAATTGAAAATGGGTGGATTAAATTAAGGTAATGAAATTCGAACCAATAGAGATGAAACTAAAAGCCATCATTGTAAGAATAAATGCGATACCGATGATCCGGACGCTTACTGTTTATTTAATCACTATTTTATATATTTAAAAATTTTTAGATGAAGAATGACGCAACTGAAAAATTGGTCGAAAGTGAGGGGATTAAATTTAAAAAAATGAAATTCGAACCATACGCTAGTCAATGGGAGCAAGAATAGGATATTACCCCCAAATTATATCCTACTGCATGGATTTTAATGAAATTTTGGTAATAGCCTCTACTTATCTCCTAATTCAAAGTCTACCCTATGCCGATGTGCATCTTGGGGGGTGGTTCCTAGTCCTTCTAGAAGGTGGACAATGTCTTGGTTAAAATAACCACGGAAGTGGCAAGAGAACCTAGCCACGGAAGTGGCAAGTCTAAGCAGAAACTGTTCTATATATTTTTTAAACTCAAGTGTTTTTGAGATATTTGTGGTTAAAAATTGGCCATTTTCATTGAAGCATAACACTTTTCGAAAGTTTTTTTGCGAATACCTTAAAAACTATGCATCTAACTAAAAAACAATATATATTATTTTTGTATCTTATAAAAAACAAAGAGATTTTTTCATAAATCTTCTAGTTATAATATAAAAAGAGATATGGTAGGTGAAAATAGTTTGTTTTTGTTTGGTGCATGTATTCAACGGTGTATTCAACATGAAATAACAGAGAAACGGTTGATTTTAGATGTATAATGCTACCAATACCTTTTGTAGTGCTTGAAAAGGACTTTAAAATAAGCAATATTAAAGGTCGATTACATTCAAACTAAGCTAGATATGCTGCAAAAAGTATTGATGACTAATGTATATTAAGAAAAAATCAGAAGTTTATTTGACCCCTCATCGACCCAGATTTTTAATGCATCACTTTACTTCTACAATACCTTTTACTATAGTGTTATTTCTATGTTCAAAAAGTAGGACGGGTTTAAAATGAATGGTCTTTGAAAAAATAAGATCAATTTATACAGCGCATTTTTAAATTTTCTTGAAAATTTTCCTTTTCTACATGTAACTTGAAAATGATAAGAGATACATTTATGAAAAATAAAAACAAAATTTTTTACCTAACAAAACCCTACATTTTTGTGTGTTATATTTTTTCGTATCTATCATTTTCGAGTTACATGCAGAAAAAGAAGATTTTTAAGAAAATTTAAAAATGCGCTCTCTAATTTGATCTTATTTTTTCAAAAACCATTTATTTTAAACCCGTTTAACTTTTTGAACATAGAAATAACACTATAATAAAAAGTTTTGTACAAGGATAACGATGCATTTATATTCTGATGGATGAGGGGTTAAATATACTTCTCATTTTTTCTTAAAATACATTAGTAACCATTTTTTTTGCAGCATATCTCGCTTAGTTTGGATGTTATCGACATTTAATATTGCCCATTTTAGAGGTTCTTTAAAGAACTACAAAGGTATTTGCAGCCTTATTTACACAAAATCGACCGTTACTCTTTTATTTCAAGTTGAATACACCGATTTCAGCATGCACCAAAAATCAAACTCTTCTCACTTACCATACCTCTTTTTGTATTATAACTAGAAGATTTATGAAGGAACGAATCTCTTTGTTTTTTTATAAGCTACAAAAAGATTCTATATAGTTTTTTCATTAGATGCACAGTTTTTAAGATATTCACAAAAAAACCGTCTGAAAAGGTGTCATTTTTAATAAAAACGGCAAATTTTCAACCACGAATAACTAAAAAAGTATTGCGTTGTCAAAAAAAAATTATAAAACAATTTTTGCTTAGAGTTGGGTTCTCTAGCTACTTCCGTGGTTACTTTAACCAAAATATCTTCCACCCCCGAGAAGGGGTGGGAACCACCCCCTAGATAAAAGGGCATATCAATGTAGGGTTGACTTTGTTGCCTGAGCTTTTCTCTACTTACTGTGAAAATATGAAGTAAATCGATGTAGTCGGATGGAATTCGGAGCCAAATAACCTCACCGACTGCCCTACCAATAGGAATAAAAAGAAAAGCCATCATTGTAAGGATAAACGCCATACGGATGATCCTGGAGGATTACTCTTCATTTAATCCCTATTTTAAATATTTAAAAATCGTTTTTTTTTGCTCTCCTGAGAAATTTGACTTTTTGCATTTAGGTCATTCTTATCCGGGACCGGCGATACTTACCGGTTTTAAAAAATAACATTCATATAAAATAACTATCCTTGCCCTTAATTTTAAACCATTAAAATGAGCATACGCTTTCTGCAACTAAATTAGAAGTGCTAATAAGTAGGGACTCAAAATATTAACTTCAGTGGTCGCGTTCTATTGTGTAAAAACTATTAAGCAGTAGATACAGAGAGAGGCAAATCTTAATTAAAACTGCAGTAACGAGCATTTTTAAATTAAGTTTTTAATTTTCTAAGAAAATTATGCTGCGAAATAGATGGCAAAACCTGAAAGGTTTATTATGTATTGTATAGGTGAAGGTTTTCTTTTGAAGATAAGGGATATTTTAAAACGTAGAGTGAGTGATACACAATACAAATTCGGAAATATAATACGATACCATTAAAAATACAGTTAGAAAAGATGTTGAATTTGTATATACGACTAAATGGATTTATTAGTAAGTTTATACAAAACGACAATAATTAATAACCTGAGTCAAATAAAAATAGTCGGTTTCGTTTTGATTCAATTCGAGTCTCTTGCCATCCCATGACACGTGTTTCTAGGTTTATCCGTTATCAAAGAGGCTTTGCAAGAAACTGAACTGAACCAAAACCTACCGACTCGCTGGTAAGTATATTTAAATCTAACAATAAAACACTGAAAATGTTTGTTTTCTATACTTCCACAAAATTTATTATAACTATGTGACTACAGCTGTTTCGGCATAGTGCCTTTCTCAAGTGATTTATTTTACTATGGGGTTGCCTTTTTAAAGTCTTTAACTGAACAGGTTGAGGAGTGGGGAGCTGTTTGTCTCGAGTTGGTCATTCAGAATTATATCTGTATTTTTCAGTTTATTAATTTCCATAGATTCTAATAAAGATAGCTTAAGGTCTTTATTTTGAATATGCAGAATTTGAAACTCTTCATTAAAAGAATGATTATGATTTAGAAGATGAAGTGCGTATGTAGAAGTGTCTGTTTTTCTATTGTTGAAAGCTCTTTTGTGTTCTGCTATCCGTTTGTCAAAGGTTCTGCCAGTTCGACCGTTGTAAGTTTTCGAATAGTCACCACAAGTTAGTTTGTAGACACCACTCTGTAGTTGTTTTCTCTTTCGACTCTTATCGTTCTTAATATATTTGCTTAAGTTGTTGTTAGTTTTGAAAGCTGGTGTTATTCCTTTCCCTTTTATGTATCTGGCTATTTATGTTGTTATCTTGCCAGTACATATATGTGATAGAGCAGAAGGTACTGGGTTCTTTCTGTGGTGGTGGATAGACTAATTTCAGGACTTTCTTATGGAGTTTTTGGAAAGCCCCGAAATTAGTCTATCCACCACCACAGAAAGAACCCAGTACCTTCTGCTCTATCACATATACTGGCAAAATAGCAACAGAAATAGCCAGATACATAAAAAAGAAAGGAATAATACCAGCTTGCAGAACTAACAACAACTTAAACAAATATATTAAGAACGATAAGAGCCGAAAGAGAAAACAACTACAGAGTGGTGTCTACAAACTAAGTTGTGGTGACTGTTCGAAAACTTACAACGGTCGCACTGGCAGAACCTTTGATAAACGTATAGCAGAATACAATAGGGCTTTCAACAATATAAAAACAGACACTTCTGCATACGCACTTCACCTTCTAGATCATAATCATTCTTTTAGTGAAGAGTTTCAAATTCTGCATATTCAAAATAAAGGCCTTAAGGCTATGGGTACATAATTCGCAAATATTGTACGGCTATCCCTACTTTTTCTGTCTTTACACGGCAAATTACGTGTAGTAAAATTCTCACTGGTATGGAAACTGCAGATCTAAACATTAGGTTGACAGCGACATTGTCATTAGAAAGGTAGAGATGGCTATTTCGGTTTCGTTCAGTTTTTGAATGTTTTTGGATAACCTTTACTGGTATAAATGATAGGATTATTTTTTCACTAATTATGTATTCAGTGGTTAGCATTATTTATATACTATACAAAAAGTCGAAAAAGAAAAAAAGTTGTAAAGTTATTTTAATAATGTCCTGTTACCATGGAAAGCTTAGATACTGTCTGAACATATAAAGAACTGCGTTATATAAATTACTTTGGGCTAATTAGCAAAATTCATGGAAAAGTTATTTACCAGCAATTTTATTGCTGGAATCGAATTATAAGATCCTATATATTAATAATATAGGTATGCAAAGTCCGCAGATAGTGTGCTACTTTTTTTATAAACAAAATGGCGCCGACAAATCGTATTTTTTTCAATCATTGCTCTATAACTCCGAAGATTTTAACTTTACAACAAAAACACTCAAATAAAAATTCACCGCAAATAAATTCTGCATAGAGATATGTTTTTGACGATTTGCTCCGACGAAAATTTTCTTCGGAAAATGCGGGTTTTCCTAACAAAAACTATAATTTTCAAATAAAGCTTTATGTAAGTAATTATTAATCAATAATTAAATATCTTAGTAACATCAAAGATTTCTTCGTATAGATTGTAATTCCAGAAGCCGGTGAAAATTAAACGAATATTTTAGCAACAATTCAATTGTTAATTAACAATTTACGATCGCAATAATAACCAAAATAATCATGATACATTGATCAAACTTATAAAGATTATAAAGATGAGATGCTTGTTTAATATTTTTTCGACAAAATATAAATTTTCCTTTTTTTTGCATAATCTCTAAATTTTGAAAAAAAAAATAGTTATAATACGTTGGTCTAATTAGTAAAGTACAAAGAAAGGTTATTTACCAGCAATTTTATTACTTTAATCGAATTATAAGATCCTATATATTTATATATTATTAATATAGGTATGCAAAATCCACAGATAGTGTGCTGCTTTTTTTATAAACAAAATGGCGCCGACAAATCGTATTTTTTTCAATTATTACTCTATAACTCCGAAGATTTTAAATTTATGCCAAAAATACTCAAATAAAAATTCACCCCAATTTAATTCTACATAGAGGCATGTTTTTCCCGATTTGTTCCGACGAAAATTTTCCTCGAAAAATGTGGGTTTTCCCAACAAAATCTCGAATTTTCAAATAAATTTTTTTGGGCCAGTAATTATTTCTCAATAATTATATAGCTTGGTGAAATAAAAGCTTTCTTAGTATAGATTATAAATTCAGAAGCCGGTTAAAATGAAACGAATATTTTAGCAACAATTTAATTGTTAATTAACAATTTACAGTCGCAATAGCAACCAAAATAATCATGAGCCATTGATAAAATTTAGAAAGATTATAAAGGTGTGATGCCTATTTAATATTTTGTCGACAAAATATAAATTTTTCATTTTTTTGCATAATCTTTAAATGTTTAAAAAAAATTGTTATAAGCAAATTAACATTTCTTAGAAATTGTTTATTATATTCTAATTTTAAAAAATACTTAAAATGCGTATTTCATAGGTCTTGAAAATGAATGCTTTAAAAAAATTTTCCAACCATTTGCAAAAAAGTTAGGAAACAGCAAAATAAATATACGATATCTCCATGGTTTATAATTTGTTTTAATTGTTTCAAAGCTTAAAAGTGAGTCTATGGTACAATCTAATTACTCACAAAGAATGTCAAAAATTAGTGCAATGGTTATATTTGAATCAAAGATTAAAAAATACTTTTTTTTGTAATTTTTAGCGCGAAAGTAGGCTTGATACAGAGCCGGAGATAAAATGTTCACTCGAAGCGACTGACACGCTTAAACTCGCGCGAGTTGTGTATGTGGGCGGGTAGCTACGGTACTGTATTATTCTACTTTCGCGCATATAAATTACAAAAAAATATATTTATAATCTTTAATTAAAATATAACCATTAAGCTGATAATCAATAATGTTTTATAAATAATTAGCTTGTACTTTAAACTCACTTCTACGCTTTGAAAGAATTAAAAAAAATTATTAACACCGTAGTAATCGTATGTTTAGTTTGCTGATTCATAACTTTTTTGCAAATGGTTCCAAAAAATTTTAAAGCATGGGGTAGCATGTTTTGGGGTATTGTTTACAATATTCAAATAATAATTCTTTTAGTTTTAAATATGACTTTTATCCACCTAGTGGACATAGCTCATTGACACACTGTGCGCTGGACAGATGACATAAAAAGAATAGATGGTAGATGTATACAATTAGCAAGATCGAACTTGCTGGAGACGTGCTGAGGAGGCTTATGTCCTGCAGTGGACAAGAGAAGAAGCTGCATGATGATGCAGAAAAGAAGCAAGAGTTGACAAAAAGGATTTGAGAATAGTTAAAAACCTCTACTAGAATCAAACCGCAAGAAATTGTAACAAATTAATACAAATATATGGAGAACCAAAATATTGACACTAGCTAAATTTCAAAGATTAAGTTGGTTGAGTCACCTAGCCCGAATCAAACAAGGAACAATTTATAAAGGAATAGTAAAATAAAAAGGAGGCACATATAAAATAGGAGGATACCCCCGAAGAAAATGGATGGATTGGTAAAACGACGTGAAATTATTAGTAGAATAAGATGGAAATCCTAGCACAGAAAAACAACAAATGGAAGAAAACTATTAAAGCCTTGAATCTCTAAGATCCATTGAGCTAAATTATATGTGCATATTTAGTTACTAAACTTACGTCATAGAAATCGGCCCACTTAAAAATTTGGTCATTTTTGATGAATCGTATTTCCTAAACCTGTTGGCCGATTTAAGTAATTTTTTGAACATGTTATATCCTGATTATTTAGCAATACCAGTGTAATAATATTGTTGCTAAACATATAAATTTTCATTGTATATCGGGTGTACCAATCAAACTGTGTTTTTTTTTCTCAAAGTTCGCATCACCCTGTGGAATATTCTAGCATATATAAAATACTGAAATTAAAACCCAACAAAAGTCTCAGGTTTTCTTAACATTCTGTTTTTTGGTTAATTCCATTATGTTGAATAATAAAAAGTTATGCACTTTAACAACTAGACATGTTCTACTTCGATATACGGTGTTTCTAAATGAGTGCGACAAACTTTAAGGGGTAATTCTGCATGAAAAAATAATGACAGTTGGCTTGATAGACGCTTGTCTGCAAATGTTTCGTTTCAGAGATACGGAATGTTGAATTTTTTCTTACAAACTGACGATTTATTTATTGCTTTAAAACCAGTCGAGATCTTCAAATGAAATTTGGTAAGTTTTAAGAGATAGTTATTGCGGATTTTTTGACAAAAAAGTTAGAATTTAATATTCACCATTGGCGCGCATACGGGTTATATGACCGATCATATTACCTGCATGTACGCCCATGGTAAATATTAAATTCTTAATTTTATGTCAAATAATCCGCAATAACTAGTTCTTAAAACGTACCGAATTTCATTTGAATATCTCAACTGGTTTTAAAACAATAAATAAATCGTCAGTTTTTAAGAAAAAATTCAACATCCCATATCTCGGAAACGAAACATTCGCGGACATACGTTTATAAAGCCAACTGTCATTACTTTTTCATGCAGAATTACCCCTTAAATTTGTCGCACTTATTTAGAAATAACGTGCATTGATGAACAACATGACTAGTTGTTAAAGTACCTAACTTTTTTATTATCCAACATAAACGAATAAATTAAAAAACAGAATATTAAGAAAACCTGAGGCTATAGTTGGGTTTTAATGTCAGTATTTTGTAAATGCTAGAATATTTCACAGGGTGATAAGAACTTTGAGAAAAAACACAGTTTGATTAGTACACACAGTATGCAATGAAAATTTACCTGTTTAGCAACAATATTATTACAGTGGTATTGCCAAAGAATCAGTATTTAACATGTTCATAAAATCACTTAAATCGGCCAACAGTTTTAGAAAATATGAGACATCAAATATGACCAAGTTTTTAAGTGGGCCGATTTCTATGCACGTAAGTTTATTTAAATTTTGACAGAAACTTTTTCAGAATTTTAATATCATATCTCTGTATAAAAATAGTTTTGCAATAACCTAGTTTTATAGATAAAAACGCCTATAGAGTCATAGCGTTTTCATAAGGACGCCATTATGGTAACCTTTTGTTGCAGCGGACAATCGTTGAACGGAAGTTTAGCCTGTTAAAAAGTATAATGTCATTACTTGCTAGAATGTTTAGTGACACAACGAGCTATTCACTGCTGTGGAGTATTAAAAACATTGTTCGTTGAGCAGCAAATTTTTGCTTTGTGGAAATTGTTTCAGGGTTTTATTAAAACTTCCGAGAAATGTGCTTTAAGCCACTTTAGAAAGACATCTCTCATATCTATGAACTTTAATAAAACCCACGGAGTTTTCGGTATTATAATATTTAACAAATGCGTTTATAAAGATGTAAGTTTATTGTATCATTTAATTTTTGCAAGGAACTTGTACACAAGTTCAGCACTTAACGGTGTACACATACTACATAATCATTCTTCTTAAAGATTTTTCCTTTCACTATAAGTTGAGCATATTGGTATTTATTCTTTCTTAGAATATGACCTAGTAACAGGAGAGGACAGTATGCTAAATTTGCAGTTACTCGAGCGTTATATTTGGTTGTGAAGACTAGGCCCTAAAACCAAAAAAGTTAAGTTAAGTTTTCTATAAAGTGGGGGAGTCTCCATTTTTGAAGTTATACTACTTTAGGCACGAGGATGAATTTTTATTTTGCCGGGCGCATGCGCACACCGACAGTATGGTTTTAGTCGCTCAAACGTTATACGGGATCTGGTTGGGTGTTAAAATCTTCTGTCAATATTTGTTCAAATGGATATTATGCATAAACAAATGTTGTGTATATTAATTTTTATTGTTGTGAGGACAGAGACAAAAAGCAAGTTTATAATTATTGTAGTGACTTTTTAAATAGTTTTTAAAAGCAACAGGTACGTACCTTATTGTAAATGTTTCAGTATTGTAATAAAAAATTACAAATTAAATACCTATTTGGAAAATGTACCTACCTACCTAGCTAACCTAGCTACTTACCTACCTAGGTAATGCTTTGATTTACCAACAAAAATCTCCATCTAATATATATCTTTTTTATTCTATATTTTGTTGTATTTTAATTCTACAAGAATCAAATTTATTTGATTAAACTAAGATAATAAGCAACTGTCAAAAAATCTTTAAACGTTCAGATGCTATATCTTCCCACTTCATTCACGTGTCTCGGTAGTTAAATTCTGCGTGGGGTGAGTTCAAAATAATCTAACAACCTTATAGACGCAGGTTCAATTCCCAATGCAAATTTTTATTTTTTAAATTTTATTATACATTTTATGATTGTAAGTATATTTATTATATTTTTTTTTCAGAAAATAAGTATTTAGTTAAAATTTTCTCAACAATTGTTCAGAAATCATTTCTTTGTTTCATGTTTCAATGTGTTTGCGTGTGTTTTATTCTTTTAGTATTTTAATTTTTGGTAGGTATTGTTTTAATAAAAATATTTGGAAAGTAGTAAGTATTGAAATTAGTTTAATTAGTTTAATATCTAAATAAAATATAAATAAACTGTTTAAAGTATATTGATATCGTTGAAATCATATAATAGAAGTATAACTTGTTACGTGCGTACAAAGTACACACACATTGTTTTTTTTTTAATTTAATTTTCATTTCCAACAATCGTTTCTTCCGATTATAGCGCCATTTATCCATAATTCGAAAAAATGTCTCGAATAGAGTTGCTTATTTTTACGTAAAAAATCCAAATCAAAGATTTTTAAGTAACTTCCCACCCCACCTCCGTGGACAGTCATGTTTGGTACCATTCGATAGATTTTTCAAAAATATTGAATACGCGTATTTTGCAGTTTTTCGACCTGATGTTCATTCCGCCAAATATCGCGGAGATCGTATTTAAAATTTTAAATTTACCCCTCCCCCCACTCCGTGGAGTGTCACGTTTGGTATCATTCGATAGAGTTTTGAAAAATATTGAACCCTTTTTTTTAGTTTTTCGATCTGACTTTCATTTCGCGAAATATTCGCTTTTTTTGTGAAACTTTGTGATTTATCCATTTCCTTACGCCTCGCTCAAATCGTCAGATTTTTGAAATATACACTCTTTTGCATGTACTTAACTTATCTTAGTACGACGATTTCGAGTTTTTCTACCGATAGATTTTTTTCGGACTCCCCTTAACGAATTCCCCTGTATTAAGAGCCAATCTATGGTAGAGGTACATTTACAGGGTACAAGTTTTCTCCCCATGTGATAATATGACGCGCTCGAGTAACTGCCAAAATCCCCGCTTGTGCTCCCAGATCATACATAGGTATGACGTTTTTCTAACTTTCACTGTGTTTAAAAATTTTCATTCCTTGCCTATTCTATGCAATCTTCTTCGTTTGAAGTATGCCATATCCATGAAATTTTAAGGATTCTCCGATAGATCCACATTTCAAAGGCCTCCAATTTATTTTTGGTTGATTTTTCAAGGGTCCATGTGCCAACTACATAGGGAAGAATCGACCAGACGTACCATTATTATAAACGTAGTCGAATTTCGAGTTTTATTCGAGAATCACAAAAGAGTTTTTTGAATTTTTCGAAAGATTTTCTGGCCTGTTTTGTTCTAGATCAGGTTTTATGCTGCTATCGATCCAACCTCCCGGGTTAAATCTATTGACATGTTTCTAAAATGTGTCCATTTATTGTGCAAGGTTGAGGTACGTTTTAATATTTTCGGATTGATATCACCTTGGTTTTTCATACCAAATTTTCACAGCTCGAGATTGTCTTGTCGATGAGTCGTTGTAGATTGAAGGCGGAAACCGCAAGCAACACCGTGTCATCGGCGTATCTGATGCTGTTGGTATTTACGCCATTCGCCTTGACTCCTTCCTTGAAATCCTCCAGTGCTTCTTTAAATAGAAACCCGGAGTAACCGCGGGGGTGACAGAACATATTATCCTTGTCTAGCTCCCCTTCTCATTTCAACTTCTGCGGATCAGTACAAGTTGTTTAGTAATTTGATATCTTTTCCATCTAAACTAATTTTTTGCAAACGATCTTATACTAGGTCGTGTCTTACTAGGTCAAATGCCTTTTCGAAATCTAACAAGCATATAAATATAACTTTTTGTTTTCTAGATTTTCTAGATGTAACAGTTTTAACACCACCAAACGTAGTGTCAGATAACAAACTAGTAACGGGCAAAATAAAAATACCACTAATCAAGAAAACAGATTAAAATACTCAGAAAATCGTAAGATTTGGACTTGACACGGAAGTGTTGATATTGTGTATGGGAATGCCCCTAGTTGCTATAAGTAAGAATAAAAAGAGATATATTTATGATCAGATCAAAGAGGGAAGGCCAATTAAAAAAGAGTCCCAAATGTATATAATTATGATTAGAAAAAAAATTCGCAAATGTAAGGATTGCAAGGTGATATTTAGTAAGACTGTGAGCCACCAACAAGCAATTTGCTTGCTCAGAAATTTCAAGTAAGATCACATTGTTCTAAAAACATTTTATGCTACGGATTTCTTGAACAACTTTTAAAAAAATTAGTGGAAAAACTTTTCAACCTCAACCTAATATTAATTTTTTAATGTGTTATGTAAGTATACAGCAAAATTTTGTATCTAAACAATGTCTTTTTAAAGATCATTTGAACTTATCTTTTCTTAAACCATGAAATATTTTGCTAAAATATTAAAAAATGTACATTTTGTAGGATAGCCTACATGCCAGTGACTTCTTAAATATCAAGATATATTAGAAGAGTGCTTTTAAGAAAATTGGTGTTTATTCACCTGCTATGCTTTGTTCCTCAAAGATGTAGACCGCGTTCTAGTTTTCATCTTTCTAGAAAATATTTGAATATGCTTTTCAATATATTTATATAAGAAAATATCTTCTTTGGAGTGTCCTTTATTAAAAGTGATGTTAGATAAAAAAATGATTGTTGTGGAATTATATTGGGAATAGTAATCTATAAAAATAGCACAAGAAAATTTAATTAGATCGTTTTTCTGTTTGGAATTATGTAAACAGATATTTTCTAATTTCTTTAACTAATTCTATCTCTTTTCCAATTCTGTTTATTAGCTCTAAATTCTAACATTTTCGGTCCAGCATATAAGAAGAATGAGTCAGTATGTACTTATATATTTCAAATGCTTTTAGTTTTTCATGATTGTCTCTATCGTTTTATTTCTTTTTGCTTATTAGCATCCATTTTGTTCTTTTGAAATTGAGGATCAGGCCACAGTCCTCACTGACTTAATACCGCACCACATTGACCCTTTCCATTGTATGTTGTGCTTTCCATTGTATTTCATCTAATGCTAATAGAAGTGATCACCGTCTCACCAGAATATCTTAGGTTGTTCGTTAACTCATCGTTTATTTTTATGCCATTTATTGCATTGTACATATCTTACTTTATAGTAATATTTTCTCGGGGCAAATATTTAAGGGGAGTGGGGATACACCTCTGTTGGATCTTTTGATTTCAACACTTTCATCATTTTCTGGTACCTTGTCTTGTCGTTCCTCTTACTGTTTGACCCCATAACCAGTATAGGTTTGCCACAATCCGAATATTTGTGGGGTCTAATACCTGTCTTTCGTAGGATACCTATTAGTTGATTATTATTGATATTATCACATGATATTCTAAAATCCAGAAAGTGCAAACATATCCTTTGTTTATGTCTATGTCTTTACCATCTGAAAACTCCATCTGTAGTTCCAACTGCTTTCAGAAATCAAACTGCGATCGATTAGGGTTTGACTCACATTTACCATATTATATTCTTCTATGAATGATCTTGATAATCACTTTAGTAATAAGATGTATTAATCAAGCTTATAAGTAGGTAGTTGACCTTCCTTAATGTCGACTGCAACCAGGCCACCGAGATGTTTCAGCTATTATACAATGCATTCATAAAGTGTGGAAACGGTCTAGTATCTCATGACTTAATTATTTTCAGAGTTAAACTCCCGACAGGTCGATTTTTATTTTTAAATTATGATTTTTTACGTATATCTCATAATAGTGACGTCATCGAATTGGGCGTGATGACGCAATCGATGATTTTTTTAAATGGGAATAGGGGTCGTGTGGTAGCTCATTTGAAAGGTGATTCAATTCTCTATTCAGTAATATAAACATTAACATAATTATTTATACACGGTGGTCAAAAATAATTTTTGAATTAAAATAATTGACGCGAAAAGAAGACTGTATGTAATTTATCTAACTTAAAATACATTTTACTGATGCCACATAATATAAAAAAATGTTTATTTGATAAACAAACATCGCTTTTGGCTTAAATTAAATGTCAAACAGCCACACACCTGCCTCTTGGCAGTTTGAACATTTAATTTAAGCGAAAAGCAATGTTTGTTTGTCAAATAAAAAATTTTTCTCTTTTCTGACAGTAGTAAAATGTATTTTGAGTTAAATAAATTACACATATTCTTCTTTTTGTGGCAATTAATTTAATTCAAAAATCATTTTTTTGGTCACCCGGTATAAATAATAATGTTAATGTTTATATAACTGAATAGAGAATTGAATCACCTTTCAAATGATCTACCACACGACTCTTATTTCCATTTAAAAAAATCATCGATGACGTCATAACGGTCAAATGATAATGATAATGATGTTTATTTAGGAATAACAATAAAGATTTACAAAA
Source organism: Diabrotica virgifera virgifera (assembly GCF_917563875.1). Lineage (NCBI taxonomy): Eukaryota > Metazoa > Arthropoda > Insecta > Coleoptera > Chrysomelidae > Diabrotica > Diabrotica virgifera. Next base: position 32,104,550 of record NC_065447.1, read on the forward strand.
AAAAATAAAAAGCATAATGATTACTACCTAAATAAACATAAATAACTCACTGAAGTTGAGCTACCCTGTATATATATCACTAATATACATACAAAAGTAGCACCCCTTGTGCGTGAGACTTAAAAATATAATATACTAATTTACAAATATAAACAAACACAAAAAATATTTAACAAATGTATAAATGTATACAGTTATATGAAAATTTATAAAAATACTAAAAACTCTAACATTAATCAAGAAAAAATAAAAATATAATAATTTTAATATAATTTGTGATATAAATGTGGCCATCAATAATTCAAGAAATGTCGCAGTTGATAATAAAAATCTATTTAGATACAATTTTTATTTTCGATATAATTTTTTATTTCTTATTGAAGTTTATTTATTACAATTATTGTCCATTGATAAGTTCTTCGCAGAATTTTGTTGATTTGTTCCCAATCCATTGTTTAATTTTATATTTATATCTATGTTTTTTATAATTTTTAAATTGTTTTAAATTATCCGGTAGTAAATTGTACAATTTGGGCCCTATGTAACCAACATATCTTTGAAGGATGGATTTATTACATTTTGGTAGAATTGTATTATAGGTCTGGATCCCGCGTATGAAAAAAAAGTTAATTAATAGCAAGCTGAAAATTTGTTAATAGCTTAAGGGTGTCTAGTCGGATAAACTTTGATATATGAGAACACTGTAACAGGGGCAGTTTTAATTGTGGAACAGGTTAAAAATTTGGAACGGTCAGAACACGAAAATGGCACATTTATTTTATCCGACAGAACAGACATAAACTCTCATAATTCCTGTCATTTGACATATTCTACATGTTCCACTCATTAAAACGCCAATTTGGTGATAAATAGCAGTCTGATTTTTGCATGAGAGTTTAATCCCTGTTCGGAGAGTTTAAGTCTGTTCTGTCGGACAAAATTCATGTGCCGTTTTCGTGGTCTGACCGTTCCAAATTTTTAACCTGTTCCACAGTTAAAACTTCCCCTGTTCCAGTGTTCCCATATATTAATGTTTGTCCGACTACACACCCTTAAGCTAATAACAAATTTTCAGCTTGCTATTAATCAACTTTTTTTTCATACGCGGGATCCAGACCTATTATGTTTTATATATCTAGTTTGGTGGGCATGTCTGTTAAAATTTAATATTATCTTTTTTTCATGTACATGTATATGGGCTTTATAACAGAATAATTTACGTACATTTAAAAATTTACTTTCGTTATATAACAGCTCACTAGAATATCTTAAATTTTTCCCGTATATAATTCTAATTAGCCATTTCTGAATAATATTTATAGAATGTAAGTAATTATTGCGTATTCCACCCCATCCTAAAAGGCCATATGTGAGTTGAGATTATATAAGTGCATAATAAAAAATTCGCAAATGAGTTATTCCTAAAAATTGTTTTAAAAATTTAAATCTTGATAAGAGTCCTCTTAATTTATTTACTATATTATTTGCTTAGGTGTTCCATCGTAAATGTTTATCAATTATTATACCTAGATATTTTTTAATCTCGTATGTATGTGGAATTTCATTTTTTGCATCAATTTTTAATGAGCCAAGATTTGGGAGGTTATTAACATATGATGTAAATGGTATACAGGGTGAGGCAGATAACGGGCCTATTAGAATTATCTCGAGAACTAAAGGTAACAGACCCATGAAAATTGGCACGAAGAGGTTTTGAAGAGTGATCTATTTAATGAAAATATTCTTATCTATTTGCTACTTCTGGTTATACCGGAAGTTGCCTATAACTTCGTTTTTTTAAATGGCACACCCTATATATTTTTACATTTTTGGATTCTACTCGAAGTTTTATTTCTTAAAATATGAGGTTTTGAATTGTTATACAGGGTAGTTTAAAAGATAATTACGTTCTTTTATTAATTTCGTAGCAATATTCACACCCTGTAGAATTAAAGTAGTTTGACATCAAAAACTTTATTTATGTTCAAATGATTTTTAATATAGTCTACTATTGTCAGAAATTATTAGTATAGCTAATTGTTGTATTTTAGTATACAGGGTTGGTCGAAACTCGGAATAAGTATTTTCTGAGTTTTCTTAAATGGAACACCCTATATTTTAGTATTGTATTGAAATGATATTTTACGGTAATTTTTTATTTCTTAAGCATTCCCTATACCTAACTGCTTTAATTTGTGCTTAAATGTTAATCGCACCAAGAATCTTAACTACGTAAGTATTTTGATAGCTCAACCATTATTGGGAATTTTAACGATCAGTCTAGATAAATATGTATTTATTTCCGAAAAATTATTTGTGACTGAATATTTTCAAGGCCAACCTAATAAAATTTCACGTATTTTTTGTTGCAATTAATGTTTGGTTTGAATCACCATTAACTCACAAATTAAAGCAGTTAGGTATAGGGAATGCTTATAAAATAAAAAAGTACCATAAAATATCATTTCACTACACTACTAAAATACAGGGTGTTCCATTTAAGAAAACTCAGAAAATATTCATTCCGTGTTTTGACCAACCCTGTATACTAAAATTCAATATATAGCTATACTAATAATGTTTAACAATAGTAGACTATATTAAAAATCATATGAACGTAAATAGAGTTTTTGATGTCAAAGCACTATAATTCTACAGGGTGTGAAATCTGCTACGAAATTAATAAAAACACGTAATTATCTTTTAAACTACCCTGTATAATAATATAAAACCTCATATATTAAGAAAGGAGACATCGAGGAAAATCCAAAAATGGAAAAATATACAGGGTGTCCCATTAAAAAAAACGAAGTTATGAGCAACTTCCGGTATAACCGGAAGTAGAAAATAGATGAAAATATTTTCATTAAATAGATGACTCTTCAAAACCCCTTCTTTCCACTTTTCATGATTCTGTTGCCTTTAGTTCTCGAGATATTTCTAATAGGCCCTTTATCTGCCTCACCCTATATATTTTGTTTTTTCTATATTTAAGGTAAGTTTATTAAACTGAAACCATTTCTGAATTGTAGCAAAATCTGTTTCAGCTTTTTGTTTTAAATTATTCCATGTATTTGCATCATAGAAAATAGCTGTGTCATCTGCAAAACTTATAATTTTACCTGTTACATTCAGTCTGAATAGATCATTGATATAAATATTGAAGAGAATTGATCCCAAGACTGTTCCCTGTGGTACTTCGTAAAATATAATTCTTCCTTTACTGATTTTTCCATCTATAGACACATGTTGTTGTCTATTTAGCAGATAACTTTCTGGGATGTTATAATATGCAAGTCCTCTTATACCATATTTTTGAAGTTTATTTAGCAGTACTTTATGCGAAACTGTATCAAATGCCTTTGCTAAATCTACAAATATACAAAGAGAATTATATCTACAAATATACAAATGGATGTGTTTTCCATTCATTGCCACAGCTTCTTCAGTGGAACGCTGTCGTAGGCTTTCCGTAGGTCGACAAACAACATATGAATTTCTTGCTTCCGTGTCATCTTTTTTTTCTATTATCTGGGTTAAGCAGAAAATATGGTCAATAGTGGATCGACCCGTACGAAATCCTGCTTGTTCTTTTGCTTCAGAATTCGGAAGTATTCCCTCTAGTTTCGATTTTTTAAAACGTTTCCATATATTCGACTCATAGTTCCGGTTACAGCTATTCCGCGATAAGTTTCACAATTATTTTTATCACCCTTTTTATGTATAGTGAACACTGAGGTTATAACGGTACCAAAGTTATTTGAAATTCCGATCTAGTTTACAATTGTAACACTTTTGTTGCACCCTGTATATCATAATCGTTGGGACCGCGTTATTGCGTGGAATTGGTTTGATTTTATGCTCTCAGGAATTCAGTGTAGATAAATGCCTTGAGTTGTTTCTTCTTCTTCTTTAGGTGCCGTGTCTGTATTCAGACGTTGGCCGTCATCATGTTTACAATTTCCTGAAATCTCTCTCTATCGGCTGCTGCGCGAAATAATTCTTCTACTGTGCAGCCACACCATTGTCTAATATTACGCAGCCATGAAAGCTTCTTTCGACCAATCCATCTCTTTCCCTCCACTTTTCCTTGTATTATAAGGCGAAGCAGATGGTATTTATGTCCTCTAATTATATGGCCGAAGTATTCTGTTTTTCTCCTCTTTATGATGCTTATGAGCAGACGTTGATAATGAGTTGATTATGAGTTGTTTACAATACTGAAAAAAACGGTTCTGTCTTTATGCAGAATATGACGTGTAGCTCGCCGACAAAGAGCTAATTGATTTTGGAGACTGAAATATGCCAGGATGTCGCTGTTATGTTTATGCTATCTCATAAGTGTTTAGAGATAATAGCCTTGAGTAAACAACAAGTGTTCCAAGTGTCTGGCGAAAACAGCTCAGTAAAACACACGTGCAAAATTACTGACTTAGCATTTTTTTTTGGGTGGGAATAGTATCGGTGAGAGCCCAGAAAAATTCGCTTACGGAAAGCAAGTATCCCTTATTGGTGGACAAATTTGCATGGCGTCAAATTGGAGGTCTGGCCTGGTATGGTTTTAGTTTTCTATTGGCTAAGATTTGATTAATTGTTTGTGGGATAGATCCTGTGATGATTTTGAGAGGGCGTTGATTTTGAGAGATGTTAGTTTGGGGAGATCGAGTAAGGCGGTTCCATTTAGTCAGTGCTAGGGTGGAGTTCCATCTGAAAGTTCTGTGGTAGAGGTTGTCGAGCGGTTGCCTCGGACCGCAAGATATGCAGTTAGCGGCACCTGAAAGGTGGAAGTTCCATAGAAGCAGTTCTGCTAGTCAGTTCTGTTGGATCCGTCACCAAGTACAGTTCCATTTGAGATTTCTGTTGGGTCTTTCATCAAGGAGTTTAGTTTCAAGTTGAGTTAGCCTGGGAGAGTCCGTTGCTTGCAGCGGTACCTGAAGGGTTGAGCTAAAAGTTTAGTTTGGAGTTGCAGTCAGTTTAAGGTGACGTTAAAATGCAGTTACCAGTTCTTCGCGGCTAAGAAATCATCGCGGCAATGCAGTGTGGTGGATAAATGGAACTCCGGCAATTTTAGTTGCTATCAAACGAATTGTCGATAATTTATAAATACCATTTTTGGTATTCCTTTTTTTAAGCACTCAGATCCAGGAATTATGCAGAATAAGTTTTCTTTTTTCTGTTACTAGTTTCAACCCCCCTTGAATCGTAAGGTTGCTAGTAAATTTTGATCCCGTTTAATGAACTTTAAAATATTTTTGTTCGAGTACAAAGCTGAATTTTTCTATGATAACTTTTTTTATAAACTATGGATACCTTTATGTACCTGTAAATATTGTGAAGTGACTTTCGCGTAGTGAAATAGCGTCTGGGATTTACAAACCAACCAACAACCAGAAGAAACCAGGATAATGATTGTAAAGGTATCATTTTTGTTTGTAGAACTTTTTGTTTCATTTTTTTTTATTTGGTAATCTGGATCTCAATCTGTAACACCGAGAGATCAGAAATTCATTTTCTTTGCTATTTTTTAAATAAATAATGTTTTGATTTGCAAAATACAAATCTTATTATTTCCTTTCCTTTTCTCTTGCATCGTAAGAACAATAAAGAATTGGCTGAGTATAGAATATTGAGTATAGAGTAAATAAAGTAAGTTACGTTATAGTATTTTGTATTTTATATATATTTGCTGAGTGACTATTTATATTATTTTATTTTGATTTTGTGATCTATCTATTTTTCTTTTTATATTTTAATTTTGCGAAATTTTGGTTCCCTTAAAAGGTAACCAGTGGCGCCCAATATTTTATTTTTTATTTTTTATTTTACATCCCTATTTCGATTTTTCTCTCTTTTTAATTTTTCTAAGCTAATAAGAGTATATCATAACACCCTTTAAGAATTCATCCCTTAAATCTCTGAGACTGAAGCGACCGTGGCCTTAATTTTGTTATGTAACATCCCCTTATACGACATATCAACATCTTGTCCCCATATTTCATGTTACATAAATAACACCCTCTTTTTGGGTCACCTTACAAGGTATGATATCTTCCATTCCATAGGGATTTCGCTTGTGTTTATGCATTTATGATTTAGCTTGTTAGTATTTGTATATAATTTATATTATGATTTCTTCAAATGGTTTTAGGTAAGTCTTCAGGCGATTTCTACGTGTATGTATATACAGAGTGAGTTTTATGTATGGAAACCCTCATTTATCTCTGAAAAGGCTTGCACGATGTTCATAGATTTTGGTCGGTAAGGGTTTTCTAATGCAGCCGATATTACAGTGGTAATTACATTGTTGTCACATTTTCTGTTTTTCTGGAAATCTCACGAACTTTCTTATTTCAAATAGAACATCCTGTATATTTTTTCCGTTTTGAAGTCCTTAAGAAGTGCTGATTATTTTCATGTTATATTCCCTATACCTAAATGCCATAATTTCGGAGTTATTGCTACATTTATTTAAAAAAGAAATTAAAAAAAATATATGAAAATCAATTTTTTCGGACCGGGTATTTTTCGGACCGGGTAGACATTATTTTAGGTTCTTTGGATCATTTGAAACAAACAAGTTTTTTTGTAATTTTTCTCTAAGAATAATCGTTTTCGAGATATAAACAATTTAAAACTGAAAAAAAAAAACGATAAATGACGATTTTCAAAGGTTCAAAAACACAAGTAAAAAATATAAATTTTGAAATTTCAAAGTACCTAAATCCAAGATCACACCTTCTTCTATCAGCCTTTCATAAAAATTTTTGGCACTTCTTATTGTAAAACACTTTTTTTTATGTTAGCTAGGCGGATATGAGAGGACAGGCGATCGGGCTACATTAACAACTAAAAAACAATGTTTTAAATAAAACAACCCCAAATTACTGAGCGGCAGTTGATAAAAAAAGGACTAAACTTGAGTCTATTTACTTTGTAGTTTCAAAAATAATATTTTTTATTTGTGTTTTTGAACCTTGAAAATCGTAATTTTCGTTTTTTTTTTCAGTTTGTAATTGATTATAACTCGAAAACGATTAAGTTTAGAGAAAAATTATAAAAGACGTTTTTTGTTTCCAATGATCCAAGGAACCTAAAAGAATGTCTAACTGAGCCGAAAAAATTGAATTTTATAATTTGTTTAAATTTTTTTTAATAAATGTAGTAATATCTCCGAAATTATGGCAATTAGGTATAGGAAGTATAACATGAAAAATAATCAGAATTTGTTAAGTATTTTAAAACGTAAAAAATATAGAGGGTATTCTATTTGAAATAAAAAAAATCATTAGATTTCCAGAAAAACGGAAGCTCTGACAACAATGTAATTACTACTCTATCGACCGCGTTAGAAAACCCTTAGCTACTAAAATCTATAAAAATCGTGCAAGGCGTTTCCGAGATAATTGAGGGTTTCCATACATAAAACTCACTCTGTATTCAACGATTACCTACATATATACCTGCAAATTATACCTGTTCTTAGAACAGAATACTTCGGACATATAATTTGTATTATTCCACGCAGCAGCCGATAGAGATGGGTTTCAGGAACGTGTAAACATGATGACGGTCAACCACTGAATACGGACACGGCATCTACGAGTAAAACCGAAGATATTCCTGGCAGAAGCATGTAACTCTATCACCTCTATTGTTTTTTCCTCTAGGCAGAAATTACCGCGACCTCATTCACCTTACCTTTGCCAAACTTTGCATCGAAATATCTCATTAGCAATGTTACTTCATGTTTTTTTATCATTTTCACCAAGCTTCTACGTAGAATTCCTCCTTGGTTGCATCATCTTTATCTGCCGTTGGCGCATATATCTATACAACATCGACCGATATTGGTCACATTTTTTAAAAGCATCATTCTATATTATAAATACATTACAAATACATTACGAATATATTACGAAATGTTATTAGATACTAATGTAAAAAAACTAATAGTTGCTAATGATCTTGAAGCCGTGTCATTATTTCCTGGCCATTAGATATTCGTTATTATGCACTTATACAGGGTGGGCCAAAGAAAAGAGTCCAACTGGATATTTGGCAGTAGCTATTAGATTTGAAGGAAATGCCGAAACAGGTCGATTTTTGTTTATTACAATTTAAAAAAAATGTATGGCATTTTTTATTCAGATGCAAAATTTTCACTTAGTTCAGGGATCAAAAACCAGCACTCTAATCGACGATTTCGCCTCAAATTATAGGCTTATCAGAGAATGCATAGGTTGCTATCTCTGACTTAAGTTAAGATCTCCAGTCTATCAGTCCCCGCATTGCAACTAACGTGGCGGTAGTAGGTGCCTATCGGCATCTGTTAAATATAAGTCACAGTTGGCAACCTAATAAAATATTTAAAAATATAATATCAAACTGAATTTTATATTGGTAAATTTGGACCATTGGCATTGGATCATTTTCCTGGTAAACCCTCCACGGTTTCTAAAATATGATTTTCTCTTGTCTTCTTTGCAGCATCCAGCTGGCTTGCAATTTTTAGAAGCCATGGAGGTGTTACCAGAAATGGTCCAATAAGTTTTCAATTTGACATTATATTTTTAAACATTTTATTAGGTTGAAAACTTCGACTTTTTTAGCAGATTCCGCTAAATAAAAGGCCTATACCTATTTAAAATGCCTACTACCATCATAGCAGAGTCGGGATAGCATTTGACCTTGCATTACGAGATGCCCCAAATTTTATTTTTCTAATCTTTAGGGAGAGTCAATATTAGTATAAACTTAAAATCTCGACTAAATTCCACTGTTGCGTTAGCCGCCATCTTGATTTGAAATGATAACCGTTTTTGCTCAATATCTCCGCCATTTTCAATTTTTTGACAAAAAGTGTACGATCTGAAATTGTTGAAAATACGATTTTCTATAATTTCATTTATTATAATTTTTTTCGTGCGGTCGATATTTTCCGAGTTATGAGGGGAAAATAATGACAGTTGTAGCATAATTATATAATTATTGAATTATCTCGTTTATTATTAGTACTAAAAGAAATATATACCTATACAAAAATAAAGAGAATTAAGTTTTGTAAAGTTTTGATGCCATTCATTTTTTTGATAAAATCAACATTTAAGGTAGTGCGTATGTGGTAAAGGTTCGAGCGTAAGACCGGATTGATTTTGTAGCAATTGTTTTTGTTTAATATCTCCGCCATTTTCAACTTTTCGACTAAAAGTGTAAGAACTGAAATTGTTGCAATTACGATTTACTACAATTTTTCGAGAGAACCAGTGGCGGGTCTACAAGGGGGGAAATGGGAAAATTTCCCCCAAAAGAGTCCAAAATTAAAAAAAAAATTGTTGAAACATCACGATATATTAGCTGAAATAAAACTTAAAATATCGACCGACAAATTCAACCAATAAAACCCGCTAGTTAATAAAATTAAGTGAACTTAATGCATATATTGTCTTTTTATGTCTTTTATATACTTAGTTTGGTTGACGTTTCATTGGAAGTTTCAAAAATGGTATGAAATATAATTCTCTTTATTTTTGTTTATGTACAAGTATGTCGTAAAGTTAATAATAAATGAGACCATTCAATAATTATGCTTCCCCTCCGCTTCCATTATTTTTCCCCTTAACTCGGAGCATATTGATCGTATAAAAAATTGTGCCAAAGAAATTGTAGGAAATTGCATTTCCAACAATTTTCTTTCCCACCATTTATGTCGAAAAGTTGAAAATGCCGGAGATATTAAGCAACAACAGTTCTCATTTAAAATCAATATGGCGGCTAATGCAACTGCCGAATTCAGTCGAGATTTTAAGTTTACACTACTATTGATCTCTCCTAAAGGATATAATTATAAAATTTGGGGCAGCTCGGAAACAAAATTCAATTCAATAATTATGCTCCCCCCACAACTTTTTATTATTTTCCCATGTAACTCGGAAAATATCAACCGCGTGAAAAAAATTGTTAAAAAGAAATTGTAGGAAATTATATTTTGAACAATTTTAGTTGAAAATGGCGTATATATTGAACAAAAACAATTGCTATAAAATCAATCCTGTCTTACGCTCGCGCCATTTCCGCATACGTACTACCTTAAATATTAATTTTAGCAAAAAAATTAAGAAAATCAAAATTGTGTAGAATTTAGTTCTCTTCATTTTTGTGTAGGTACATATTTGTCGTAAAACTAATAATAAACGAGATAATTCAATAGTTCAATAATTATGCTCAAACTGTCACTATTTTCTCCTCATAACTCGGAAAATATCGACCGCACGAAAAAAATTATAATAAATGAAATTATAGAAAATCGCATTACCAACAATTTCAGTTTATACTCTTTTTGCCAAAAAAATTGAAAATGGCGGAGATATTGAGCAAAAACGGTTCTCATTTAAAATCAAGATGGCGGCTAACGCAACGGTGGAATTCAGTCGAGATTTTAAATTTATACTAATATTAACCCTCCCTAAAGATTAAAAAAATAAAATTTGGGGCAGCTCCTAATGCAAGGTTAGGCCTGTTATTCGTCTAACCCGACTGGACTATCATGTTAGTTGCAATACGGGGACTGATAGACTGGAGATTTTAACTTGGGTCAGAGATAGCAACCTATGCCTCTCTGATGAGCCTCTAATAAGAGGCGAAATCGTCGATTAGAGTGCTGGTTTGCGCTCTCTGAACTAAGTGAAAATTAAGACAGTCTTGGCTTCGCATTGCAACTGAATATAAAATGGTATACATTTTTATTTCATATTAGTATTACGCCTATTGAGTAACTACGTCCATTTTCCGTTGGAAAACTACGCTGAACAGACGCACAGTGTTCAAAATTGAAGGAAACGTGATCGAAAGTCCAAAAAAATAAATAAATCTCAGAATGCCGAAATTAAGGGGTTTGTTTGTACTACTCATGGTGCAACTTTTCAGCAAAAATTGATTTTTTAAGTTTGTTAGGGCCAGATGTATTAATGATCAAAAGTACAAAATTCAATATAATTTTATACATCAAATTTAAATCCTCAGAATATGCCTTTTACTTTGATTATTACTTCATTTATGTCGATAGCTAATGCAAAAGTAATTATTGGAGATAAAAATACATACTTTAAAGATTAAAATGATATAGTTAGATTCACGGAAAGGTGATTATAATTTTGATATAATCGGCTGTCTAAAAACCTATACAATTTTTGATAAAATTAATGTTTGACAGCGTATTACGTTTATTGTGCCATCTTGTGCCACGTTAAATCCTTCACTAGATGAAAGATTACAATGTAAGGAATAAAAAAATATATAACACAAATTGCGGAAAACTGCGCAACTGAGTACATGGCGCATTGCATCGAGCGCTGCGCGCGTTTAGTCTGAATTAATTGCATTCGTACGAATTGTTTACATGTAGGTATGTCAAACACATGATATATGTTGGGGTTGCGAAAAGAGATTTTAGTTTTGATGAAGTAGTGTTTTTGCTTAATAGAGAATATATTGTACATTAGTTTTATAAATAGCTATATTAACAATTTATTGAAGTTATATTTCTTTAGGCGCGATTGGGAAAAATGTTGGGATTTGGAGTAAATGTAAATGTGCGCGAATTCATCAAAAATTGTTAGCTCGACGCGCAGATACGTTATAGTGTTTTCAACGCTTCTCATTTGTTTCGAGCTTCCGTCATAATCTGTCGCATAATCCGTGTATATTAAAACACTAAGCAGCAAAATTAACGCACCACCTGTAAAATGGGACATTTTTGATGTCTCGAATTTCCTAAACCTCTTGTCCGATTTAAGTTATTTAATATGTTATAGCCTTATTCTTTAACAATATCTCCGTAATAATATTGTTGCTAGACGGGTAAGATGTCATTGTATACCGGGTGTACCAATAATACTGTGTTTTTATTCTAAAAGTATGGAGTATTTCTTACCACTCATAACACTGTTAAAAATATATATACAGGTTTCATTAAGAACGTCCACTGTCTGAGTTGTAGATTCTAGACCTCGAAATATTAAGATTTAACCAAAATCACTTAAATAAAATATGGCTCCTTACAGAGTTACAGAGTGTGTTATTTAAAAATTTAAAAACTATGCTCAGTATTTTAAAACTATTCTACGTATCCTTCTCATACTTGACAGGCAGTGTAGGTACTATACACCCTATAAAATTATGTTAAATATCCGTTTCTAGTTAGTCCCAGAGGCGTACGAGATAGGGGACAGTGAGGGATTGACCCTTTCCAATTCCTACTTCACTGGCGGAATTTCCATTTTAGCGCAATTTTTCGATTCTTCAATACTCGCTATGTAACGATATGTAACTCCTATGTAACTCCTCACACCTAACGATAAAATTATTCGTGTTCGAGATATTTGAACTTAAACAAGTAACGGCACAGACATTTTGAATAATGTATTGTGTCGCTTAATTTTAAAATATCTCGAAAACTTATGATTTTATCATTAATAATGAATAATATACTCTTCATTCTTAACGATAAAATCATTGGTAATAGAGATACTTGAAGTTTAAAATTAAGCGGCACAATACATTAATTAAATATCTGTGCCGTTACATGTTTAACTTCAAATATCTCGAAAACCGATGACTTTATCGTTGCGAATGAAGTGTATATTATTTAGATATATAGCATTGCAGAATCGAAAAATTGTGCTAAAATGGCATTTACGCCAGTAGCGTAGAATTTGGGAAGGCTCAACCATTCACTGTCCCCTGTCGTACGTCTCTGGTAATAGGCAGAAACGATTGTTTAACATAATTTTATAGGGTGTATAGTACCCACACTTTTTGCTAAGTATGAAAAGGATACGTCAAATAGTTTTAAACCAATGAGCAAAAATATTTTTTAAATTTTTAAATAAAACACCCTGTAACTCTGTAACGAGCCATATTTTATTTAAGTGATTTGGGTTAAATCCTAATATTTTGAGGTCTAGAATCTAAAAATCAAATTGGACATTTTTAATGAAACACCCTGTACTTATAACGATATTTTTTAATTAATTCACCCCCTAATGAAGGGATGAAAACTAAAAAAAACGACCCCTGTTATAATATACTCGTTATACGGTATAATACCTCAAATATTCCAAGTTTTCAGCCGGATCACTTTTACAGTTTAAACAAAGGGCCTAGCCGGGTAAGATGGTGAAAAGTGCCCCCAACTCGATTTAAATTCCATATAGGCCACTTTTTAGCACATATAGAGGAACTCACTTTCTGAAATTTTTAGCCCCCTAGGTGGTCACGTGACCCCCCTAGAGCCTAACTAGGCTTTTTATGTTTTTATTTTTTATCTCAGCCGCATCAAGAGCTAGCCAAAAACTTTATTTAAAAAAGTTGTAAGTTTCAAAAAGATCTATATGAAAAATTTTTTTTTTATTTTTTGGCGGAAAATTCGAATTTTTAGAACAATTTTAAACTTTTAAATAACTCTGAAAACAGAACTAAGACACTCGTTTTTACTAAAATCAATTATAATGTGTAATTTTGCACAATCTTTCACCCTGAATTTTTTCAGATTTTTAAAATTGGTGAAACGTACCTTTACAAATAAAAAACCGCATTTTTTCGTTTTTTTTTTCGTTTTTTGATACAATTTTATACATATTTTTCAAAAAAGGTAACACTGTCACTAGAATAGGTAAAAGACTGAAAAATAATTGGGGTTTGCTTAATAAAAATTTTTTGTAACGCCATCCATTTTCAAGATACAGGGCGTTGAAGAAAACAAAATTTTACACATTTTTTACGATTTTGCTGAAACTACTGGCAACATTGTAATAAAACTTGGCGGGATTTAAGAGGTGGTTATTGTGCATGTTTTGACATACAACTAAGGATTTGATATTCATCATATTCATCATTGGCGCGTATAGGGGTAATGGTCTGAACTTTTTAAAGAATAAAAATAGTACGCCACTGACATATTTCAAATTAACAATCGTTTTTGAATTCCTCGTTCAATTTGTGACAAAAAATGTATCTTCTTATTTTTTCATACGACGCGCCATTTTTATTCAAAAAATAAAAGATCTTAACCCTTACAAAGTATTCGAACCTCTAGTAGTTTCTACATCTACATAATAAATAAAACTCGTACATCCATTATCAAAATTAATTCGAATACTTTGGAAGCGTTAAGATATTTTATTTTTTTGCAGCAAAACGGCGCGTCGTATGAAAAAATGAGAAGATAGATTTTTTATTGAAAATTGAACGAGGAATTCAAATATGATTGTTAATTTGAAATTTGTCAGTGGCGTACTATCTTTTTTTCTTTGAAAAGTTCAGACCATTACCCCTATGCGCGCCAATGATGAATATCAAATCCTTAATTGTATGTCAAAACATGCACAATAACTACCTCTTAAAACCCGCCAAGTTTTATTACAATGTTGCCAGTAGTTTCGGCAAAATGGTAAAAAATATGTAAAATTTTGTTTTCTTCAACGCCCTGTATCGTGAAAATGGATGGCGTTAAAAAAAATTTTTATTAAGCAAACCCCAATTATTTTTCAGTTTTTTACCTATTCTAGTGACGGTGTTAAATTTTTTGAAAAATATGTATAAAATTGTATCAAAAAACGAAAAAAAAACCGAAAAAATGCGGTTTTTTATTTTTAAAGGTACGTTTCACCAATTTTAAAAATCTGAAAAAATTCAGGGTGAAAGATTGTGCAAAAATACACATTATAATTGATTTTCGTAAAAACGAGTGTCTTAGTTTTTTTTTCCGAGTTATTTAAAAGTTTAAAATTGTTCTAAAAATTCGAATTTCCCGCCAAAAAAATTTTAAAAAATTTTTTCATATAATCTTGTTGAAACTTACAACTTTTTTAAATAAAGTTTTTGGCTAGCTCTTGATGCGGCTGAGATAAAAAATAAAAACATAAAAAGCCTAATTAGGCTCTAGGAGGGTCACGTGACCACCTAGGGGGCTAAAAATTTCAGAAAGTGAGTTCCTCTATATGTGCTAAAAAGTGGCCTATATGGAATTTAAATTGGGTTGGGGGCACTTTTCACCATCTTACCCGGCTAGGCCCTTTAGTTTCGATCACGTTTTGACCAATTTTGAACACTGTGAGACGGGGTTGTGAATTGAAAGTTTTAGAATTTCCTCTTGTTTTCTTTGCGGCATCCACCTGGCTTGCAATTTTTAGAAGCCGTGGAGGTGTTACCAGGAAAATAATACAATAAGTTTTCAATTTGATATTATTTTTTTAAATATTTTATTAGGTTGAAAACTTTGACTTTTACAATTTTTTTATATATATTTCATACTAGTGACATCATCCATCTGGGGGTGATGACGTAATCGATGATTTTTTTAAATGAGAATAGGGGTCATATGATAGCTCATTTGAAAGGGTGCTCAATTCTCTATTCAGTAATATAAACATTAATATGTATTAATATTTATCCATGGTGGCCAAAAAATAATTTTTGGAATACATTAATTAACAAAAAAAGAAAAATATATGTAATTTTGACGTTATAATTCTTTAGGCGCGATTGATTGTAAAATTTTATAATACTGCGCCCATACGCACACAGACAGTATGGCGTTTAATTGCTAGATGTTTCTAGTTATGTATAAACATATCAGTGCAAGTAAAGGTGTGAAAAGGATATATTAGTGTTTTTATTAAATATATTTATTATAATTTTTGTGTCTTTGGATTTGTCTTCCTCAGGAGTAAGATGAGTATTATTAAAACATTTTATTGTATATTTATTATACTTCATTTTGTCTGTTTGTTACTATGAATTGTCATTAGTTATGTCCGAACCGATACAGACACAATTCTTGTAGCGTATTTGGTATAGCATTCGGCCAGAGATCGAGAGGTCTTGAGTTCGAATCCAGTGCAATCCTATATTTTTTTTTATATTTTTGAAAGAGGTAAGCACAAAATTAGTTTGGTGTTAAAAAAAAATTAAAACAAACTGTAAAGGTAAATTTATTTTTAAGAAATCATATAATAGAAGTGTAACTTCTTACGTGCGTACAAAGTACCCACACATTATTTTTTTTTTAATTCAAAATACATTTTACCGCAGTCAAAAAACAGAAGTTCATTTGACAAATATTCACAGATGTTCATTTGA
Source organism: Diabrotica virgifera virgifera (assembly GCF_917563875.1). Lineage (NCBI taxonomy): Eukaryota > Metazoa > Arthropoda > Insecta > Coleoptera > Chrysomelidae > Diabrotica > Diabrotica virgifera. Next base: position 32,120,687 of record NC_065447.1, read on the forward strand.
CAAATAAGCATTGCTTTTCGCTTAAATTAAATGTTAAAATTTCCAAGAGGCATAGGCTGGTGGTTGAAGGGATCTGGTTTGAACATTAAATTTAAGCTAAATACAATGTTCATTTGTAAAATAAACATTTTTTCTGTTTTCTGACAACAGTAAAATGTATTTTGAAGTTAAAAAGTACATATATTCTTGTTTCTTTTGTCAATTAATTTATTTAAAAAATTATTTTTTTGGCCACCCTGTATAAATAATGATATTAATGTTTATATTACTGAATAGAGAATTGAACACACTTTCAAATGAGCGATCACACGATACCTTCTCATTTAAAAAAATCATCGATTATGTCATCACGCCCAGATGGAGGGCGTCACTAGTATGAAATATATATAAAAAAATTGTAATTTAAAAATAAATATCGACCTGTTTCGGCATTTCCTTAAAATCCAATAACTACTGTCAAATATCGAGGTGTACTTTTTTCTTTGGCCCACCCTGTATATGGGCAAATATATTTGTGATTCAAATCGAGCTATTCGAACAAGATAGTCATAGAAATATGGAAAAAAAATTAACCTTACAACTACAGAAATAAAATCCAAAATATTAATAGAGCGATACTGATGATTGTACTTAAGACCGCAGGCGCAAATATTTTACGGCTATCCCTATTTTTTCTTTTTTTACAAGCCAAATTACGTGTAGTAAAATTCTCACTGGTGTGGAGATGTAAACATTAGTTGACAATGAAAATGCCATCATTAACATCATAGAGATGGCTATTTCGTCCAGTTTTTGAATGTCTTGGGTAACCGTTACTTGTATGTTCGCCCAAATTACTAACCGTCAAATAATAGGATTATTTTCTCCTGGAAAAATTAATTAAACATATTTGTGATAAATTTAAACGCAGAATGAAAGATTACATCATTACCGAGGGTAGAAAATCCCTTAGACTAAGCAAAAAGTTTCTTTTGAATGTAATAATTGAAAGTAAAAATCACACTCAGTGTCCTCTTCTTTTTCACCCCTGTAACTTAGTAAAATAAACATTATAGAAGTTTTTAGGACCACACTAATTTAGCCCAATAAATGACCGTTTTGGGGGGTAATTTCCAGGGGCAACTCCGAATTGCATGAAAATTTGGATTTAGGTTCTACTTACCCTCCACTTCAAAGTTGAATTTGTGGCGTTGGTTGCTTTTACTTGGAGGGTGACATTTACCCTTTCTCGGAGGGTGAAAAACGCGTGTTTAAAATAAGGCCGGAAATGGATAAATTGGCTTATTTTAAGCACCTTTTGTTCTATAAAGTTTTTTACGTAATTCAATACTTTTTGAGTTATTCGCGATTTAAAATGTTGATTTTTCGACAAAAAAACTACGTTTTTAGACCGTTTTTCCCAAGTAACACAAAAAGTAAATATTTTATCGAAAAAAATATTTTTAGCAAAGTTGTAGCCTATAAAAAAACGAACAAAATTATGTACCAGTAAAGTCTGCAAATTGAGTAGAAGCAAAGTTGTAGCTCATGAAAAATACGTTCTTATTCGTCTAATTCCAAATCGAATAATTCAACGCGAAATCACCGAAGAAAGAAGCGTTTTTCGGGAAAACCTTAGTAACATTTTTAAGCTATCGAAAAAGAGCTTATCATTTGTTTTTTACAAAAGTTTACAGCATCAAAAATAAATGAGTTACACTGAAAAAAATTTGGCCCCTTTTTTTTTTGGTAAAAAAAATCGTGAAATCCTCCCTCTATTTAGCACCCTAAATGAAATTAATCGTTTGGCTTTACCATATATTTTAACTGTATGTGTATTGTTTATATGATCTGTAAGTTTGATTGGTTCGAAGTGCTTATTTTTAAAAACATTATTTGGTTTTATAATAAAAAAAAATTTCTAAAAATTGTTAAAAAATTTTGTTTTCAAAATAACTTAAAAGTATTAGTGATAAGAAAAATCTTAAAGAGTAAAAAAATGTAGGTTTTGCTATTATAAATATGCTAGTTTCATTTTGTTTCTCCGTAAGACAAATTGGTTAAGATATGGCTGTTCAAAATTTGCATACACTCGTGATTAGTGACCCATTCAAGCTTTCTCAATTACAACCCATTCAAAAATAAACACTTTAAACCGGTGAGACTGACAGATCATATAAAAAATAGATAGGTAAGTAAATTGTTTGTAAAGCGGTAGCGATTAATTTTATTTGGGGAGCTAAACACGGCGAGATTTTCATGATTTTTTACAAAAAAAAGAGGGCCAACTTTATTTTGAGCGTAACTCGCTTATTTTTAATGCTAAATCTTTTGTTAACAATTAAAACAAAGCTTTTTATAAACACTTTAAAAAAGTTTAAATGGGCTTTTCCCGAAAAGTGCTTAATTTTTCGGTGATTTCAACTTTAAATATTCGATTTGGAATTAGACGAATAAGAACGTATTTTTCATGAGCTACAACTTGGTTTTTATTTGATTGATAGACTTTACTGATACACCATTTTTTTGGGATTTTTATGAGCTACACTTTTGCTAAGGATATTTTTTTCGATAAAATATTTAATTTTTGAGTTATTTGCGAAAAACCGTCTGAAAACGTAGTTTTTTGCCGAAAAATCCACATTTTCAATGGCTAATAACTCGAAAAGTATTGACTTATGTAAAAAACTCTATAGAACAAAAGCTTCTTAAAATCAGTCGATTTATCCATTTCCGGTCATATCTTGAACGTATGTTTTTTCACCCCCGAGAAGGGGTGACTGTCACCCCCCAAGTAAAAGCAACCAACGACAAAATTTCAACTTTGAAGTGGAGGGTAAGTAGAACCTAAATCCAAATTTTCATGCAATTCGGAGTTGCCCCTGAAAATTACACGGTATCGCCGAATTTGCCGTTCATTTACTGGGCTAATTATCTAATTTTTCATTCTGCAAGTTCATTTTTCAAAAATACATATCAGTTTTCTCAGGATTCGAAAAAATGAATGCATTTAAAAAGCATTGGAACGAAATTTTGCTCCTACGCTCTTAAACTCGCCAACTTTAAAAATATTGTTTACAATTTCAATTGATTTGGCTCCTTTGTCTCTAATTAAATTTCACTTAGACACATTTTATTACTTGGTACTTTAAATTATCCTCATTAGTCTGTTTCAGCTGCATAAAACCGGCTGAAAGTCCGTAATTAAGGACTGAGTCTTAATTAGAGTTGCATAGTATTAACAAGGCGCTCATTAAATATACTTATTTCATGAGAAAGGCCAGGTTGTACAAAAAGGCGTATATTGAAATTAATTATAATAACCCGGTCTCGAAAATAACATTAATTCTCCTTACAGGTAACAAGCTATTCAGGCAATATTGAGAAAAATGGTTACTTTCAGTAAAGAAGGTAATGACATATTTAACGTTGTAAATAGTTCCCTAGAAAAATTTTAATAACCTTCCAGCGGGCGCGCTTTTTATGGTAGGGGAGCAAAGTATGCTAAATGTGCAGTCACTCGAGTATCATATTTTATATATATTTAAGTATTGTTTATATATCTATGTCATCATCATCATTCTCTTTGCCTTGTCCCTATGCGGGATCGGCTTCCCTAATTGCATTTCTCTACACAATTCTATCTTGGGTCATATCAATGTTAATCCCCTTTACCAACATGTCCTGCCTTATCGTCTCCCCCCAGGTCTTCTTTGGTCTTCCTCTCCTACTCCTTTCAGGAATCTGCCCTTCAGCTATTCTTCGTATTGGGTGATTAACGTCTCGACGTTGAACATGACCAAACCATCTTAACCTACGCTCTCTCATTTTGGCATTAATTAGTGCCACACCTAGGCTTCCCCTAATATACTCATTTTTAATTTTATCCTTTTTTGTCACTCCACTCATCCATCTAAGCATTCTCATTTCCGCCACATGCATTAGTTGTTCCTCTTTCTTTTTCACTGCCCAACATTCAGTTTCGTGCATCATAGCCGGTCTTATGGCTGTTTTATAGAATTTTCCCTTCAGCTTCATTGTAATTTTTCTGTCACACAACACACCACTCGCTTTTTTCCACTTCATCCATCCAGCCCTAATTCTACTGCATGCATCTACATCTTTTTCTCCATTACTCTGTAATACCGATCCTAGGTACTTAATACTATTGCTTTTCACAATCATTTCACCATACAAAGATACCATTTTATTTGTAGTAACTCCATCTTTAAATGAACATTCCAAATACTCTGTTTTTGTCCTACTAAGTTTTAAACCTTTTTCTTCCAGAGCTTGTCTCCACTGTTCCAGTTTTTTTTCTAAGTCTCTTTCACTATTTCCTACTAACACGATATCATCAGCATACATTAAGCACCATGGAATATTACCCTGTTTTTTTCGCTGTTATCTGGTCCAAAATTAATGAGAATAAATACGGACTAAGCACAGAGCAATCCTACTTTCACATGGAATTTATCAGTGTCTCCCACACCTGTCCTAACACTAGTCGTTACACCCTGATACATATCCCTCACAATATTTACATATTCACCAGGGACTCCTTTCTTATTGAGTGCCCACCACAGAATCTCTCGAGGAACTCTATCATATGCTTTCTCAAGATCAATGAATACCATATGAGCGTTTGTTTCTTTACTCCTGTATTTTTCCATCAACTGCCCTATAATGAAAATTGCATCTGTTGTTGATCTACCCTGCATAAAGCCAAATTGTTTCTCGGATATTCCGGTCTCTTCACGTATTCCTCTATCAATTACTCTTTCCCATATTTTCATGGTGTGGCTAAGCAGTTTTATAGCCATGTAGTTTGTACATTGTTGTATATCTCCCTTGTTTTTGTAAACAGGTACCAGTATACTGCTTCTCCATTCGTCTGGCATTTGTCCAACTTCCATAATTCTATTAAAGAGACCTGCTAGCCACCTTGTTCCTGTCTCTCCCAATGCTCTCCATACTTCCCCAGGAATATCATCTGGTCCTAACGCTTTTCCTTTCTTTATTTCTTGAAGCGCTTGAGCCACTTCCGCGTTTGCTATTTTGGTGACCATTGTTGCTACTGTCTCCCTTGACTCTACAGGCTGTCTGTCAAATTCTTCATTTAATAAGCTGTCAAAGTACTTTCTCCATCTCTTTTTGACATCCCTTTCGTGAACTAGTATTTTATTATTTTCATCTCGGATACATCTAATCTAATCTAAAGTCTTTTGCTTTCTTTGCTCTCTATTTGGCTATTTTATATATCTTCGTTTCGCCTTCCCTGGTATCAAGATGATCGTATAGGTTTGAATACGCTTCTGCTTTGGCTTTTGCTACTGCTACTTTCGCTTCCTTTTTCCCCACCATATAGTTTTGAAGATCTGTGTCGGATCTGGTTTCTTGCCACTTTTTATATAATTTTGTCTTCTCTTTTATTTTATTTTTCCTTGTACTTCGTTTGACCACCACCAAGTCTCTTTATCCTCAAACATATCTATGTATTATTAATATTATTTATATTTTAAAATATCATATATGTACTTATTAAGGTCAGAATTTGGTATTAGTGTTGAGAGTAGACTAAAGTAAGACCTAATACTTACGATGTCGGGATAGTATCACGAAGTTTTTCCTGATATTCCCTCGTGATTTACTATGGAATCTCTAGCGCGAGAATTTTACTGTCACTGTGGTTGTCTTTTTAAAGAGAGATCACATGTTATAATTTTTTTGTGACGGATATTCTTGAGTTGGGGTTGATTTCATGTAATCGGATGAACTAAGTCTTCCCAGGAATCTTTCAATAAAGTCGTCCCAGGAACGCAACTCAAAAATATTGGCAATATCATTTTAAAGTCTTCTACTTTAAAATGTATAATATATGTCTGAATTGCCGATATAAATGAGTCAGATTAAATAAATTATTAGTAGAATTTTTTATTAATCAACAACATTTTTGTTTAATTTATTAATATTTTTTAACGACTCCCGATTTGGGCGTAGAAACGTTAATAAAATTATTTTTTGGTAGAATTGTGGCTTATTTCCCATCAAAACTAGTTAATTGCAAAAATGCCACAAGAAAATAGCTTTAGAAAAACATATACAGACCAGTACTTACATACGGATGTGAATCCTGGGTACTAAATAGACAACAGAAAACAACAGAAAAGTAAAATACAGACAGCAAGGATGAGGTATCTACGCAGAGTTCAAGGAGTCACTACAATAAATACGGTAAGAATTAATAGTCCAGAGAAATAAGATTTTTCTCGTGACACATCCCCCTCCAGGCCGAAACCAAATTTTTTGAGAAGTATGGACATCTATATTATTAACCTATATGTTTCCTGCAGCCGATTTTTATGATATACATAGTTATAAACAAATGAAGATCGAAAAACGGCAAATTATCGCTTTTTTCGTCTATTACCAAAAAATTAAGCACATTAAACAAATTTGAGAGTAAGAAACTCATAAATCGTATAAAAAACTTCAATATGGCATTCGCTGAATATGTCCATCCTTATTGGTTGCTTAGAAAATTGCAAAATAAATCATAAATTTTGAGTTTTTATAAATATTCATAACTTAGGTAAAAATTAACTTAGAATCTTCTTATTACACGGAATGCCGAGACTTCTTGTACTAAAATTATATTTAAAATTTCAAAGCAATTGGTCAAATAGTTTAAAAGTTATTTAATTTGTTTATCCCAAATTCATTTTTTTTGCAACACTATAAGTCAGAAAATTACGAGGTTACAATAATACTTCAGACAGTTTATGAAAGAAGAACATTTATACTATTACCTTAATTAAAAATAAATGACAAAAAATAATTTTAAACAGTGTAAAATTATTTTGCAAAAACATGTCGATTTTTTGCTTACTTATAAACAATTAGAATAACTTTTTAACCGTTACCCGTAGAAAAATAATTTTTTCATATTTAGAAAGACTGAATTTTTATACACATTTAGAAAGAAAAACAACTGTTCTAGGACATTTAGGGACAAAGTTAGCCCCCCCATTTTTTTAATTCACATGTTTTTGCAAAATTATTTTGCAATATTTATAATTATTTTTTGTCATTTTTTTTAAATTAAATAAATACTGTAAATTTTCTTCTTTAATAAACTATCCAAAATATTACTGTAACTTCATCATTTTCTGACTTACAGTGTTGCAAAAAAAATTAATTTTGGAAAAACAAATTAAATAACTTTAAAACTATTTGACCAATTGCTTTGAAATTTAGGGTATGATTTAAGCACCATAAGTCTCAGCATTCTGTGTAATAAGAAGGTTATAAGTTAATTTTTATATAAGTTATGAATATTTATAAAAACTCAAAATTTATGATTTATTTTGCAATTTTCTAAGCAACCAATAAGGATAGACATATTCAGCGAACGCCATATTGAAGTTTTTTATACGGTTTATGAGTTTATTACTCTCAAATTTGTTTAAAATGCCCAATTTTTTAGTAATAGACGAAAAAAGCGAAAATTTACCGTTTTTTGATCTTCATTTGTTTATAACTATGTATATAATCAAAATCGGCTGCAGGAAACATATAAGTTATTATTATAGATGACCATATTACTCGAAAAATTTGGTTTTGGCCTGGAGGGGGTTGTGTCACCAACACGATATTTTTTTTCCTTATTTCTCTGAACTATAATTACATAAGGGAAGAACTGAGAATCGAGACAATGATGGAGTATGTCGAAAAAAGGCAATTAAGTTGGTGGGGGCATTTACAACGACTACAAAAAGAGGTACTAGCTAAAACGATATGGAAACGAAGGTGCAGGGGAAAAGAAGTAGAGGAAGAACGAGAGAGACATCGAACAAAGTCACGGCAAGGATTGTTGACAAAAATTAGAATAATGGAACAAAGTTAAGGATACGGCACAGGACAGGAAGCAATGGTAGAGATTTGTGCTTTGTTAACGGAGCACACGTCATACCTACACTAGGGTGGAGCGCTGTTATATGGGGAAAAATTAAATAACAGTTTTCACAAACGCGGGGTGCGGAATCGGTGCTACTGTGGGAAAGGATTCGAAAAGTTAATTGTCATTTTTTTATATTTTCACTCTAAAAACTGCCCCAACGTGATTTTAATTTTGAAATTATAAAAAAAAAAAATTTTTTTACCTTTTTACATACGCGGGATGCGGTATCAATTTGATTTTAGGATACGAACCGAAAACTTCAATAACACTTCTTTCTATTTCTATTAGAATAACTGCCCCGGTGCTACTGAAATTGGTCTATTTTAAATTTGCATGCCAACCCCCGACCTAACGGTGCAAAGAAACAGTTATAACCTGTCACACGAGTGGACCTTCACTCTTCCACTACAGTTCAATTCTAAGTAGGTATTAATTATTCACTATCTATTCGGTACTGTTTCGGTAATCGGTTGGTTTAGTACCGTTTTTTGTAGCTTCAAAGCTTAATTGTTAAAGTTTAGTGTTGTGACAAATTTTGTGTGAATTCGTTTACTGTTGTTATAAACAACTATGGCATTACTCCGGAGTGAAGTATCTTGTCCAATATTTGGTTCTGGCAGTGAGCTCCCTAAAAATATGTTACCTACGTATGAAGATATGATAAAGTTGTTTATATTCGTATCTCAAAACTATAAAAGACAGTATAAAAACTGTGTGTGGAAAACCAGTGAAATTGTGATGGAAAGAGTAGGGAAGATGTGGCGCAAAGCTTCAATACCAATCGTAGAACACAAAACAATATTAGCTAGAATTATAGCTTACCACGATAAGTATAAAACATTATTGAAACCTTATAAAGGCAGGAAGGACGAAGACGGTTACAAAGCGAAGCTATTCAAGTTTGGTGAGGATAGCAAGAAATTATTTGATATTGCTACTTGCAAATGTTTAGAGTTCACAGATTGCAACTGTTCTAGAAACCGAAAAATTCCACTACCAGAACGAAATTTCTTGATCGACCAACGAACTGACCGTAAAATGATGATTGGTAGTTTAGATCGTGAAACGACCAAAAAAAAGATGAGATGAATTTACATAGATTACACCAACAAAAGCAACGTGAAGAACAAAGAGCCTTGCAAATAGAGGTGGAATCTATTCCTAGTACTTTTAAATCACCTACAACTTCAAAGGCACGATCGAATGTTCAGCAGACAGATACATTAAAGAAAAGTGATGAAATTGAGGACTTCCAATCGCAATCTCTTATTTCCACTACTTCACTCACAATGACTGATGTCACATTTCCGGTTGTTGCCAGAACATTAGATCGTTATGGGGTGTCAGATCGTGCTGGTGCTGTAGTCATTTCTGCAGCTTTCCAAGACATTGGTCTTATTACAGAGTGCGATTCATCACGGGTTATAGACCGAAGCAGAGTTCGAAGAGCTCGTTCTAAAGCTAGGGCTACTATCTCAGATGAACCTACAATTGTTGATACTGACACCATCGGATTATTTTACGATGGTAGAAAGGATAAAACGTTAATACACGAAGATGGTCTTAGAAGAGTGACTCAGGAGGAGCATATTACCATATTGAAAGAACCGGACTCTGAATACTTAGGCCATATTTCTTTAAAAACTGGTGACGCCAAAAACGATTTGTAACTCTATTCTGACATTCCTTTCCTCCAAGTCTATCGATGCAAATCAAATAATGGCTATTGGTTGTGATGGGACTGCTGTTAACACAGGAATCAAAGGTGGCGTTATTCGTTTATTGGAAATCAAGTTTCAACGTCCACTCCAATGGCTCATATGCCAACTACACGCTAATGAACTGACGTTGCGTCGTCTTTTTCAACATCTAGATGGCACAACAAGTGGACCAAAAGGTTTCATAGGTCCCATTGGCAAGGCTGTTACTAACTGTGAAGTATTACCAGTTGTTCCGTTCGATGCAATTCAATGTGCGTTGCCCGATATTACCAAATCGACACAAGAGTTAAGCACCGATCAACTATATCTACTGCAAATATGTCAGTATATCAATTGTGATGCAAGTTTTGCGAAAAGAAATCCTGGTAAACTAGTTCACTCTAGATGGTTGACAATGGCGAACCGGATTTTGAGATTATACGTCTCAAGTCAAAGTCCGTCAGAAAACCTAATCATATTAAGCACATTTATTTTAACGGTGCATGCTCCTATGTGGTTCAAGATCAAGACTAAGTCAATTTGTATTTTTGGTGCCAAACATTTACATGATACAATAAAACTGTCGCGCTATTTGCCAAACCATTTGAAGGATGTTATTGACCCAGTTATACAAAGAAATGCATTCTTTGGCCATTCAGAGAATATACTACTAGGAATGTTAGCCGACAATAGACAGTACGTCAGAGAGCTTGCACTCCGCCGAATATTGAAGATCAGAGAGACATCAGAGATCGGAGTCTTCCGTATTTTCCAGGTACCTACCTTAAATATGGATGCTGATGATTATATCGATCTGATAGATTGGAAAACCAAGACAGAACCTCCACTTACGAAGAGTACTAATACCGAAATAATATCTCAGGCAATCATAGAGCCACATGGAAACTGAAATCCTTAGAAATATCAGAAAAATTCCGTGTCACACACAATCCACTGAAAGGTGTGTCAAATTAGTTACAGAAGCAAGTGCTGCCGTCTGTGGGTCACAGAGGAGAGACGGATTCATTAAGAATAAGCTCAAATCATGCCTTTTGATGCCTAAGTTTGATACTAAGAGAGACTATAGTTCATAGCGATTTTAATGTTATTCTTCAATTTGTAAGTATATATATTTTTTATTTTATATTTACTATTTATTCTTTTTTCCTCATATTATAGTTCTAATAGCTCTAATAAATGAATAAAAAACATCATCGTTGACTCTATCAAATTAAAAAAAAAATTAAAAAATTTTAAAATTTCAATCGCAGTGGGGCACTTCTTAGACTGAAAATACGAAAAAATGTCATTTAAGTTTTTCATTCGAAAATGGAAGACGCATCAATTCCGCACCCCGCCAAAATGAAATTCGAAAAAATAAATTTGCGCTCCACCCTAACCTACACCCGAGAGGGTAGAAGGGTCTAAAGATTATATATCGATGGCTTAGTGTGAAAATATCGTATCTCATTTTTTTTCCAAAATGACATTTTGGTGGTTTTAGTTTAAAAACCTTGTATCTCACGATTTACAACTGTTAGAAAAAATCCAAATACACCAGACTATTTTCTACAGCCGAAAAAAGAAACCACGTATATCAATTGCTCTCTTGATTTAGTGTGAATATCACGTATATTTTTATAACCAGGAATTTGTACTTAATTTGGAGTGTTTGTTTAAGAAATTCGACTTGGGGAAATGTTTTTTTGTGGACAACAAAAGGTAGTCCGGCATATAGAAACATTTTATAAACCTTAAATCAAAAGATTTGTACTGTATCAACCTAGTATTTGGAGGTGTGCAATAAGCTATGAAAAATGAAAATCTCGTAAATAATCATAAACACAACCTCATTTTAGATGAAAAACACGTAAATCAAGATATACGAGGTTATCATAGTTACTTGGGCAAAGGCTCTATATACTGCAAGGATATTTACGTGTTTTTCATAGTTAATATTTGTAGTTTCAATTTAATAGCAATATTTAACACTTTCAGCTCTGGGCCAAGATCAGATATTTGTCTCAATGTGCTCAAATTAAAATACGTAACAGTAGTTTTTGTTTTTAGATTATATTATGCAGGAAATCAGTTTTTGCCTCTCCTGTAAAATTGTAATTTAATGATATACGAGGTTTTCACACTAAGCCATCGATATATTTATTATTTTGCCGCATACTATATGCATTTTGTTGCCCTTTTTGTTACTTCTTAAATTATTTTTTTTAATACGTCGAAATGTCGAACTATGATAGTACAACTAGACGAAAATACAAATCCCATCCCCATTAAGAGAGGCGTGAGACAAGGAGACGTAATATCGCCAAAGATTTTCAACCTAGCTCTAGAAGACGTGTTCAAAACCACAAATTGGTCAACCTATGGCATTAACGTTAACGGCAAGAAGCTAAACCACCTCAGATTCGCTGACGACATTGTGATTATAGCGAGCTCATTCGGGGAAATGCAAATTGTGATGGAGGAACTCGCAGGCAGCTTCCAATACGTCGGCCTGAAAAGGAACATGAGAGAAACAAAAATAATGACAAACAAAGGTGACCGCAGACGTATTACTATAAATGGCAGTGAGATAGAAAAAGTCCAGAAATATATTATCTACCTAGGCCAAATCCTGAACCCTGACAAAGAGAACCAAAGTGCGGAAATTACTAGGAGAGCAAAACTAGCATGGGCAGGATTTGGAAAACTTAGTTGGATACTTAAAAACCGCAAAATACCCCAATACTTGAGGAGCAAACTGTTCAACCCGTGCGACCTTTCTATCATGACATATGGATGTCAAACCTGGACCCTAACCAAGGCAAATATAAATAAACCAGCCACAACAGAAAGAGCAATGGAAAGAGCAATGTTAGGTATACGAGTGTCAGATAGAAAGAGGGACGACTGGGTAAGATCAAAACAAAAGTCGAGGACATAACAACATAAATGGAGCTTCGCAGGCCACACTCCTAGGCAAAAAGGCCAACGTTGGAATGTAACAATACAACATTGGAGACCTTACCAAAGTAAACGACCGAGAGGAAGACAACAGATAAGATGGGTTGATGATATTAAAAGAGTAGCCGGAACAAATTGGAAATATGTCGCTTAGTACACCGAGAGAAAAAAATTCTTGACATAAAGAAACTTTATTAATATTTAAGAAAGATCGACTTGGCATATTGCCTAAGAAATATATCTTTGTAGGTAAGATAAATTTTCTAAAATATTTCAAATAAATTCTACTATAGCCAAAGAAATATATCTTAAACATGATTGAACTATCACTTTCTGGCAAACTTCAAACCCATTTATCAGAAAGAAATTACACTTGATGTTAATTAATTTTATTAGTCATAAAAATATATTTTCTACACATAAGAAAACTATTCTTTCTGAGCAATAATATTTCTTAATAAGGAATATTATTATTTTACTATTAATAATTAATTTATTTAATGTTAGGAAATATATTTCGCAGAGATAAACGTATATTTAGAGTTACGTTAATATTTCTTGAAAATAAAGTGATATTACATACGGCGAAATAAATCATTGTGTTAAGGTAAAATCATTATTTATTAATATAACAAGATATAAAACGTTATTATTACATACAAATATTTTCTTCACTCTTAAACCACTGGCTTCTACACAACAATAAAAGGATGGAGAGGCAAATTCAACTTCCTCAAATTTTCCTTCTTTTGTTAATGGCACTTTGTATATCAGCAATTCACTAAAACAAAATCGTTATGTAGAAAGAGTAAACTTACTTTAATAAAAAAATTTTTATAAAGAGATAGATATTTATTTTGACAAATTTAGGAAATACAAAAAAAAAACAAATACACGGCCCCATATAAGAACTATTAATACTAATAATAATCAATCATATTTAGTTCAAACATGGCATTATTTAACCTACACATCTTTGTTTATTTTTTCTTTTTGTTAATGAAATATTAATTATTTATCTGTATAAGTCTGTCTTAAGTCACACAATAAACATTGTTTAGCTAAAACAAGAGGGAAAATACAACCAATGTAAAACATTGAAGCAGACATAATAATATGTAATTTTCTTAATTTTTATAATCTAAAAGAGACAGCATACCTAATCATTAAGAAATTTTATTACGGGAAAGTATTATTAGTTTACATCTAAGTCATTTAATACATATTAACTAATTCACGGTTTACGGCAATAACATTTCTTAACCATAAACATATATTTCTTTTAGACTAACTGATTTCTTTATCTCAAATAAATTAACAGAACACATCCTCAGCGTTGCACCCGCCATGTTTGATATAGCGTTGTATTGTATGTTTTTATAGAAGACGATACATTCAAGAAACCTTATTATAGTTGATACTTAAGTATACACATTTTTAAAAAGGTACTTACATGTATGAAGTTCTACCATTTCTGGAAGGCCCCGCAGTTGGTTAATAACTGCTTTCTTAATATTGTTCTGAAGCTATAATATTATATCATTCTGTCCCAGCTTTAAATTGTGGCATCTTTCCCAGTTAGAATAATAAGCTCCTTTATTTCAGAGTCGTCCATCATTATACCTAAAAAGCATATAAAGGTACTATTATGTTTCTTTTTTAACCATTCGGATACGCAACAATTTTATTATTACATCTTAAATTACTCAATTTACTTTTATTTAATACCTATATATGTACGTACCTTCAAAATATCCGTTAATTTTTAAAGAACACCAATAAATCAAAAATCCATCTATATGAACATGAACATATCACGCCATCTTGACAAACACTGGCGACTAAATCATAAATAGTTAATCTGCGCAATTCTTTTGTGGAAGAAAATCTCTTTGCAAGTAACATTTCGGCATTAATGACAAAGTTTTTATTTTATAACAGTAGTTACTACAGAGGGTATTTCTGAAGAATCATTTCTTGTGGTTTAAAATATTTATTTGACTGCAAGAAAATTTCTTGTTCACAAATATAAATATGGATTAACTTAATATTATATTTCTTATACTACAAAATATTTGTAGTTTTCAATTTAAGAAATAAAAACTTTAGGATAAGAAAATTAAATGTAACCATTAATGCATTTCTTAGTATTGAAGAAATTATCTGTAAGAAATTATTGAGTTGTGTTTAAAAACTCGTTTCTTCATATGTGAACCGGTATGTTTAAGTTAATAGGATATGTTAACTTTTAAGAAATATTGCTCAAAGAAATCGGTGTTTTAGGAGAAAAGAAATTGTTCTCTCGGTGTATAGAGACCTAGAGACTTAGTATAGGAAAGATAAAAAGAACATAATAAACATCATACAAGTGTACGCTCCTACAGCAGACAAAGACGACGAGGAAATAGAACAATTCTATAATAACTTAGAAGAGGTGATGAGAACAACAAAGAGACAACACATTAACATAGTAATAGGCGATCTGAACGCTAAGGTAGGTCAGGGTAAATTTGGAGAAAATGTCAAGGAAAATAGAAGCATTCGAGATGTGGATGTACCGCAGGATACTGAGAATATCGTGGACAGAGAGAGTGACAAACATGGAAGTGTTGCGAAGGATGCAGAAAGAAAAAGAACTTGCGCTTACTATTAAAAAGCGCAAACTGCAATACTTGGGACATATAATGAGGGGACAAAAGTACCAGCTACTACAATTAATTATTCAGGGAAAAATAATAGGTAAAAGATCCATTGGCAGAAGAAAACATTCATGGTTAAAGAATTTAAGAGATTGGTACAAGTGCAGCAGCTGCCAATTATTTAGATCTACGGTATCAAAAATACGCATAGCCTTGATGATAGCCAAACTTCGGAACGAGGACGGCACCTGAAGAAGAAGACATTTCGAACATTTGTACTAATGGTAGTGGCATTTTCTGGCCGCTGATCACAGTTTAAAGAAGAAGAATAAGAAAAAAGAAGATATTAGGCTTCTTGACACGTGACGTGCGCACATCACTGTTTTTTTTTTATTTTGATCGCACAAAAACGGGTGGGTTCGAAAGAATCAAAGGGAGGGAGCGTACAAATGTTCGAAATGTAAGATAGGACAATTATGATTGTCCTTCCTTAACAGGTAAGTCAACCAATCAATTAATTGTCCTTCACATAACATTTCGAACATTTGTACTAATGGTAGGCTGTTGAAAGATTAAGCAATATTGTGCGATAATTAAACAACACTACATTGCAATCCAAAAATCGATACTTTACATTTTTTTTTTAGGAACTTTACAAAAAAAAAGAGAGAATGTATTAGAACAATTAAGAGTAATGTTTGTAAATAATAAGAACATTAATGTTCTTATGCAATAATAATAACATAAACATATAATTACAAACGTATAAAAAACAATAAACAAACGCAGAAGCATACATGGACTAAACAGACAATATAGTTTTTGCAAAGAGTCCGTAATATTTTGCTAGAGGTTTATTATAAAAAATATTAAATACTTGAGAATTTTCTGTCAATCCCGCCGTCTCTCTAATAGTTTCTATATTTAATCCAGCTCTAGCTCCTGCTGACGTAGATGCTTATCTAACACTACACCCTTTAAACATATTGGTGTCTGTGTTACATAATTTTAAAACATCTTTTAGCCATCTACTCAAAGTCTTCGTAAATGCTGCTTTCTATGTTTTTTTTATTGTTATAAACAACTTGTCCTCTGATTGAGGACGAATGATTTTAGAAATATCTAAATAGTGACATAAAGTCGATGCTACACACAACTGTGGTTTTTCTTTAAAATAGAGAAATCTTAAAATAGGTTGATTTTTATTTTTCGAAGAAGTCTTTATCCTATCTGGTATCATAATCGCAATTTTATCTTGATCCATGAAAATATTTTGAATTTTTATTAGGGATAGGGTTTGCAACCTGTGAGCTGTAGTCAGAGCAATTAACATTACAAGTTTGTAAGTAAGTTCTTTCAAGGAAAGACCTGTGAGAGGAAATAATGTTTCTAAATAAAATAGTACTGGTTGAGGGTCTCAAGTAAATTGATATTTGGTATATATACCTTTGTAAAAATTTTTAAACATGTTTTTATGATTTTATGGTATATGTATTATCAATGCCAATGCAGCTCTATGAATGTTTATAGAGCTATATGTATAATCCCGATCTACGATATATTTAATAAAATTAATAATATTTGATAATTCATAAGCAAAAGGGTCCATATTTTTTCTATACTATACCTCCACCATCTCTTGAAAACTGTATCATATAAATTTAGTGTTTTTGTTGTAATAGATGCAATCATAATTGTGATGGAATGCTCAGGAATACCTTTTCTTAAAAAAGCTTGCCTGACAAACATGCGATAGTCAGGGTAAGATGTTGGTGTCCCGGATATGGAAGACTAAAAGGGTGCAAAATTATATTTTTACCAGGTCCTAAAATTATCTTTTTGCCTGATATCCAAGGTTGGTTGCCAAGGCTGATTTGGCCATTCTGCTACTACCACAATTCCTACTGCTTTGTCACATATGATTTTTTCTAAAACTCTTGGAATAATAGCAAAAGGTGGAGTAGAAAAGCATAAAATTTTAATCCATGCCAATTTAGAGTGAAGGCATCAACTTTCTCCGATTCGGGGTCAGGTTTCCAAGATACATACCTTGTACATTTTTTGTTAAGTTATGTGGCAAACAAATCGATTTCTGGAATATGAAGCTGTTTAAAAATTATATTAACACAATTATCACTTAAAGAATACTCTGTTCCTATTTTCAAAAATCTTGACTCTGAATCAGCAATAATATTTTCTTTTGTACTGATATAAGATGCAAATATTTTTAAATTTCTATTTTCACAGTATTGTCAAATTTCTCTGCAAATGTTGTTAAGATTAGATTAGAGTATTGCACACTCCCCATCTTGTTAATACAAGATACAGCTCTTGTGTTATCTATTCTTAGCAAAGTATTACAATTCCTATATTCCTTGGAAAAGGATTTCAAGTCATTATATGCTGCCAATAGCTCAAGTACATTTATATGTAGTTCTCGCTGTCCATAACTCCAAAAACTATGAGTTTTATTATCATTACAGTATGCTCCCCATGCTAAAAGAGATGCATCACAAAATATTTCAAGTACATAATCAGATTTTTTTATATTTTGTTCACTAATTGGTATGTTATATAACCACCAATTGAAATCGTTTTACAAGTATTTAGGTATGGTCATTTTTGTGTTAAAACTATTAGTTTTAGAAGGAGCAAGCCACTTTTCTTTTTCTAAATTTTTTAAGTATAATTTTCCATATTTAACTGAAGGACAAACTGCTACCTACTGACCGATTAAAACTGCAAATGATCTTATCGTACATGTAATTTTATTTTTGATGGTCTGAATACTATTAATTATTTTTTCTTTTTTTTGTCAGCAGGTGCAAAATATATCATTTTATTAGAATCAAACGTAAAACCAAGAAAAGTTATAATTTTTGTGGGTGAAAGTATACTTTTTTTTTATTTATAGTAAATCCCAGGCGGAAAAAAGAACAAGTTTCAACAATATTTTCCTTAAATTCTAAATATGATTTTGAAATCAGTAAAGTGTCATCTAAAAAAATGACACAAGTAAAGCCTCTTGTTCTTAGATTGTTTAAGGCTAGTTTTAAGGTTTTCGTAAATATAAAAGGCGAGATATTCAAACCAAATGGTAAGAAGTTGAAATGATATAGAATATTTTTGTACTCCAATTTTAAATATTTTTCTTTTTAATTTTCATGAAGAGGAATAGCAAAATAGGCATCTTGTAAATCTACTTTTGCCATAAAACAACCCTTGAAAAATGAGCTTGAGAACTGACCTATAGTCTTCCAACTTAAAATGTGGGGCTTCTATAAAGCAATTTAACTGTTTTAAATTTAAAACAAATCTATGACTTCCGTCCTTTTTGGGCACTAGACAATATGAAGAAAGGAATTGCTCTCTTGTATGCTAAGAAGAAGAAATAGCTCCCTTATCTAGTAATTGCTTTATAGCTAAATCATACGACTCATTTGGGTCTATGAAAAACTTTTGGTGCTCTCTCTTGAGACGGTGTTGTTTTAAATAAAATATTAAAACCTTGGACCCAACTTAAAACTTTGTTGTCTGAAGTAATCTTTTTCCGGTTTTTAAAATAATTAGCCACATTTTCTGCTGATTTTTTATTTACCTTTAGTATGACCTCCTGGTTGTTCTGGTTGGGTTTTGATGCTGTTGTCTGCTCGTCTGTTTGTATCTCGATGTTGGTTGAGGATGATTTGGGTACTGGCTTTGTCGAAATCTTGGTCTGTTCGAGGCTGGATTGAAGTTTAAACTCTGTTGATTGAAGTTGTAAGATTATGGAAGTACTCTTGTTGGATGCTCAGTGGAAAAAACAGCTTGGCGTTGTGGCGCGGTCTTCGGATAAAAAGTGGCTTTTTGTGGTTTCATTATAGAGCTGACTTGAAAAGCTGCTGATCTTGTATCTTTGCTTTCTTTCAACATTTCAATCAAATTCTCCCCAAATAAATATTTATCTATAGGTTGCTCGTCTAATAATTTTTTAAATTTTAAATTTAATGAAGAACTCAGCAAAAATCTTCTGTGCAAGGACATCTTATAAAACACTTCTATATTGAAGTTTATGTAATTGGCAATTGTTTCGATATTCGACCTCTTTATAAAGGGACATAATACTTGCAGCTAAAATTGTTTGCATAGTTTGCAAGTCTTTATCTTCCCTAATTTTATTTTTATCTTTTATGGCAGATAAAATCTCAGAATTCAACTGAGGTGGGCAAAGTCTTTCGCAGTTTGTAACAGGTAAGAATTTTTCTGTAAGTTTACCCACAATACTTTTGTCTAAGCCTTTGGAAAGGGAATAGTTTAGCCTTTTTGCTACATCTGGCAACATTTCAGAAGCATTACGGTTAGTTTTTAATGGGTCTTCCCCAATTAAGTTAATCATATTTAGAGAAATAGATTCTTTTTGTGTAGGTACCTCTCCAATGAAAAAATCTTCTGTCTGTTGTTGTGACTCCTCAATAAGTACTGCTGGTTGTAGATCTTCACTTGCCCTAAAATCTTCAATTATGCTTCAGTTATGCTCAAATTGCATTGGATCTCATTTTCTGTATTATTTAGTGAAACTGATAAGCTATGCACCTCCACAATGGTTTCTGTAATATTATTTTTAATATTTTGACAAAACCAAATAAAAATTTAGTGTAAGTAAACTTGCTACGCTTGAAAAGTGAAATCAAGGTAAAATGTACAAACAAATATTTAAATAAATATTATGTATTCTATTTTAAATTTCTGTGCTACTATAAAATACCTCTGAGAAATAGGAGCACCTCAAATAAATCATAAAGATTTTCTGGGCTATTAAAAAATACCCGCTTCCCTAGTATTATTGTTTGAAGACAAGCCAAACACAAATTTTGTGTATGTAACTTGCTATTCTTGTGATGTAAATTCGAAGTAAAATGTGTAAAATTAGTTAAATAAAAATATATTCCATACTATACTTCTGGGCCACTATAAAGTGCCTCTGAGAAATAGGAGCATCTCAAATAAATCATAAAGATTTTCTGGGCTATTAAAAAATAACCGCTCCCCTAGTATTATTGTTTGAAGACAAGCCAAACACAAATTTTGTACAAGTAACTTGCTATTCTTGTCATGTAAATTCGAAGTAAAATGTGTAAAATTAGCTAAATAAAAATATATTCCATTCTATACTTCTGGGCTACTATAAAGTGCCTCTGAGAAATAGAAGCAGGTCAAATAATCATAAAGATTTTCTGGGCAACTTAAAAGTACCCTCTGATTTATTGTTATATCCTTAATTATTTAGTCTGTATTATTTTGGGCTACCTTAAGGCACCTTTAATGAGACAAACAGTATATTTTTTCTTTGCAAAATGTGACGTTTTTGCATGTAATTTATGTTAACACATTTTCTACGAAATAAACATTTTCAGGAAAACCCGTGCAGTCCGGCAACATAGTGCCTGTTTTATGTTCGAACAGGAAGATGGCGAAAAAACAGTTACTATGGCAACAGAAAAATATATTGATAACAACAAAATAAAAGACTCCATGTTTGAATTTGATTAAGATTGTCACTTTGTAAATAATTAACAAATATAGCTCTATTTATTCACGCTAAATTTAATTTAACTACCATAAGCAAATCAAAATAAATATCATAATATAAATACCTGAGTCCTTTTCATCCATTTCCTCTCTCAACTTTACCAATTTCTGTTGCAACTCTTCATATTTCCGCCGCTTTCGGGATAAACAACCACTCTTTGATGTCACACCTTTTCGGTATGAAAATTCTCCGGTGTGGACAAGCACACCTTTTTGGCATTTTAAACGCTTTTTAACAATTTTTATAAAATTATTTCGAACACGCGTGTGATCAGCCGCGCACAGAAAAAAACAGTGATGTGCGCACGTCACGTGTCAAGAAGCCTAATATCTTCTTTTTTCTTATTCTTCTTCTTTAAACTGTGATCAGCGGCCAGAAAATGCCACTACCATTAGTACAAATGTTCGAAATGTTATGTGAAGGACAATTACGTATTATTATATTATTATATTATTATATTATTATATTATTATATTATTATATTATTATATTATTATATTATTATATTATTATATATATATTAAGTATTTATTGTATCTGCAGCTTCCATCAACGGATTTTGTGCGGTTCGAGCAGTACTTCATCAATTTCTGATGGCCTTAGTTGTGAAAGTCCATCACCTCTAGCTGTAGTCTCCCTTCTGAGTTGTCTTCTAAACACTTCATACATTTCATGTATGATCCAGGTTCTATTTATCGCAGTATGATTAACATGTAACGTTTTTGATCAACGGCCACTTGAGTAACCTTCTTAAATTAAAATTATTGCCCTAGCAATTTGAGGATCTGTGACATACACTCTGCGCTTTCAGGGCCTTCCAAAAACATTGAAACCCATCACTAAGTCATAACAACCTCAATGCAAATATCAACATAAATTCAATAGCAAAATAAATATGATTCCAAAATGTTATAAAGGTTTACTTGTTGTGTGTCTAAAATGTTATGTATCTAAAAGGTGGACGAATGTACATAATTAAGTTCCTACCTAACACAATAGACATAATTTATATTAAATTAAGTTAGTGGTTCATTTTTCCCTTTGATCAGTGTGTTAGTAATAGCAGAGATTTAAACTGTTGGAAAACTTGATTGTAATACACTATGGAACCGGTGGCGCCCAAAATACAGACAGGCAAAATCCCGACAGCCAAAATCCCGACGGCCAAAACACCGACACGCCAGAATCCCGACACGCCAGAGTCCCGACAGGCCAAAATCCCGACATGCAACAATCCTCGCATAAGCAAAAATCCCGACCACTACATTTTGAATATTTATTGTTTCCTTTTCAAATGCAATACCAAATCATATGTTATACAGTATTGAAATTGAAAAATTAATTACTTAGGTACCTAAGTACGGGTACTAATTATCATTATGTATTTTAAAAGAAAAAAACTATTAAACACTTCATTTTATAATATAAAAGATGGAAAGTTGTAAGGAAATGGAAGGTTGTAAGTGACATGATAATATCTAGTATATGAAAATAAACTTGAATTCAGGATTTGATTATGCATATGCATATATTATTGCACTATTATACAGGGTGTCCCGAAAAGATTGGTCATAAATTATACCACAGATCCTGGGGTCAAAAATTGATTGAACCTCACTTACCTATATACAATAGTGCACACAAAAAAGTTACAGCCCTTTGAAGTTACAAAATGAAAATTTTTTTTTCATGTATCGAAAACTCTCAGAGATTTTAAATTGAAAATGGACATGTGGCATTTTTATGGCAGCAACATCTTAAAAAAAAAAGAATATATGTGTACTTTGTACGCACGTAAGAAGATATTCTTCTATTATATAGGTGATTTCAACGAAGTAAATATACTTAACAGGTTATTTGTATTTTATTTAAAAATTAAACTAACTTTCTTATCTACCACTTTCAAAAAAATTTTATTAAAACAACCAAAAATAAAAAAAAATATATGAATCGCCCAGGATTCGAACCCGTGTCGTTCCAATCTCGGAGCTAACGCCCTACCAACTACTCTAGCGAGGTCATTGCAATTGACATGTAAGTTTCGGATATAATTACACAACACGGCGACAATAATAGTGTAAAAATGTTATGCCTATATAATATTTTATTATTTTACTACAGAGAAACACAAGTCCAAAAACACAAGAATTATAATCAATAATACATTGACTAAAAACACTAATATATTGTTTTAATGACTTATCTGCATGGATACAGATACATACATACCTATCTTGAAAGATTAGCAAGGAACTACATACTGTCTGTGTGCGCAGGCGCGCAGATTTATGTACAATTTTACCCTATCGAATCGCGGCTAAAGAAGAATATCTTCTTTTGTTCCCTTAAACCCACCCCCCCAAACTTTTGTGTACGTTCCAATTGAATTATTATTGTGGCACCATTAGTTAAACACAATGTTTCTAAAACTTTTGTTCCTCTTAGTACTTTTTCGATAAGTCAGTGTTTATCGAGATATTTTAAATATTTGTCGAATCCACCACATATTTGTATATGATTAAAGAGACCTGTTAATAATCTGAAAATTTATTTATAATTTACATTTTTAGGTATATTTTAAAAAAGAAGCTACATCTCGATAAAAGGTGACATAAAAAAAGACTAAGAAGCAAAAGTTTTAAAAACAGTGTGTTTAACTAATGGTACCACAACAAATAGTTTAAATGAAACGTACACAAACATCTGGGGGGTTTAAAGGAACAAAACCCCCATAAAATTGTTACGTAAATATATTGAAAAAGAAGCCGCATCTCGATAAAAACTGGCTTACCGAAAAAATACTAGGAAGCAAAAAGTTTTAAAAACGTTGTGTTTAACTAGTGGTACCACAATAATGAATTAATTGGAACATACACAAAAGTTTGGGAGGGGGGGGGGTTTAAGGGAACAAAATCCCCATAAATTTTTTATGGGGTGGACAAATATCACTATAATTTTGTTTTAAGATGTTCCTGCCATAAGATTGATACATGTCCATTTTCAATAAAAAATCTCTAATAGTTTTCGATACCTATATTGAAAACAATCGATTTTCATTTTGTAAATTCAAAGGGCTGTAACTTTTTTTATGAGCACATTTGTACTAAGGTAAGTTAGGTTTAACCAAACTATTTTTGACCCCAGAATGTGTGGTATAATTTATGACCAATCTTTTTGGAACACCAATATATTGGCAAAAAAAATAATTTAATTCATATACCCATGTTAGAAATTTTATTTAGAAATTTAGTTCATATTAAATGGTAAATACTTTTGTTTATTACCAAAAAATTAGAAACAGATGGCCATAAACAAAAAACCAGATATAACTATAATTATATGTTAGAAAGGAACTTGTCGGGAACCTGTCGGGAACCTGTCGGGACTCTGGCGTGTCGGTATTTTGGCCTGTCGGGATTATGGCGTGTCGGTATTTTGGCCGTCGGGATTTTCGCTGTCGGGATTTTGGGAGAGACCTCTATGGAACATAGCTAGAAGTACAAATATACGGCGGAGATACAAAGTGAAGGATATCAAGATCTGGGTAAGGAAGAGAAGAGTAACTGGAATGATCGTATAAGCCGAATAACACCAAATAAAATAATAAAGACGGCGAGAGACGGTTCACTAATAGGAAGACGATCAGTGGAAGTCCACGAAAACGATGGAATGAAAATTTAGTGGACGAAAATTGAAAAACGGGGAGATTATTGACTACAGAAAAAAAGAAGATGATGAGCTGAAGGATCCTTGACCAATCTCCTTGTGGATATGCAAATTAAGAGCACTCATTTTTTTGTTTAGTAGAACACAAAACTAAGTATTTTTTTATTTGGTGTTGCAGAAACCGGCGTCACGAGGAAAAAAAGACATTTCTCTGAGATAAGATTTCAATACGTTTTTATTTGTCCTAATATTTTTTGGTCATTATGGGTCGTTTTTTAAAAGTAGCTAAAAATATAATAGACTAATAAAAGAAGAAACGTACCTCGGGATTTTAAGCATCCTGTCATAAAGAGATACACAAAGACAAGATTTTTGGGATAGAGAAAACACGCAAGGATTTATAGCAGAAGGACTGGTGTACCGGGATTTTCTACGGAACGAGGCGACCTTGTGGCCAACTTTCTTTTATAAATGGAAATGTGAATTTCTACGACAACGATTTGCTCTCCAATAAAGTTTTATTTTCATTTTCTTATATTTTTGACTACACGACGTTTCAGAAATGTATAATGAGGCTTGACAAATAAAAATTCACAAGTAGAACACAAATTTTAAAGGTATCTTAAAATAAACAATCTGATTTGATAATTAACCCGCCATTGGTCGCTATGTTAGCTTTTACGTCAGTGGCCGCGCGTGAGATTTTGTCTCACATACAGTCGGAAAAATGAAAGAATACCCATGAACGAACATATAAAATACGCTGTATTTTCCTGTTAGCGTGTCACAAAGAAAATTGTCCAGTGCAAGTACATGTAACAATAATTATTACATGTACTTGCGCTGGCCAATTTTTTGTGTGACACGGTGACAGGAAAATACAGCGTGTTTTATATGTTCATTCATGGGTATTCTTTCATTTTTCCTACTGTACCTATCCAATTTTTGCTTTTTTTACGAAATAAAATTTTCAAAATAGATTTTAAACTTAATAAAGTTATATTGTTAGCTTTAGACAATGTGACTGTTGATGCGCATGTAAATTTTAATCAAAAAATGTAGAAATAATATAAATTTTAATATTTCAATTTAGATATGTAAATTTCAAATTTGTACAAGTATTTTTATTTTATTGTCCTGCAACAGGGCAAGTTCTAAAACAACCTTTGCGCGATTCATATTGCAAATACAAAAAAAATACTGCTACAATATACAGGGTGTAACAAAAATACAGGTCATAAATTAAATTGCATATTCTGGGACCAAAAATAGTTCGATTGAACCTAACTTACCTTAGTCCAAATGACCATACAAAAAAGTTACAGCCCTTTGAAGTTACAAGATAAAAATCGATTTTTTTTTATATATCGAAAACTATTAGAGATTTTTTAATGAAAATGAACACGTGGCATTCTTATGGCAGGAGCATTTTAAAAATAAATTATAGTTAAATTTCTGCACCCCATAAAAATTTTATGGGGTTTTGTTCCCTTAAACCCACCCAAACTTTTTTGTACGTTCCAATTAAATTATTATTGTGGTACTATTAGTTAAACACAATATTTTTAAAACTTTTTTGCCACTTAGTACTTTTTGGAAAAGCTAGTTTTTATCGAGATATTTTGAATATTTGTCAAATCCACCACATATTTGTATACTATTACGTACGATTGTAGAGACCTGGTAATAATATGAAATTTTTTTTATAAATTACAGTTTGAGGTAATTTTGAACCATATTAGAAAAGAAGCCACATCTCGATAAAAGGTGCCTCATCGGAAGAATATTAAGAGGCAAAAACGTTTTAAAAACATTCTGTTTAACTAATGGTACTGCAGTAATAGTTTAATTGGAACGTACACAAACATTTGGGGGGTTTAAAGGCACAGAACCCACATAAAATTTTTATGTAAACATATTAAAAAAGAAGCTGCATCTCGATTAAAACTGGTTTATCGAAAAAATATTAAGAGGCAAAAAAGTTCTAAAAATATTGTGTTTAACTAAGTGTACCGCAATAATAATTTAATTGGAACGTACAAAAACGTTTGGGGGGTTTAAGGGAACAAAACCCCCATACAATTTTTATGGGGTGCACAAATTTAACTATAATTTATTTTTAAAATGTTGCTGCCATAAGAATGCCACGTGTCCATTTTCATTAAAAAATCTCTAATAGTTTTCGATATATCGGAAAAAATCGATTTTTATCTTGTAACCTCAAAGGGCTGTACCTTTTTTGTGTGCATATTTATACTAAGGTAAGTTAGGTTCAATCGAGCTATTTTTGGTCCCAAAATATGTGATTTAATTTATGACCTGTATTTTTGTTACACCCTGTAGAATAATGCTATAAAATCATGCTAAATAATATTATATACGGTGGTCAGGCGATGAGAGAACATCTCACGTGAAGCGTACTGACTTAACAATCGGGCCATACAAAGTCAACTGAACCACCATATATGAGCAGACCAGTATATTAGATTGTAGAGAAAGGATAATTAAGAGACTAGAAGGAACTACAGTATGTGTAGTTTACCAGGGAAAAAGTTATGTGCCATATTGTAGCTTACATAATATTAAATATGTCTATGTAACTAGAATGTACGCATTTAGCGACTTTGACCTAGAGAAATTAGCCGATTAAACATAAAGCATGTTATTGTATTTGCAAATTATAATATTAATACTGAAAGCATATAAAAAACACGTAGGGGTTAAATAAATACAAAATAATACGAGATGATTAATTAATCGACATTTAGTCCAAACAAGCGAGTCAGATATCATCCATACTCTGAGTAAACGTTACTATTGTATTTACTGAATGAACAAATAAGGTATGGGTATAGTATGGGTAAGTGTATTCATGTTTTCTTTTTCACCACTAGGTGGGGAATCTGCAAATAGACGACGGAGGTAAACATTTCCGAGAGTGCCGGCTTCCTGAGCTGAAACCTCATCAGTGTCACGTCGACCAGTTTGGCCCTAAATCGGACCTCCCTGCCCTCCGTAACTCCAATGTGGCCGGGACCAGCTAAACCCCACCCCTCTCATACTAGGTTATCAGGGTGGAATCGCCCGTTAGGGCATGACTTCTTCCTGATGTCCTTCTTTTGCCCGATTCTCAGTCGCTCGTCATCACGCATCAGCTTCCGTCTCTCGCACTCATCCGACCACCGCGTCCTTTAATCCTATGCTGTCAACTTCTCATTCTTCCTACCTCTGCGGGCCCAGTTCTACCTCCTCGAAACCTGCTAGAACTGCATCTAGCTCTCGCGCTTCCTTCTCTTTTATCGACAAAACATTTCTCACATAATTGTGGATTTTGTCCCCACCATCACCATCTTCTCTACGATCTCTCTCACAGACTTAAACACTCTTTCCAGCTCATTCCTTTCCCTTGCCCATCTGACACACTCCAAAAGGGTGTGTGATACAGTGAAGTCCGACAATACAAGCAATTGTCCAATTCGGTCTTTTTGAATCTGTGTAAGTAGCTACGGAAGCTCCCATGTTCTGTGAGCACTTGCGTCAGATAATAGTCTAGGCGCCTGTGTCCGCAGTCTAGCTAGCTTCGCAGATTCGGTATCAGTGACTTCGTCCACTGCGCCACATGCTCCGTTACATCCCACTCGGCCTGCCACATCTCAATAGATTTGGCCCTCTCATCACTTCTAACGTTCTCCCCTTGTAGTTCCCTATTTCTCTGCTGGAACATCCTATCTCTCTCACTCACCAACACATGTAAGGGGACACAGCCGGTGATCACTCACAGGGCAGCAGCAGACACAGTCCTGTAAGCATTTGCCACCCGCAGCAAACTGCCACCTGCTCGCCCCAGTTGCGGCACCTTTTAGCGTCCAGCGGCGGTGTCCGGCGACCACCCGGTGCACAGACGCTGGACGCTGGGACCGTATTTGGTTACACTAGTTGTGCTCTCCTCACAAATTCAGGGACCAATACCACTTACTCGGCCCTCTCACCAGCGTCGAATAAAAATTACAGTCTCAGAGAGGAAAGTGTATTCATGTTAATCAACCCCATGTAGGGGTAAACTACCCCAACAACTACCATATTAATATGACCTATAAAGAAGTTTTAGGAAAAAAGATGGAGGTAGATGAAATGAAAAAATTTCGCTGGATACGGAGTAAGAATAGAAGAAAAAGTATCAGGAACGACTTGATTAGGAAAATAGCAGTAGTGGTACAGCGTGCAACAGATTTAGTATAATAATAATAATAATATCGTCTGGCACTTTTGCAGGAAAGATCCTTTCGGGCAGGTTCCGTTGCATCTTTAACCTTATTTGAAGTAGCTAGTGTTTAAGAAGGCAGATCTGAACGAATATGGTATCAATATAAATGGAGAGAAGCTCAGTCATTTGAGATTCGCAGATGACATCGTCCTTATAGCCGATCGTATGGATGATGCAATAATAATGTTGAACAAGTTATATCAGGCTTCCTTAGAGGCCGGACTAAAAATTAATATCAACAATACTCAAATAATGACTAATCTGGTGCTAAATCGCAATATTGTTGTTGATGGAATGGATATTGAGCAGAGTGTATCTTATAAGTTCTTGGGACATGAAATTCGGTTGGAAAGAAATAACTAGACGTGCGAGCTCCCACGTCGTATAGAATTAGCCTGGGCAGCGTTTGGTAAACTGAGCTATGTATTTAAATCAGACTTACCCATATGCCTGAAAGGAAAAATTTATGACTAGTGTGTATTGCCTTTACTAACTTATGGAGCGGAAATATTAGCACTCACAAAAAAGGTAGTGAACAAGATTCGCATAACTCAGAGGGCTATGGAGCGCCAGATGTTGGGTGTCTCCCTGAGGGATCGAATCCCAAACGAAGAAATACGTGGTAGAACAAAAACAACGGACGCCGTCGAAGAATCGCGTCGCTCAGGTAGAATTGGGCAGCACACGTCGCCAGATTGTCAGACAACCGATGGACAAAACGTATTGTCGACTGGAGACCACGAGAAGAAGCACTACGGAGCAGAGGTCGACCACCAACCAGATGGGCTGACGATCTGAAGCGTAATGTCAGCAACTGGATGAAAGCCGCACAAAACAGAGAAAGATGAAAACAGCTGAGGGAAACCTATGTCCAGCAGTGGACGAGTACCCTTCGAAGCATGGTGAACGGCTCGTATAATTTTTAGAAATGAAAATGTCGTTGTTGGTGCCGAGAATCGAACTGGTGCGCTCTGGCTTATGAAGCCAGTATCTTTCCGCTGAGCTACGGCCGTCCAGAACTAATTTAGTAGCAAACTAATAATATAATTTTTATTCGGCAATAATTTCAATGCCATTTGCATTTTATGCGTTTAGTATGGTAAAACTAGACCCAAACCCAGACATCGAAAGTGAAAGTTGTCCTCCAACACCGAAATGTTTTGTATGGTCCACATAAGTTCAGAAAAATGTCACACCATTTGAGCGTCGGGTTTGGGATGGATACGGGGGAAGAAATCGGTAAATTCGTAGTTTTTTACGTTGTTCGTCAATATTTGTAAAATTATGCGGTTTAGCATGAACAACCTTCTAATCAAAAAAGTTCTACATTAAATTTGAAATAAAAAGGTTCCTATGCATTATCCTTCTAAAATGAACGGTTCCAAAGTTACGGAGGTAGTATAGTATAATTGGACCAAAAAAAAAGGCCTAACCCAAACATCCAAAGTAAAAATTTTCCTCCAACACCAAATTGTTCTATATGGTCCACATAATATAAATGTTCTATATTGGTCAGTAAAAGGTTACACCATTTTGAGCGTCCGGTTTGGGGAGAGATGGGGGAAAAGTCGGTAAATTAGTAGTTTTTTTAGGTTTTTCGTCAATATTTCTAAAAGTATGCTTTAGTATAAACAATGTTCTATACAAAGATGTACTACATAAATTTTAAAACAAAAGAGGTCCTATACATAATTGTATAAAATCAACGGTTCCAGAGTTACGGAAGGTGAAAGTGGAGGTTTTCGATACTTTTTATATTTTTTGGGCAATTTATAATATTATTATTGACGAAAGAAATTTTCTTTAACAGGATTGTGTTTTGTAAATAAAATTTGCTGTTTTAGTGGCCGATGATATGTTAGTGATAAGCCCTTGAACGTCAACTTCACCACCCAAAAACAACATCAATTTTCCAAAAAATATAAAACGTATCGAAAACCTCCACTTTTCACCCTCCGTAACTCTGGAACCGTTGATTTTATTACAATTATGTATAGGGCCTTTTTTGTTTAAATTTTTATGTAGAATATTCTTGTACAGAACATTGTTTACGCTAAAGTATAGTTTTAGAAATATTGACAAAAAACGTAAAAAAACGACTAAGACCCCCACCCCCAAAACGGAGACGCTCAAAATGATGTAACTTTTTACTGAACAATATGTGGATCATATAGAACAATTTGGCGTTGGAGGAAAACTTTTACTTTGGATGTCTGGGTTAGGACTTTTTTGGAACAATTATACTATACTACCTCCGTAACTTTTGGAACCGCCTTTTTATTTCAAATTTAACCTTCGGATGACCAAGCGGGGGAAATTGTGACCCCAGCGTATGTTTTTCTTTAATAAATTCAAAAGTATTTTCAATTTTTAACTCATTATTTTTTTATTTGACTTTAATATCATTCTAGATATCATCATATTTTGAAATAAAAAAATTCCCTATATTTTACGAATAAAAAATATATTCTGAATTTGATGTTTAGTAAAATATCGTCTATTATGTGTAATTCCAAGTAGTTTTACGCTAATGACGTCGACTTTGCAAAGTAACCAGACACTTACTCAACATACACACTACACATGACACTAATCATGTGACACATGACACTTGTCATTCTTGACATTTTCGACCTGGGGTCATTTTCTCCCCCTTGGTCATCCGTGTAACAAAAAAAGGTTGGTCATCGGAAGGTTAATGTAGAACATTTTTGTATAGAAGGTTGTTCATGCTAAACCGCATAGTTTTACAAATATTGAAGAAAAACTTAAAAAACTACGAATTTACCGATTTCTCCCCTCTCTCTCCCCAAAACCCGACGCTGAAAATGGTGTGACTTTTTTCTGAACATTATCTGGACCACATAGAACATTTTGGTGTTGGGTTATGCCATATTTTTGATCAATAATTGTATCATACTAGTTCTGGAATGTGATATCATTTAAAAATATATAAATTTGTTAGCGTTTCATTTTCTTCTCCGTTTAATAATGAATTTGTCCGACCAATATATTTGTATTACTGTGTAATTAAAAAATGTGTTCTTAATTGTGTATATTTTTAAGAAGAGAGATGGCTTAATTAGGTTAAAGCTTAAAATATTTTATAATACCACTCTCCTACGCGAAACGCAAACGCAACTGCAGAATTTCCAATTACCTTATTCGACTTTCCCAACGGTCGCGTTAATCTTTTGTTTTTGCCGTGAGCTCTGGTTAATCCACTGAAATATTTCACCGGGGCTAGTTTAGTTGGTGCTGTAGATAAATATGCTTTTTCTTGTGCTACGTTGCATAAAAAGGATTCGCACAGCACCGCACAACTGCCTCAGGAATGGGAATAAATTCACCGTGTTGGTGTGGAAGTAACAGATGGTTTTTGACACATGAAATAGGTACTTTGCGAAAGTTATCTTTCAAGATTGGGCCGTCCGACAGGATTATAAATCTGATGTATTGTTACTTGGGAGTTTATCTAATGGAGTTTCTGTTAGTGTTTAGATGTTAATGTAGGGTTGTATTAAGTTTAACGTCATTTCTTAGTTAATTATAGATCGCATTAGAGTGTGGTGATATTATCACCTTTACTATAATTACCCTTAATATAATTATTAAAAAATGTTCTACGTCATATTTTGAATAACATTCTAATTGTTAACAAATTGTTATGGAACCACAACCAATCAAATCGACCATGTGCTTATAGACAAAAGGGCAGCCCGTAGTATCTCAGAGGTGAGAACACGATGAGGAACATGCTGTGGATCAGACCATCTTTTACTACAAGCCCAATTTATATGCAGATTTAACAAAGAAAGAAACGAAAGACAACAAACAACAAACAAATTGGACCTGGAAAAACTGAAGATTCAGGAATGTAAAGAGAAGTTCGAAGAAGAAGTCGCAAATGAGTTAAGGACGCTAGAACCACACTCCATAGAGGGCAAATGGAATAATATCAAAACAGCAGTAGTGACAGCAGCAGCATCTACCTTGGGAAACAAGAAAAAGAAAGAAGAGGAGCATGGTCTGATGAGGAGTGCAGACAAGCAATAGATGAAAGAAATGAAGCACGCAAAATGTATATAACAAGAAGAACACGGGAAAGACGAACATCATTTGAAGTCGCAAGACGAAAAGCAGACACGATATGTAGAAATAGAAAGAGAGCCTATGAAAATGGACAACTAGAAGAAATGGAAGAAAATTTCAAAAACAACGAAATTAGAGGGGCTTACGAATACCTAAACAAGTTAAAAAGTGGATTTAAACCTCAAACAAGTCTATGTAATGATGAAAGTGGGCAAATAATCAGTGACCAAGAGAAAGTCACAGAAACCTGGAAGCATTATTTTCAGACCCCACTTGGGACACAATTAGACATGGACGGCGAAATGGGTACGAACTACATAGAAGAGAATGGAGTAGAAGCTCCAACCATAGAGGAAGTTCTCAAAGCTATTAAGGCCCAGAAGAACAATAAAGCCCCAGAAGTTGACGAAATACCAGCAGAATTGCATAAGGTAGGTGGCGACCACCTAGCAAATCACATCCACGCACTCATCAAAGACATATGGTAAGAAGAAGAAATACCCGACCACTGGAAGGAAAGTATAGTATGCCCGGTCTATAAAAAAGGAGACAAACTCCAGTGCAAAAACTATTGTGGAATTTCTCTACTATGTACAGCTTATAATGTCCTCACGTATATTATAAACCAGCGGTGCCAACCACTAGCAGAAATTATTATTGGAGAGTATCAGACGGACTTCCGACGGGGAAGATCGACACTGGATCAAATATTTACAGTCAAACAGATCTTGAGAAAATCATGGGAAGACGACATTAATGTCCACAACGTGTTTGTAGACTTCAAACAGGCATACCACTCAGTCAAAAGGAACAAACTCTTCAATATATTGTCTGAATTGGCAATACCACACAAGCTAATTAAACTCATTAAAGCCACAATGGATGAAACTGAGGCATGTGTACGAATACAAAATCGCCGGACAGACTGTTTCAAAATTTCGCAGGGACTAAAACTGGGAGGTGGGCTGGCCCCAACTTTGTTTAACCTGGCACTGGAGTATCCAGTTAGGCAAATACAAACTGGACGAGGAAACCTACTGACCAACCGAACTGTTCAACTGGCCGCTTATGTCGATTATATTAATATTATAAGTAGAACATCAGTAGGAGCACAGGAAACACACCCAGAGTTAAAAACGCAAAAAAAGGCTAGGTCTGGAAGTTAACACAAAAAAAACAAAAATAATGATACAGACGAGAAGTTCGAAGTAAAAAACATTATACATCAAGATGGCAGTGAAACCGTTAGAAAGTTTACATACCTGGGATTAGAACTATATGCCGACAGAGCTTATTTTGACCTCTCCCATATAATTCGATCTAAAAAAGTCCACCGAGATACAAAGACGAGAATCTATAAAACCTTAATTCGACCAACAGCATGCTATGGCAGTGAAGCATGGGCCCTGAAAGAAACATCCAAAAACAAACTCGACAAATTCGAAAGGAAAGTACTGAGGAGAATACTAGGACCTGTGAGGGAAAACGGAATCTTCAGATATAGATACAACAACGAGCTTTATCGACTTTATAAGGAAACACCATTGTCAGACTTTATTAGAATAAAAAGACTGCAATGGGCCGGACATGTGATAAGAATGGGAGAGGATAGACTACCAAACAGAGCACTGAATGCTAGAATGTAGGGAAAAAGACCGGTTGAAAAGCCAAGAAAGCGCTGGGAAGACACAGTAAACAGCGACGCACAAGCCCTTTTAGGAGTCTTTGTATGGAGAAGAACAGCCACAGACAAGCAAGGTTGGAGGCAAAAAATAAAGAAGGCCAAGGCTCAATTTGTACTTTAGTGCAGTAAAAGAAGAAGAAGAAGAAGAAGAAGAAGAAGAAGAAGAAGAAGAAGAAGAAGAAGAAGAAGAAGAAGAAGAAGCAGAAAAAGAAGAAGAATAAAAAGAAGAAGAAGAATATATTATTAACTTTACTGTTGTTCTGAAGCTATTTCCTTGCGGCATTTTTATGATTAATTATTTATATGGGAAATAAGCCACAATTAAAATGAAAAAAATAATTTTATTAACGTTTCGACGCCCAAATCGGGTGCCGTTGTCAAAATACAAAATATTACTAAAATAAACTAAAGTGTTGTTGCTAAGCAAAAAAATTCTTCTAATAATTTATTTAATCTCACTCATTTATATTGGCAATTCAGACATATATTATACATTTTAAAGTAGAAGACTTTAAAATTATATTGCCAATATTTATGAGTTGCGTTCCTGGGACGACTTACTGAAAGATAGTTCATTCGATTACATGAAATTAACCCCAACTCAAGAATATCCGTCATAAAAAATTATAGCATGTGATATGTCTTTAAAAAGACAACCAAATGCAACGACAGTAAAATTCTCGCGTTAGAGACTTCATAGTAAATCACAAGGGAAAACCAGGAAAAACCCTGTGATACTATCCCGACATCGTAAGTATTTGGTCTTACATTAATTTACTCTCAAAAAATAATACCAAATTCTGACTTGTAACATGTTTAAATTATAAATAATATTAATAATACTAGATATATAAGTAATACTAAAATATAAAATATGTACTAGCTCGATATTATTGACTTACTAATCTTGGTATTTTCTTTCTATTGACTTCCTCTTTCAGTATGGGTAACCACATCCTACTGCATTCTACCGAGGAATTTGCGACACAATTGGTTTCATTTAGCATAATTATGTTATAACATATCTAAAACTAAACCTAACAATGATCAAGAAAGAACAAAGAATTGCATTTATAAAATACCTTGTGAATGCGAACAATTTTATTTAGGTGAGACATCAAGACCATTAGACGTTAGAATAAGTGAACATCAATCTTATATTAAAAATAGAGAATTTGAGAGATCTCAAATATGTCAACACGCATGGGATAATGAACATAGAGTTCAGTGGAGAGATTCAAGTATAGTCCTGAAAGAATCAGATAGTAAAAAGAGAAAAATCAAAGAAGCGGCTCTAATTATGCTAAATGAAACCAATTTTGTCGCAAATTCCTCGGTAGAATGCAATAGGATGTGGTTACCCATACTGAAAGAGGAAGTCAATAGAAAGAAAATACCAAGATTAGTAAGTCAATAATATCGAGCTAGTACATATTTTATATTTTAGTATTACTTATATATCTAGTATTATTAATATTATTTATAATTTAAACATGTTACAAGTCAGAATTTGGTATTATTTTTTGAGAGTAAATTAATGTAAGACCAAATACTTACGATGTCGGGATAGTATCACAGGGTTTTTCCTGGTTTTCCCTTGTGATTTACTATGAAGTCTCTAACGCGAGAATTTTACTGTCGTTGCATTTGGTTGTCTTTTTAAAGACATATCACATGCTATAATTTTTTATGACGGATATTCTTGAGTTGGGGTTAATTTCATGTAATCGAATGAACTATCTTTCAGTAAGTCGTCCCAGGAACTCAACTCATAAATATTGGCAATATCATTTTAAAGTCTTCTACTTTAAAATGTATAATATATGTCTGAATTGCCAATATAAATGAGTGAGATTAAATAAATTATTAGAAGAATTTTTTTGCTTAGCAACAACACTTTAGTTTATTTTAGTAATATTTTGTTTTTGACAACGGCACCCGATTTGGGCGTCGAAACGTTAATAAAATTATTTTTTTCATTTTAATTGTGGCTTATTTCCCATATAAATAATTAATCATTAACTTTACTATAATTACCCTTAATATAGTTAAAATGTTCTACGTCTAATTTCGAATAACACTTATTGTTAACAAATTGTTATTAATTTTATCTGAAGCCAGGGGCCATAAGTAAACATGACATTGAACTGTTTATTCTGTTGCAATAGTTTCTTGTGTATAAATAAAGACTCAATTGAAAGCATAGACATAATAAGAATATACAGGGCATGGTAGGCAAACAGTGTAACGCGGAGCAGTCGATATATTATGGGCTATTTATTTCTCTTTGCCGCGTAATATGATAGCCAAACATGGCAAGACCGCTCGCAGTGACTATTGCCCAATGACGTCCTTGATATTGGCGTTACACCTCAATGCACAGAGCGGCCCATACGTTACCTAGTCTATTCTTATTATGTCTATGCTTGAAAGACATTATTATTGAAATGGAAAGACACTCTTTACTTCTTCTGTTTTATGACTGGAAAACTTCATAAAGTTATTGTATGAAACTTAAAACTTTAAGTTGAACTAATTTTGAACTAACACAATTATTAACTACTTAACCAAGACAAAAATAAACTTCATCCTCATAAAAATATCAGCAGAAGCCACCAAAACCCAAAAAATATTTGACTTACATCGAATTACTTACAGCTTTAATGTAAAAGTTTATACATAAAAATACATAACAATACATAAAAACCAGTTATAAGCTCGTGGACTAAAAACGCCGCATCTATCAAACCAAGCTTTAGACTGTATAGGTCCTTTTTGCATGCACCAATTTTCTATAAAACGTTTTATGCACCAAGCACTTGAAAAGTAAAAAAAAAAAAAGAATGTGTGTGTACTTTGTACGCACGTAAGAAGTTATACTTCTATTATATGATTTCAAAGAAATTAATATACTTTAAAAAGTTTATTTATATTTAATTTAAATATTAAACTAAATTTAATACTTATGGTAGGCGAGCAAAGTATGCTAAATGTGCAGTCACTTGAGCGCTTTGGAGACCTAGTGGGTTGTGAAGAGTAGGTCCTAAAACCAAAAAAAGTTAAGTAACATTTTGCATTTTAGTAGGCGTTTGCAATTTTTTAATTTAATTTTCCATTTCCAACATTCGTTTTTTCTGATTATAACGCCATCTATGCATACTTCGAAAAAATGTTTCCAATAAAAGTTACTTATTTTTTCGTGAGGAATCCAAATCTGCAAATAGGGGCTCCTATTTAAGATTTTAAAGTAACCCCCCACCCTACCCCCATAGGGGGTCGTGTTTGGTTCCATTCGATAGATTTTTTAAAATATTAAGTAAGTGTATTTTACAGTTTTTCGATCTCATGTTCATTTCGCGAAATATCGCGGGATTCGTATTTAAAATATTAAATTTACCCCCACCTCTCTCCGTGGGAAGTAGTGTCTGGTATCATGCGATAGATTTTTAAAAAATATTGAGCGCATATTTTTTAGTTTTTCGATCTGTCATTCATTTCGCGAAATATTCGCTTTTTTCTTGTGAAATATTGGACTCACCCATTTCCTTACGCCCGGCTCAAATCGTCAGATTTTTGAAATATACACTCTTTTGCATGTACTTTACTTACCTTATCTTAATCTGACAATTTCGAGCTTTTTTAAGGATAGATTTTTTTTCGGGCCCCCCTTAACGAACTCCCCTGTGTTAAGAGCCAATATATGGTAGAGGTACATCTGCAGGATACCAGATTTCTCTCCATATGATAATCTGATGCGCTCGAGTAACTGCAAAAATCCCCGCTTGGGCTCCCCTACTTCCAAAATTTTTTAATAAAACTATACCAAAAATTAAAATATTAAAAGAATAGAACACACGCAAACACACTGAAAAATGAAACAAAGAAATGATTTCTGAACAATAATTGTTGAGAATTTTTTTAAACAAATACGTACTTTCTGAAAAAAAAATAATAAATATACCTACAATCATAAAATGTATAAAAAAATTAAAAAAAAATTAAAAATTTGCATTGGGAATTGAACCTGCGTCTATCAGGTTGTTAGATTATTTTGAACTCACCCCACGCAGAATTTAACTACCGAGACATGTGAATGAACTGGGAAGACATAGCAATTAAACGTTTTAAAAAATTTTTTGACAGTTGCTTATTCTCTTAGTTTAATCAAATAAGTTTGGTTCTTGTGGAATTAAAATAGGACAAATTATCAAATTATGTAAATCCCAGCATAAATACCTACTAGCTAGGTAGGTACATTTTCCAAATAGGTACCTAATTTGTAATTTTTTATTAAATACTTAAACATTTACAATAACTGTTGTTGCCAGTTGACTGGTCTAACGTCATCTGATCTACTTCGAGCTGCCGTAAATTGAATAAGATAGATCAATGTGGTCGCCAAAATCTCCATGAGATATGCACTTTTAGAAGAAAAAAAAAATTAAAAACGGAGTATATAATGTTGGGAGGTGAAAGAAGATTAGAAGATTCATATAACTAGGAAGCACTCAAATAAAAAATACTAATATTTTTAAATATCTCGTCATAAGCAATAAAAGTGATGTTCAGAATGCAACAGAACTAGCAACTAAATTTGGACAAGGTCCGTCATCTAGATAGTATACGTTGTAACAACCATATCATTGGGAACACGAAAATAAGGGTATACAAAATATCATAAAAAGCATTGGTCAGCAGGATTCAGAACTTTGGTTAATAAATAATAAAGAAGATCCAAAATAAAAGCAATACAAATAAAATGTAGGCGTAGATGAAGCCTTATTAGAAAATATAGAGTATGGAATACTGAAATCGGAAAGCCTATGGGCATATTCATCGACATCTTGGAAAGTAATGAATTAAAAAGACTTAAATGGTACGGTCATGTCGAAAGGATGAATAATTAGCGCTGGTTAGAGCAAATGTGAATCTCCATTAACACCAAAACAGGGTGAAGACCAAGAATATCGTATAGATCTTGTACCAATACAGTGCGATGAAAGAAGAGTCTACAAGAAGGTGATTGGAAAATTTGCAGGAATTGGAAACTTAGGCAGGCCGCACATCAAAGACACTTGAAACATAAATCACGTTTCATGGAAATAAAACACTGCTAAACAAATAGACGTCCGGCCATTTATGAAACTTTCCGAAAATAAAAATGTGTTGTGAGCATGAATCACACTCGTTTCATTGGTAGGCGGACTTTGAGATTTGTTTAGCAGTGTTTTATTTTCATGAAACATGTTAGTCCTGTCGCCAGGGTGGGTACAACGGCCTCCTTAATTCAGATGGACTTACCCAAGTTTTTTTTATATATTTTGACCCGCAGAATACGAATTTATTGGGTAATAGTTGATCCGGATGTCGATAAGATTGTTATAGACAAAGAACTTGAGGAATTACATAAGAGCGATTTCTCGCAAAACAAAATATCTGTTTGTATTTTTTGGGTCATTTTAAGCAAAAAATATTCCTACAAGTTTTTTCGTAGAATGCCTAGTTTTCGAGATAACCGCGGTTGAACTTTCAAAAAATCGAAAAATTGTAATTTTTGAACCCGAATAACTTTTGATTAAAAAATAAAGTAGCAATTCTGCTTACCGCATTTGAAAGTTTAAGTCAAATTATATCGGTTTTAATTATTTGCATTGCTAAAAATTTATTATTTTATTGTTAAACAAAGTTATAAACACCTAGTATGTGAGTGATGTTTTCAATGATTTCTCATTTAAAATCGAACGAGTTGTAGAGTAGCTACAAGTGCAAGCAAGGCAATTTCTACGTAGCATGCGTTAAAACGCATGTATTAGGTACGGGAAACACTATGTGTTTATAGATTTGTTTAACAATAAAAAAATTAATTTTTAGCAATGCAAATAATCAAAACCGATATAATTTGACTTAAACTTTCAAATGCAGTAAGCAGAATTGCTACTTTATTTTTTAATCAAAAGTTATTCGGGTTCAAAAATTGCAATTTTTCGATTTTTTGAAAGTTCAACCGCGGTTATCTCGAATAGTGTGCATTCTGCGAAAAAACTTGTAGGAATATTTTTTGCTTAAAATGACCCAAAAAATACAAAAGATGTTTTGTTTTGCGAGAAATCGCTGTTATGTAATTCCTCAAGTTCTTTGTCTATAACAATCTTATCGACATCCGGATCAACTGTTACCCAAAAAATTCGTATTCTACGGGTCAAAATATATAAAAAAAACTTGGGTAAGTCCATCTGAATTAAGGAGGCCGTTGTACCCCCCCTGGCGACAGGACTATGTTTCACGTTTCATGTTTCATGTTTTTCGTTTCATGTTTCTTTGGTGTGTGGCTTGCCTTAGGATGCGAGAAACAGCAGCATTAGTAGTAAAGTCGCTATTATATTCATGTTATATCGATTATATCAATGATTATGAAAAGTTTGTAACTTGTAACATTTTTATTAATTTGTGCCATATTTAAAAAAATATATACTTTTGAGCTAAAGTTGATTTTTTACTTATTCTCGTTTGTGATTGAAGTACTTGATAATGTCATTTTATAAAACTTAAAGCTTTATCAAAAACTAATTTTGAACTAACACAATCATTAACTACTTAACCAAGACAAAAATAAAAGCCGAAATTAAGCTAGCACAAAATATTTGACTTATATCGAATTACTTACAGCTTTAATGTGAAACTTTTAAACTATAAAACAGTTATAAGCTCGTGGACTAAAAACACCGCATCTATCAAACAAGCTTTAGACTGTGTAGGTCCTTTTTGTATGCACCAATTTTCTATAAAACCTTTTATGCGCCAAACACTTAAAAAGTAAAACAAGCTCTTAATTACTCTCCATTACCGGTAACAACTTTACCTTGTGTGCGGTATACTGGTTGCCTTTAATGTCCTTTTTTCTCCACTTTAAGGACTTATTTCATTTCATATTTTTAAAAGGTAGTTAGTACGAGAGCGTGCTTTTAATAAATTATGTTTTAGTAAAATAAAGTTAAAAATCACAAGGTAATAGGACCCAAACCTCAGATACAGGTTTATGTATTTTTATTACAAGTTGTATAATGTATATTAACATAGATTGAGCAATCTAAAAAAGACAAATAAGGCAATCAGAGCAATAGTGGCCTAAGCCAGAAATAGAACGTTTTTAGATTAACATATCAATAAATCTTCCGATGTCAACCTCACCTTCACGTTGGTGAACCCTGTTACCACAAAAGTTAGCCCCAAACCCCAAACATCAGAAAATTGTAGTGTACAATTCTCCTATCTGCTTTTTCATGAATTTTGTAGGAGTAGTCCTGTCGCCAGGGGGGGTACAACGGCCTCGTTAATTCAGATGGACTTACCCAAGTTTTTTTTATGTATTTTGACCCGTAGAAAACGAATTTTTTGGGTAACAGTTGATCCGGATGTCGATAAGATTGTTATAGACCAAGAACTTGAGGAATCAAATAACAGCGATTTTTGGCAAAACAAAACAATATTTTGTATTTTTTGGGTCATTTTAAGCAAAAAATATTTCTACAAGTTTTTTAGTAGGATGCAGAGTTTTCGAGATAAACGCGGTTGAACTTTCAAAAAATCGAAAAACTGCAATTTTTAAACCCGAATAACTTTTGATTAAAAAATAAAATAGCAATTCTGCTAAGCGCCTTTGAAAGTTCAAGTCAAATTATGTCGGTTTTGATTATTTGCATTGCTAAAAATTTATTGTGTTATTGTTAAACAAAGCTACAAACAACTAGTGCGTGAGTGATGTTTCTATGATTTCTCATTTAAAATCGAACGAGTAGGTAGAATAGGTACTAGTGCAATCAAGACTATTTCTACGTTACATGCGTTAAAACGCATGTAAAAGCACGGGAAACCCTACGTGTTTATAGCTTTGTTAAACAATAAAAAAATAAATTTTTACCAATGCAAATAATCAAAACCGATATAATTTGACTTAAACTTTCAAATGCGGTAAGCAGACTTGCTATTTTATTTTTTAATCAAAAGTTATTCGGGTTCAAAAATTGCAGTTTTTCGATTTTTTTAAAGTTCAACCGCGTTTATCTCGAAAACTGTGCATCCTACGAAAAAACTTGTAGAAATATTTTTTACTTAAAATGGCCCAAAAAATACAAAATATTGTTTTGTTTTGCCAAAAATCGCTGTTATTAGATTCCTCAAGTTCTTGGTCTATAACAATCTTATCGACATCCGGATCAACTGTTACCCAAAAAATTCGTGTTCTACGGGTCAAAATACATAAGAAAACCTTGAGTAAGTCCGTCTGAATTAACGAGGCCGTTGTACCCCCCCTGGCGACAGGACTAGAGACGAAAAACCATTTTTAGGATCATCTCCTGTTTTCACATGTAAATTTTGACATGTTTTTTAGTAAATAGATAGTTGAATATACTACAAAACATGTCAGAAAATATATGAAAACAGGAGGTGACTGTAAAAAAAGGTTTTAGTCTCTCTTACAAAACTCATGATATAGTCACATCAGTGACTGTATCCAGGGACTGTCTAAACAATATACTTTGATGTCCTAAGAACCAAATATAACCTATATATATACAGGGTGTAACAAAAATACAGTTTGTTATCAGCGGATTAACTGTAACAACTGGAATAAAGGAAATTTAATTCCGATAAAACCAGCCAATACGTCTTGGCAAGCGCGGCAGGTTTTAAAATCACGCCTAAATACCCCCTAAAAGAAAATGGAAATGTCGTTATATAAAAGTAAAGTACCCCAGGCGAGTAGGAAAAAACTTCCAGAATCTCGCACTAAACTGATAGTCTGTCCTACGAATTCGGATTCTGGGGGGACAAAATTATGGCAATTAAACATACCAAACCTATAAAACCCTTAAAACTCAACGTCGCTACATATAATGCTAGATCTCTGGCTACTGAAGAACGAATCATAGAGATGGAAGCAGAAATGTCGAAAATTAAATGGGATGTGATAGGCGTTAGCGAGGTAAAACAGAGAGGAGAAAGCTTGAAAAAGCTGAAATCAGGTCATTTATTCTATC
Organism: Diabrotica virgifera virgifera; assembly: GCF_917563875.1. Classification (NCBI taxonomy): domain Eukaryota; kingdom Metazoa; phylum Arthropoda; class Insecta; order Coleoptera; family Chrysomelidae; genus Diabrotica; species Diabrotica virgifera. The sequence continues at coordinate 32,164,239 of NC_065447.1, forward strand.
AGGTCGGTAGTGAAACTGAAACAACGGGAGGCGTTAGCTTCTTTGTACATAGAAAGCATGAAAGCAACATTATATCAGTAAAAGGTTTCTCTACTAGATTAGCTTCTTTAACCTTAAAACTAAAAGAACGCTATGTCTTAAAAATCGTACAGTTATATGCCCCAACAATTGGCCATGCGGACTACGAAGTAGAGGAATTCTACGACGACGTATAATGCATAAATCTAAATATGTTCTGTGATATGCTTAAGCCATACGCTAAATAAAATCTACGACGACCTTGTTCTAGCCTTAAATAATACAACAACATACTATACCATAATATTTATGTGGTGACTTTAACGCTAAAGCGGGGAGAAAGGCAGACAATAAAGAAACATCACTGGGAAAATTTGGTTTGGGAGATAGAAACGAACGCGGTGAAACTTTACTTAGTTTCCTGCTGGAAAAAAATCTGTTTCAAATGAACAGCTTCTTCTACAAAAAAGAACATCGTAGATGGACGTGGCAGAGCCCAAATGGAAAAACTAGGAACGAGATCGATTTTATAATCACCGAAAAGAAGCAAATCTTTAAAGACGTTACAGTTCTAAACCAGTTTTCAACAGGTAGCTCCCACAGAATGGTAAAAGCCTCGATAGAAATAAACGTTGGGTAAGAGAGAAAAGAAGTCCACAACTACCGGGACCGAACCTAAAAATATAAATGCATTTGAACCACACATTAACAGCATTCTCGAAAGCGATAGGACTACAGACCTAAATGTTAACACCATTAATGACATTATAATAGAAGCTATAGAAGAGAGCCAAAAGATACACTGCCGAAAGACACCACATATCAAAAGAATAAGCCTCCAAACACAAGCATTAATGGAAGAGCCGAGAAAAATGCAAAGTAATAGAAGTAAAGAACACCATGAACTTAGAGAGATAAGCAAAAGAATACAAAAATCTAGTAGGACGGACAACCGAAAATATAAAAACAAACAAATTCAACAACCAATTGAAGATAACAAGAGCCTCAAAGTTCCAAGAAGACAATTAACAAACGGCAAAAAAGAAAAAACGAAATTAAAGGATAGAGATGGAAATATCATCATCAACAGAGATGAATTATTAAGGGTAGTAGAAGACTTTTATACAGAACTATACAACAGCCAACAAAACCATGATGAGCCACTAGAAGATTCAAGAAAAAGGTTAGTCAACCAAGGATCGGAACTGATGCCTGATATATCAACAGACGAAATCAGGAACGCATTGAGAAAAATGAAAGGAAATAAAGCTCCGGGAGAAGAAAATATCGTTACAGAAGCCGTAAAGATTGGAGGATACAGACTTTTAAACAACATAAAGGAATTGTTCAACTTATGTCTGCACCAAAGTGAAACACCTACAAGGTGGCACAGTGCACTTACCATCTTATTACACAAAAATTGCGATCCAACAGACCTCGAGAATTACCGGCCCATAAGCCTATTAGACCACCTCTACAAGTTACTCACAAGAATAATAACAAATAGACTGGAAACAAACTTAGATTTTTACCAACCTAGAGAACAGGCGGGTTTTAGGAAAAACTTTGGCACTAACGACCACCTACACTGCATAAAAGGAATTATAGAAAAATCTATCGAATACAACCGACCATTGGTCCTGGCTTTCGTAGACTTTCACAAAGCATTTGAGACGATAGAAATTAACAGCATAATGAGAGCATTGGAGAAAAGTCGTATAGATTATCGGTACTCCAAACTGATAGCGAACATATACAATAATGCAACCATGACTGACCGACTACACAAAGATACCAAATCTATAAAAATCAAACGAGGAATTAGACAAGGGGACATGTTATCTCCCAAACTCTTTACGGCAGTACTTGAACATGCTTTCAAACAATTGGAGTGGGACGCCAAAGGAATAAATGTCGACGGTGAAAGGCTCTCCCACCTACGATTCGCAGACGACATAGTTCTTATAACGGACAGCTTAAAAGAGATTAGAACTATGCTTACTGAGTTAGATGCCGCCTGTAAAAAAGTTGGTTTAAACATAAATTTTGGAAAGACACAATACATGACAAACCTGGTACCGAACGAAAATCCAAATCTCGACGTCAACGAAATAGCATTGGTCCATAAATATAAATACTTAGGGCGTGAAATCCAAATTGCCAGAGACAATCAAACTGCCTAATTACAGAGAAGGATCACCTTAGCATGAGCCGCATATGGAGCTCTATCAGACATGTTCAAGAGCAACTTGCCAAATTATTTGAAAAGGAAGACGTTCAACTAATGTGTGCTTCCAGTCATGACTTACGGCGCCGCCACATTATCGTTAACCCAGGCTACAGCAACGAAACTTAGAGTGGTCCAAAGAAGAATGGAACGGTCACTAGTTGGATACTTGCACTGACTCTCAGAGAGAGGGTCAGAAACGAAGAAATCAGAGGAAGGACAAGCGTCACAGATGTTATAGAGCGAGTAGCATGGCTGAAGTGGAATTGGGTGGGCCATGTAGCCAGAATGAAGGACGGGACGTGGATCCAAAAAATTACAGTGTGGAGACCAAGAGAAGACAGAAGAAGTAGAGGTAGACAACCTACACGATGGACAGACGACGTCAAAAGGATTGCTGGGAATTGGTTGCAGAAAGCCCAAAATCGACAAAACTGGAAGAAATTAGGGTAGGCCTATGTTCAACTTTGGATGAAGAAGGCTGGATGCTGATGATGAAATCTTCCGATTGACAAGGGTCCACATAACCTATCTCTATAGTTGGCTAAATGGCGCTACATAATTTGTAGCGCCATCCCATTAGCATAGTAGAAATACGAATGCAAATAGGTACCTATTATTGCATTTATTTCAAAACTTTGTTTTTGGGGTTAGGCCACTGTTGCTCCCACTTTGGGGTTAGGCCACTGCAATTCCTAATGTTCCAGTTTTGGTGCTGAAGGCACCAATTTAGGCGACCAATCTTCTGCTGCCTGGATAACTCGGGAAATCCTAACTGTCTCCTGCTGTATACTTCTTGGCACGAACTCTTCTTCTTATCGTTTTAACTGAAAAAGTTACACCTGTAGCTTCCAAAAGCTGCCTTTTGAGCTGCAGGTGAGAAATAGTTGGGTTTTTTCTAGCAGCTTGGAGAATTAAACGATCGTGGTGAGCCTTTCTTAGTTCCTGTTACCTAGCATTTTGGTTTTGGACAGAACGCCCTGTGTTACCAATAGCTCTACAGCTATGTCCCTCTGAGAACATTACTTTCTCCACAAGACCAATATCTTTCCCCGTTGTAAGTTCTATAACCCCACATGAGGCATATTTTCGTTTTTGGGCATAAAAGTTAGTTTATTTATTTTCTTTCAATTTGCAACTCAAGCAAACTAATAACCTATACCGTACCGAGCCGTACTATCTGGTTGTTTTATCGATTTGTTTATTTTCAATAAAAACCTTTATTCTTCGCAACAATAAAAAGTTTTTTCAAAAGAAATAAATATAACTTGGTGATTCCATATAAGTTTGGTGGTGTGTATGACGTAGGCAAGTATGAAATACAGGCATTATGGCAAAAGCCTAGTCATTTTCGTAATGACTAGGCAGTTTGTATAACGTTTTTATTTTTACAAAATGGCTTCTCACACTTTTAGACATTTGAAAAACCATCGGAAACGTGAACATTTTTACAATACAATTCTGTCAAAGCGTAATTTTATTTTGAAACAACATTGCAATTTAGATTATGTTTATAAAATTTATTAAATTTAAATAATTAATGCTATGAATTTATTACACCCAGTGATTCTTAAACCTTTATTTTATAGTAAGGCACAAATGTTATTATAAAAATGTTAAATAATGAGAAAACTTTTTTAATTTCATTAAATATTTTGGAGTATAAACATTATTTTACTGAACTTATTGGAACAGCTATTCGACAAGTTCATTGCACTAATTTGCATAAATAATAAAATAAAACTATAACAAAATAACAAAAATAAACAACATAACCTAAACTTATACAACGATCTGTGCCTAAATTGCCACACTGTTTAAAAATTAAATTACCCTTTCCGGCAGTTTTGCAAACGCCTAAAAGTGTGAAGTCATTTCGTAAAAATGAAAACAGTATACAAATTGCGAAGTCATTGTCATTACGAAAATGCCTAGGCTTTTGAAAGAATATCTGAATTTCGTACTTGCCTACGTCCCTGAGAAAGGCACTCTACCGGAGAAGCTGTAGTGAATTTACTTTTAATAAATTTTGTGAAAGTATTGAAAACAAAAGTTTTCAGTGTTTTATCTTTAGACTTGTAATATTAGTCCATTCTTTCACAGTTTTTGCTCTAAATTTTAAAGAACCGCTTGAATTGACATGAAATTTGGCATACGTATAGCTTACATGCCAAAGAAAAAAAGTGATATTGTGCCGATGTGTGCCTTTGCCCTGGGGGTGACTTTCACCCCCTCTTGGGGGTGAAAAAATATATTCCCAAAATAAGTCCGGAAATGGATAAACTGACTAATTTTAAGTAACTTTTGTTCTATAGAGCTTTTTTGCCAAGTCAACCCTTTTCGAGTGATTTGCGAGTGAATATGTTAATTTTTCAACAAAATAACCACATTTTTAGACGGTTTTTCGCAAATAACTCAAAAAGTAAGTATCTTGTCGAAAAAAACGTTCTTAGTAAAAATATAGCTTATAAGAAAGTAAAATAAATGGTGTACGCGTTAGGTCTCTGGATCTCGTAGAACCAGAGTTATAGCCAATGAAAAATAGATTCATATTCACCAAATTTCAAATAGAATATTTCGACGTGAAATATCCAAAAAATTAAGCACTTTTTGGGGAAAATCTATTATAACTTTTTTAAAGTGTTTAAAAAAGCTTTATTTCTGTTTTTACAAAAAGTTTCTAGCATTAAATTTAAGCAAGTTACGCTCAAAAGCGCTTGGTCCCTTTTGTTTTTGCAAAAAAAATCGGGAAGACCACCCCTAATTAGCAACTTAAATGAAATTAATCGTTATTGCTCCACAAATTATTATACTTATGTTGTGTTTATAATATGATCTGTAAGTTTCATCGATTCAAGTGTTTATTTTTGAAAAAATTTGGTTTCAAAGTAAAATTTTTAAAAATTTAAATTTTGAAAAATATGCTTTTTTTCAAAATAATTTAAAAATTGTTAGAGATACCAAAAATCTCGAAAAACAAAAAAAGTCAGATTTTCTTTTGTGAATATCAAGTAATTTTTTGTTTTTCTGTTAGACAAAAATTGATTAAGATTTGGTGTTTCTGAATTTGCATACATTCGTGATCAGTGACTCGTTCAACCCCCTTTAAGTACAGCCCTTTCAATAATAAGAACTTTGAACCGATGAAACTTACGGATCATATAAAAAATATATACACGAGTCAAGAAACTTGTGAAGTAACGATTGTTCATTTAAGATACTAATTAGGGGGTGATTTTCTCGATTTTTTGACCAAAACCAAAAGGGACTAAATTATTTTGAGCGCAACTTGTTTAATTTTGATGCTAGAAATTTTTTTATAAAACAAAAATGAAGCTTTTTTAAAACACTTTAAATAATTTGTAATGAGTTTTCCCCGAAATGTGCTTTATTTTTGGTTATTTCACGTTAAAATATTCCATTTGGAATTTGATGAATATGAACCTATTTTTCATTAGCTATAACTCTGCTTCTACTAGGTGTAGAGACGTGACACATACACCATTTTTTTAAATTTTTTACAGGCTATATTTCTGCTTAGAATGTTTTTTCGACAAAATACTTACTATTTGAGTTATTTGCGAAAAACCGACTAAAAGCGTGGTTATTTTCTTGAAAAAATGAACATATTCACTGCCAAATAACTCGAAAAGTATTGACTTAGTGAAAAAACTCTATAGAACAAAAGTTACTTAAAATTAGCCAATTTATCCATTTCCTGACTTTCTTTGGAAGAATATTTTTTCACCCCCAAGAAGGTGTGAAATCCATCCCCAGGGCAAAAGCACAAATCGGCACAATATCACTTTTTTTCTTTGACTTGTTAGCTATGTGTATGCCAAATTTCATATCAATCCAAGCGGTTCTTTAAAATTTAGAGGTTTTGCAATATTTTACCGTTAAAGAACGGACTATATTTCCAACTAATCAAACTTGTATTTGGTATTATATTTTAGCGTTGGTTTTTATGGCTGCAAATTTTTATATCGCATCCAAAGTAAACCCTTCAAAAATAGCAGAAAATTTGTAAAAAATGTCATTTAGTAGCTAAATTGATAAATTCGAATTGGAAATAAAGATAGCGTCGCACAAAAAAGTACCCACGGGGAGTTTCTGATCGGGACTTTCTGATCGATGGTTTGTTGGAAAAGGTTCGAGAAACGAAGGGAAAAGCGATCCCAACTGTCATACGGATATTGGCAGTGACCTTGTATGCCGTCAGAGATATCATCTCTATTTGTAGGAAGTTGGAATGTTTTTGTAGTAAATAAAATTCCAGTGAAATACGAATAGCTTAGGGAATTTTTAACTTGAAAAGCGAAGTAGAAATATTTTTGATGGTCGAGCAATTTTCAATTCAAAGATGTATTGGAAATTTATAAAGGAATTTTTATAACCTACATAAAAATGTGATTTTGATTTTTAAATTTATTTGGAAGATCATCCCAAAAACAACTTGTATACAAAGTGTTCAATAATACATTTTTGCTATACCGTTCATTCTACTCTGTAACACATCCCAAACCAAGATTTTCATCTTTAATAAATATTATTGAGATGCAGGGGCATTAAAAATTGCCCAATAGGGCAGTCAATGAGGGTATTTGGCTCCGAATTACATCCTACTACATCGATTTACTTGATATTTTCACAGTAAGTAGGGAATAGCCCAATTAACAAAGTCTACCCTATGCCGATGTGCACTTTTATTTTGGGTGTGACCCCTTCTCGGATGTGAAAAATGTTTTGGTTAAAATAGCCACGGAAGAGGCTAGAGAACATAATTTTAAGCAAAAACTGTTCCTTAATTACTTTTTGAAAACTCAATACTTTTTGAGTTATTCGTGGTTGAAAATTGGCCATTTTCATTGAAAAATTACACCTTTTCGGACAGATTCTTGCGAATACCTTAAAAACTATGCATCTAACAAAAAAACTATTTAAAATATTTCTATAGGTTATAAAAAAACAAAGAGATTCGTTCCTTCACAAATCCTTTAGTTAAAATACAAAGAGGGATAGGGTAGGTAAGAAGAGTTTGTTTTTTTGCTGCATGCTAAGATCGGTGTATTCAACTTGAAATAACAGAGAAACTGTCGATTTTAGGCGTATAATGATACTAATAACTTTTGTAGTGCTTGAAAAGACCTTTAAAATAAGTAATTCCAAAAGTCCATTTTATTTAAATTAAGCGAGATATTCTGCAAAAAAGTTGATGACTAATGTATTTTAAGAAGAAATAGTATATTTAACGCCTCATCCATCAGAATTTAAATACATCGTTTTCCTTTTACAATACTTTTTATTATAGTGTTATTTATATAGGGTGTCTCAAAAGTAGTGGAACGGTCGAATATTTCGCGAACTAAACATCGGATCCAAAAACTGAAAAATATGTGTTCAATCATTTTCAAAAATCTATCCAATGACACCAAACACCAACCCCCACTACACCCCCTGGAGGTGGGGTGGGGGGTAACTTTAAAATCTCAAATGGAAACCCCTAGATTTTCTTGCAGATTTGGATTCGTTACGTAAAAGTAAGCAACTTTTATTCAAGACATTTTTTCGAACTGTGGATAGATGGCGCTATTTGGGAAAAACGATTTATCCTGATACCATAGGTAAATTATAGAAACAGTCTAATATCTCGAGAAATACACTTCCAAAGGAGAAACCAAAAAACAAGTTTTTAATATTTTTCGAAAACCTATCGATAAACACCAAAAATGACCCTCCAACCCACCCCCTGGAGACGGGGTGGGGGTAAATTTAAAATCTTAGATAGCAACCCCCACTTTTTATTGCAGATTCGAATTCGTCATGAAAAATTAAGCTACATTTATTCGAAACATTTTTTAAAATTGCTGATAGATGGCGCTAATAAATCGTATTTTCCAATTAAAGCGCCATCTATCAACAATTCTAAAAAATGTTTCGAATAAATGTTGCTTAGTTTTTCATGACGAATCCGAATCTATAATAAAAAGTGGGGGTTGCTATTTAAGATTTTAAAGTTACCCCCCACCCCACCTCCAGGGGGTGGGTTGGAGGGTCAGGTTTAGCGTTATTCGATAGGTTTTCGAAAAGTATTAAAAACCTTTTTTTTGGTTTCTCATTTGGAAGTGTATTTCTCGAGATATTAGACCGTTTCTATAATTTACCTATGGTATCAGGATAAATCGTTTTTCTCAATTATAGCGCCATCTATCCACAGTTCGAAAAAATGTCTTGAATAAAAGTTGCTTACTTTTACGTAACGAATCCAAATCTGCAAGAAAACCTAGGGGGTTCTATTTGAGATTTTAAAGTTACCCTCCACCCCACCTCCAGGGGGTGTAGTGGGGGTTGGTTTTTGGTGTCATTGGATAGATTTTTGAAAATGATTGAATACGTATTTTTCAGTTTTTTGATCCGATGTTTAGTTCGCGAGATATTCGACCGTTCCACTACTTTTGGGACACTCTGTATGTTCAAGAAGTTGGACTGGATTAAAATGAACGGTTTTTGAAAAAAAAATAAGATCAAAATTACAGAGCGCATTTTTAAATTTTCTTGAAAACCTTCCTTTTCCTCCATGTAACTAGAAAAAGATAAGATATACGAAAAAAGATACCACACAAAAATGTAGGGCTTTTTCAGATAAAAATTTCGTTTTTATTTTTCATTGCTGTATCTCTTATCATTTTCAAGTTACATTGAGAAAAAGAAGATTTTTAAGTGAATTTAAAAATGCGCTCTATAATTTGATCTTTTTTTTCAAAAGCCATTTATTTTAAACTGTTCCAACTTTTTGAATATAGAAATAACACTATAAAAAAAGGTATTGTGGAAGGCGAACGATGCATTTACATTTTGATGGATGGGGGTTAAAATTACTTCTAATTTTTTCTTAAAATACATTAGTTATCAATATTTTTTGCAGCATATTTCGCTTAGTTTTAATGTAATGGACCTTTAGTATAGCTCATTTTAAAGGTATTTTCAAGCACTACAAAAAGTATTAGTAGCATTATACACCTAAAATCGACCGTTTCTCTGTTATTTCAAGTTAATTGTACCAATTTGAGAATGTACAAAAAAACAAATTATTTTCACCTACCATATCTCTTTTTGTATTATAACTAGAAGATTTATAAAGGCAAGTGTCTCTTAACTTGTTTATATCCTACAAAAATGTTTAATATAGTTTTTTTAGTTAGATGCAGAGTTTTTAAGGTATTCGCAAAAAAAACCGTTCGAAAAGGGATTATGTTTCAATGAATATTCAATGAATGGCCAATTTTCAACCACGAATATCTCAAAACGTATAGAGTTTTCAAAAAAAAATTATAGAACAGTTTTTGCTTTGAATTAGGTTCTCTAGCGAATTCCGTGATCATTTTAACCAAAAAAATTTTCACCATTGAGAAGGTGTGGGAACCACCCCCAAGATGAAATCACACATCGGCATAGGGTAGACTTTGAATTAGGAGATAAGTAGAGGCTAGGCCCAAAATTTCATTAAAATTTATGCAGTAGGATAGAAGGTAATATCCTATTCTTTCTCCCATTGACAAGAAGCGTAAACAACTTCTTCCGTTGAATTTCTAACACCTCAGAAAAGATTAGGCTATTCTTCTCGTCTTCTTCTTAATTAAATCAGGCGAGACTCATCCAGTTTCTGGCACTTGGTTCAGGGCTTCCAAAAGTTTCATAAGGGTTGTTTTGCCAACATATCAGCTCTTTCATTCCCATGCACCCCTTCGTGACCCGGCACCCATATTAAAGACACTTTATTGTCTGTTAGGTTGTTGGGTAAATCTTTGCAGATCCTCACCGGTTTTGATTTCGTGGGTGGGTTTTTACTGCCAGGATAACCGCTTGGCTATCTGTGTAAATATTGATTCTCTTAGTTTTAGGGGTTTCATCTACGATTTCTTAAATGCAGCCCACCAAATCGAAAACTTCAACCTAGAACACAGTTGTATATTGGCTGTCATAATTATTATTGTGACGTGATTTTGTCATCCGACTATTTTCAGCTCCTTGCCTATTTATTATAATTTAACAAAAAGGTTCTTTTATACCGAATTTGATTTATAAATGCATTTAAAAGGGGGACCTTTTTAACAGGTATATTAACCTCGATATTTATTTCTAGAAAATGCTTATTTTATATTTATGTAAATAATCCTTCTATTGTTATTCTAGAATAAGATGAATTCTTCCGTAATAATCTTTCTTATTCTGAAATATTGTAATAATGTATAAATAGGGGTTTTTGGAATTAGTAAGTTAGTTGTGAATTTGAATACGTCGGTGTATTTTGATGTATCGGGCGTGCCATATTATTGTAATTGTTATTATGTAAATAAATTATTAGTTTTGGTATAATAAATAAATTAGGTATCGTAGTTTGTAAAATAAAAGATATAAATTCAGTGTGTTTCATTTGTTTAGAAGTAAGCTAATAAATAAAGTCAACTAAAATTAAACTTAGTGCCTAAAACATAAAAATAATAAAATAGTAAAGTCAACACCGCGTAAACGCAGTTTTGTAACATTATAGTTGATTGTTTGGCCAAAGACTCCTGATCCAGTACCATGTGCAGTTTTAGATATAAGTGAGCCATAGTAAGTCCTCACTAATATTTGGGACTTATTGTTCTCTATATGGTATAATTGTGTTAACCATCTCAGTAAAAATTAGTGCTGGTGTCATCATATACGAGTTCATTATAAAGATGGATTCCTCAAGAATAGTCGCAGTAGTATTTGTGTGGCTATACAATACATAATTCGACTTCCAAGAAGTATAGCTGGCTTTGAGTCTCAGGATGGTCATAATGGCTACCGACGAAATATATAATTCCAGTGGAGGGAGAACTGTGATAGCCTTTACTATTTAATGCCTTTGCTTTGGATTCATAACACTTAGATTTCATACAAAACTACATAACGTAAAAGATTATCAAATGAAATTTCACAGAATAATCCAGGTCCCATGTGCTTAATTTCAGAGGTGTTAATAAAGTTGATACTAAATAATGATAGTTTATCTTCTCTTCTTAGATTAACACGTTTAGTTTAAAGCCGTATGTTTACCGAAGCGGAGGTATATTAAACGGTATTATATTGATTAATACAGAAATCATTTTGTATCAATATCTATATTATACAACAATATCTTTCCTATACCGTAACACATCCCAAGATTTTCATCTTTAATAAATATTAATCAGATGCATGCGATATTCAAAATTGCTCAGGGAGCGTAAACAACTTCCTCCGTTGAATTTCTAACGCCGCAGAAAGGATTAGGTTATTCTTAGTATTAATATTTAATCTAGAAAATCATATTAATTCCAAGAAACCACTCATCCCTTTAACATACGAAGGAATTCAATTTGAATTTATCTTATAAACATCTTTGCGTCGCCGATTCGCAGCGGTGAGCGTAGGATTACGATTGAAGTGTTCGAATTAATTTCGTTACTTCAAGAACGATTTCTTTAGCGGTAAATATTGTGTCTATTTACTTTAAAATATTTAGATTTACTACAAGAATTTATCAAACGATTTACTTGAAAAACAAATAGCGACGAAGATTTATAAATTTATATAAGTATCTATAATATCTTCCTTGTAAAGACTGCTATTTAAAATATATTGGTAAAAAAAATTAAATAAAAAAATCCGAACCTGGATTTTTTTTGTCATTAGTAATTGGGTCGTTCCAATGTGGTAAATAAGTATTGATTATTTTTAAAATTGGTATTTATTCATTAACTTTCTTCTTCTTTGAGTGCTTCTCCTATCGGAGATTGGATATCATTAGGGCGATTCTAATTTTATTTACTGCTGTTTTGAACAATTCGTTAGTGGTACAGCCAAACCACTCTCTCAAATTTCTCATCCAGGACATTCTTCTACGGCCTGGATTTCTTTGTCCTTGGATTTTTCCTTGCATTATATTTTGTAGGAATGTGTACTTTTGTCCTCTCATCAGGTGGCCTAAGTATTCAAGTTTTCTCTTTTTTATACTCCGTAGAACTTGTGGCTCGTTATTTATTCTGCGTATTACTTCTTCATTTGTAATTTTATCCACACAACTTATTCGTAGTATACGGCGGTAGCACCACATCTCAAAGCTTTCAAGATTTTTAATATTCCTCTATTTAAGAGTCCATGACTCAACACCGTAGAGCAAAGTACTGAATACATAGCATTTTAACATTCTAGTTCGTAGATGAATACTAATATCACGATTACAAAATAATTTTTTCATTTTTATAAAAGTAGACCTGGCAATTTCAATACGTCTTTTTATCTCGTGATTTTGGTCACCTGTTTCATTGATAAGGATTCCCAAGTATTTGTATTCGTTTACTTTTTCAAGTTGGGTACCGTTTATTGTGATACTAGTGTCATTTATTGGATTCTTACTGAAGGTCATATATTTGGTTTTTTTGACGTTCATCCTTATGCCGTAGTTATTACATATCTCATTCATAGTTTCAACTAAATGTTGTAGATCTTCCGCTGTTCTTGCCATTATCACAGTATCGTCAGCATATCGAATGTTATTGATAACTTCTCCATTGACTATTATCCCTTCGTTTGCATATGAGAGAGCTTCTTGGCATATTTGTTCGCTGTAGATATTAAATAAGAGCGGTGACAATATACAACCCTGTCGTACTCCTCTACGTATTTCTATTTCGTCCGATGTTTGTTCTTCTATTTTTATATTAGCTCGCTGATTCCAGTACAGATTTAATATTATTTGTATGTCTCTGGTATCGATGTTCTTACTCTCCAGGATTTCTTTGAGTTTACTGTGGCGTACTTTGTCAAAGGCCTTTTCAAAGTCTATAAAGCAGGCGTGTACCTCTTGGTTAACATCTAGGCATCTCTGTGTTAGAACGTTCAAGGCAAAGAGAGCATCCCTTGTACCTAATCCTTTTCTGAATCCCATCTGTGTATCGCTAATATCGATGTCTAGTTTTTGATAGATTCGGTTGTGGATGACTCTAAGAAATATTATCAAGGAGATTGTTCGATGATCTGAACATTGCATTGCCTTAGTTTTCTTCGGTATGGTGACAAACGTAGACAGCAACCATTCTTGCGGTATTATACCAGTACTGTATATTGTATTGAATATATGCAATATTATGGTTACGGATTTATCATTCAAAAGCTTCAGCAGTTCTGTAGGGATTTCGTCAGGTCCGTTTGCTTTTCCATTTTTAGCGTTTCTTATTGCGTATTCTACTTCTTCTTTCAATATGTCTGGCCCAGTTGTCATTAACTTTAATAATTTATAACTAAAAGTTAATAATACCTGCTTTTTAATGTCAGAATTAAAAAAAAATCAATATAATTTCAAAATTAAAGTCATAAAATTGTCTGGCTGAAAAATTGAAGCGAACCATTAAACTTGTTTTTTGGGCTATTTTCAAATATGGAAACAGATTTTCACAATTTAAATATACAGGGTGTTGTTTTAAGGTCACAATTATTACTTTATATTTTTTTGTTAATCCGGACCTGGATGTTTCTTATGGTTAGTATGTCGGTCGTTTGGGTTTTGAATGAGACATATGTGTACCAACTGTTAAGAAAATATACAGGGTGGTTCTAAAGTTATGGCTTAGGAAAAAAATGGGCAAAATCGATGAAACACCCTGTAACTCGGTCATAAAAGTCGGTAGGGCACAAAATGTGGTATATCTAGAACCGGCTCGGTGACCTCTATTCACCATTAAAGTATTCCCGTCTCTCAGTGAAACACCCTGTATAAAATGGAACGATATCACTGCCCCTTCACACACTCGAACATGTGTTTGGATAACGATAGTTTTATTTTCACAAAATAAAAATACATTTCGTAAGTAAGAATATTATGAATGTTATGTTTGTATCTAATTCTATGTTAATTTTGTAGAACGTTCCTATTGAAATTAAAAAAAAAAACAATATAAATATTTTGTTACAAATTTTCCTACAATTCAAAACAATACGGTCTGGAAATTTCTTGAAAGAAGGGAAGCAATGACCGTCTGCAGCTTTTTATTTTCAATATTTACGCAATTTTCAAACTTATAAATAGAGATCCGCAACAAAGAAACGTTTTCCAATGTACAAATAAAGCCGTAAATCGAAGAAGTAGAAAACTGTTGGCCATAAAGACGCCCTAAAGTCCATCCAGAAAAACAATAGGTACGGCAGCTGAAGAAACTTTCTATTTATCAATAGTCCTCGAGACCCTCCACGCGTATATGGTACACTCAAAAATACCCAGAAAAATGAAACCAATCCGACGAAGAAGCTCTAAGAAAGAATAATAGAAATAAAACAACACGAGCACATATTTCTTGGGGGAATTCCCAGATAAAGTCTTTATGTTTCAATTCATCGACCGTTTCAGCCAGATAAATTTCTATGAATTCGCCGTGAGGCCAATTACTGCGTGATTGAAGGGATTCCTACATTTTCTTATGGAGATTAAGAAGTGGCGCATCATAATGATATGTTCTTTTATGTGAGTCTTTATAAAATAGCTGATGGATGTATTGATATAGGTACTACATAGTGAAAAATCAAGCTTTTATAAGTGTCGCACTTTATTCTATATATACATAGTTGGTAATAGTGACTTCTACAAATAATTTAATACAAATTTGTACAAAAACCATAGTAAATTCTCGTTTGTTGTTGTTAGCTTCTTTCTATTACCGTTAAGTTCAAGTTGCTTAAAACGAGGTGCCACCAGCAGACATCAATCATCTCATTTTGTCAATGCCTGGAAGTGTACTGGAGTGTATTCAGCCACTGGACCAAGAGTTAGCAACGTCGGAAAACAATATTTTAAAACAACTGGTCCTTTAACCTTCGGATGACCAAGTATTTTCAATTTTTAACTCATTATTTTTTTTATTTGACTTTAATATCATGCTAGATATCCTCATATTTTGAAATAAAAAAAATCCCTATATTTTACGAATAAAAAATATATTCTGAAGTTGATGTTTAGTAAATACCGTCTATTATGTGTAATTCCAAGTAGTTTTACGCTAATGACGTCGACTTTGCAAAGTAACAAGACACTTACTCAACATACACACTACACATGACACTAATACTCATGTTGTGAGTGGCTGAATGACAAAGTCCATGCAAAAAAAAACAAAAAAATTAAAAAAAAACTTTATTTTTTTTTGTTGTCATTTTTGACATTTTTGACCTGGGGTCATTTTTCCCCCCCTTGGTCATCCGTGTAACAAAAAAAGGTTGGTCATCGGAAGCTTTATATATTATTCCCTCTGCTTCCTCGAACACCGTACCTGCCACCTGGCTACTGATACAGGTACAGGTAATATATCGAATTTAAAATTATTTTAAGACGAAAAATTTTTATTATCATTTCTTTTTAAATATTAATAGCAATGACAAAAATTGTTTGGTCCTATAAATAATTTAAATTCAATATACAAGGTGATCGATGAGTGTGATAAAGCTCAGTAGATCCGCTATAGTAATAGATATCAATAAAAGTTAATAACAAAAATGGTAGCCAACTTTTAGTGTCACATTACGAAATTAGGTAGAATGTTACAGGGTGTTCAATAACATATCTAACAAATCTTCTTAACTTTCTCATTCCAAAATATAAGAATTTGTTATGTTATAGGGCTTTAACAAAGTTATAACCAATTTTTTATTAAATTCGAAAATCGTAACAAGTTCAGCTACCTGTATAAATAAAAATAAGCACAACAGCAATGGTTGATTAGTGCCATATTTTTTGTTGATTGTAAAAATTATTAAGAATTGTTGATATTGCTAATTTTTCTTATATCGAATACAGGGTGAGTCAAAACGGAAGTACATTATTTTCTCAGAAATTTTAAATGAAACAACCTGTATTTTATATCAATATCGAAAAGTATCATTACCGTATTTTAATTTTTGTGTAATATTCCCTATGCCTAAATTTGTTAGTTTTCGAGATATTTTCATTTTTCCGAGCAAGTTTTTAATTGAGGGGGTTAGAAGTAAAATGGTTTAAGAGCATTTTTTTTTAAATTGTACTCTAAGTACAGATTCGCATACTTCAATGGTATTAGAACTTGGTGGTAAAACGATTTTAGCATATTTCGCCCTACAATCGCCATCTATCGCCGTTACATTTAGTTCACTGAAAACAATTGCAGTTTGCTTTGGTAGTAAAGAGGTTTAACTGTGCGCTTAAACTGTTTTACTACAAAACTATTTTTAGTATTATGTAAAAAAAAATAGTAATAAACGGGTTTAAGTGCGCTTGAACTATTTTACCACAAAATTATTTTTAGTATTCTGTAATGTGTAAACACATGTTAATACACGATTAATTTCAAGTAAATAAATATTAGATTTGTGACCAATTTTGAAGACTAATTTACCCGCCGTTACACGCGTCTTCTATTCGGACGTGGTTGCACGCGTATGAGCGTCGCACTCACCTACATAAGTTCGACTTATTTCGAAGAAGAATGAATGTCAACATGTATAAATATAAAATGGGTTGTACTCACATATTATAGAAAGTCTCGTATACCAACTTTTTTTATTAATTTAACAAAACAAAAGTAAAAATAATATACATAGATCAAAAGCAAGTTTTCTTAATTTTCAATTTCAGCAAGCCACTGAAGAAATTAACGTTCTTTACGGGAATTAATTTTACTAAAAATACAAATTATAATTAACAACGGTTCTGAAGCTATTTCTTTGTGGTATTTATGTAATTAACTATTAATATTTTGTATTTTGATAACGACGTCCGAGGTGGAATTCGAAACGTCAATAAAATCAATTTTTTAAGTTAAATTGTGGCTTATTTCCCAATTAGAATAGGTAAATTTAAAAATGGGTTCTTAACCAGTGGCGCACCTAGAATTTTCCTCTGGGGGAAGGGGGGTTTAGCTTGGGCACCGAAAGTTTTTTGTATTATTTGTGAAAGACAAGTTACATTTTCCTACTTTCTTTTATACAGTGAGCACGTAAAGGTTGGAATAAATTCATTTTCTAAAGAACGGACGATTTTGGAAAAAAATCCCGAAACAGGTCAATTTTTATTTTTAAATTACGATTTTTTGGCATATATATCATACTAGTGACGTCACCCGTCTATTATGTGTAATTCCAAGTAGTTTTACGCTAATGACGTCGACTTTGCAAAGTAACAAGACACTTACTCAACATACACACTACACATGACACTAATACTCATGTTGTGAGTGGCTGAATGACAAAGTCCATGCAAAAAAAAACAAAAAAATTAAAAAAAAACTTTATTTTTTTTTGTTGTCATTTTTGACATTTTTGACCTGGGGTCATTTTTCCCCCCCTTGGTCATCCGTGTAACAAAAAAAGGTTGGTCATCGGAAGCTTTATATATTATTCCCTCTGCTTCCTCGAACACCGTACCTGCCACCTGGCTACTGATACAGGTACAGGTAATATATCGAATTTAAAATTATTTTAAGACGAAAAATTTTTATTATCATTTCTTTTTAAATATTAATAGCAATGACAAAAATTGTTTGGTCCTATAAATAATTTAAATTCAATATACAAGGTGATCGATGAGTGTGATAAAGCTCAGTAGATCCGCTATAGTAATAGATATCAATAAAAGTTAATAACAAAAATGGTAGCCAACTTTTAGTGTCACATTACGAAATTAGGTAGAATGTTACAGGGTGTTCAATAACATATCTAACAAATCTTCTTAACTTTCTCATTCCAAAATATAAGAATTTGTTATGTTATAGGGCTTTAACAAAGTTATAACCAATTTTTTATTAAATTCGAAAATCGTAACAAGTTCAGCTACCTGTATAAATAAAAATAAGCACAACAGCAATGGTTGATTAGTGCCATATTTTTTGTTGATTGTAAAAATTATTAAGAATTGTTGATATTGCTAATTTTTCTTATATCGAATACAGGGTGAGTCAAAACGGAAGTACATTATTTTCTCAGAAATTTTAAATGAAACAACCTGTATTTTATATCAATATCGAAAAGTATCATTACCGTATTTTAATTTTTGTGTAATATTCCCTATGCCTAAATTTGTTAGTTTTCGAGATATTTTCATTTTTCCGAGCAAGTTTTTAATTGAGGGGGTTAGAAGTAAAATGGTTTAAGAGCATTTTTTTTTAAATTGTACTCTAAGTACAGATTCGCATACTTCAATGGTATTAGAACTTGGTGGTAAAACGATTTTAGCATATTTCGCCCTACAATCGCCATCTATCGCCGTTACATTTAGTTCACTGAAAACAATTGCAGTTTGCTTTGGTAGTAAAGAGGTTTAACTGTGCGCTTAAACTGTTTTACTACAAAACTATTTTTAGTATTATGTAAAAAAAAATAGTAATAAACGGGTTTAAGTGCGCTTGAACTATTTTACCACAAAATTATTTTTAGTATTCTGTAATGTGTAAACACATGTTAATACACGATTAATTTCAAGTAAATAAATATTAGATTTGTGACCAATTTTGAAGACTAATTAACCCGCCGTTACACGCGTCTTCTATTCGGACGTGGTTGCACGCGTATGAGCGTCGCACTCACCTACATAAGTTCGACTTATTTCGAAGAAGAATGAATGTCAACATGTATAAATATAAAATGGGTTGTACTCACATATTATAGAAAGTCTCGTATACCAACTTTTTTTATTAATTTAACAAAACAAAAGTAAAAATAATATACATAGATCAAAAGCAAGTTTTCTTAATTTTCAATTTCAGCAAGCCACTGAAGAAATTAACGTTCTTTACGGGAATTAATTTTACTAAAAATACAAATTATAATTAACAACGGTTCTGAAGCTATTTCTTTGTGGTATTTATGTAATTAACTATTAATATTTTGTATTTTGATAACGACGTCCGAGGTGGAATTCGAAACGTCAATAAAATCAATTTTTTAAGTTAAATTGTGGCTTATTTCCCAATTAGAATAGGTAAATTTAAAAATGGGTTCTTAACCAGTGGCGCACCTAGAATTTTCCTCTGGGGGAAGGGGGGTTTAGCTTGGGCACCGAAAGTTTTTTGTATTATTTGTGAAAGACAAGTTACATTTTCCTACTTTCTTTTATACAGTGAGCACGTAAAGGTTGGAATAAATTCATTTTCTAAAGAACGGACGATTTTGGAAAAAAATCCCGAAACAGGTCAATTTTTATTTTTAAATTACGATTTTTTGGCATATATATCATACTAGTGACGTCACCCGTCTGGGCGTGATGACGTCATCGATGATTATTTTAAATGAGAATAGGGGTCGTATGATAGCTCATTTGAAAGGTAATTCAATTATTTATTCAGTAATATAAACATTAACATAATTATTTATACAGGGTGCCTAAAAAAAAATTGAATTAAATTTATTGACATAAAAAGAAGAACGTGTGTAATTTAGTTAATTCAAAATACATTTTACTGCTATCAGAAAACAGAAAAAAATGTTTTTTGGCAAATAAATGTTGTTTTTTTGCTTAAATTCAATATTAAAGCAGCCACCCACCAGCCTCGTGACAATTTGAACATTTAATTTTTTCTGTTTTCTGAGAGCAGTAAAATGTATTTTGAATTAAATAAATTACCTATATTCTTCTTTTTATGTCAATAAATTTAATCCAAAAAAAAAATTTTGGACACCCTGTATAAATAATTAATATATACATAATATAGACATAATAATTATATTATGTTAATGTTTATATTACTGAATAGAGAATTGAATTACCTTTCAAATGAGCTATCACACGACCACTATTCTCATTTAAAAAAATCATCGATGACGTCATCACGCCCAGATGGGTGACGTCACTAGTATGATATATATGCCAAAAAGTCGTAATTTAAAAATAAAAATTGACCTGTTTCGGGATTTTTTTCCAAAATCGTCCATTCTCGAGAAAATGAATTTATTCCAACCTTTACGTGCTCACTGTATATATTATTCTATATGCTCTGGGTGGGCTTTTAACCCCTAAACCCCCCACTCGGTGTGCCACTGTTCCTAACCTAATCCAAACAATAATATTTTAATTAAACCTACCTAAATATTAAATAAAAACCTAAAAGTTTCTTTGAGATAACAGAAACGTGATTTCACCGTGATTGCACGCGCAGTGAGGAATTCTCTCACTTGAAGAGGGATGTCTCTTCTTTCAACTATCACACAGCACACTGACCGCCAGAAATATTCTATAACCTTTTCATACCCTCTCATGAACCATGTTAAAGGCATTCCTGGGTGCTTAAGGTTATCGTATTAGTTTACACAATTTCATTGGTTATAAACAAATATGGTGAGGGATTCCCTCATAGCGCGTGTAATGGCGGGTTAAGTACTATGCAACGTGTCCGTTGTAGTTACACTGTGGATAACAGCTGGGACAAAAATGATTAGTAATATCCCAAGAAGCAATTGGACGTAATACTACGACGTCTTAACGTTGGATTAAATGCCCCAACGTTAATATGCGACTTTGCGACGACGGTCAGAAAATCGCTATTTGCACCTAAGTGGGGAATAGAAATACGGGTTGCCTCGACGTCCCCCTCTTGACTTCTCAGCTCGAGATATTTTATCGTCAAATTACGTTAGTTTTTAGGACTTTGGTCTTGTACAGTAATAGTATAAAATTCTCTACCACAGAAGTACAGCCGTCACACTTCATTTTTACCAAATAGGTTAATAATCTTGGAGGATATTAAATCATCAGAAACTAAGATGTATGACGGCCTGTTGATACTTATTTAAGTAGTAAAAATAGAAATAACCATCGTAATTAAAAAAACATGTTATTATGTCTAGACCCATACAAAAGTATCCTTGATTTATATATAAACAAAATTCGTTAATTAAAATCAAATATTCATTAAAATCTAGCAAAAAAATTGCCAAACATTATGTTTCAAAAAATGGTTGAACCATGGCGATCTTTCATTAATGGCGGATTTGACTCGCGACCTAAATTGCACTGCATTTTAACTGATTTGGACAAGGACATCTCCTGCCGACCTTTAGTATAACCTATTTTTACCTTGCACACCTCGAATTTACATATTGGTATACCTAATACGTCCTAAAGTAAGCGCAAACAACCTGGGGCCTGATTCTAATTCATTTCGACAGTCGCAATTTCATTTCGACACCGCCATGACAGCCGGAGAGTATAGCGATTCTTGGGGATATTAACCTTATGTTGAGACTGCTCAGAATTTGGGTTGGCGCTTCGGTTTCTTGGATTTTGTTGATAGTCTGGGAAAATTATCGAAAAAATACCATTTTTGGGAAAAATTATTTACCAGCTATTTTATTGCTAAAATCGAATCTTAAGATTGCATATTTTATATTAGTAATATGGGGTATGACAAGTCCGCAAAAAGTGTGTTATTTTATTTATAAACAAATTAGCACTCCTAAATCTTCTTTTTTTTTTCAATTAGTGGTCTGTAACTCCTATAATTTTTCCTTTGAGCCAAAAACACTCAAATAAAAATTCACCGTAATTTAGTTCTGCACAAAGTTATTTTTTTTCCGATTTCCTTCAACAAAAATTTTACTCAGAAAATCCGAGTTTTCCCAAAAAATCTGCCATTTTCAATTAAAATTTTAGGGAAGTACCTAATTATTTATCAATAATTAAATAATTGAAGACATGAAAGATTTATTATAGTAGATTATACAGAGGGGCTAAATTATGGAATAAATTCATTTCTTTAAAACGGACGATTTTGGAGCAAAATCCCGAAAGAGGTCGATTTTTATTTTTAAATTACAATTTTTTGGCATATATTTCATACTAGTGACGTCATCCATCTGAGCGTGATGACGTAATCGATAATTTTGTTAATGGGAATAGGGGTCGTGTGGTAGGTCATTTGAAAGGGCGTTTAATTCTCTATTCAGTAATATAAACATTAATATCATTAGGTATTTATACAGGGTTGCCAAAAAAAATTTTGAATTAAATTAATTGGCGCAAAAAGAAGAATGTATGTAATTTATTTAACTCAAAATACATTGTACTGCTGTCAGAAAATAGAAAAAAAGGTTTATTTCACAAATAAACATTTCTTTTCGCTTAAATTAAATCACAAACAGCCTCCCTCCTACCTATTGGCAGTTTGAACTTTTAATTTAAGCTAAAAGCAATGTTTATTTGCAAAATAAACATTTTTTTCTATTTTCTGACAGCAATAGAATGTATTTTGAGTTAAATAAATTACATGCATTCTTCTTCTTGCGTCAATTAATTTAATTCAAAATTTTTTTTGGCCTCCCTGTATAAATAATGATATTAATGTTTATAATACTGAATAGAGCATTGAACGCCTTTGTAAATGAGCTACAACACGAACCCATATTCCTATTTAAAAAAATAATTACGTCATCACGCTCGGATGGATGACGTCACTAGTTTGAAATATATGCCAAGAAATTTAATTTAAAAATAAAAATCGACCTGTTTCGGGATTTTTCTCTAAAATCGTCCATTTTAGAGAAAATGAATTTATTCCATAATTTAGCCCCTCTCTGTATATCAGGAGACCGGCGACAATCTAACCAATAGTTTAGCAATAATTAAAATGTTAATTAAAAAATTTCGGTCGAAATAATAACCAGAAAGATTATGATACACCAGAATAACTATGATTTTCATATAAAAAAGCACTATACCTATTCAACGTACCTTACAGGATTGAAATTGGACCATTTGAGCGGTCTCAGGAATGTTATAAAGAAACAATTTTTTGGCTTATAAAGAAATAGAACCCCTCAGAAAATATTAGATTAAGTTAAATTAAGTTAACGCTGTTGAAAAGAGCACGGCTTCTGTGTCCTTTTCGAAGAAAAACAAATTGAATTGCGAGGAGTGATTCCAGGTATAACCGGTCAAATTTGACCGGCATTTGCGACAGAGTTATAAACAACAGAATTTTAATCTTTGAACCATTAGATACCTTTTAATTCCGGTCCTCTTTGTACATACACATTTTCATATCTTCAAGACACTCATAACAAAAACGATTTATGTCACTGTCACCAAATTATTTAATTATTGATAAATAATTACTTCCCTCAAATTTTAGTTGAAAATTGAAGATTTTGTTTGGAAAACCCGAATTTTCCGAAGAAAATTTCCGTCGAAGGAAATTGGAATAAATTATCAATGTGCAGAATTAAATTACTGTCAATTTTTATGTGAGTGTTTTGGTTTAAAGTTAAAATTTTCGGAGTTATAGAGCAATTATAAAAAAAAAGATTTCGGAGTGCTAATTTGTTTATAAACAAAATAGCACACTTTCTGTGGACTTTGCACAGCTATATTACTAATATAGGAAATCTTAAGATTTGATTTCAGCATGTCCAGCAATAAAATAGCTGGTAATTAATTTTCCTTGTTTTTTACTAATTTTCCCAGATTATTACCTCACATCTTTCATTGAGTTGATGATTCATGTTGTGGACATTCTCAATTATTATATTTCTAATTTAATACTATTCTATCTAATTCCTCAAAACAAGCAAATTTCAATTAAACCCAGCTATATTATAATACCTTTTGATTTATTTTTCCTTGCAAGAAATAAACAAAACACATCTAAACTAAACCTAACCTCGCTTTTGGCCATTCATTCATCTCCGTGTCAAATAATTTCGACAGTCGCCATAGTGAAAGCGACTTGTTTTTGGTCGAAATTTGATTTAGAATCAGGGCCTTGATTTAGAATCAGGCCCCTGATTCTAAATCAAATTTCGACCAAAAACAAGTCGCTTTCAATATGGCGACTGTCGAAATTATTTGACACGGAGATGAATGAATGGCCAAAAGCGAGGTTAGGTTTAGTTTAGATGTGTTTTGTTTATTTCTTGCAAGGAAAACTAAATCAAAAGGTATTATAATATAGCTGGGTTTAATTGAAATTTGCTTGTTTTGAGGAATTAGATAGAATAGTATTAAATTAGAAATATAATAATTGAGAATGTCCACAACATGAATCATCAACTCAATGAAAGATGTGAGGTAATAATCTGGGAAAATTAGTAAAAAACAAGGAAAATTAATTACCAGCTATTTTATTGCTGGACATGCTGAAATCAAATCTTAAGATTTCCTATATTAGTAATATAGCTGTGCAAAGTCCACAGAAAGTGTGCTATTTTGTTTATAAACAAATTAGCGCTCCGAAATCTTTTTTTTTATTATTGCTCTATAACTCCGAAAATTTTAACTTTAAACCAAAACACTCACATAAAAATTGACAGTAATTTAATTCTGCACATTGATAATTTATTCCAATTTCCTTCGACGGAAATTTTCTTCGGAAAATTCGGGTTTTCCAAACAAAATCTTTAATTTTCAACTAAAATTTGAGGGAAGTAATTAATTATCAATAATTAAATAATTTGGTGACAGTGACATAAATCTTTTTTGTTATGAGTGTCTTGAAGATATGAAAATTTGTATGTACAAAGAGGACCGGAATTAAAAGGTATCTAATGGTTCAAAGATTAAAATCCTGTTGTTTATAAAGGCTGTATGACACTATGCATTTTCTTGTATCATTTCTAATATCGTTTCTGATATGTCAAAAAAATGTATAGTGTCATACACAGATACAAGAAACGATATCAGAAACGATACAAGAATTTGTGTCAGGCACAGATTCTTGTACAATAACTGCGCCAATTTCTGCGCAAAGAGCAAAAACGTAAAACCTGCTGGTAAAACTTCTAAATGTCATAATGGCGGCTGAAAATGAGATCATATGATTTATGTCTTGATGAATTTATTTGTGTTTTGTAGGTATTATTTATAAATATTTTATTGATACTTAATATACCGTTTGGTATGGACTACTGTTCTACTAATAACCATTTCATATTGCATAATTTTTTAATAGAGGAAAATACAATAGTTCCAATTTGGATCAAACTGAAGATAATTATAATGCAAATATTTTAGCACAAATATCAAAACAAAATAAAAAACACAAATAATCAACAGTCAACGTAAAAAGTCTAGTTATTATAACATTAAAATATTTATTTTTATTTATTAAAATATTTGTTTTTAAAAGTTTATAAATTTTATAAAATCCTTAAAATCAGCTGGTAGACTGTAGACGCAGTACTACCATACCAATGTAGTAACGTGACAGGGTGACAAACAAAATTTCGACCAATCACGTGCCGAATTTCATACAGTTTTCGATACAAGAACTTGCATAGTGTCATACAGGGCACAAATGTACGTACAAGAAATGATACAAGAAAATGTATACAAGAAACGATATCAGAAACGATATTAGAAATGATACAAGAAAATGCATAGTGTCATACAGCCTTAACTCTGTCGCAAATGCCGGTCAAATTTGACCGGTTATACCTGGAATCACTCCTCGCAATTCAATTTGTTTTTCTTCGAAAAGGACACAGAAGCCCTGCTCTTTTCAACAGCGTTAACTTAATTTAATTTAATCTAATATTTTCTGAGGGGTTCTATTTGTTTATAAGCCAAAAAATTGTTTTTTTAAAACATTTTAATTAACATTTTAATTATTGCTAAACTATTGGTTAGATTGTCGCCGGTCTCCTGATATACAGAGAGGGGCTAAATTATGGAATAAATTCATTTTCTCTAAAATGGACGATTTTAGAGAAAAATCCCGAAACAGGTCGATTTTTATTTTTAAATTAAATTTCTTGGCATATATTTCAAACTAGTGACGTCATCCATCCGAGCGTGATGACGTAATTATTTTTTTAAATAGGAATATGGGTTCGTGTTGTAGCTCATTTACAAAGGCGTTCAATTCTCTATTCAGTATTATAAACATTAATATAAATATTTATACAGGGAGGCCAAAAAAATTTTGAATTAAATTAATTGACGCAAGAAGAAGAATGCATGTAATTTATTTAACTCAAAATACATTCTATTGCTGTCAGAAGATAGAAAAAAATGTTTATTTTGCAAATAAACATTGCTTTTAGCTTAAATTAAAAGTTCAAACTGCCAATAGGTAGGAGGGAGGCTGTTTGTGATTTAATTTAAGCGAAAAGAAATGTTTATTTGTGAAATAAACCTTTTTTTTCTATTTTCTGACAGCAGTACAATGTATTTTGAGTTAAATAAATTACATACATTCTTCTTTTTGCGCCAATTAATTTAATTCAAAATTTTTTTTTGGCAACCCTGTATAAATACCTAATGATATTAATGTTTATATTACTGAATAGAGAATTAAACGCCCTTTCAAATGACCTACCACACGACCCCTATTCCCATTAACAAAATTATCGATTACGTCATCACGCTCAGATGGATGACGTCACTAGTATGAAATATATGCCAAAAAATTGTAATTTAAAAATAAAAATCGACCTCTTTCGGGATTTTGCTCCAAAATCGTCCGTTTTAAAGAAATGAATTTATTCCATAATTTAGCCCCTCTGTATAATCTACTATAATAAATCTTTCATGTCTTCAATTATTTAATTATTGATAAATAATTAGGTACTTCCCTAAAATTTTAATTGAAAATGGCAGATTTTTTGGGAAAACTCGGATTTTCTGAGTAAAATTTTTGTTGAAGGAAATCGGAAAAAAAATAACTTTGTGCAGAACTAAATTACGGTGAATTTTTATTTGAGTGTTTTTGGCTCAAAGGAAAAATTATAGTAGTTACAGACCACTAATTGAAAAAAAAAAGAAGATTTAGGAGTGCTAATTTGTTTATAAATAAAATAACACACTTTCTTCGGACTTGTCATACCCCATATTACTAATATATGCAATCTTAAGATTCGATTTTAGCAATAAAATAGCTGGTAAATAATTTTTCCCAAAAATGGTATTTTTTCGATAATTTTCCCAGACTATCAACAAAATCCAAGAAACCGAAGCGCCAACCCAAATTTTGAGCAGTCTCAACATGATAAGGTTAATATCCCCAGTTGCTGTCATGGCGGTGTCGAAATGAAATTGCGACTGTCGAAATGAATTAGAATCAGGGCCCTGGTCTTGACGACAGACTCCCGACGACCGGTCGTCGTCGTGAACACGCCTTAATCTGGTGAACTAAACAACCAATTGTCGAAAATTTACTTTACGACGTTGGATAGTCGTCGACGTTTGTTAATTACAGGTATCTTATAAAAAAACTTTGACGTCAGGTTAACGTATACAACTTTACTTAAGAACTACGTTGTATTACGTACGTTGTATTGTCGTTCTCACCTTCCCGCAAGTACACGCAGCAATCTACCACTGCAGCAATCTACCAATCTACCTACTGAGAAAACACCCGACGGCTCCTGAACGTTGGGTTCGATACTAATAAATACTCTGTAATCCCCGACGTTGAGCAGTCCAGCAGTCGTTAAATGTCTTTCAGTAAATTACATTGTAATATAGACGTTATACCCGACGTCAGCTTAACATTAAACCTTAACCTAATAATTAACGTTGGTATTCTCAACGTTGGATTGTCGTTGTCGTCTTCCCGAAAAATACGTCTACCATACTCGATAAAACACCAACGTCCTCTGAACGTTGGCATCTATCCTAAAAAATACGTTGTAATTCCCGACGTTGAGTAGTCGTTGATGTATGCCACTTAATTGCACTTATACTACAGATAGGTTAAGACCGACGTCAGCTTAACGTCAAACCTTATCCTAATAATTGACGTCGTTATTCCCGATGTCGGTTGGTCATCAGATTATATTACTTATTAGCAGCAACGTTGGTCCATAGGAAAAACAGCCGTTGTCCTTGGTTAAGGCTTATTGTGAACCAATTGTGTCCTTAAATTTAATGTCCCATTAGGACAAAATTGGTTGCAGGTCGTAAAATTGCTACTTGGGATGTAGTTAAAATCTGCACTTGAACCGTTTTACCAGTAACATTTATAAACATCATGTACCGATTTAAGTACATTTTTTTAATAATTAAAAAAAAAGGACTGATATAGTAAGAGTAATAATATACCCTTATATTTCTATCATTTTATAGTACATTGTACCGGGTGTCCCAATAAGAATGGCTCTCGGCCATATCTCAGGAACCGTTTATAGTAGAGCTTTGAAATAAAAAATTTTATAACAAAAGTTGCCTCAGGAAAAGCCTGGAAATTATTTTCATAATTGTGGGTCCACCGCTAGAGGGCGTAATTGAATATCAAAAATAAAAAAATCAAAATTTTACAAAATTTTCCTAATGAAGGGGCACTGGAAATCCGATGATTGTATTCTTCATCAAATTCTGCGCATATTTAATTTAACAAGTTTAACTCTACCTTTGCAAATAAGAGGTGGGGGTGAGTGGGAACCTTGTTATGAAAAATGGCTGTAAGTCCGGTTCTGCTAAATCAAATTTTGAAAACTGGGTCTTGTTGAAGACAGATCTTCTTCTTCAATGTAAGCGTGATAATTTTGAACCATCCTAATAAGTAATAAGCCAGCTGGGAGGCGTTATTTAATTTTTTTTAGAAATCTAGTTTTCATTGGAAAATATTAAATACAAGTATGCATTTTTAATCATACTTTATAAAATTAGATTAAATTAGCAATAGAATAGCGAAAACCGCATGTCGATACCTTTTTTCTATCTCAAGATATCTCGAGAAACGTGTAAATTTTATACATAACTGTTACTATAACCGGTAAGCTAAGTTAATGAAAAGTAGTGTGCTGTGGAAAAAAACAAAATAACATTTTCCAGATGTCAACGTATAAAAATATAATTAATTAAAACAACAATATAAAGAGAGACAATACTATTAAAATTAAATATAACACAGAACAAAAAGAACTACTTAGTGACGACCTAAATATTCAAATTGTTGCCCATCATACACTACTCTAGAATACATTATCCAGAGAATACTAAACGCCATTCAAAGCATATCGAAAGCAGAAATTGAGACTGCTGTTCAATCTACTCTTGAAAGAGTAAATGTTTGCAACGAAAATGATGGGCAAAAATTTTGAACGTTTATGTCATCACTAAATAGTTGTTTTTATTTCTTTGTAATAGGGCTTTTCAACGCTTCTCATTTGTTTCGAGCCTCTGTCATATGCCGTATAATCCGTGTATAATATTAATATACGAGATATGAACGAGGCTCGAAACAAATGAGAAGCGTTGAAAAGACCTAATATACGTTGACAGCTGGAAAATGTTTCTTTGTTGTTTCCATAGCACACTACTTTTAATTAATTTCGTTTACCGGTGACAGTAAGAGTTATGTTTTTAAATTTACACGTTTTGTAAGATATCTCGAGATAGAAAAAAGGTATTAACATGCGGTTTTCGCTATTCTGTTGCTAATTTTGTCTAATTTTGTAATATAGTATTAAAAATGCATATTTGTATTTAATATTTTCCAAGGAACACTAGATTTCTGAAAAAAATTAAATAACGCCTTCTAGCTGGCATATTACTCAGTAAGTTGGTTGGAAATCATAACTTTTACATTGACGAAAAAGATCTGTCTTCAACAAGACCAAGTTTGCAAAATTTGATTAAGCAGAACCGGACTCACAGCCAGTTTTTCATAACAAGGTTCCCACTCACCCCCACCTCTTATTTCCAAAGGTAGACCTAAACTTGTCAAATCAAATATGCGTAGAATTTTATGAAGAATACGACGATCGGATTTCCAGTGCCCCTTCATTAGGAAAATTTTGTAAAATTTAGATTTTTTAATTTTTGATATTCAATTACGCCCTCTAGCGGTAGTCCCACAATTATGAAAATAATTTCCAGGCTTTTCCTGAGGCAAATTTTGTTATAAAAATTTTTATTTCAAAGCTCTACTATAAACGGTTCCTGAGATATGGCCGAGAGCCATTCTTATTGGGACACCCGGTACATTGTACACTAGACATATTTTAGTTTAATAACTCCTAGAATTTATAAAACAAAAAAAATTGAAGCTGATTATCTCAGAACTAACAAAACTACACTTAAACCCTTTTACGTCTGGCCCCCTCAATTAGGGTGTTCTATTTAAAATTACTGAGAAAATAATGTACTTGCGTTTTGACTCACCCTGTATTCGACATAAAGAAAATTAGCAATATCAACAATTAAAACTTTTACAATCAATAAAAAAAGGCACCAATAAACCATTGCTGTTGTCCTTATTTTTATTTATACAGGGAGCTGAAATTATTACCATTTTCATAGAACATTGGTGATAACTTTGTAAATACCCTGTATAACTTAACAAACCTTTTTATTGTTGTGATGATTAAGTTAAGAAAATTTCGAATATAAAATAAAATATGGGGTGTTCCATTAAAAAAAACAAGAGTTTGGTCTGCCACTATATTATCGAAAAACCTGTATCATTCTAACTAATTTTGTAATGTGAAGCTCAAAGTTTGCTAAAATTTTTGTTATTAACTTTTATTGCTATATATTACTATAGCGGATCTACTAAGCTCTATTACACTAATCAGTCACCCTGATTTTGTATTTACCTGTACAGGTGTGCTGCGCAGTAATGAACGCAACCTGTATTAGCAACCAGATGACCGGTACGGTGTTCGAGGAAGCATAGAGAACAATATATGACAGAATCAGCTCTCTTAAAATACTTTCTCGAAAACGTTGCAAGCTATTATACAATATGGAGTCACGAAACACATTATTCATTCATTATTAATTTTTTTTTTGATTACACGTTCATAAAAATTATTGCTAACCCAACAGTATCGTTTCATTCCTGATTTGAAATCTAGTATGTTGGCAAAAAATTAAGTTATTATTATTATTATTATTACATAGAAATAAGGGCTGGGGTCGTGGAGACCCATAAGCCCATTTACAAGAAAAATGAAATAGTACCTACATTACAAAAATTAGCTTCGCAAATAAACTATAGACTAATAGATTGTGCAAACACTGATCAGTTTACAAACAAATAACTGTCTAGTTGGTTTTTGAAAACATTAATAGATGGAGAATTTATAATTTCCGTTGGGAGACTGTTCCATATACTAAAAATGCGATTACACAGAAAATGTTGGCGCTTTATCGACGAAAAGGGTTCCTTCTTCACTTTCAAACTATGTCCACGTAGTCTGCTGTGATCGTCTAAAATAAACAAGTGCTGCAAATCTCCATATCCATACTGTAAAATTCGGAAGGTAATAATTAAGTCACCACGGAGTCGACGAGCTTCAAAAGTTGATAACCCGGCTAAAGAAAGTCTTTGTTGGTAATCTGGCCTTCTTCGTTTGAAACATAGTCTGGTGGCCTTCTTTTGAATATTTTCGAGAAGAGTTCGATCGCGCATTAATTCTAAGTTTTATACAAACGAATAGAACCCGAAAATGATATTTTTGTAAAAGTCTTACTAAGTAGGTATAACTTACTATTCGCTTTTTTAGTAACGTTTGAAATATGCTCCGACCAACTCAAATTTTCAGTAATTGTTACACCAAGGTCACTATATGATTCCACAGTATCCAGTAAATGCCCGTCTATCGAGTAAGACAAACCAGGGTTATTTTTTCCCAAATGTAAAACCACATACTTATCTCAATTTAGAGGTAACATCCAATCCGAACACCACTTGAAGATCGAATCTAAGTCACTTTGTAAGTCTTGCCCATTCAAGAGTGGGTCAGCAAATATTTTTGTATCGTCTGCGTAGAAAGCTTTCCTAGATTTGATATGAGATTCAAGATCACTAGCATACAACACAAATAGAAGTGGACCCAAAACAGATCCTTGTGGAACACCACTTAAAACCGTTTTTTTAGATGACAGCGACTTGCCAACTCTAACACAAAACTCCCGATTTGTTAAAAAATCATTAATCCACTCAAGAAATTGTCCGCGAATGCCAAAATGTTCTAGTTTATACATCAATTTTCTTCTTGGTACTCGATCAAATGCTTTTGCAAAGTCTAAATATATTATATCCACAGGTCGTTTTTATCTAATGCTGCTGTCCACTCATTAACACACCACAGTAAATTAGTCATGGTTGATCGACTTTTCACAAAGCCATGTTGTTGTAGAGGAATCATTTTTTCTCGAAGTAAAAATTCTGAAAGACACTCTGTAATAATTGATTCCATAACTTTACAAATAACAGGTGTAAGGCTTATTGGTCTGTAATTATTAGGATCTAACTTGTTCCCTTTTTTAAATATAGGTGTCACCGAAGCACTTTTCCAAATTAAAGGCAAAGAGTGCATTAAAAGATGAACGCATCATTAGTGATAGTGCAACAGAGAGGACATCTGAACATTTTTTCAAAAATAATGTAGAAATTTTATCGGGCACTGGAGATGAGTTGTTTTTTAATTTGTCAATATGGCGCTGAATGATATCAGGTGAAAAATCAATATAATCAATTTTGGGAATAACTCGTGGATTACTGAATATAGGAAACTGATTTTGAGACGGTTCAATAGCAAAAACTTTAGAGAATGTATCTGCGAGAATATTAGCGACCTCACACGTGTTCTGACAAATCGTTTCATCATGCTTTTTTAACAGTGGAATGGACACTTTAGAAGACATAGCAGACCTAACATATTTATACAGTTTTTTAGAGTCGTTGCAGCTTACAATAGATTCTTCATATGCCATTCTGGCTTTGTTGATATACTTTTTTAGTATTCCTGTGTAGTTTTTGTGAGTTTGCAAGTCACGTGTATCACCTGTACGTTTGTATTTTCGCCATAATTTTCTTTTGTGTCTTATAAGTGATATCAATTCACCGTTAATCCATGGCTTAAGTTTGTTCCTATAGTAAGTTTTTTTGTAGTGTTGAGTCTTTTGTAGTTGTCAATGATATTCATGAAATTATTCCAAACTTCTTCCGGATGTTCTAGACTTCCCAGTAGTAACGGCCAATCAACATCACGTAATTGAAGAGAGAGGTTTTCAAAATTTTTTTTTCATGTATAACTGTCCATACCAACTAGAAGCACCGTTGAATAAATTCACAGCCAAACAAGTTTTCAACAAAATCCAAACAGATATGAATCCGAAAAAGTCCCCGGGGTTCGACTTAATCACTGCAAGAATTTTAAAAGAACTTCCCAAGGAGTGCAATATTTGACACAGATTTTTAACGCAATCTTAAGAACTGGTTACTATCCCCTTTTGTGGAAAGTTGCACAAATCATCTTAATACCCAAGCCAGGCAAGCCTGTAGAAGAAATTAAGTCCTATAGACCTATCAGTCTACTTTCAGTGATGTCAAAGGTTTTTGAAAAACTCTTACTAGACAGATTACAGCCAATCCTCGTGGAAAAGCAGCTAATACCCAACCACCAGTTTGGATTTAGACAACAACATGCTACCACCGAGCAAATTCATCGAGTTTGCAATTCCATAAACAAAGCCTTAGAAGAGAAGCAATACTGCTCTGCAGCCTTTTTGGATGTCTCGCAGGCTTTTGATAAAGTCTGGCACACTGGTCTGCTATACAAAATAAGAAAAGTCCTTCCTCTCAACTACTTTCTAATCCTCAAGTCACATCTCTCCGACCGCCATTTCCTTGTAAAAGTTAAAAATCAGTGCACTAACTTATATCCAATCAAAGCTGGAGTACCTCAGGGTAGTGTCCTTGGACCAGTTCTGTACCTACTCTACAAAGCAGATCTTCCTACAAGCCAAAACATCATCACAGCCACATATGCAGATGACACCACAGCGATCATTGCAACTCACTCAAACCCGTACATCGCTTCGCAACTGCTCCAGACAAATCTCGACAGAATAAATATCTGGTTACAAACATGGCGAATTAAAGTAAACGAAAGCAAGTCAGTACATATAACGTTCACTAATCGAAAAGATACGTGCCCAACCGTCTCATTAAATAATCAAGTACTACAACAAAAGGATGATGTAAAATACCTAGGTATGCACTTGGACCGCAGATTAACGTAGAAGAAACACATATTCACTAAAAGAAAACAGTTGGGTCTAAAACTCAATAAAATGTACTGGCTGATAGGAAAAAGGTCACAACTGAGTTTGTACAATAAACTTTTAGTATACAAGGCAGTGATTAAGCCAATATGGAGCTATGGTATCCAACTGTGGGGATCTGCGTCGAGATCCAATATCGACATCCTGGAGAGATTCCAATCGAAAACCTTGCGCATTATCACAAATGCACCGTGGTACATGTCCAATGAACATATCAATCGTGATCTCCAAATGAAGACAGTCAAAGAAGAAACTGCCAGTTACGCCCAAAAATACGACATCCGACTACAAAACCACCCCAACAGGCTAGCGAAGAACCTCATGAGACCCCAGGCAAACAGAAGGCTAAAGCGCCACACTCCAAGCGATCTACGAACAAGATTTTAAATTTTCAAAAATATTTTATTTATTAGAGTTTTATTTATAGGGTTTTATTTATTTGTCACAAATAATTTTGTTAAGTACTAAAATTATGATTTCATAGGTTATTGTCACTGGACAGTCTCCTGCAAGTCTCTTTTAATTGTTAAACAATTTACTTATTGTAATCATTATTACAGATTGTAAATAAATGGGATGTTAAAAAAAATGTATAAACCCTATTCCACGAACATACGCCTGTTTTG
The DNA here is from genome assembly GCF_917563875.1 of Diabrotica virgifera virgifera. Taxonomy (NCBI): domain Eukaryota; kingdom Metazoa; phylum Arthropoda; class Insecta; order Coleoptera; family Chrysomelidae; genus Diabrotica; species Diabrotica virgifera. The sequence continues at coordinate 32,199,145 of NC_065447.1, forward strand.
GATTACTTCGACAACGAATATTTTACTGTGCAAAATAAGAAGAACGAAAGTAAATTGCAAATTACATTGTTGTTTATTGGAATAATTACTATCGCCATTTACTTTCGTACTTCTTATGTTGCACAGTAAAATATTCGTTGTCGAAGTAATCCAAAACAGGCGTATGTTCGTGGAATGGCCCATAACTGTATTTTCAGAAAGATGATTATATTCCATAAGAAACTGTATGTTTGTCGTGATAACTACATGATCAGAATTTCCCACTGGAGTGCGAATCACCGGTTCTGTAAGCAACTGGTCATCATTTGTAAAAATCACATCTAACGTTGATGGCAAATTGTTTATTCTGAAACGAGTTGGATTGGTAATCAATTGGTGTAGATTAGAACTTTGAACAAAATTTGCAAAAATGTATTTCGAATTTGTTAGTTCATTGCTTACAATAGTCAAAGGCCAAGTTCAAGAAACTATTTCTTCTGGGTGTAACACTTCTAATGTCGCTATATAGTGACGTATAATATGTCACTATAGAGAGCGTATATTTTTTATTTTAAAAGAAACGTCGCCAAGTTTTAGCCGATTTTTTTACCACTAAGTTACAGAATACTTTAATTAGAAAAGAAATTTACCATAATTTTAAGCAAAAAAATCCATCATTTTGTGATATTTTTTCTTTCGTTTTAACTTTGATGTTTTAACTTTTTTCATCAATTAAGTTCTACACCAATAAGCTAGTCTTTTATGTAAATAGACTATAAAGTCTCGAAAGCTACTCAAAAGCTTCATAAATAATGTATTAGCTTTATTCTTTATTAAATAATTTATTGACTTTTATCTCCAGACAGTAAGAAAAAATTAACTTCAAGAATTAATCACTTGAAATATAACGTCACAAGTGTTAGTGGAATTGTATTTACACCAGGCCATATTGTTGACAGCAAAAACACTTGTCTTGAGCTTTCGAGATTAATCAACCAACAATTCATTTCTCCGGCAACGCGTTTAACTTTTTCCGGCTGAGTCAGATAAGAAAAGGCAGCAGCCGAGTTTTTCTGGATGCGTTTCAACTGGTCCATTTCATTCCGCAACTAAACATGTCGCTCACATGAAATATGTAATAGAAAAGATTTATTACATCAAAATGGCACATTTGCGAGTTTTTAAATTTTCCAGCTTTGTTTTATTTTATATGAAAGTATACAGTGTGTCAATTTGAAAAGTTGCTACCCCTATAATTTGGTACCTATAGAAAATCTAAAAATGTGCAAAACCACTTCAAATTTATTTGTGAGGGGGACATTTTGTAGACCAGTTTTCAACTAAATTACATCAACCCTATAGCGGGGGCGGAACAACCCCCAAAATGTTTAATGGAAAGGGGTGATACCTCATTTTGAAGGTCATTAAATTACCTTTTCAAAAATACCACATGCCTTATATTTCTTTTCAGTACTTTTGGAAAAATCTTGGACTCAATACTCTAAAAAATTTTGGAGTTCTGAACTATATACTTAATATCTTTACGGTTTTAGTAAGAAAACGATATATGAGATGAAGATTTGTATAAAGTTTGTTCGTAATCAGATTATGTAAATTAAAGTATTGCCTTAATAGGTAACTACATTATTTTGTTTACATTTTCCAAATAGATAGGTATTGAAACTATTAGGTATTTCCAACTGAAACATTTAGAATTACGTACTAAACGTGTAAACTAAAATTTACACCATAAATTTATATGAATTTTTGTCGAAATAAAATACAATAAAATATAGAGTAAGAAAACGATATATGAGATGAAGATTTGTAGAAAGTTTTTTCAAAACTATTTAAAAAGTCACTATAATTATAAATTTGATTTTATTTCTGTCCACACATCAATAAAAACTAATATTATACAATATTTTTGTTTACCGATAACCTCCATATTGAACAATTATTGACAGATAATTTCAAAATTTCAACACCCAATCAGAGCCCGTAAAACCACTAATACCATACTGTCTGTGTGCGCATGCGCGGGGATCAATCAAATTTTACCCTCAATCGATTCGCCGCTAAAGAAGAATATCTTCAAAAAAATTAAAATTACTGAAAAGAAATATAATGTGTGTGGTATTTTTGAAGAGGTAATCGAACGACCTTTAAAATGAGGTATCACTCAACCCCCCTTTCCATTAAGGATTTTGGGGGTTGTGTCCGCCCTCGCTAGAGGGTTAGTGTAATTTAGTTGAAAACTGGTCTATAAAATGTCCCCCTCACAAATAAATTTGACGTGTTTTTGTATATTTTTAGATTGTCGATAGGGACCAAATTATAGGGGTGGCAACTTTTTAAATTGACACCCTAAATAAGTGTTTTATATGTCGCTTGACGATAAAAAGTAATAAAAACAAAAATGTAGAAAACATAGTTTTCTACATTTTATGTTTATTAGATTTTCAGTAGGGTTGTAGTTTACGAGATATAGCGCGAAACTCCTTTGCACCCCTTTTCCAAGATGTCGGCCGGCGGACAAAAGTGGCGACCCCAAAAACTTGAACTTAAGCTCCTACTGATCTCCTCTACACAATCAAAAAATAAAATTGACTCCTCTAATAAATGCAAGGTACGGCCTAAAAAACTAAAAAATCTAACATTTCAATGGACATGTAATTTCAGTAAATTGTATTTTACTCTGGGCTAATTAGCAAAATCCATGTAATAGCTATTTGTATAACAAGGGAGGAAAGTGCTTCTTTTCCTCCCGAGAATGAAGTTTACTGCCCGACGCGTAGCGGAGGGCAGTAATCATTCAAGGGAGGAAAAGGCACTTTACTCCCATGTTATACATATGGTTTTTCCACCTTCCTCAAATAACAGGTCATTTTTACTTAATTTATTTATGTAACTAACCAACAAAATTTATGAGAACTAAAACTAGCAAGTAGGTAGAATATAACTGTCAACTGTCAAATATAAGTCAAATTATTAATGTAAACATTGTTAAATCAGAATAACAATTTACTGTTTTTTACCATCCTGCAAAATACAGTGTTTTTAAATAAACGTTAAAATGTATAGATACTTACGTAATAGAAAATAGATATTGTACAGGGCGTCAATAAGTTATATTTCATGAATGAAATACCATGACGTCACTTTTACTTTTCCTCCCTAGGGAGGAAAAATATTTTCCTCCCTAGGGAGAAAAAGTACAACTTTGCTCCCTATAATCAGGTCCGGAAAAGTATACTTTCGGTAGAGGTAGGTGGAAAAAGTTATTTACCAGCAATTTTATTGATGAAATCGAATTATAAGATCCTATATATTAATAATATAGGTATTCAAAGTCCGCAGATAGTGTTCTAATTTTTTTATAAACAAAATGGCGCCGACAAATCGTATTTTTTTCAATTATTGCTCTATAACTCTAAAGATTTTAACTTTATAACAAAAACACTCATATAAAAATTCACCGCAATTTAATTGTGCATAGAGATATGTTTTTCCCGATTTGTTCCGACGAAAATTTTCCTCGGAAAATGCGGGTTTTCCCAACGAAATTTCTAATTTTCAAATAAAGTTTTAGGTAAGTAAGTATTAATTAATATTTAAATAACTTAGTGACATTAAAGATTTCTTGGTACATATAGATTGTAATTCCAGAAGCCGGTGAAAACTAAACGAATATTTTAGCAACAATTCAATTGTTAATTAACAATGTACGATCGCAATAATAACCAAAATAATCATGATACATTGATCAAACTTATAAAGATTATAAAGATGAGATGCTTATTTAATATTATATCGACAAAATATAAATTTTTCGTTTTTTTGCATAATCTTTAAATTTTGAAAAAAAAAGTTATAATACGTTGGTCTAATTAGTAATGTACAAAGAAAGGTTATTTACCAGCAATTTTATTGCTGGAATCGAATATTATAATCCTATGTATTAATAATATAGGTATGCAAAGTCCACAGATAGTGTGCTACTTTTTTTATTAACAAAATGGCGCCTCCAAATCGTGTTTTTTTCAATTATTGGTCTATAACTCCGAAAATTTAAATTTGCACCAAAAACACTTAAAAAAAAATTCACTCCAATTTAATTCTACATAGAGTCATCTTTATCACGATTTCCTCCAACGATAATTTTCTTCGGAAACTGTGGGTTTTCCCAACAAAATCTCGAATTTCCAAATAAATTTTTTTGGCAAGTAATTATCTATATATATATATAAAAGAAAGTCGAGGTTGTGTTAGTTACACCATTTATAACTCGAGAACGACTGAACAGATTTTTATGAAATTTTACATGTATATTCTAGCGGACTGGGAATAGGATAATATGGAGTTTCATACCCGTACGTCATAAGGGGGGTTGCCCCCCCTGATATATTTTTTTAATTTTTGGGAAAAGCGTTTTTTACTATCTTTGTGAGATGTAGAAGCAAAAGATACATACAATCCTAAATTTTCAATTTTCTATCTCAGACCGTTATTTTTTAATAGCCATTTAAATATTTTACATCTATATATATATATATATATAAGAAAGTCGAGGTTGTGTTAGTTACACCATTTATAACTCGAGAACGACTAAACAGATTTTTATGAAATTTTACATGTATATTCTAGCGGACTGGGAATAGTATAATATGGAGTTTCATACCCGTACGTCATAAGGGGGTTGCCCCCCCTGATATATTTTTTTAATTTTTGGAAAAACCGTTTTTTACTATTTTTATGAGATGTAGAAGCAAAAGATACATACAATCCTAAATTTTCAATTTTATATCTCAGACCGTTATTTTTTAATAGCCATTTAAATATTTTACATCTATAATATATAAAAGAAAGTCGAGGTTGTGTTAGTTACATCATTTATAACTCGAGAACGACTGAACAGATTTTTATGAAATTTTACATGTATATTCTAGCGGACTGGGAATAGGATAATATGAAGTTTCATACCCGTACGTCATAAGGGGGGTTGCCCCCTGATATATTTTTTTAATTTTTGGGAAAACAGTTTTTTACTATTTTTATGAGATGTAGAAGCAAAAGATACATACAATCCTAAATTTTCAATTTTCTATCTCAGACCGTTATTTTTTAATAGCCATTTAAATATTTTACATCTATACAAAAATTCTCCGGTCGCAGTGTTTGTTACCATACTCCTCCGAAACGACTTATTCGATTTTTATGAAATTTTGCAGGTATATTCGACTGGACTGGGAGTAGGTTGCTGTCTATATTTCATACCCGTACATCATTAGGGGGTTGCCCATGACGCAGTAACTCTCACAATAATGACGTGAAAAATATGAAATTAAGTAGGTAGACTCCTTGCTGAATTCGGAGCAGAACAGTACTAAAATTTTTTCTCTAGCACAATCGGTGTCCGAAATACAATATCTCAAGCCGTAGCAATATTCTGAGGACAGAAGAAGAACAAGCGACAAATTTCATAGAAGAGAAGTGGAACAGTTTAACTTTGGGACTCAAATTGGGGAAAATATGAATTTTTTAATTTTGCGAAATTTTCAAAAAATATCTCTAAGCGGAACCGTAAGCAGGAGAAAAATTCTGAGCACACGAAAAGAACAAGCAGCAAATTATAAAATTTTATTTAATTTTAATTCATTTTGTTTAATTTTATTTAATTTATTTTTATTAGACTGTATTTTCTTTTATTTAATTTTTTTTAGCTTTATTTAATTGTATTTAAGTTAATATGTTTTTATTTATTTGTATTTAATTTTATTCAGTTGTAGTTATTTTTATTTACGTTTATTCAATTTTATTTAATCAACACCTATAGACTTGGAATCTCCCCGAACCCAATCATAAATAGAGGGTTGTTTTGAATGTAGATATAATAAAGCTGTTATATTCATTATAAGATAAACAAATTTAAGATTGTAACTGCTGTACTACAAACTTTATTTTGTTACTTCTAACTAAACTTTATTATTTCAAACCTCATGTGTAATTAATTAACAATAATAATAAAACTTCATTCACATCGAGCATTTTTTGTTTATTAATTACGAATTCCTTTTGTTTATTTTAAGTTTATTGTATACAAAAGTTTGTTTTTATCTATTGAGGCAGTACGCAGTTTGCCGGGTCAGCTAGTTTATCAATAAATAAATAACTTGGTGAGATAAAAGCTTTCTTGGTATAGATTATAACTGCAGAAGCCGGTGAGAATTAAACTAATATTTTAGCAACAATTTAATTATTAATTAACAAATTACAGTCGCAATACCAACCAAAATAATTATGAGAAATTCATCAAACTTTTGTTTATTTTAAGTTTATTGTATACAAAAGTTTGTTTTTATCTATTGAGGCAGTACGCAGTTTGCCGGGTCAGCTAGTTTATCAATAAATAAATAACTTGGTGAGATAAAAGCTTTCTTGGTATAGATTATAACTGCAGAAGCCGGTGAGAATTAAACTAATATTTTAGCAACAATTTAATTATTAATTAACAAATTACAGTCGCAATACCAACCAAAATAATTATGAGAAATTCATCAAACTTATAAAAAATATAAAAATGTGATGCCTATTTATTATTTTGTCGACAAAATATAAATTTTTAATTTTTTGCATAATCTTTAAATGAGGCGTGTAAATGCAAAGCCGGACATGTCACAGTATAGTAGTTTAGAGAAAAACGCAAAAAACTGTAGAATAAAACTTGATGGGTATTTTTAAAGGTTTTTTTTTACTATGAGGAAGATTGCACACAAATTTTTATAACTAAAAAGGAGAATTAGCCTATCTTTACTGATTAATAATCTACACGGTTATTAAGGTTATTTGCGTCCAAGTTTGCAACAAAAATTTGGATATGTCCTGCTTTGAAACTTATATGACAAAAGCGATGGGAAAATTAATAATGAGATTTTTTTACTTTGACAGTTTATTCTATTAAAAAGGCAAAATTAACAAGATGTTTTTTTTTTGTATAAAAGAACAATTTTTATATTAAACATTATTTTATTTTTTATTTTATTTTATATTAAACATTATATAGGGATGGCGGTTTTTGACAAAACACCGGTTTTCTGTTATACCGGTTTTTTTGCTTACGGTTTAACCTGGCGGATATAACCGGCCAAAAAAACCGGTTTTTGGAAAAACCGGTTTTCGGTTTTTTTAATCCAATAGGTTACAAAGTTACATTTACAATACATTTTAGTTTGCGATACTCCATTCGACTCGATATCAATATGATCAAAATTAGTAAATACTATCGAAAGAACATGTATTACTTTTAACACGTTTGTATATTTGTAGAATAGGTACATTTTAACTCATTTAATACTTTCTGTATGAGTGTATCGTTTTGAAAACGTAGCGAAATTCTTGGAGATTCGTATTCGTAATCAGTAATTCGATATTCATAGTCAGAGCATTATTTTTGGTAATCAGAAAAAGTCATTCACCCACTTTCAATGTCAAGAGTTAAGTGTGAAAAATAGATGATGTTTGCGTCTAATACAACCAGATCACTTCTTATGTAAATATTATGATTACGAATACCTTTTCAAGGAAATATTATAATAAAACTTAATAATTATTTCTGGCTGATGTGAGATTGCACTTTCAGTTTGCTTCTGTATTTTATAAAATAAAATAAAATTTGAATTATGGTTTTGTTTGGAATAATTACTTGAGAATAATAATTATGATTGGGATTCGAAATAATACCTAACCTAATCCTAATCACCGTAAAAACCTAATAACCGGTTTTTACTTTAAAAAGAAAAAACCGGTTATAACCGGGACAAAAAAATAACCGGTAAAACCGGTTATTGCAAAGTAAAAAAACCGGTTTTAGGTTTAAACCGGTAGGTTTTTCCCATCCCTAACATGGAATATTGGTTATCATCATTATCGTTATGTTCAGTTGTGTGTTGGTCTTGACCACTATCGAGAATGTTTTTGTAAAAGTCACATTCAGGCATAGATGACCAATCATTACCAAAATGACACCATAATAATGTCTCGATATCCTTCTTCCTTTTAAAATTCAGTAGAACACCGATTGGTAGTTCTGCTGGAGTAATTTGGGATATATTTTTACCTTTTTTAGTAATAGGCAATGCATTTGACGCAGAAGAATAATAATTTATTTCTCCCATTGCAATGATATTGTTTTTGGATGTACGGTTTAATGTAATCCTCAAAAATATTGTGACAAAGCACTGTAACGTAACTACTATGATTCGAAACTAGTAATGATCACGCTGCCAGGAATAACAAAACAGACACGTGCTGCGCTACGTCATGTTATTGCAGTCCATTGGTCGAACGTCGATGTCCGATATTGCAACCAAGACGCTTGGGCTTTGTCCGCTTTTGAAACTACAATCCATATTTGATTGTAAGATTTTACCGTAAAAGACGTGTTTTGCAACGAATTTTCATTGTAGACTGATGCAATAGGTTATAATGAACAGAATCCTGGTGTTAGTTTTATTTCGACCAAAATGTGACATATCCGGTTTTGCATCTACACGCCTCAAATGTTGAAAAAAAAAAATTGTTATAAACAAATTAACATTTTTCGGAAATCGTTTATTATATTATAATTTTAACAAATACTTAAAATGCGTATTTCAAAGGTCTTGAAAATGAATGCTTTAAAATTTTTTTCCAACCATTTGCAAAAAAGTTATGAAACAGCAAAATTAACATACGATTACTTCGTTATTTATAATTTGCTTTAATTTTTTCAAAGCTTAAAGGTGAGTTTATGATACAAAGTAATTACTCTAAAAATATCAAACACTAGTTCAATGGTTATATTTTAATCAAAGATTAAAAATGTTTTTTTTTTTGTAATTTTTAGCGCGAAAGTAGGCTTGATACAGATCCCGAGACGGGTTGTAATACATAATTTTATTTATTAACTACTGTACGTCGCGCGGCGTTCGTCGCTTCGAGTGAAAATTTTAGCTACGATACTGTATTAGTCTACTTTCGCGCGTGTAAATTAAAAAAAAATATATTTCTGTACCTTGGAGGTAAACAGTCGTATATCCGCAATGTATACATTTGCAAGAAAGCACAAAATATACAGACTAGTCAATAAACTATAAAAAAACAATATTTCCATTACGTCGAATTCAATATTATTGGTATATTATAATATGTAAATGCAAATTTATTACTGGGTATTAGTATGGTTAGGAAATTATTTACCTGATGTATAATAATGGGAGTTATCACTTTTTACCTCTATGTCTTTAAACAGGTAATATGCAAAATAAAAATCGTAAGTGATTACAAATATAGTATATTCCGTATTTAAAAATGCACAAACCAAATCACAACGTCTGGAACAAAAAAGAACTCTTGTTTTTCATTATCCCGTTTTAACACCCTCAAAATACCATTTAATATAAAAATGGAGCTACGATTGTTTACCACTACCGCATACGAAAGCATACTATCTAATATACGCACGTATTTATGGAGTTGCTATGGATATACTACTGTTTACCTCAACTGACTAATGCAGTTGCTATTGTTTCTATACGCCTTATCTAGGCAACTTATAATGTACGCTGGATTTACGATTTTTTGCCAAAATATGACTTGAAAATCTGACAAAAAGGGCGTGGTATTAACTCCATTTCGGCAAAAAGTGGAGTTACGACTGTTTACCTCCAAGGTA